>NC_045797.1:89974092-90635089 GCF_009873245.2 Balaenoptera musculus | reverse complement strand
AGGACATTTGGCTGGGAGGTTCTAGAACATGTGTGTTTAGGGGGAGGTGTGCGCCTTCACAGTGGCTGGGAAAGAAACATGTGGGCAAACAGGTCACATTGGAGCTTTCTCACACAGACCTAGAAAGAGAGAGAAGTGCAGGTGGCACCAGTGCTGGAAATGAAAGCTGGTGTTTCGAGATCCGTTGTACTGAAGACAGAAACTAAAGTTGAGCTACAATTAATCTGACAATAGGTCAGGGGAACAGAAGGGCACAGACAGATTTGAACACTTCTCCACTAAAAATATGCTAAAATTCAGAATAAATTGATTTCAAGTTTTAAAAAATATTAAATGATTAATAATGAAAAGCAGAAGACTACAGTAGGAGCTGAAGCAAATCTCACAAAAAGGTTTTAGTTTTAAAGGAATGTCTCTGGCTTTATCTCATCTTCACGTGTTCCAATTGTATATATTATGACAAAAGAAAAAAAAAACAGAAGGATTTCACAGATTAGGTTGTGAGAATTCAGTGGATTCTCTAGGAAATCTGGGATTCCGCTGCTGGAAAAAGAAGTTTGTTGAGAAAAACTGAGGCTGCTATTGGAATGAAGCAGAACTTCAATATCTGCTTATTACCCATTCTACAGTCTGCAGACAAAAGTTTAACAAAAGATTAGAGCTAGATTATTCATGAATGGGGCCCTTGCTTTCCCCAGAATGCAATGGAAAGAGAACAGACCAGTTTTGCTCCCTCAAAACACAATTGACATTTACAAACACTCAACATTAGATGAGATATTGCTTACTCATTTTCAAGAACTTACTTTTTTTAAGCTGTTATATTGTTTTGCCTTCAGTAAAACTGAACTTAAGTCAGTTGCTTAAGGAATCTAAGAATGATTACAGTGTGATTTTAGAAACAAAACTAAATTTCAAATAACACCAGAGAGGTAATACTAACATGAAAGAGAAACTTATTATGTTGTAAATCAAAATTTTAAATAAAGTTATAGATACCTGTTTTTCAAAGAAAACCAACAAAAAAAATTAGATGTAATGTTTACAATAAAATAAAGTGTGCTGGAAATAGAGGCATCTAGGCCATAACTATATTAGAGCTACATTGTTTCCCCTCTCACTGAGATTAAAACAAGAACATCTTCCACAGTGCAGAAGAGACTAGAAGAGGGGAGGGACGGCCAGGCCTACAATGGTTTCAGGGTTTCGCCCCCAGAGAAGTGGCTGTGTGCATTGCAGCTGTGTACAAGGTGAAGGATGCTGCAAGAAGAGGTGAACACAAGGGCGCCTTTGTCCATCTTGCTTCTGCAGAAGACAAAGTTTCAGATCTGTTGCATTTTTAGTTGAAAATTTATTATAAATTTTTACTCAAAAAAGAGAAAACTCACAGTGTTTGAACTGACAAAGGCTGCTGTGTTCAAAAATCAAGGAAGACGAGAAAAAATAAAGTTGAAACATTTGGTGGACTTGAAGCACCCGCCCACCCCCGTACTCCCATCACCACCAAAAACAGAAGAAAAAGCTGTGATTACAAAAGCACCTTTCTGTATGATTTGTGCTTGGGGAGAGATCATGGTAGAATTATGAGCTGCTGAAACTCTTCTTAGATCTCTGACACTGAAGTTATCTACTTAATAGATAGGTTCCCTACGTTTCTATTTTCATTTTGTCTTACTTAGTAAAGGTGGTCTTCAGTGCTTCCAGAATTGCTCAGTTGCACCATTTCCAAGACATTATTTTCCTTTGTATTGAACACGGCTGGTTACAAACTAGCTGTGCTATTGCAGAGCCTATGGGTCACACATCTTTTAGCAGGGAAATGCATGTAGTAGGTGGGAGCAGGCCTTACTTCAGGACTTCTCTTTGCTCCAACACCTGTTCTGTGCAGGTTTTCCATCATTTTAGCCCTGCCTTCACATCCAGCCTCACTCATGTCCACTCCTTCTTGGCACTTTCCTTGTAACCATACCTATGGAATAGCAGCCCCCAAATGTGATATAATCTCTCACTCATTCTGGGCATTGTACTCTAACTAACTCCAAATACCTTTCTGTTCTGGGACAAATTCCTTCTTTACTCTTGAAGAGGCAGCCCATGTGTCCCCACCTCAGACATGTCTGTCTGCCACCCCAGTGTCTCCTAGACAGTCTGGGCACTCACTGCACCTCTTTATGTCTGTTTCTTGCTTCTGTGCAGGAACACGTCAGAGTTTGTGGTGGCAGCAGTAACCAGCTGGTGTGCTCATGCGTGGTTCAGTTCTAGATTCCCGCCTGCCACTCTAAAAGTGTTTGAAGTTTAAAATTCACATGAAGATTTTCCTTAGGAAGAGAATAGTTGACTTGAGTAGGCTCTTGAGTCTAGCTCATTTCTGTGTTCGGCAGCTATTGAGATGCAGGTTTAAGCCATGATTCTGCCCCTAGCAGCTGTGTGGCCCTGGGAGGTCACTTGGTGTTTCTCACCTTAAGTCCCAGCATGAGTAACACTTTCTCATGGCCTTGTCAGTTGTATCTGGTGAATAATAAACAAGCACACAAAACAGTTAGTTTTCTGGAACCTGGAACGCAGCAGTTCCTTGCTAAGTATCAGCTGTGTTGACAAGATTGGACTGAAAGGAGCTTTCAGAAGTAATGGGAATATCGTTGAGGTAAAGTGTATAGAAGAAAAACATCTGCTGTAGTGTGCCTTTTGTTGAAAGGCACGTTTCATCAGCTATTCAGCAAGAAAAGAAGTACTGCCTATAGACACTGAGGTCAGTCTTTGAAGAGAAACATGTTCTAATAGCCTTTAAAATTATCTACACCATGCTTTTTATGGGCCTTTACACCTGGAAATTCTGGAGAAAGAAGACTTTGAGTGGGATCAAGAGTGATGACTCACATGTTTTGATCTAGGGTCCAAAAGCCAGGAGCACTCCTGCGATTTGTGCATTTCAAATGCACCAGGATGCCTCAAGAGTGCATTTTCCTGCCCTCCAAGAGTCCAACAAGTTCCTATGGCCACAGTGTATCCAGACAGCCATTCTATTAACTCACTGAGAGACAAGAATGTTGCCCACTTAAGCAATGGTTTTACTTTTATATAGGAAGACATTATTTATCTAAGTGTCACTTTTGAGGCTATTGGTTCACATAGCTCATTTTCAAAATTTTCTCAAATTATCAGGGTCATAGCTAATGTCACTGGCACCTACGATAAGAGGGCTATTTTTAAAAAAACATTTTGTGAGAGGAAAAGATCACCACATTTCAAACTTTAATGTCTCATATTATGCATTGGTAAATTAGAAATGAACACGTTCCCCTTCCAGCCCTCGTCATAGCTAATGATCAAGATCTCCTGCCTGAGTATTGTTAAACCCAGCATTTGCTGGCTGGCTGTGGGCAGTAGGTAGCACAGCTAACACCTCATTTCTCTTTGCCCTCCTGCCACACAGTTGAGGACAAACCTGAAGCAGCGTGGATGGCGACTGGCTGAACACAATGGCAGCAGCAGACCTGGTTCTGGTCTCTCCTGATTTTTGCATTATCATCTTGATTTAACACAGGTGCCTCACGTGTGGGGATTAGGAGGACACCTCTTTCTGGATGAGCACATAGCACTGAAAAGGACTTTTGTTTCTGTGATTTGCAGACTTTGGAATATAGTGTGTCTACACACTGAGGCAGGTGGTTCTGTGGTAGCACCACGTGTGTAGGTCTCAGGCCCACAGTGGCTGAGTCACCTCACTGCCTGGCCCACTGCCAACCTGGACCATGCAAAGCTTCGCCCAACACATCTGTAACTTCTGAGCACATCTCTCCCCCAGCCGCAGGTGACAAATTGACAGTGGAGCCGAAGGGAACAGGCTCCAGGAAATGGGATGTAATTCTTAGAAATGAAGGGCTGAGTCTTGGACAAGCCTGGTGGACAGAGGCAAACTTGTGTAATGAGTAAACACAATGTGTGTCTTTTAATTAAATATTAAACCATAATGGAATGAGTGTAGAGAAGTGCCTAACATGGCTCAAATCCCAGATTTCAGATGCAGAAGTGCTGCTGTTTCAATCTGAACGAGCATAGCCATGGTTGAGGGGCTAGGGACTAAGGGATGGGCTGCACTCCCAGCCCCCTTCAATCAGCACTGCACCAGTTTTATTTATTTTCTAAATAAGGATTCTCTTTGAAAAATGATTTAAACAACTCATTCCAATTTCCTATTTTACAAATGAAATGTAATGAAGCCCAGAGTGGTGAACTGCTTTGGTCACAGTCATCTAGTGCTCAGTCTTCTTTCATCTACAAAAGCAGAAAAGCAGTAAAACCTCCTGTGGTGATGGAATTTAGATATAACACTGTTGTCTCCCATCCTCCATCCAGCCATTCTGCTCATGTGAGGATGGCTTAAGTCCTCATCTTTTGGGGAAGGGGTGGCTAGAAAGGGACTAGCTCTTGATTACTTCAGATGTAATGCAGTTGTAAACAGCATAAGTTTTAGTGTTGTTATTTTTGTGCTTTTTGTCATAGTAATGACCAACAGCAAATTACTTTTCATTTACCTTGCAAAGACAAGACTCCATATTTCACACAGTTGAATTTTTTTGATCCTATTCATTGAATAATGGTAGAGTTTTACTATACTAACAGTGACATTTGAACCAGTAACTCTTCCAGCTTTAGATCAGAGTCAAAAGTGAAAATGAAAGAAACAATGACCCACAAAGGAAACAGTGGACTGTTTACTTAATTTCTGCCTGTCCTAGGTAACATTCAACACTGGCAGTGCTTGGTCCAGTCCCACATCTTGCTGATAGGTGAGACCGGTCCTATTACCTAAGGCCTCCATAAGCTGGTTTCTTTCTGTTCACTCAATTTTAGTTCTAATTCCCAAGGAACACTATTTTCTAGGTTACGAGCATTTTCTGTAATAAAATAAGTGTTCTAATTTAAATTTAATTTAAATTAAATTCATACTTTTAATTTAACTATGTTTTTTTCCCAGTTTTATTGAGCTATGATTGACATATAACATTGTACAAGATTGTGTACAACATAATGATTTTATATTTGTATACAGTGCAGAATGATTACCACAATAAATTTAGTTGATGTCCATCACCTCACATATTATATTTTTTTTCTTGTGATAAGAAGTTTTAAGATCTACAATCTTATCAACTTTCAAATATACAATCCAGTATTGTTAACTATAGTCATTATACTATATGCTATCAATACATTCTTGACTGTGTCCTTCTGGGTGGCCAATCATTCCAAATATCCAGGACAGTCCTGGGCAAACCAGAGCAGCTGGTCACCTACTGTGACATAACTTTCCACTACCAATTGGAATTTAGCCAAATCAGAGTGTTTTCAAACTAGATTAGTTTTCCAAGTCTTTATACCCGGTACTCTTTAGTACTACACTTGTGTTTTGATTTATCAGAGTGCTTTCAGCCCCACACAATGGAGTCACATTGAAACTCCATTGCATGTGTCCAACTTAGTAAAGTAGCAAATATACACAAAAAAAGTTGCTAAGAGTCCTTGGAGTTCCACCTCAGCGCAGACCCTCTTTGTACACACTGCCTTATCTTCATGGAAGTGGGAGGTACTAACCCCACAGTTTTACCTGGAAATTAGCAGATTAAGCAGTAATGGGGCCACTTGAACTCCTTGAGGAAATAAATAACTCCTTTATTTCCCACCTGGCCCCTGAGGCACCACTGCCGATTGTGATTTATTCCTTAATTATTTTACCGCCTCCCATTAATCACTTGGATCTAGTCTGGGCTTGTACAGCCCTGTTCAGAGTGGCTGATTTGCAGAAACCTGATCAGGGCTCTCCTAGTTAAAGGGAAGTTCTTTGCTAATGGTAATAGAGTACGCAAAAAAGCTGGAGCTATAGGAACACCTTGGCATTCAAGAACCAAGGGTGCTACGGGGCTGGCTGAGAACACTGGGTGGAGGGGAGAGAGAGCTTATTCTCACTGATTCGGCAATTTTACTTACTTAAGGGTGTGGTGACACTTGGGGCTTCTCAGGGCCTCTCTCAGAGAGTCAATAAAGAGCCATCTCCTAATTCTGCGTATTTATTTTAACTCTCCTTCTGGACCTTTTGCCAGATGAACATGGGGAAAAGGCGGGGACAGGGATGTTGACAGAGGAAAGTTAAGATAAAGTCTGAATCCATTATTTATTGAGCATCTACCAGAAACGATTCACCACAAAACAGTTATTTCCTGAGATGGTGGGTGATCCTGCAAATGGTCCAGTGGGACAAATAAAGCAGACTCAGCAGCTGGGATCCTGTTTTTGGAAGATTCTTCCTCAATCAGTCTTATTCTGCAATCGTGCCTCATTCCATCTCTTTATTCAGTGCACTCTCCCCTCAGTGCACACACATGCACGCACACATGCATGTTCAAACACACACACACACTGCCCACAGCAGGTTTCAGTCTTATCCTGAGAGTCAGAGCAGTGTCAGTATCAGTCTGGATAATTGTTTGATCTTGGGTCACTTCACCCATTGGCTTCTAATTATACTAAGTTATTTGTCACTCTCTGCATGTGCTAGAGGATCCCATGCCTATCAGCCTTTGGAAACATTATTCTCTCTGCCTCAGATGCAACCCTCCTCTTCCATGAAAACGAATTCCCATTGATGCTTTTGGACTCAGAAGCAGTTCATGACTGTGGCTGGGCATCACCAGTCTGGAGTGAGAGGGTCTGGATCTAAACATGGTTCTGTGGATCAGTAGCTTGTGACCATAGGCCACCTGCTTCATCTCAGCAAGCCTCCATTTTCACCTACTGATGAAATGATGTGATGATAATAACGGTAGCCAAGCAGAGTTGTGTAAAGGATGGTGATGGGCTGAAGAACACCAGGGGCCTCTAGCTGGGGCACCTTACTATGGCAGCTCCTGGGGCCTTGATAGCCCGCAAGTCTCCTTTTGCCGTTACTCACACTGACTGTTCAACATTATTGCCTGTGCAATCTCGGCCTCAGAGTTTTCCTCCATCGCATATCTTCACGGTAGTGCTTGCAAGTTCCAACTCAGAAGAGGAGACATTCAAGTGCAATGTGCGTTGACCAGTGAGTGGGATCAAGAAGACACCAGGGATGGAAGCCAAAGATCAGCTAAAGAGACTGGATGCCACAAGAGAGAGGGCATGTTTCTTGGCAATTTTAATGAGGATACAGTATGTCCAGGCAGTTTATCAAGTAGGACTTGCATTTAACCTAGGCTCATTCTTATTTTTTTTTTTTAATGTCTGAAACATTTATACTAACATATTTCCATACATATTTCCATACAAATACAAATATAAGATTTTTAGAAATTTCATGTAATGTCTGAAACATTTATATTAACATATTTCCATACAAATAACCCAATGAAAGTTTAGTATTAGTTGTTTTGTTTGTTTTTTTATACTGCAGGTTCTTATTAGGCATCAGTTTTATACACATCAGTGTATACATGTCAATCTCAATCGCCCAATTCAGCACACCACCATCCCCACCTCACCACAGTTTTCCCCCCTTGGTGTCCATATGTCCATTCTCTACATCTGTGTCTCAACTTCTGCCCTGCAAACTGGCTCATCTGTACCATTTTTCTAGGTTCCACATACATGCATTAATATACGATATTTGTTTTTCTCTTTCTGACTTACTTCACTCTGTATGACAGTCTCTAGATCCATCCACGTCTCAACAAATGACTCAATTTCGTTCCTTTTTATGGCTGAGTAATATTCCATTGTATATATGTACCAAATCTTCTTTATCCATTCGTCTGTTGATGGGCATTTAGGTTGCTTCCATGACCTGGCTATTGTAAATAGTGCTGCAATGAACATTCGGGTGCATGTGTCTTTTTGAATTACGGTTTTCTCTGGGTATATGCCCAGTAGTGGGATTGCTGGGTCATATGGTAATTCTATTTTTAGTTTTTTAAGGAACCTCCATATTGTTCTCCATAGTGGCTGTATCAATTTACATTCCCACCAACAGGGCAAGAGGTTTCCCTTTTCTCCACACCCTCTCCAGCGTTTGTTGTTTGTAGATTTTCTGATGATGCCCATTCTAACAGGAGTGAGGTGATACCTCATTGTAGTTTTGATTTGCATTTCTCTAATAATTAGTGATGTTGAGCATCTTTTCATGTGCTTCGTGGCCGTCTGTATGTCTTCTTTGGAGAAATGTCTATTTAGGTCTTCTGCCCATTTTTGGATTGGGGTGTTTGTTTCTTTGATATTGAGCTGAATGAGCTGTTTATATATTTTGAAGATTAATCCTTTGTCCGTTGATTCATTTGCAAATATTTTCTCCCATTCTGAGGGTTGTCTTTTCGTCTTGTTTGTGGTTTCCTTTGCTGTGCAAAAGCTTTGAAGTTTCATTAGGTCCCACTTGTTTATTTTTGTTTTTATTTCCATTACTCTAGGAGGTGGATCAAAAAAGATCTTGCTGTGATTTATGTCAAAGAGTGTTCTTCCTATGTTTTCCTCTAAGAGTTTTATAGTGTCCAGTCTTATATTTAGGTCTCTAATCCATTTTGAGTTTATTTTTGTGTATGGTGTTAGGGAGTATTCTAATTTCATTCTTTTACATGTAGCTGTCCAGTTTTCCCAGCACCACTTATTGAAGAGACTGTCTTTTCTCCATTGTATATCTTTGCCTCCTTTGTCATAGATTAGTTGACCATAGGTGCGTGGGTTAATCTCTGGGCTTTCTATCTTGTTCCATTGATCTATGTTTCTGTTTTTGTGCCAGTACCATATTGTCTTGATTACTGTAGCTTTGTAGTATAGTCTGAAGTCAGGGAGTCTGATTCCTCCAGCTCCATTTTTTTGCCTCAAGACTGCTTTGGCTATTCGGGGTCTTTTGTGTCTCCATACAAATTTTAAGATGATTTGTTCTAGCTCCATAAAAAATGCCATTGGTAATTTGATAGGGATTGCATTGAATCTGTAGATTGCTTTGGGTAGTATACTCATTTTCACAATGTTGATTCTTCCAATCCAAGAACATGGTATATCTCTCCATCTGTTGGTATCATCTTTAATTTCTTTCATCAGTGTCTTATAGTTTTCTGCATACAGGTCTTTTGTCTCCCTAGGTAGGTTTATTCCTAGGTATTTTATTCTTTTTGTTGCAATGGTAAATGGGAGTGTTTCCATAATTTCTCTTTCAGATTTTTCATCATTAGTGTATAGGAATGCAAGAGATTTCTGTGCATTAATTTTGTATCCTGCAACTTTACCATATTCATTAATTAGCTCTAGCAGTTTTCTGGTGGAAGTTTTAGGATTCTCTATGTATAGTAACCTAGGCTCATTCTAATTGTGTCTGGTTTTCCATGAACATCTCTCATCAGGAAACCCAAGCTTATTCCCTGAGGCTGAGAACACCTTTGTATAAACGTACATATCTGCCTCTGATTTCAGTAAACCATTAAATTTTTTAGACTTTCCTATTCTTCAAATTGAGATTTTAACTTTAATTGTCAACTGAGGAGTACCAGGGGGTTAAAAGGCCTGTCAATGAGGGTTTACCTCTTCTGGCTGATAATCAATTCAGGGAAATGAACTGGAGAGCCCACAAGTCTGAGAAAATTAAAAGACACTATTCTCATCTACATAGAAATACACTTCAGGATGAAAAGGAGGAGAATGAACTGTCATGACAAAGCAATACTACTGATGCATATTGGCCCAGTTACAAAGGGGATAAATGGTTCACAAAAGTAGTTAATCCCTTTTGCTTTTAATAAAAGGAACAGACAGAAATCTGGGTGTGTACAATGCTGATTAATCATTTCCCAAATACTTTATGGTGCAGGTCTTGTTTTGAGTTGTCCTAGCATTAAATAAAGATCTCAGCCTTGGGAAATATTGTTTTTGAGCTCTTAAATTGTAATAACCCATCCTTCTAAGTGAGGTTCAAGTCCTTGCAATGAAGCCCTAGGCTGGTACAATTTTCCTAGATGCTTTCACTGGGGAATCTTAAGAAGTGCACAGTGTGGGTACTCTGGATACACACAACACACTTGAAAAGTGCCAAAATATGTCAAATAGACCTCAGAGAGTGAGAAGAGATGAAACTGAAGGAGAATTAGAAATTGGAAGCTCATGGGAGGACACACTAGGAATTTTTTGAGTAACTCTAGAAGATCACACTGAAGTCTAACTGTTGGGCATTTTCCTTTCTGCATTTCAAAGGAGTGAAGAGGACCCCCCCATAACTTTTGCTAAGAGATATAAAATAACACAAAGAATTGGCATTCCTGGGTGGAACAATCCAGTAATATTTCTAAGTGATGATTTTTTAAAAAAACAGAACTAGCAACGACTGTAAAGGCAATGATTTAGTTTCTTTCCTCACAACTTAGATTTATACTTGCATTTTATAAACATTTGTCTTTAAATCCTGCTGTGAACACAAAAGTAAAGACAGACCTATAGAGCTTCAGATAAGCATATAATGGACGTGATAGAGGGATGTCTTGAAGGACAATGAAGAGGAGACGAAGGGACTTGAAACCCTGTGAACAGAAAACAAAAAGGGCAACAGTGTAACAGAGCTTTACAAATACCACGCAATTGCAAATGTGGGGTAACACCTAATGAAGCTACTGTTGTATTCATTAAGCAGCTCTTTCTGATTGGTATGTTCACTAACCAACTATGCTAATATTTAATATTAGGTATAAAACAAAGTAGGCAAAGTTGCACCACACTACTCCAGGTATAACAAGGAGAACTTACAGAGTCATACATGAACTCTCCAAATCAAAGAAACATTCACCCGTAAACGCTTATGTTGTATAATTGTGAGTAATGTAAATACCTAAAACTTGGTGCTCTGAGAAGCCGGCAGGAATGTCTTTTGGTGCAAGAAAGATTCTCCAACCATCCTCCATGTCCTTTGACTTAGGTGGTTCTCTTTTCTTTGTATGATGAAATCAAGGATCTAAAATTGTCTGAAAAACTAGACATGCACAGTTTGTCTCATGCAGAACGGCTGGCTTTACAGCAATTGTTGTTTACAGATTATAAAACTGTTGAACAGAGAAAACAGTCAACCTCTGCCTACAGGTTTTGTCCACATGGGATGCATACCTTACCAAGTATGGGGTCTTCCGAGCAAGCCAGTGGAGCCCCTTAATGGAAGGTGATTTTGAAATCTTGTGACTAATTAGTAACAATATCTTTGAACCCTAAAATTTTGGTTGCAGAGTGTTTACGGAGTGTGAGGACTGGAAGCTTCCATTTGGCAACATCCAGAAAATCAGTCCATTGCTTCCAAGTCTGTCTGAAAACCGGTCAATTATTTCCACTCCAGCTATGCCACAGGGGAGCGGCATTTTAAATGAGATGGCAGTGTATGTGAAGACCCTTGTAAACATGCTCTGCAGATGTGAAGAATAATCTAGGCTTAAAATAATGTGGGGTAGGTTTTCCTTCCACTAAGGGTAAAAAACTATTTGTGTGTATGACACACAAGCTGCTATGTGCATGTGTGACCATTCAGAGCACACAAGAGAACAATCATGTCAAAATGGAACAAACATATGCACACACACACTGCACTCAACATATAAAAGGTTTTATGCAAAAGGATGAATTAGAAAATTTAATCAGGTCTCTCACTGAACTTGATAAGGTAATTAGTGGAGAATCTCATGAGAAAGCTATAGGGGCTTTTGACAGAAAGCTCTAGGAAAACCCAGCGGCCAAGACACAAAGCAGATATGCCTCCGATAAGTTCTTGAATGATTCACTTAACCATTTAGTGAGGCTAATAGATGATCACTCCTCCACAACCGCAGGCCAATTATATCACTAAATGGAGGTGTCAGCAACTTGACTCTTTCCTCCTCTGCAAAACAGAAGCAGTAGCAATACTTGCCCCGACTACCTCAAAGATGTTTGTGAAGATCAAATGAGAAAATAGATATCAAGAGAGCCTAGTAAACTTTAAACTTCTAGATAAGTTCAAAGTAGCGGTGCTTTGCCATTAATATTCCTTGATACCTTCCAGATATTTCACTAAATGATCAGAAAAATCACACAATACTTTTTCAGAATTTCCTAGTGCAGTTTTGGTGCTTTCTCTAGACCAGAAGAATGTGTTCGCTTTCTTTCTTGTTCTCTGTTTTGAAATTCTAACCCACTCTTACTTTACTAAACCATGGTGGTGAGAGAACTTTATACACCCACTGGGCCTATCACCACTGATTCCCCTTCTGCTGGAAGTAGGTCCTACACAGGGAAATGGCTAGCTAAACGCAGAGCCAATTAGCAAGTCCCACGTTCCAGAGCCGTGAAACCTGGAGAACTCCGGAAAAGAAAAAAACATTGATACCAAGTGATGGCAGCTTGAATATATAAACTGGTTCATAAATATTTAGACAAATCATTGAGTGATAAATATATATTGAATCATTAGGGGACTAATATGATGAGAATAATAATAACTATTCAGTGTCTCCTCTGCACTAAGTGCCTTTAAAAACATTCTTCACCCTCTAAACTGCCCGTTTACCTTTTAATAAAAAGGAGACTGAGAGATGGTTTACTGCTGTCCCAGTTGCTCCAGAGGCACTTGCCTTCTGCGAGCCTCTGTTTCCATGAGCTCCCGCTCTACTGTACGGACACCACTCACGTTCGCTCTTTCAGAGCTCAGAGCTTAATCTCTCCGCAGATGCATTTTTATTAGAAAATGTTCTTCCTCGGAAAAGGCCCTGTAGCTGTCTGACAGGGTTCCTCACATCACGGACCACTGCGGGTTTACTACGCTGACCACATAAGTACATCCTGTGACCAGGGTTAGTATTGGGTGAGCAATCCTGAGGATGCTGGCAGAGTGGGTGCAACGACTTCCTGTGGCCTTCAAGTCTGAGTTCACTCAGCCCGGAGGCAACAGGAAAAGGTGACTCAGGCTTCCTTCTGCCTCTACCTGCATGGGGAAAATGTTGACTGTCGGCTATGTGCCGTAGCTTTAAAATGCACTCGAGACTTAGTGCATATCTTGCTCTTCTCTTTTACTATTGCTGAAAAAATTTCACAAACCAAAAGACGTGCCAAAGTTCCCAGTACTTCAAAGTGACTTTAAAGGAGTTCGTCCTCCTCCTTTTACAACTGTGGCCATTTCTCATTTACCTAAAAGTCTCTGGGTAGCCCCTGCAATAATCATGGTTCTGCCAGACTTCGCTGAGACGATCCAGAAGGCCTTGAGCTTCTTATCTGGCGCTGGAATTCTGTGATGTACGTGAGGTGGATGCACTCTGGGTTCGCAACACTCGTTAGTGGAGCTTGTGATGCAGCAGGTGGGCCGTCACCCAGTTTGGCATTTTGCCTCACTGGCCCAAGCTCTTCTGGCACAGCTTCCTTGCTCCCCCTCCGATTTTCTCTTTATTTAAGACTCTGTTTCTAAGGCACATGCCATCTCATGTAAAATGACCAACACACCCTACACCATGAGAGCCCGTCCTGTAGCGTGGACATTTGCACGCTGCCCCGAGCCTTCTCAGCGCGTGAGACGTGGGGCAGCGTCTCCACCCTCACCGGAGCCACTCAGCGGACGGAAATGGGGACAGTCGGATAATGCGGGAGTGGCTGCTTGGATAGAATCCTGCTTACGTTCTGATCTGTTGAATCAGTCTGCGCCCTTGAGAAGTTACGAAATTCTTCAAGCATTCTGGCTCTCATTTACTTCTTAAAAGAGAGAATGCGGCTGCTTTTGGAGCCAGGCAGATTTAGGTCCATACTCTGACTTCTCCAGCATATTAGTTCTCTGACCCGAGCAGGTACTAAATCTCTCCACACCTCAGCTACCTCACAGGTTAAAATGGTGGTCCTGATAGATTGGTGTGAGGCTAAGGTAAAATAACGAAGGTGAGCGCTTCGTCCTGCTCCTGCTGCAGGTGCCCAGGAAGTGCGGGCCCCCTCCTGGGTTGTGGTGACCAGCTTCTTCCAGGGAGCTAGGCCCTCCCAGGAGTAGGACTAACACCAGAGAAGCATCTAACCCTTCTTCATCCTCGCCACATGACCTTCCCCACCAGACAGGAAACACTCTACCTAAGCTGCCCTAATTTAAGGCAAGAGTGAAAATGCCAAACCCTTAACGCCATGAACTTCAAGTTCTCATGTGCTCACGGTAGTTTTGGCATTAATTTCCTCAGAGTGGGAATTAAAGTGAAATCGAGAGCTTGGCATGGAGATGTGTGCTGAGCAAGGTGCTCTCTTAGGGTGTCCCATCTTCCCAGCTGGCTGGGGACTGAAGATTCTCCGAGGACACCAGAAAGTTCCCGGCAGACAAGGACAGCTGGTTGCCCAGCTCACGTTCAGCAACTAGGGCAGGGCTGGGAAGGAGCCTGGACAGACGCGGGGGCGTCCCCCTGCTGGAGGCTGGGGCGGTGGTACACGAGTCCTAACATTCCTTCCAGCTTTGACGGTCTGTGGTCCCGGGTCCCTGCCCACCTCCGCAGATGCTGCACAGACATTCTCTCTGGCGCCTGACTCACCCCCGCAAGGAAGCGGCCTGAGAGCTCTCTACTGGCACTTCGGATGCACCCCTCTCCGGACTGTGGGTGCTGCAGTCCTGACTGCCAAGCAGAGGAGGCCCAGCCTGCACCCAGCTGTTTACCTCCAAGGGTGTGTCCTTGACACGGCCTCAGAGGTCACCAGAGGAAACACCGCCCCTTCGTGAGAGCGGGCCTGCTCTGGTCTCCGGCAGTCACCGTTTCTTTGCTATCTTGACTTTTTATTCTATTTGAAAAGAGGACTTCCTCTAAGAGCCAGGAAAGCCACACAGTCCTTTATCAACAACGTTCTGACTGGATACAGACCAAGCCCCGAGGCCCCATTTGTAATGCGTTCTGCTTTTTATTCAATTTAGACTTCACATGAATTTGGAGGGTGAAGGGCCTCCAGGGATTAAAATAAACCATTTGTAACTTGCATGTTTTATTTCCCAGTAGCTTGACTCTTTTTATGATTTGGACTTTGGGTTCCATTTATGGTTCAGACAGATTGGCCAATAAATAGAAACTACAAAACGAAGGGTCGTATTGAAATCCGTGAGGCTGGCTCATGGCGCAGCTCGCTTCTGTCTGCTCGACTTTACTCTGCTTTATCCCCTCCCCCACCTTCCATCTGCGTGTTTCCCACGTCTGTCATCTAACTGCTGGCCTATCTACCCTTTACTGAGTATCTGACCTTCCTCCTAGAACATACGCCGTCATGGCAGGGCGCCTGGGGAGCCCCAGTGCCTACTGCGGTATCTGGCTCCTCAATACATGAACGTGGGTGAATCTGCTTGTTATCAGTGGGTTGTCCTTGATTATAGCCGCTACTGCTCAGGACCATGAGTGTTTCAACAGCAGGGTATGCATTTAGTGGATACCATAATTTCCATTCTGGCACTTGTAGCAAGAGTCCTACTTAAGCTCAAAATTGAGTATCCCACAGGCTATATACTAAAGCCAAGATTCCAATCTTTCCATATCTGTTTCTGTGGCTCGGTTTCTCACTTTCTAAAGACATCAATATTCTGTTTCGACTTAAAGATGAATAGTTATCAATGGTTTAATACATTCTCCCCTGCAGAAAGCATTTCAATTTTAATGACAATTTTCAAGGAGATAACACAAAGATGACAATTGTAGGACTGGGGACATTGTAGCAGAGATAATGAGGAAAATATTACTGGATAGGAGCACATTGTCTGGTGTTTCTGTATTTTCTCCCCATGAACTGTTCCTTCCTACTTCCATGACCAGAGTTATAAGCTCCTGGTTGAGACCTTAATTTCCTTCTTGCTCGATATTTCCAACCTGGAACATTTAACTATTATATAAATTAATTTATCTCATCACAGAAAACGCAAGCAAAGTCGAAACATCTAACCACTGTGCATCACTTCATTGTTTCTGTCTTATCAAATTTTCAAAAAGGGAAACAGAAAGGTGAGAACTCATGTTTACCTGAAGGAAGACAATGACAGGTGCTGTTGGATTCTGTGACGGAAGCCACATAGCACGATGTCTGGACAGTTTCTGAACAGTTACAATCAGAGAGTTTCTACAGTCCCTGGGGGCTTGTCCATGGTCTTCGTGGAAATACAGGGTAAACTATTCTCCTCAAGAATCCTGTCTTTGGACGCTTGTGTGGATTTGTGCATAAGCCACTGCAGGACTGAAAGAGAAGCTGGCCTGGCTCAACCAGATCAGCGATTTAGAGACTGGACTTCCCCACTGGCTGCGGCCTACATCTCCAGTCCCAGCAGATACAGAGAGCAAACCTGATGTACGTAGAGTTTGCCTTCACCAAGCAGTTAACTAACGGGAAAGGTAACAAACTATACTCTCATTTTTATCTTTGGACCCATTTTACAATGATAGTATTAATAAACCATGAAGAAAAAAAATTTAAACAAAAGACTGATGAAACAAAGAAAACCAACGTGCTAAATATTCAAACTGTTTTTATTGCATTCCGTCTCCAGGGAGAACTGGAGACTTTGGATACCACATGGCTCTCCTGGGAGAACTGGAGACTTTGGGTACCACATGGCTCTCCTGGGTCAAGTTTTAGAATGCGCTCCTCATTTCTACTGATAATCTGTTGAGATGATATTAGGAAAAAAGGGAGAAAGCCAAAGATTTGAGTAATTATAATAAGCATACTCTTGCGTCAGTTTTTTCACATTGTACAAATTCATAAATACTAAAAATGATAAAAGATACTTTATTTCTTTGATACAGAATGTACAATATTGCACTCATGTCGCAAGTAGTGTGTAGAAAAAATGAACTCTATTCACAAACAGCCATAACAATTGTCTGGGCCTGCTATTTTATGGAATCACCAACTATAACTACAGCATTGCACCTTTAACCCACTGAAAAGGGCAACGTTTGATAAAGCCTTCTTTGTATTCCAGTGTCAGTGACCAGCAGTTTAGAAACTATATGCATCAGTATATAGTGAGGAGACTTTCCAGTTACATAAATACCTTTCACTCTGAGGCACTGAGGATCTGTACCCATGTATTAATGAAATAGATACTATCAAGATATTTTCCATGCTGTATCAATAATTTTTTCTCTCCATTGTGCTTAATCATATTATCTGAGAAGCTATTCTTTTGTGAACAAAAGAAACTATTTTGCAGCAATAGTGAAAAGCAATTACAAGCTTTTTCATTCAGATTGAGCTACAAAGTTTGATTTTCTCAAAGTCACTCAGCAAATTGGGGTAATTCAGTTAGGAAAGGACCCCTGGCCTCCAACCACACACTCAGGCCCGGACCTTAGGCATGAATCTGAATGGACAAGAGGGAGCGTTAACCCATCCTGCTGGGGTCTGGGGATTCCCTGTTCCTGGCAGCTACTTCCAGGAGTCGCCTCCACTGAAGTGCAAATGCTTCTCGAAGATCTTGGTGCTTTTAAATGGTAACCAATTTGTTTTTCTCTTTTTTCATCTATTACATGGATGGTAGAGTCTGCACCATTTTGATCTCAGATAAATCTGAGCTAGCTTTCGGTTCATCCTATTCTGACAATAGAAAGGCACATAACAATTTTACTTAAAGCATTCACATATAAAATTAATGGAACCTGTAAACAAGGGAACTGCATATATGAAAAGGCCCTTTAAAGAAAACTCCTCTCATCTTTGACATTATCTTTTAAACTAAGTGTAATCCAGTGAACAGCAAAACAGCAGCATTTTTTAAAAAACAACAGGGAAAAATTTCTTAGAGCAGGGAATCTTTGTCTTTCTAGAGACTACATTGACAGAGGTACATCTGTCAGCCAACAGAGCCTCCCCAAATGCGCATCTGTGTTTTACTTAAAAACAAGTCCCCACAGTACTGAGCACTTTATAGAGTAGTGAACGCTCTGCTTACACTCAAATTTGGAAATTCAGTTAAACAACATACAAAAACATAACCAAGGAGAGAATGATTTTAAATTATCCTGATAAAAACTAAAACCATATGAAGTGTAGGAAAACTATTTGAAGACCAATAACTAAGTAAAAATAAATACTTAAGTAACTCAAGGACTTATTCTCACAGTAAAAGTTACAAAAATAGAATACAATATTAAACAAATACATGAATATATCAAAATTGGTTTATAAAATATTTTACCATTGAGAAACCTATTTCTCTTCCCTCCCAATTCTTCTAATAATTTTATTCTTGAAGGCACATATTGTGATAAAACATTGTAAGCTTTGACCAGGTGACAAATTTTCTTTGGGTTGTCATCATGGATACAAAATTCCTCTCAGAAGTTTCTGAATCTGAAATCTATTTACTCTGAGTGTCACGAGCTGGTTCAGATTTAGGGTCACAGTAACTCCTTACTGACACCCAGAGGCTAACCCTTGTCTCAAACACACCCTTTTCAGAGAAGGGTGAACTGTTGCCAAGTTTGGAATGATTGCCTGATAGGTGGGTGTGTGAATTAGACTAGAGAGCAGGGCATGTCACATGTCATGAGTCCATGTTCTGTCTAAACCGAGGCTTTTTATCCTTTTGGAAGCTGGGAACAAGAGAACCATGGAGGCACATTCTAAACGGTGCTGCAGAAGAGGACCACTGCTGTTGATCTGAAGGAACGAAGCTCCAATATTCTTCTGCCAACTCTCAAGGAACTGTCCAGGTACAAGAAAAGGTTTCCTAACAGTATTTCAGCTCTTTATCTTTTAATGGTACCTCTGCATGTCTACAACCCAACAGGAGTGGCGTTCACAGAATGACCTTGCAGCTCACAAGTGGTTTTAAAAGTGCTTTCTGATTCATTTCATAAGATGATCAGTTGCACAGTTTGGCAATTCACTGTAGTTTACAGGGCAGTGGTGCTTAGAAATTGAGGTCTACCTGTGAGTATGCAAGTGTGAGCATGTGTTTGCTCTTTGTTAGCCAGAGAATTTGTGTAGAATATAACTTCTTCTGATCACAGAACTTTGATTTAGATGGTGCCAATCCATCCAATATGATTGAAGAAGTAAATACCGTGGCATTCATGTTTGCTTTTCATGCTCTTTGCCTTTTTTTCTTTTTAAAATTAATTTAGATATCATTAAAATGTATCATTGTACCTCTTTGTCAGCAAGCCACTCAAAAAGATGCCCTTGAAAATATTTCCAAGCAGCTTTTCCCTCTTCTGCTGCTCTCTGGAAGCAAGAATAGGTCCACCTAACACAAGAAAATATCTTCCAGAGCTTCAGCTGTGTCATAACAGTTATAACTCAGCTAATTTCCAAGTTCTATGCTCCCATCTTCTCCATAGCACTTCAAACCTTCTGAAATTGCTTAGGCTTCTTCAATGGTGTGCTTTATTCCTGGGAAAACAGCAATCATATGGACACCTGGGTACACTGGACAAAGCCTGGCAGTGAGGATGGCCCTGGGGTCCCAATCATCCAGATGTACTTCAAGGAGTCCCAACTGTCGGGAAGGCTTGCTTCCTGAGGAGTAAGGAAAAAGCTGTCAATCAACACCAATCTAAGCAAAAGTTATAAAGCCAAGCATTGAACTACAAAGTCTGGTCCCTGCAGTTTTTGGTTTTGTGATATTTTCTGCATTTTAAACATCTCCTTTGCACATTTTAAATTTTGAAAAGAAATCAGTAGCAAAAACAGCTATCATCTGGTTTCTCTGCATCCATCTCCCTGCAGGCCTTTTTCTGGGGCAGTAAAGAAAAATTTCTTTGAATGTTGATTGGTAAGGCCCAGTGCCCACTAGCACACAGCTGGACAACAAAATAGAACACAAAGCAAGCAGTACAAATAAATTTTTAGAGGCAAACAGATTCTTCGCTTTCAAATACAAATCTCTCTAAAAGGCCCAGGGGCTGGCCTGAAGACAGAGTAGGTAGCTTTATTACAGCTCAAGCCACTAGTTTACCTAAAATGCACTCTTAGTTGGTGACTACAGAGCTTCCCAGCTAGTCAAAAAAAAAAGAAGCAGAAAGTCAGGAGTGTCCCAGTTTGTTTGCTCTATCTCCCCATGGCACCTTTGCAGATGGTAAGACAGTTCCACCCCCTAGCTTTTCAGTTGCCCACATCTACCAAAGAGAAATCTGAAGAGAGCTGGGCAATGTCTGAGATTTTGGCCTTAAAACCAAACAATGTTTATCCCTAATTAATTCAAAGGACAAGTTACCATTCTTTCATAACAATATTAAAATCAGTAACATATAGTCTGTGCAAAAGATAGAAAACCAGAAACCTAAATTTTGGCAGGCCTATCATTTTAATGAATTGAATGACAGGAAGATGATTAAACACCAGTAGACAGAAGAGCAGTTTTCAGGAATTATACACTGGGAAACAGCATACCAAAATTATCCACATGTGACTATCTATCACTAATGGATCCCAGGGGGACTGCGTGCAGATTCTACAAGTCATTCTCCAGCTCTGATATTCTCAGTTTGGGAAAGCAAATATTTTTACTCCATGGGGTAATAAATTTGTGAACCTTTTATTTAATTCTGGATGGGATATTTTTATTTTACTTTATAATATCTCTATCTACCATGGGGACAAAAACCTCCATATAAAATGTTTTCTTTTTCACTTAGAAAGCATGTATTTGTTCATCTCAAATTTTCTGAATTTTTCATGACATCTTAAAATGAATCCGTATGGACTCCAACACAAATGTCCTGATAAACTAGAGAAAAATTACACCTTGTAGTCTTGCTTCCACAGCTCCCAGAAGTTATGGAATTAATCTCGGGCAAGTAATCCTGTGAGAAAAGGTCAGCTGCATTTTGTTCAAGCTGCCAGAAGACCCTCACCAATGAAGGCAAAGGGTCTGAGCTCTCTCCTGGCTCTTCTTCAGAGGGGACTTCGTGTCTGCGGACGGCGAGTCGAGGGGCCGTGATCGTGGGCAGACATCGTCCCAGTCCCAGTGAGCTGGAGAAAGGACGTGCATTTCTTCCTCACAATTCTCCGAGCAGCCAGCCCTTAGGTGTCCTGGGTGGAAGTTCAAATAACCTGAGCTGTTTTGGGTCTAGGAGAGTAAATTTGTAGAGGAAATCTTTACAGTGCTGGTGCTTGCCAATGACATACAGCCAACTGGGCAGGTTCCGTGTCAATTCCATCTCCCTTCTCTGAGCGGTAATATGAAACAGCTCAGGATACAGGTGACACTGTCCCCCACTTGAACAAACAGGGTTACGTAGAGGGAGGGAGAGGGGGAGTGAGTGACCTCTGTTCTCCTGCAGAGGCTCACGCTGGGCAGTTTCCTAAACCTGTGTCACCTTCTCTCTTGCCTCAACTACTTCTCTGTCATAAAAGTGAAAGTTGTTACAGGCTAACCAACCTTCTTAAATCTTTCACAGGCTCAGACCTAAAAGGAAAGGTTATTTGGAAAGTTACTTCATGGACTGAATCCTAAACTCCCTCTCAGGCTTTCACACTGGAGCACTGCGGGTGAGCATGGGGCTGGGTCTCCACGGATCAGAGGAGAGTGCTTTTATTTTGTTGGTGTCAGGTTTTATTTTGGTGTGTTTGTGCACCATTGTGTTACTTCAGCACTATTTGCACCACCAATTTTACCTATACTCTTTGCATAAAATACAGTGCACTCTGGCCACCTGGAAGGAGCTTATTTATAAGTTTACTTTTTACATACTACAATAGACGACAGTTTTTTTGTTTTCCTTTTCTGGGTTACAGTCGTGGAACACAGACATACAGACTACTGACTATATGGAATCGTAAAGCATAGAGGTTGGAAAGCATCTGCTATCTGCCTTCGTTTCATGGACAATGGGAGCCTAAGCTAGAAGTGCGGGAGTGGCTGCTACCAGAAGCCCTCCCCACGCCCGCTGCCAGCTCCGTCCCACACAACATCCCTCTGGGACATGCTGGCCCCTGCCGCTTCCTTCCTCCACATCAGGGTGTTCATGGCCAACCCTAACCCTGGCCAGCATTCACTCATCTCAGTTCCCAAGACAACTGGTGAAAACTACCAGTTAATGTGTGCTTTTAGTTTAAATTCTGACTGCCTATATACATTCCTTGGGGATTCAGGCTAGTGGAAATGCAACAATCCTCAATGAACTACAAGGGAGCACTTAAGTCATGACCCTTCTGAGTCCAAGAGAAACAGTGAACTCCTCTCTTTTTGCGAATTGTCACAACCGTACCAAGACCATGGCCACTGGGGGAAGTTAGGCTTTTTCCAGGCCTCAAACACAGATGAGCTGTGTGCATCGTGTCTGCGGCAGACTCCCTCACCATGCTGAAGACTGATACTGTGTGTTCAATTACTCATCTCAAGGGCAGAAAAAATACTTCCACCACATGAATTTCACAAACACCTGTAGCAAGTTTTCAGTGCAGGGTCACAGAAAACAAGATATTGCAATGTTTAAAATCTTGGTTCCCAAAGAGAACCCTGAAAAGGTACCTTCCCTTCTCTCTTCACTACCCCCGGAAATGCCCTCTCCACAGAGGTGACAGTGAGGATAAGCATTCCTTAGTTCCCCAGGGAAAAAGAACTTCTGGAGATCAACCCTGAGCTACTGATGTCCAAGGGGAAGAAACTTACCTCCCAAATTATCATCAGAGGCAAATATAATACAGAATCACTGCCGAGTAGAACTCTAAGATGCTAGTTATGATCTAGTCCAGCTCCCAATTCAACAAACTGAAGCTCCTTCTTGTGAACTAAGCTGCTCCAGCGACTCTCCATAGGAAGGTCTCCAAACAATTTGAACAAAATTTAGCCAAATAAAGATCTTTGCAGCTAAATGAATGTCAAACTGCTGACAAGATCCTGTAGAGAAGTTCTCCTCCCTCCCACTTGGGTAAAGGCCTCCAGGAAGTGCAGAGCCTTCCTTTCTGCTGGAGGGGAGCTGGCAGCCCCACCCCAGGGCCACAGGCTGACCAGTCAACTCACATCAAAGCTCTGGATGCCCACAGGAACTGGGGCCCTCAGGCTATGTTGAAATCAGGATAACAGCTGAGGTGTAAAACCACTTCCTAACTGAGCATTTATAATCCCAATGTCTCCACTTTTCACAGTAATAGACCAACTGGGATGGTGTTAGTGTACACAATTAGCTTTCCAGGCAGCCAGAAACCGCACACTCAGAAGAACTGGTGCAGGCCCTGCGGGCACCTGGCCTGGCGGCCCTTCTGCTCTTCAGCAGTGGCCTCTCTGACGCAGGAGCCTCTGCGTCTCCATCGCTAGGGTCCCTCGCTACTCGAGAAGGCTGGAGCTACCCCGCTCGCTCGGTCACTCCCCAGGCCCTCACAGGCTCGCCACACACACACCCCTCCCGGCCTCTATGGACGCAAACCTCGGTCCGGGTCTCCCGGGGCGCAGAGGTCACGCCGGGCCCTGCAGCCCCTGGCCGGGGGTCTCCTTGGCCTTCTTACAGGTGTACAGCCACTTGATGATGCGGGCGTTCCTCTCGACCACCGAAGTGGTGCTGGGCACCTGCTCCGTAAGCTCTCCCTCCTGCAGCCCCTCGTCGCCGCCGCTGTGCCGGGAGAAGCCGCTGTCGGAGGTGGCGACGCTCACGCTGCGGACCTTGCGGGCGACGAGGTCCGACCCGGCGGAGAAGTTCTCCCGCCCGAGCGCCTCCACCACCTCGGGCTCCAGGCCGCAGTACTGGAAGAAGGTGTCAAATTCGGCCAAGGACGCGGAGTAGCGCGCGCTGAGGTCGGACTGCGAGCGCTGCAGCCCCCGGTGCCTCGCCCCGAGCAGCTCCGGACCCCGGGGCGCAGCCGGGACTCTGGAGGGCGCCCTGACCGGCGGGGCGGGGGCCGGGGGCGCGGAGGGCCCTGGCACCGTGGCAGCCGCGACGGGGCCGGGCTCGGTCGGGGCGGCCTCCGGGGCCCTGGCCCCGCCCTCCTCCCCCACCCGGGACGTGCCAGGCGACCCCGGCGTCTTGTCCTTGCCCGGCCCCTGGAAGAGCTTCTTCACCAGGCCTCCCCTGGGGCTGTCGGCTCCCGACCCTCGGACGAACTCGCATTTCTGTCGGTAGATAACCAGCGAGTCCGGCCTCAGCGGCTTCCGCGCTATGGCCCTGCGCGCCACCGGACCGGGGACGCGCGCCGGGGGCCGAGGGTCGCCCGCCTGCCCTTGGCTCGCCCCGGGGCTGCTGCCCTCGCAAGCCAGGCCTGGGCCGGCTCCCGGCGGGCCCCGCACGTACTTGGAGCGGTCGGCTGCCAGCCTTTCCACCGCGCTCCTGCGCGTCGGCCCCGCCGCGTCCCGGGCCCGGGGGGCCCCGGAGTCCCGGGACAGGAGGCGCTCGCTCGGGGGCGCGTCCAGGGCTGGCAGGGCGCGCATCCTCGGGGCTCGACAAACTGCGGAAACGCGCTGCGGCCGCGGCGCCCGTCAGGCCGCCAGCCAATTCCGAAGTCCGCGAGGGGTGGGGAGCGGCTCCCCAGTTCCCGCCGGCCGGTCGGGAGCCTGGGCGAACACGAGTCCGCGCGGATTGGCTAGTTGCCTCGGTCCCCGCCCCGCCGGCTCCGCCCCGCCTGCTGCCGCCCCCGCCCCTCACCGCGCGCCTGGTTCCCGGGTCCCCGCCCCGCCCACACTGGCTCCGGGCAGCCAGTAGCCGGGAGGACTGCGGGCACCTGCCCCGAGGGGGCTGCGCGCGGAGCCCGGCGCTCCGCAGCTGGGAGGGCCAGCCTGCGCCACAGGGCAGAGGAACGGGGAGGGACCGCGTTGGTTCAGATCCAGGTATCAACCGCCTCCTCCCAGCCTGGGAGTGCCTCGGGTCCCCGTTGGACGCTGGCATTTCCGGACTGGGGGAGGGCAGAGCGGCTCACGGGCTCCCCCCCCGGCAGGTGTCTCGTGTCCTTTGAATTCTTAAAGTGACCTCAGCGTGTTTGGAAACTTCTGACTCTTTGATTTCCTAAATCTCTACCTGAGCACTACTCTTAACTGTCAGAAAGAAAAGTCTATAAAAGGAAAGGAAACGCATCGCAGGACAGGTCAGTCTATGTGTTAGGTAGAAAGAACCCAGGAACCGGGTAGGGACCTGGATTGCGTCCAGACTCCGTCAGGCGGCCCACGGGGGACCTAACCAGACCGGAGCACCTGGTGCCGGGACTCGCTGGAGAGCAGTGGTGTCGGAGGCGAGGCTCAGTGGATTTGGAAAAAAACCTGAACAAATTCCCAGAATGACTGCTGTTTTTACCGTAATCAGTGCAGCGGGGAAACCACGGGTTCACCGGGGTAGTGGATCAGCCTAGGAATGCTAAAAGTCTAAGGCGAAACATTTCCAAAATTCCATTCTTTCAAAAGTTGGACAAAGGACTAAAAATATCTGCCAGACGAGTGAAATATCCACGTTATCTCATGTTAAGGCCGACTCCAAGACAGGCTGACCTTCAAATTTGTGGTCGAGTGCGCCTGGTGCAGGGCAACACAGCAGCCCGTGGGCTGCAGGCAGGAAGGTGCCTTAGGTCTGGGTCTGATTATGTTTCCAGAAATGCCAGTGGGCACCCAGAGGGGGCTTGTGGTGAGTCAGCAGGAGCCGCAGCTGAATGATTTCAAACAGGTTTGGCAAACTGGCGCCTACTGACCACCAACCACCCAGGATCGCAGCAGGTGCCAAATACGTCTTTGCACCTTGAGCTTCCGTGAGGCCAAATCCTGTCGTCAGTGACAGAAGCACAAGACACCAGGTCTCCTGAGAATCGGACTACCCAGTTAGTGTGACCAGAAAATGCCACACTGATGCGAAAAGATGACTGTGGCCCTGAGGGTGAGAGAGAGAGAGATGGAGCCGGTGCCAGCTCCTGGGTTGGACACACTGTTTCCCACAGTAGGATACTACTGGTGGAGGGGGACCAGGTGGGAGCCCAAAGTCCAGGCTTTTCTCTGCTCAGGCGGCCTGGTCTATTGTCAGTCAGAGAAAAAAAATCTTCTTAATTGCTTAGCCCAAAGTGGCTCCTTTTCCTCCTTTGCACTTCATGTGCAATTGCAGCAGGTCAGAGAGGGAGAACTCCTAAGCATAGGATATCCAGAATTTGTCTGAGCCTGGGTCCGCCATTTATTAGCTATGTTCTATTGCACAGATAACAAACCTCTCAGGGTCTTTGTTTTGTCATTTGTAAAAATCCTCATTTTTATAGCTTAGAACATTCATTGCTTTGTAGTGAGCACTAAAGGAATGTTAAAGAAAGACCTAGGCTTAGGTCTCTGCTCTAGCTTCTGGAGAGGCTGTCAGGTTGGACTTCTCAATGACTCTGGTTGCTCCTCTGTAAACTAGAGCTCCTTACATCCACCTGTTAGGGTATTTGTTAATGAGATTATGCATATAAAGGGCTTAGCACTATGTCTGGTACAGATCAAATTTTCAATAAATAAATGTTTTGATTATGATGGTTATGATTAGTGGTTTATCACATTTTAAATAATGTTAGTGAATTCACATATGAGTACTGAACATAAGAATAAAAACTACTATAAAGTTGTATTTAAGATTTATTGCTATTAAAGCAAATTATATTTATATCCATAATATTCTATCTATTAAGCAGATAACTAACTGCATAAATAGAACTGGAGTAATAAGATACTGACAAGAAAATTTTCTAAATAAATTGTTCTCATTGCTCAACTGGTAGCTTAGACTTTGAGCCTAATTTCCTCTTCAGCATCATCTCAAAAGATTTGGTCAGAGCAGGAAATAATGCTTACAGACCCAATGATCCAGGAACTCTACTCCAAGGAATATATCCTAAGGAACTAAGAAGAGATGTGTGCACAGAATGAGGATATTCGTTGCAGACAAACAGTTGAAATCAACCTACATTTAACAACAGGAAGAAGGTTAGATAATGTATGACATACTTGTGGGATGGAGTATTACGCAACCATTTAGTCATGCTTCCACAGGATATTTTATGGAATGGGAAATGATCATGATGTATGTGAAATTTTAAAAATAGGACAAATATAGTGGCAGTCTTGAATAAATTTCTAGAAACATAAAACCTCCCAAGACTAAATCGTGAAGAAACAGAAAATCCAAATAGACCTATAACTAGGAGGAGATTGAATCAGAAATCAAATGTCTCCCATCAAAGAAAAGCCCTGAACCTGATTATTCACTGACCAAACTTTTAAAGAAGAACTAATACCAATCCGTCTTAACCTTTTCCCAAAAAGGGAAGAGGAGGGAACACTTCCTAACTCATTCTATAAGGCCTGCATTACCCTGATACCAAAGCCAGACAGAGACAACAAAAGAAATCTACAGATCCTTATCTCTTATCAACAATGATGCAAAAATGCTTAACAAAATACTAGCAAGCATAATTCAGCAGTGTATTGAAAGGATTATCCACCACAACCAAGTGGGATTTATTCCTGGAACGCAAGGGTGGTTCAACATATGAAAATCAATCAATGTAATATGCCATATCAACAGAATGAAGAGAAAAAAAAACACACACATGGTCATCTCAATTGATGCAGAAAAGGCACTTGACAAAATTCAGCATCCTTTAATGATAAAAACACTCAACAAACTATGAATAGAAGGAAACGACTTCAACATAATAAAAGTCGTATGTGAAAAAACTAGAATGAACATTATGCTCAGTGGTGAGAGACTGAAAGCTTTTTCTCTAAGATTAGAAACAAGGCAAGGATGCGTGCTTTCACCACTTCTAGTCAATGTAGCACTGAAAGTTCAAGCCAGAGTAATTGGGCGAGAAAAAGACACAAAAGCCATACAAATTGGAAAGAAAGAGGTAAATTTTCCTCTGTTTGCAGATGATATGATCTTATATGTAGTAAACTCTGAAGATTCTGGAAAAAAAAAAACCTGTTACAATGAAAAACATTCAGCAAAGTAGGAGGATACAGGTCAACACAGAAAAATCAGTGGCATTTCTGTACACTAACAATGATCAATCTAAAAAGAAACTTACAAAACAATTGCATTCACTACAGTATCCAAAAAAAGAGTAAAATACTTAGGAATTAACTTGAACAAGGAGGTAAAAGACTTGTATGATGAAAACTACAAAACGCCACTGAAAGAAATGAAAGAAGACATAAATAAATTGAAATACATCCCATGTTAATGGTTTGCAAGACTTAATCTTGTTAAAAAGCCAATACTACCCAAAACGATCTACAGATTAAATGTGATCCCTATGAAAATCCCCATGATACTTTTGCAGAAATACAAAAAAAAAGTACCCTAAAATTCATATAAAATCTCAAGGAACCCCAAATAGCAAAAGCAAACTTGAAAAAGAAGAACAAAACTGGAGGACTTACACTCCTGATTTAATAACTTACTACCAAGCTAAATCAAAAGAGTGTGGCATTGACATAAAGACGGGTATAAAGACCAATGGAATAGAATAGAGAGTCTGAAAATAAGCCCTCACATATATGGTCAAATGAATTTTTACAAGGGTGCCAAGACCAGTCAATAGGGAAGGGACAGTCTTTGCAACAAACGATGCTGGGAAAACTGGATATCCACATGCAAAAGGATGAAGTTGGACTTTTACCGAACTCCATATACAAAAATTAACTCATATTGGATCAAGAACCTAAATATAAGCCTTAACACAATACAAGTCTTAGAAGAAAACATAGGACAAAACTTTATGACATTGGATTTGGCAATGTTTTCTTGGATATGACACCAAAGGCACAGGTAACAACAACAACAAAAAATAGATTGCAATTCATGAAAATGTTTTAAAATGTGTGCATCAAAGACACTTATCCACAGAGTAAAATGGCAACCCATAGAATGGGAGAAAATATTTGCTAATCATGTATCTGATAAAGGATTAATAGTCAGAATATATAGAGAACTCCCAAAACTCAACAACACAAAAACAAAAACCCAATTCAAAAGTGGACAAAGGATTCAGACATTTCTCCAAAAAAAGATTATACAAATGGCCAATAAGCACATGAAGAAATGTTCAACATCAGTAATCATTAGGAAAATGTAAATCAAAAGTGCAAAGAAATACCACCTCACACCCATTAGGATGGCTACAAGGAAGGAAGGAAAGAAGGAAGGAAGGAAGTCCAGAAAACAAGTGCAGGTAAAGATCTGGAGAAATTGGGACTCTTATGCTCTCTTGGTGGGAATGTAGAATGATGAAACTGCTGTGGGAAACAGCATGGCCTTCATCAAAAACTTAAAAATAGAATTACTGTATGTTCCAACAATTCCACTTCTGGTTATATATCCAAAAGAATTGAAAGCAAGATCTGGAAGAGTATTTGTACACCATGTTCATAGTAGCATTATTCACAATAGCTAAAATGTTGAAGCAACCCAAGTGTCCATCAACAGATGAAAGGATATGCAAAGAAGTATATACATTCAAGAGAATATCACTCAGCCTTAAAAATGAAGAAAGTTTTGCAATAGACTGCAACACAGATGAAGCTTGAGGACATTATGCCATGTGAAATAAGCCGGTCACAAAAAGACAACTACAGTGTGACTCCACTTACATAAGGTACCTAGAGTAGTCAAAATTATAAAGACAGAAAGTATAATAGTGGTTGCCATGGGCTAGGGGAGAGGATTCTGGGGAGTTATTGTTTAATGGGTAGAGATTCAGTTTTACGAGATAGAAAGAGTTATGGAGATGGATGGTGGTGATGGTTGCACAACAATGTGAATGCATTTAAAACCACTGAACTGAACACTTAAAATGGTTAAGAGGGTAATTGTCATGTTATACACATAACAATAAATATTTTACCACAATAAAAGAGTGGAAAAAAGCAAGAACTGTGGTACAATCATACTATGGAACATCACTCAACAATAGAAAGGAATGAACTGATACACCCAACTTGGATGAATCTACAGTGAATTATGTTGAAGAAAAGCCCATCCCAAAAGTTTACATACTGTATGGTTTTATTTGTATAGCTTTATCACAATGACAAAGTTATAGAAATGAAGAACAAATTAGTGGTCCCAGGGCTTAGGGAAGAAGTAGGAGAGAAGCGGGTCTAACTATAAGAGAACAACGTGACACATGATAGAAATGTGTCTTCACTGTATGAATGTCAATATCCTGGTTGTGATATTTTATTACAGTTTTGCAAATATCACCATTGGGGAAAACTGGGTAAACAGCACGCTGGATATCGCTGTATTTTTTTCTTACATCAGCATGTGAATCTATCTTTTTTATCTCAAAATATGTCTAATAATTCAAAAATTAAAATAGTAATATAAATAAGTGAATAAATAAATAGTTGTGTCAGTTACTCCAGTACTTCAGCTTCTGAGTACATTCTAGAACATAATAAATATTTACTGGCACTAACTGTATGCAGAACACTGTTCCAGCTACCAAAGATACAGCAACAAACAATGATACTAAAAAAAAAAAAGCATAAGCCATACTTCAATGTATGTATCTCTTTTCAAGTTGATTTAATGTTAGCTTTTCTGCCTTAATGGTCAAAGTGTCTGCTGAGTTTGTTTTCTGAGAGGAATAACTGTTGATTTTAAAATAATAAATGAGTTATAAACACATTTATGAACAAATAACCACAATTACTCAGAAGCATATCATTTAATTATCTTTGGATCGGATTTGTAAACAGCAATACACTTCACCGATGTGCTCATTCACCTCTCCTGTGACAGACTCTGGCTACAACATTTATTCACATAATGGTTATAAACATTTGTTTGATTAAAATAGTGCTGGACTATTTTAATAAATGTTGTAATAGAAGGTTTGTATATTTTAAAAATTTATTTATTATTGGAATAAATTTGGCAATATGTCTTCCTCTCTCAATTTATGAGCCAATAAACATGGAGAATCTATCTTTGAATTTATCAGTCACTTAAAACTCTGCAAAATGATTATGATACAAAGTATTTTGATTCCTAGCTGTTTTTTGCAATATTTATCACCTATTGATGGTAAATTATTAAAATTCCTCTGGGGGATAGTCTTCAATTTGAAGTTAACTAAAATGAAAATATATAGTTTTATAAATGCATGTGAAAAGTATTGATAAGGCTAATGCCTTGTAATGCAAGATGGTTCAGATAAAAATTAAGGGATCCTTCTGCCTTCCTAATATATGTACACACTCATCCATGTGTGAATGTGTGTATAATATGGGTTATGTATTTAATATATATGGTTCAAAAGAGAGAACATTATAGTTAAAATTATAAAACTTAAGTCCTAATTCTAGGTATTTCCATAAATAACTGAATGAATGTGTTCACATCATTTAATTTTTTTTTGAGTCTCAGTTTCCTCATCAGTAAAATGGAATAATAATACCTGCCTTTTATCTTTTACAGGGTCATTATAAAAATAAAATTAAGTAGTATACATAGAAAGGGCTTTGGAAAATAGGGTTCTTCAAACACAAGCTTTTATTGTAGAACAGCAGAATTTTGTGATAGGTTGACTCAAATTACTTAATAATTTTTGAATGACTAAATAAATCTTTTAAGCATGTGATTAGTAGAAAAGTAAGGGAAAGTTAAAGATGTCCATAAGTGACTTTCCAAATGTTTACCAGTGTTCCTGTGCTATTTCATCCTCTTCTAATTAAGCTTGTTTTGTTTCAATATATGAACAATCAGGAAAAATGAAAATTTATTTATTATGCGTTTTGTTCTGTGTTGTGTTTGGTCATAGGGGCTCCCTGACTTATCAACACCTAATTTAAAAGTTATTAGCTAATTCTATCCTGAGAATAAATTAAGAGACTAGGAAAAGCATAACCACCCTGCTGTAGTGAGACATTCCCCCCTTAGACACGTTACTCAAAATCATAGTATTTAATAATAGTGCCAGGGCTTCCCTGATGCGGCAGTGGTTAAGAATCCACCTGCCAATGCAGGGGACACGGGTTCGAGCCCTGGTCTGGGAAGATCCCACATGCCGTGGAGCAACTAAGCCCGTGCACCACAACTACTGAGCCTGCACTCTAGAGCCCACGAACCACAGCTACTGAGCCCGTGCACCACAACTACTGAAGCCTGCACGCCTAGAGCCCGTGCTCCACAACAAGAGAAGCCACCACAACGAGAAGACTGTGCACTGCAACGAAGAGTGGCCCCCGCTCGCCTCAACTAGAGAAAGCCCGTGTGCTGCAAGGAAGACCCAATGCAGCCAATAAATAAATATATAAATAAATAAATAAGTTTATTAAAAAAAAAATAGTTCCAGTGCTATTACTAGTACAGTAGCTTACACCATTCAACCAGCACCACACTATTAATATGATAGTTCTATTTGTTTCTGACACAGCTGAAATTGACACAGTTTCATCTACTTATGGGCTAAATAGTGGTTGTGGTGGATTATCCATGATATCAACTGTTTATACTGTTTTTTCTGTAAGAAGGTATATTTGGAGTTCCCTTAAGTTTATTTATAAAGGGACTTTGGAAACATATTCTTTTATAATATGCCTATCCTCTCATTGTAACAATATTGCTCTGTTTTTTATTGGAAATGCATTGCATTGAACTACATATGACATGATAATATTTGAAAATATTAAAGGCTTTTCCAGTGTTTCCTTTTCCTATTTAGGAGCATCTAGGTCACTCTCTGCTCTGTGCTTCAGAAGAAGGCGGATGACAAAAGAAAGATAGATTCAAGAAGATATTTCCTGGCATTTGGGGACCAGCATCTCAGCCCTGGGTAAAGGGGCGAATGGGGAGGAAGTGACATAAACTCAGTTCAAAGACATTAAAGCTGATTCAGGGCAGCACACGGTGTTGTAAGGGTAAACTTTCCTGGCTCCTTTCTACCTCCAGACTAGATCAAAATCTCCTGGACCCAGACTGGAAGGAGTATCAGAAAGGGAACTAGAAGTGAGTACATATTGATAATGGTGGGTGTCACGATGCTGCCTTTCTCCCCACAGCTGAGCTCTGGAAGTCGGCAAGGATGAGACAAATGTCATGATAGGCTTGAGCTCTGAAAGCGGAGGTCATCCCTAGAGACCATCTCTTGGCAGGGGACATGCATCGTAGTGCAGTGCCTCAGAGCTGGACCTGGACCCCTACTGGTGGCGAACAGGACCCAGCAAAGAGCGACATGGATGGATGACCAGAGGGCAGAGGGAGCAAGCACAGCTCAGTAGATGAGTATAGACAGATGACAGCCAGAAATCCACCTGCCTCACATCCTCCCTGTTCCTGAGGTAGCCTCCAGGAACCTACACGGGATCCTGGGTAAATACGTGGGCCGAAAATCCAAACTGAGTGAGCAAAAAGAGAGCTGGAATTGTTTTCCTGCAGACATTAGGAGCTAAATGGACATGTGTGAGCAAGGCTGTTATCATAAACATTCTAACACTCCTCTTAAGAAAGAGTATTCTGGTTATAAACCATAGACTTACAAATAATTTATTTTGCATTAAAATAAATGTTTAAAGTTAAGGATTGTATTCATTTTTTTTGTATGAATCTCTTATTTGAGTAGAAAGTAAATTACAGAATGTTATGTACATTTTGATATCTAAATAAATTAAAAAGAATAGAATATGCTATTCTGCATATGTAACTATAAAAAGAATATAAAAATGTGGTATGAATGTACACCAAATTTACCACAGAAGTTTCCTCTGAGGAGGGGAAGAATGGGACAGGGGCTTCAACTATAGCTGCAATGTTTGTTTTTAGAAAAAAAATATTTAAAACAAACATAAAAATATGTAAATCTCACTCTTTCTCACTGTTTCTTGCTCTCAGAATAAGGCTTTGGTATAAAGTGGTGATGTATCATCTACTAGTTTTCTTTTTTCCTCAGTTGCAGTTGATATTGATGATGATGTGACAGTTGAAGTGTCTTAAAACGTGTTGGAGTGTAAGTATTATGGTAACTTTGAGGTAGTGGTAGCTGAGTTGCATGTTATAAACAGAATTTCAGCATGAGGAGATTGAGGTGAAAGTTCCCTGCTACAGGGAACTGAGACAAAGGCTTCAACCTGAAACAGTTGACTGTCATTTTCAAAGGGGGACATCTGGTGGTGGGGAAAAATAGAATGATAATAACCTGAAAAGATGGCCAAAAGAAAGATGCTGCTTTGGCTGGTGAGAGGTGAACATACCGTAAACACGAGGCAAAGAACCACTGAAGGTGCGTGTAAAGAGGAGGTGGCTGGGGGGATGGTGAGGGGAAGAGATAGTTAGGTAGTTTGGGATTGACATGTACACACTGCTATATTTAAAGTGGATAACCAACAAGGACCTACTGTATAGCATGGGGAACTCTGCTCAGTGATATGTGGCAGCCTGGATGGGAGGGGAATTTGAGGGAGAATGGGTGATTCGCTTTGCTGTGCACCTGAAACTATCACAACGTTGTTAATTGACTATACTCCAATGTAATATAAAAAGTTAAACGAAACAAAAACAAAACAAAAATAAATAAATAAAAACAACACCATCAAAAAAAAAGATTGAGTGGAGATTCACTTTCTTTAATTATGACAGTGACTAAGAAAACAAATAAACATATCTACAAATAAGCATAAAAAAAGAGGAGGTGGCTGGCTGGCTAAAGTACCTGCGGAGGTGAGAGTGACAAGAGCCAAGCCTGGAAGGGGAAAATCAACTCCAGAGAGAAAATAGTGGAGTAAAGTAAGAATTCAAACAAAAGAAGACAAACCATGGGACAAGCTCTCCCCAGCCTCAGCGTACACTCTACCCTCCTTCCTGCTACGGGTACTGTCAGCGGACTCCACAGAAGAAGTTCAAGGTAAAATATTTAAAAATAAAAAAGGATACTGGGTTCTGGTTTCTCTTTAAGATTAGAAATATCTGATATACTCTAGATAAATACATTTAACTAAATTAAGACTAAACCACATTTTGAAGCATAAGATTGAATCCTATTCTTTTCTAAACACAGTAATCAAGTCAGTTAAGCAAAAAAAGCCACCACAAAACTCTCAAAATTTAGATGAACCCCGACTGTTGAAACCTGACTAGTTTGTTACAGCAAACACACAGACAAAATCACAGATGGTATCCGATCTTCACATCTCAATTTGGTTACAATAACTCTGGCAAGGGGCTTAGGAAGTTCTTTAACAGGTGAGTGAAACTTATCAAATTTCCAGGAGGTATTGTTGTCTTCTTTCTTTTTCTTTCTTTCTTTCTCTATTATTTAAGAAGAATGAACCTTGAGTATAAGATGTCCATGCATCATTTACTAACTTTTTTCCCCTTTGAATTGAATTTGATATTGGTGGTGCTATGGGCAGTTCAAGTGTCTACAGAAATGTGCTGGAGTGTAACTGTTATTGTAAAGCTGCCCCCAAACCAGGAAGGTAAACATTCTCTACCGTGGGACACGTAAGTGCCTTGTTGAACGCTCTTTAAGAGAAGTAATGAGTAGACACTAGAAACCAAGGCATGAATGATGCTGTTCAGATGAGCTCTCTCTCCTGCCCACCCATGGCCAGACTATGGCTTTAAAATTAAATATCCTCAGATGAGTGCATGAAGTTATGTTAAAATAAAACTAATGGCTTTCATTCCAACAGACAGAACGTCAAATAAAAATTACCAAAAATACCTTCCCATAGTCAAAGAGCCATCAATGCAAGAAGCTGATCAAATTAGGGAAGTTTTGACACGGTGCTTCTTTAAATATTTCACAAAGATTATAATGAAAAGATGACATTATTTGGGGGAGATGGTTTAATATCTACCCAGTAGGAGAGACTGAAGTTATTTCCATATCTCTTTATTATTTTTAAAGTTTATTTTTTCTCATTCTAAATGTAACACAGAAATGAAACAAAACAAAATGAATCAATACTGCCCATGGTACCTAGTATGCTTGAACTTACAGGGCACGAATACACTGGTTCCAGACCACTGCCTGGTTTAGCCTAAGCCCTGCAAGCTGATACTTGGGGCCCCTGCGGATGTTGGGTGTTTCCCTGCAGCTCAACCAAACCTCCCTAGTGATCTCTGCTTCCAGCCACACACCCCAGCTGCCCAGCTCCATCCTTTCTGCTCTTTGTCTGCCCTTGCTCTCCCTCTGAAATTATCCAGCACCCTACTCACAGGGCTCAGAGTCTGCCTGGTGCTGTCAGGTGTACTGTTTTTAAAACTATATGCAATATGTTTTCTAATCAACATTATGTAGGTTCCTCAAGACCAGAACCTTTATTTTTCCGTAATTGAATCCCTAACTAGCAGAGTTATCTGCATTCATTAAGTAACCAATAGAAGTTTGTCAGTTGATTTGTATCTGTATTTTCTTGGTCAATTATTGACATCTCTGCTTTTCAGTTACTTCTTTAAATAAGTCATTAAAATGCATCACTCAGATTTTTATTATAACAATATATTTTCATGTTTTAGTTTCACTCCATAATCAGAAGTTTAATTACAGTAGCCATATTTTTGTTTATAGACCTTGACACATGTTTCTACATATAGATAATGACCAATCTCTGAATCTAATATGAAAGCTAAATTAACTTTCAAAGTCATTAAAATATAAATCTTTGATGAATGGGTTCTTTGCCTTCTTTTATTCAATCTGAGGAATTTGAAAAATGACATTATTACTTAAGTGCTTTGTTGTGTTCTTGTTATAATAATACAAAGTTATAATATTACAGTAATGCCAATGAAGGTGGAGTCAGGATTTATTATAGTTCATTGCATAAACATTAGAATAATCTTTTCGAATAGAGTTTGTGAAACAAAAGATAAGTTATTTTCTCCATCAAAAACCACTTTTATTTTCAATAAAACCATCGCACAAAAGTTTTCCTTACTATGTGTACTAATCGGTGTTAGGGTAGGCTGGCTGTAAGTTGCAGGAGATCTGATTACAGTTGGGGGACCATGGATCTTTGTTTGCCTGGAACAGTCCTAATTTATACCTACTATTCTGACACAATTATTAATACCGCCCCTTTACTTAACAAAAAATCTTAGTTTGGATAGTCACTCTAGTTATGCTGCCAGTTCAAACCAATTGTGTCTTTATGTAGGTTAATTAACTTCTATTGGGCTCAATTTCCCATTTTTAAAATGACGAGGTCGACCTAGGTGATATGTCAGGCCTGTTCAGCTCTACCATTATGACCTGTGAAGAAAGCATAGGTAGGTCTGAAGAATGATGTTGCTTATAGTTTTCTAGTTCTCGGGATAACAAACTTCCTCACCAAAGATTCACAGAAAGGCTCCCTTAAAACAGCTACTAAATACAAAACAAAAATCCAAATTCTGCTCTCTGATCTGACTCTGGCATGCTGTTATTTGCTAAGCTCTATGTGACTCATTCCTCTTGTAAAGACTTGTCAAGAATGACAAAACCCTTTCAACAATCAATCGTTTTCTTACGTAGGTCTTTAAGTTAAATAAACTTTACCTCTTCTGTGGATGTAATCTGGGGAAGGAGGTAGAGAGCTGGGGAAAAGCAGGAAGAAGCAATATGAACCAAGAGCAAAGCTGGTAAAGGAGTGCCTGCATATTCAGCAACAGCTAAACGGGGGCGTGCAGGAGGGGGCTGAGTGCTGCCTCGGGCCTGTTTGTTAACAATACATCCACTCGAAGAGGGATTTCTAACCCAAACGCCCAGGATACTTGAGATCCTCAAAAGTAATACAAGGGATCTATAAACTATTTCAATATTTTGAAAATCCAAATGGAAAGTGGTCATCAACTTTATAGCTGTATTAGCTTATCCAGAGGATTGGATTCCTGTGCTTTCAGCCAGCATTCTGTGAACCCATGGTGATGGGAGCAGGACAGGACAGATAACCAGACAGAAGAAAGCCTAGTTGAGACAATTCTGTAACGAAGGACTGCTGACCTCACGCTATTCATTTTTGACAAGACATTTTTACTATAGAAGTCAGAGTCACATGCAGTCCAGGTGTTACATATAACACCCGGTGAGTAGTTCTTCAGCTTGGGAATTTATGAGGAAGAATATAGGTTTTGTTGAGAATAACTGAAAGCAATCTGCAGTGAGAAGGATACAGACTGCTAGGTTACAAGGTTTGCATGCAAACTTACATCAAGTGGACACTGATGTCAGACAGTAATTCCTTCTTCTTCATGCTCTCCTCCGTAACTGCCCTTTCAGGGCAGCTGGGGACACTGCTCTGGTTTGGAAGCTGTTTCTTCTGGACACAGAAAATCCTCCTGTGTGTGTTGTGGTCATTGCTCTGTGCAGTCTCTGCTGCACACTTGCTCCTGTCTAGGGTTTACTACTAATTACAGAGAGTTCTTGGATTTTACTAAGGCATTTTCTCAAGATGCAGTCACTATATGCAATTTTTTTCCTGTTGACTTCCATCTCATTTGCTCTAAAATTTGCTGGATGCCTGCTTTGCTAGTTGCAGAGGTCAGTGTTTCTTGTATAGTAAATCTGACCCAGTAGAAGGAGGCCCTGGACAGGTTGTGGGGAACGATGATGGCTAAATGTGGCAGGGCAAGTTTGGAGGGGGCCTTGAAGGCCAGGCAGGGGTGAGGTTTGAAATGCTAGGAGACAGGGCTCACCAAATGTCTCTGGTTAGGAGAGGGACAAAATAGTGGGGCCCTAAATAAATTAGAGTAGTCTAATTTTCTTGGGTCCTAAATTAAAGTCATATTTTAAAAGGGACTTTTTATTTAAGCCCCCGACTCCAGGAAGAAAGTGTTTTCCCAAGTGGTCTACAGAACTCTTGAAGGAGATGTTTATAGGAATGCCCAGGGAAACAGGTTTTGTCATGAGGTAAGTTTGGGAAATTGCCTCTTAAATTATCCTTTGTATGCCTAAGATTGCACAATAACATTTTAAACATCTTCTACACTAAAGAAATCCATTTAATTTTGGTTGCCATGTAACTTTCAAACTTACTGGAGAGCAAGATTTGTGCTTGCACATATGTGTCATAAAGCATCAGTCAGTGTTCTGCAAAACTCTGACACATAGGCCTTGTTCACAAAGAACAAAATAATTCAGTATAAAAGCCCTTTTAATGCTGAAAAATCTGACAAGATAATGCATTTGTTAAATTCTTCCTATACGTCAGGAGCTGTGTTTTCTACATGCTGCCTCCCACACAGCTGGACATCACTGGAACCCATGTCAGTTATGGAAAGATGAACGTCCTTTCTCTAGACTACTAAAATATCTCTGCTTTAGTTTAAGCCTATTTCCTCTTGCTGATATTCACACACTTTTGGAAAGAAAAGGATCAATATCCTGTTTATATAATAAGGAGAAAACTTTCCTTTTAATAACTTCCTTTTAAGTTTTCTCTTACTATTCAGTCATCAGTTTGAATCACTTTGGTCCCCATTTTTGAACTCTCACTAGTGTTCCATCCTCTTTCTTACAATCACTCTAAGGCAGCTTTGAAGTTCATCAGAAAACAAGAAACAGGGAACAGAGACTTCCTAGCACAAAAGAGGCAGCTGAGTCATAGGTCCTGGAGCAGAAAACTCCGGGTCCTGTGGACGTGAAGGCTCAGGGGGCATGTGGGCTGAGAGGGGAGGGCAGAGGGGAAGCCTGCCTCAACCCAGCCATGGAGGGACGAGATCCACGCGCCTGCCCAAGGCCCTCAGAAGTTCCAGAGCTGAAACTTTACCCCACAGCTACCTGAGGGGCACTGAAGCAAACACACAAAGACTCCTCAGGAATATTATGGGAAGCCAGTCAAGATGATAAAGTGACACAATTGTTCTTTCTTAACAAGAGCCTAGTGTGCTTAATCTTGAGTTTAATACTTCAAATAGTGACATTTTAACCTGACTGGAAAAAAAATCAGTGTCAAATTGAAGTCACATGTTTATAATTCTCTCTATAAAGACGTAGAGGCTTTGTGCAGATGTTAATCTTCAATAAATATGATTTCACGTAATCGACTGGCGGTTCACACATTACCTGAACTTGTTGTGAGGGGCAGGTGAGAGTTACAACCCTAAAGACCTATATCAGGGCACTAATTACTTTGTCCACGCCTGTGCCAAGAAATGAAGGGCAGCCGGGGAGGCAGGGGTGGCGTATTTGCTTTGGGCGGCCGCAGGACGCAGCCTCCTGTGACACAGTGGAGGGTTAGTAGTGTCACACCTAAGCAGCATTACATCCCCTCTGAATCAAAGCGATTAGGAAGTTTCCAAAACTGATGCCTAAGAACTGGATATTAATTAAACAGGAAAGTAAATAATAAATTACCTTTACAAAGATACACTTTCCGAGATAATTGAAAAGTTTAATAATTTATTTTGTACTTTAAGAAGGAAGTTTATTCATTTTCAGAAATTTTTTTCTTAAAGCTCTAGGACGTGATAGACCAGGAGAAACAGCTGCATGGGCATGCCTGCTCCAATGTCTGGACCATAGAGCAAATTCTGATGGTGGATCAACCAGGTATGGGGAAGGGCACTGGTTTTAAAGCCAGGAAGTCTGGAACCGAATCCTGGCTCTGCCAGCTACTAGTTACATGGCCTGGATGTATGGCATGGGATATGTCTACCTTCCTAGTATGGCTTCATAGGGATGGTGAAGGGCAATGTGTAGAAAAGTCTCTGACATAGTCGACAGCTTCTCCTCTTCCTCTAATGAATTCTTTTGCCGTTTACCCACACATATCCTCTTTCCCTCAACCCTGGGGCTCCTTAAGCTACAAAGTGTGTTGGGTGAAGGCAGCCGAGGGAGTGTGGGCGCTCTTTCCCCGGCGGCTTCCCATAGGACACCTGGGGCAGGAAAGTCTATAGGAAATTTGTTAAAGCCATCAATTTCGTGTTCCAGCTGAGCAGACTGGTACTGGTTTTTATCCTAAGAACTCAATCTTTTCTGTCCCGGGGTACCCTCGGGCTCCAGTGATGGGGAATTTGCATCCATGTATTATGAAAGAGCCACATCAGTCATTAGGATTCTAGTTTTTGATTAGACAAGGATGAAATAACATACATGGAGACTTCTCTATCAACCATTTTAATTTCTAGGAAAGCCAGAAGTGGGTACTGAGTCAAGTTATCTGTACTCATGGCACAACCCTTCAACTCTCACTTTTCTGGCGCCCTTTACTTTGCCGCTTTGCAACCCCTGTCTTCAAGGGCAGAGGCCCCTCCCCCGCTTCGACCTCAGCTGGTCATGTGACTCACTTTGGCCGACAGAATGTTAGCTGACCCGGAGCAGGTAGGGGTCTGAGACGCCCTTGCTATTCCCGCTGCCTCCCTCACTCCTCTGCCTCACGACGGGTATATCGTATTCCCGTTATAATTGCAATGTTAACAGAAGGATATGTGTGTATGTACAGAGGGGTTGCATATCTTGTACACGTTTCCCTGCTATCCCAAAGTAGAGTGTTCCTGCGCAGCCTTTTGTAAACCAGAATAGCATAAGGCGAAGAGCAATTAACTAATCACGGTGAAGCACAGGTACTCACAGACGCAGTGCACAACGCTGGCGGCCTGGGCGCATGGGAACAGTAAGCGTTGGAGATTGTACCATGAGTACAGATAACCTACCACGGTTCACACTTCTGGTTTTCCTGGAAATTAAAATGGTTGATAGCAAAATCTCCACGTGCATTATTTCATCCTTACTTTATTAAAAACTAGAATAAAGTTATAACAATTGATGTGGCTCTTTCACAACACATTTGGGGTTGTTAAGAGGTTATAATCGATGCAGAAACATCAGCTCTGGCCTCAGTGATCATTGTGCAGTCTTCTTTCATGCAAAAACAGTTACAGGGCCAACTGTAAACTGTAAAAAAAGCAACAAATCCCCCAGGGCCCGAGAATGTGTCTGTGTGAGAGTATAAATGTGAGTAACTATAAAGGGCTGGAATAAACTGTCTTAGGGCTTCATCAAGGAAGGTACTGGGACATCAGTCTCTTCTGTATAAAGCTCTGAGCATTCTGGCTGGTTGCCCGCACCCCTCCCCGCCACCCCCAACCCCCCGAAGGCAATGTCTTACAAACGAATGTGCTGCCAGATAGATTTTACTCATGACACAGACCGCCTTGAAGTCCCCGGCCCTGTGGGGAAGCGAGGCAAGTCCTAGCACGCTTTAGTCCTTCGGATGCCCATGTAGACACCGTCTTGGTGGGCTGGTGCTCTGGGTCGCCATGTCACTATTCTGGACTAGGAGTGCAGAGTCTGAAGAGCTGGCATTGATCAGAGACAGACTGCTAGACCCTAGAAACTTAAAGACTCTCAAGGACGGTCCAGGTAGAAGGTGGGGTAGAAAGGTGGCAATCTTTATGATCTCTAGGGTTTCCAGTCTTTCGACCAAGCAACGGGTGCTCATCATGTGCCAAAACCAACAGCCAATCACATGCCCTATTTTCTTTTTTTTTTTTTAATAAATTAATTTATTTATTTATTTTTGGCTGCTTTGGGTCTTCGTTGCTGCACGCGGGCTTTCTCTAGTTGCGGCGAGCAGGGGCTACTCTTCGTTTTGGTGCGTGGGCTTTTCATTGTGGTGGCTTCTCTTGTTGCGGAGCACGGGCTCTAGGCGCACGGGCTTCCATATCTGTGGCACACAGGCTCAGTAGCTGTGGCGCAAACCCCCCAAAAGCTGTCTTTTTGGGATTTCTGTTTCATCTGAGTTAAAATTGCATGATAGTTTACTACATATCTGTTGGTATTATGGAGACACCCGAAGAAGCTTTCTGGTTAGCATTCTGTCAACATAATATTTTTTTTCTACTAGATTTTGGAATAGAAATCATTTGATTTGAGTCGTGAAGAATAAAATGCCTTTTGGTTGCATCTCAGTGATTCATAGTGGAAAGGTATTATTTAGGAATTTTGAATAAGTACCTTAAAATGAGGTGATTGAATATAATAGTATCCGAAAAATAGAAAATAGATTTGGTTTACTTTCCTCTTTAATGCTCTATTTTGGGTAAATGAATCAATAGTAATCTCTCCCTCCTTCCAAAAGAAAAAAAAGGGACAGTTGGGAAAGGGCAAAATGGAGAGTTTTAAAGTCAGAGACAGTACCGTCCACCCATCACATTTGGAGAAATGCAGGATTCCTTGTCTCTGAGCTCCCTCAGCATTTTGGGTGTTTGGCCACCTCAGCCTGATGCCAACCCTTCGACTGCCTTGGAGATGATTCCTCACTTACTCTCAGAATCTCCTAAGTTGATGAGCCCTCTTTCCTGAGGCAGCAACTCGCAAAGCCCAGAGCAGGGGATCTGGGGCCATTTGGCTGGTTTAATCCTGACCCTGACTTGCTAGCTAAGGAGTACTGAGGAGTACTGAGTACCCTCCCTCTACCTTAGCTGCATGGGGATAGGCAAGTAGCCTCTAAGCTATGTGACGATTAAATAGGCTTTGTAAGAAAGAGAAAGGTTTTAGTATACCACCTGGTTCATGGTAGGTGTGCTATTCTTTTTTGATGAATGAAGGAGCTTGTTCTCAGGCTCATATGGCCTGGTCTCTTTAAAGACCCACCTTTGTTACTTCTCTGCTGCTTTATCTTCTTTCCCCCTACTTCCAAATCTTGATAATAGACAACTAGTAGTTGGTGGCCATCCCTCTGAGGTATGGAATGGTCTCTGTGGTATCAGTTAAGAAGGAAACACAAGTTGAGATACTGAAAAAAAAACCCAAACTTACAGGGGCTTCACATTAACAGAAGTCACATTTCTCACTCATATAGGGGCAAGGATGGGTAGGTGGAGAGCCCTCCACCAAAGATGTGTGTTCCCTCTGTAGTGCAAATGTTTAGCTGAAAAGTTGCTGCGCACGAGGACTACATTCACCAGCCCATCTTGCATGGTGAACCCAAGTAACTGAGTCCCAGTCAACAGAATATGGACAGAGTGATGTGTACGTCTCTAGGGCTGAGCCATAAAGGCATCCTTTGATCCCCCACTCTGACCTTGACTCCATTGGCTGCTGGGTGTTGATGGAGCTGCCTTCAGTGGGACTTAGAAGCACATGGGGAAGAGAGCTGAGTCTCCCCCAGGCTGGGTCCCTACAAGTTTGCCTGATGTTGAGTTCCTGTCCCTGGTCCAAAACACCCAATCTTGGGTATTCTTGGCGGTTCCTCCAATGTGAAAAATAAGTCCTCAGTGTCTCCCCCACTGCTTGAAATGCATGTGGGCTCATGTCCTTTATTCATTTTGATGAATTTGGTAGTTCAAATACATTTGACCTGAGGAAACAAAGACAGGAATGTTTGTGTTGATATAAACTATTACTACATTTTATAATATTGGTCTATTGCACTTCTTTTTATCCCTCTCTATTAAAGTCTAAACATGAGGCTTATGTTTCTAGGATTTAAAAATATTTTCATTGTTGATATATGTATGGTCTTGCCCAATAAGTTGACAGAAGAGAACAGTTTATTCCTAGGCTAAGAAACATATCCCTGTATCCAATGCAGAATTAAAAAATAATTTTAATCACTAAGTATTATACACATGTGAGAAAGTTCATAAAACATGTGTGTGGTTTAATGAATTATTACATGAACACTAATGTGACCACCACTCAGACCAAGAAATGAAAGGTCATCAGCATCTCCTGTATGACATGTCCTGATTTCATGTCTTTCCACTGAGCATCATTAAGGCACAAATTATTACTCATTAAAGAGAAGAGACCAACCACAGGGGGACCTTGGGGCTTCTGCCAAGAGGGTGTTAGGAAGGACCCTACCAGATTTGGCTGGTGTTCAGTAATCTGGGGGAGAGTCTGAGGAAGCAGGGCTCTGCTCTGGGATAGAGGCTCGGGGGATGCAGGCAGTTTTACGACTGGGGGGTCTCAACAAGTCTTAGCAGGAGGTGGGAGGCTGGGCTGACGTAGCTGTGTAGCCGTCACTCATACCAGCTGGGGTTTTGTGGTTTGGATGAGGTTTATGTTCTGTCTGTTCAGACGTGATCGCCCAGGGCTCTGGTTTCTGTCTTCCTCCTGCCTGGTGTTGATGTTCAGCAGCAGATCAGCGGGCCAGCTTTGGGGTGCAAGGCGTGACTTTTCTCTCAGGGTTCACCCCCCTTTCGCACTGTGTCATTTAAAAGTCCCTCTCATAATGCTGGGAATTAAGGGGTTAGACTTGTCCACTAGACAGTAGCAGGTGCACTTTTTGACCTCACATTCAAATGGAAGTTTTTTCTTCTTCTCCAAGTACTATTGAAATAATAGTTAATTTTCCTCAATTTTTAAATTTACTCCAGAAGCAAGCAGTTAAAGATTGAAGAAAACAATCAGACAGATTACCACAATTCTCCAGGATACATGTTTTTACTTTCTTAATAATTCTTTATATATGATTTTTAAAAAGCCTGCTTGCAACTTGGTGTGTGATCATGTTGTAGTCTTTAACATTTCTCTGCCCTCAATTTCATGCTAAGTATCTAATCTGTGAAGATGTAAAAAGAAATGATGTGTAAAGGACAATTTCAATACTCAGCTAACTTTCAGCAGGAAATTTGCTTCAAAACCATATAAAACATATTTTCTTTATTTGACCATATTGGTAGCTAATTTATAACCCCATGGTCAAGAGACTTGCACTGTTCTTCTAACTTTGATGTAACTTGCTGTGGAACATTGGGGTGGACATCCCTATCTGTAACATGAGGATGATAAGAGGGCCTCCAGATATAAAAGAGGTAACACCAGAGAAGATGCTGTAAGTTCTTCATAAATTGCTTCATATTTTACAAAGTTCTTCTAACTTACCTTTGCAAATTTTATCTATGTTATACTCTTGTGTAACAGTTATTATTTTCACTAGGAGAATATTCAACCAAGAGTGGCTCAGCAATTTGTCCAATTTCATTTAGTTTGTGTTAAGGCCAGAAACCAAGCTGCTGCTTCTTTTCTTCACTCTAAACATTTATAGTCTAATCACTCTTCTACTGCATTTTTACAGCATGGCTGCTCAAGGTTTTTCTCCTAAAGAAAATTATGCTAGTTCTATTTACAATAGCCAAGACATGGAAGCAACCTAAGTGTCCATCAACAGATGAATGGATAAAGATGTGGCACACATATACAATGGAATATTACTCGGCCATAAAAAGAAATGAAATTGAGTTATTTGTAGTGAGGTGGATAGACCTAGAGTCTGTCATACAGAGTGAAGTAAGTCAGAAAGAGAAAAGCAAATACCGTATGCTAACACATGTATATGGACTCTAAAAAAAAAAAGAAAAGTTCTGAAGAACCTAAGGGCAGGACAGGAATAAAGACACAGATGTAGAGAATGGACTTGAGGACATGGGGAGGGGGAAGGGTAAGCTGGGACGAAGTGAGAGAGTAGCATTGACATATATACACTACCAAATGTAAAATAGGTAGCTAGTGGGAAGCAGCCGCAAAGCACAGGGAGATCAGCTCGGTGCTTTGTGACCACCTAGAGGGGTGGGATAGGGAGGATGGGAGGGAGATGCAAGAGGGAGGGGATATGGGGATATATGTATACGTATAACTGATTCACTTTGTTATAAAACAGAAACTAACACACCATTGTAAAGCGATTATACTCCAATAAAGATGTTAAAAAAAAAGAAAAAGAAAAAGAAAATTATGCTAAATTTTTCTTAAGAATCTCATTTGCATGCAGGGAAAGCACTACAATACAAAGCTAAGAAAAACAAAGGCATATATCCCTACTAGCATTAAGGCTGTGGCTTTCAGTTCAAGAATTATTACAACTGAGATCATGACTGAGCAGATCTTTCTGGATTTGAATGTGATTGCTTCCTGGTGCCTGCTTCCTAAGTCCGTGCTGGCTGCATCTTGTAATTACTAAACACCAGGCCAGCCTTCCCAGCACTTCCAACAAGGAGTGCCACCTGTTCTGTTATTAGTTATTAGTGTTTGAGGATATTCTGAAGAAACCTGAAGTGGAAAACCATTAGGCACTAATCAAAACAAGAGAAAAACATGCATATATTCCAACTACTGCCTTCAGAAAACATTCATTGTCTACAGACCCTCTGAGCTTCCTCCTGGCAGAAAGGCAAAGTAGGGCATTTTTCTTTCTTCCTATTTTATCTAAAGATAGATATTATCATGAATATTATATAAGTAAGAAGAATAAGACACAATAACAGATAACAATAGATATATGTCAACCCTAATGACATAGAATTATTGCCAAGGGTGAAAGTAACTAATGTTTCTTGACTTAAAACATAATGACTATAGAAAGAGCAATGGATCTTAAGGCCAAAGAACAGAGATTGAGACCTGTCCCTGCATCTCCCAGGGGAGACTTCTGGCTAATTATTTAACTCCCCAGAGTGCTTATTTCTCATCTATAAATGGTGATTTTAACATCTGCTCTACCAACTCCCAGGGTGGTTGTGAAGATAAACTATTATAAACTTTAGTGGTTGAGACCTCTTTAATTTTTCTTTTACGTGCCTCTTACCAACATTAGTAATAAACTTTATCTGTAAAGTAAAAGGATTAATTTGAAAATCGCTCAGATCATCTTTTAACTCTAAAATTGAGAGAATGTATGGCCTTTTGCCTTTCCCATTCTCTGAGCCCCTATTCACATCCTATGATCACATAAAGCCAAAAAGTTGTAGAGAACCTATTATGATCCAGGCCCTTCATGTGCACCACCATTGTTTCTTGATTTAGCTAACAACACACACACACACACACACAAACACACACACACAAAACTCTCAGTTTAAGAACACTTGTAAAATATTTATATATTATTTATCAAATGATAATTGGGCACCTGATATATACTAGGAACTATGTACCAAATACTAATATTCCAGATTTACAAATGAGGAAACTGAGATTAAACAGCATGAGATTAAATAGCTAGTTAGTTCAAGAGGCAGGATTCAAACTGATGTCTTTCTTATTCCAAAGCCTGTGTGATACCAGTCTGCATGCTGCTGTCTCTCCAGGGATGTCATCTAATAAAAATAAGTTGTCTTTAACTTTTCTAACTGCCTCTGTTTAGTGTAAAGACAATTGAACAGAATCTTGGGTGGGGCGGGGGTGGTGAGGGGAAACATTGTCTGGTTGCGGGAACCAAAGTCTAAAAATGCTTTTGCTAGTATGAGTAACATATGTAAACAGCACCTATTCTGATTCATAATGCCATAAGTTTGAATGGCACCCTGCACTGCCGCTTTGACCTAGAAAAGCACTACAACCTAGGCAACCATGCCTTAATGGAAGAGCAAGGCTTGAAGCAAAAAATTGGGGCCCTGGCCCTTACTCTGTCCGTCATGAGCTGCATGCCTTTGAAGTAATTGTTTAGCTTCTCAGAATTGCACTTCTACTGTCTTCAGGACAGATGATAAACCGTATCACGCCTACCTCACAAAGACATGTGAAAGCATTTTGTAAAATACAATGCTCTGCAAATATAAAAAGTTATTGGTCACATTGGTAGAAGGCATTTCAAGCACCAATTAAAGTTGAGCTTGAAGTTATGACCTGAAGAAAGAAAGATTACTCAGTGAGTAGGTGAATACAGAGTGTTGTAGGACTCACATCACAGCCTTTGGGGTTTGGATGCCCAAGAAGGAGCCAGGGTAGTTGGATCAGAGAGTATTGTTGAAGCTAATGTTTAAGTACATGAACAGAATCAGCTTGAGGTAGGGATAGATCACAGACAAAGTGCAAGTGTGGACAGTCGCTGGTAAAGTACAAGCTAAAATCACACCTGGAGAAAGTGTCAAGTTGCCAAAGCCAGAGGCAAGCAGAGTGAAACTGTTGTGGAGAAACTCAAGTCAAAAAGAACAAGCCCTGAGTAGCAGATGCATGAGGTGAATGTAGTATCAGGGTATCAGGGTTCAGGGAGTCCAGGTCCAAGGAAGTTCAAGTGGGGAGAGTCTGGGCCGTGGCTTGTTGGTCTTTTGCAGCCATTTATCCTTTAACTTCAACCACTTGTTCACATATGAAGGGGGCAGGACTAATGGCCACATTGAGGAAACAGAGCAGAGTCAGCGAACATCAAAAAGGTGTGTGCATCTGTGGAAGATTTTCTAGTAGGGAAGACCCCGAAGTCCAAAGCTACTAGTTATGAGGGAGCCCTGAAGCAAGAAACTGTAAACATAATTGATGAAATCCTCTAGAACCTGGGGAGGCTTAAGACAGAAAATAGCAAATAACATTCTTTACGTAATACCAAAACAATTTGAAAGTTTTTATGTTGTAAATGCTGTTGACAGCTGCTGCTTTTTAGAAAAGCTACATCCATGTATATATTGTTAAAATATTTTTTTATCTTAGTACCTTTTATTAATGATAATAACAGTTTCTTCAGGAGTACAAATGATTTATATTTTTGTTGATTATAGAGCAGGAAGCTTAACTTCTTCAGATCATTTCCCACATGTATAGGATGAAGACATCTCTCTATGAATATCTGTGAACCATTATCACATCTTCAGAGACAAAAATCTACAGTTGTATGAAAAAGAAGAATTAAAAAATTTTTACAAGGCCTAACTTCAAAGTACTCATTAAACATGTATATATATTAGGCTATTTTCTATTCTAAAATAAAATCCCCAGTACACTGCTTAGTGAAATCATTGTATTCACTGGGAATGGGTTTATATAGTGGTGGGCAGAAAAGAGTCAGTTAAATAAAATAGATGTTATTTTATTCTCACATTCAAGAATCCCAGCCTTTCCTTGTCTTTTATAACCTTGTTTTCTAAAACATGACAGTTTTGAAGATTACAGGCTGATTATTTTATATTTATTGCCCTAAAGCAAAAAATAGCAACTTTGCTGTGGAGAAGTTTAGCAGACATGACGTTCAATGAGCAATCAAAGTTAACATAAACTGTGATGGGACAAATTGAAATCATGTGCCACCTCACAGGATGCACTGAGAAGTACATAAGCATCACTTCTCTGATGCTTGTCAAAGAGTCATGATCTGAGTCAAATTAGAAAGAAATATCAGACACACCTATTGAGGGACATTATCCAAAGAAGACATACAAATAGTCAAATGGTATATGAAAAGATGTTCACTATCACTAATCATCAGGGAAATGCAAATCAAAAGCACAATGAGACATCACCTCACACCTGTTTGGATGGTTATTATTAAAAGAAAATCTCAAAAGATAAGTGTTGGTGATGATGTAGAAATTGGAACCCTTGTATACAGTTGGTAGGAATGTAAATGGTGCAGCCTCCGTGGAAAACAGTATGGAGGTAGCTCAAAAAATCAAAACTACTGTATGATCCAAGCAATCACATTTCTAAGTTAATGTCCAAAGGATCTGAAATCAGGATCTTGAAAGGATATCTGCACTCCTGTGTTCATTGCAGCATTATTCACAATAGCCAAGATATTGAAACAACATAAATGTCCATTGATGGGTGAAATGATAAAGAAGATATGAGATATAGATATATCTCATACACAGTAGAACATTATTCAGCCAGGAGAGAGAAGGAAATTCTGCCATTTGTGACAACATGGACGAACCTTGAGGGCATTATGCTAAGTGAAACAGGCCAAACAAAGACAAACGCTGTATTTATATCACTTATATGTGGAATCTAAAAAAAGCTGAACTCATACAAACAGAGTGTAGAATAATGGTTGTCAGGGGCTGTGATGGTGTATTAAAGTACACAGTGTTATATATAAATTATATCTCAATAAAGCTGGAGAAAATAAAAAGAGTTAATAAAGTAACAACTTTCGTAAACTAGAAACTACAAAGGCTACAAGGAAAAATAGAAGCAATAAAGTAAATATAGAAACATCAGACTAAGTCTTTCTCAGTTCAAGACATATTAAGTACATTACATAATCAATAATATAGTTCTTATGGATATATTAAATTCAGGCCCCTGATGAAAAAGACTACATTTTATTTCAAATAATGAAAGCGTCCTGAAAACTGGTACATCATAGGACACAAAACCTCAATTAAGTAAAAATATAAGCATTCTCCAACAATGATGTACTAAAACTAGAAATTAATAATAAAATAAGAATATAAAAGAGGTCCAGTCACCTGAATATAGCAAAAAAAAAATGCTATTAAATAACTGAAATTTCATATTTCCGTGAAAGTAACAATGACAGCATGATATAATATCTGAATCTGTAGGACCAAATGAAGCAGTTACAAGAAGAAATTTTGTATCAATACTTACGTCTAAAAAAATAAAAATATTAAACCAGCAATTTGAAAAGCTAGAAAGAAAACCAAGAAAAAATCAAAAGAAAGCAAAAGAAAGGTATTACTAAAGGCAGAAGAAGAAATTAATGAATTAGGAAAATGTTGAACTAAGTAAACTAAAGCTGTGTAGAAAAAATGCATTGTTGCCATTATTATTTTGAATTACAAAACTGTCTCTGTGTGAACATATCATTTCATTTGTTTTTCATAAAAACCTAGGAGGAATGATTGTTTTGAGTTGTGAATTTTTCAAAGATTGACAGAATTTTCTAATTTTAAATTCTTAATTTTAAAAATTTAAGATGGTAACAGCAACTTTCAGTTAAAAATATAAAGGGAGAGGACATTGCTTAAAAGTAGTTTTTTGTTACCACATTTAAGATTTTTAAAAAGTGGTTACAAATTTTCAAATTCTAAGCAAAATATAGAAAAGGTCTCAGCTTTCATCTCGGCAGGATTTAGACACATCTGAGAAAATCTGCTAGGATGATGTGTGGCACCTTGCATGTGGCTTGAGAGCTCAGGGGCAAAAACTCAACTACTGCTCTTACTGGGATTCAGACATGTCCAAATGTGTCGGCTGAGGTGGCAGAGTTTTATCCTCACGTGCATCTATAGTGTTGGGCAGTGGCGTGGAGGAGAGGTTCAGGGGCCTTCAGAAGGAGTCATCTTGAGTGAAAAACTCAAACAAAAAAAAGCAGACACAAAGAGTTAATCCAGTCATCTTTGCGGTCATTCATCAGATACTTGATGTACAGGCACCAAGACACACACTGAGCAAATCAGAGTAAAGCCCTCACCGTCAAGGATCTTACTTCCTTTTGCAGGAAGAAAAAATAAAGTGTGTACAGTGTCAGTGTTACAAGTACTGCGAGGAAGAGTGAGTTAGGGTGAGGGGACGGATCCCGATGGTCTAGGCTGTCATTTTCAGTAGGGGAGTTAGAAAAGGCCGCTGGGAGGGGGAGGAGGACTCCTGTGAGTAGTGAGGGGGGCCGAAGTGGAGGCCACGGGAGCCGGTGTGGCCGGGGGCCCTCAGCAAGGGGTGCAGGTGGGAGAAATGAGGTCGATGAGGCCGGCTGGGGGCCGCATCACCAAGGTCTTTGAGGTCAGACAAGGACCCTGGGGAAGCACAGGCTTTGTCGGATCTTGAGTAGATGAGTGACCTAATCCTCCAAAGCACTCCGAGTGAAGGGTTATTGTCATGTGGCTTCCCTTTTCTCAGGACACAGGTGGAAGACACAGGGAGAGGTTTTCTAAGGTAAAATCTGAAATTAAAGCTACCCTCTAGGACACTGGGGGCCAAGCAGCTCTGCTGTGGGATTCCACAAGGACTACATTTGCTCATCTGCCCTCCTGCCGTCCGGGAGGGCAGATGAGCACCTAGTAAGACACAGCACCCCTGAGGGAGGCCTGGCAGCCTGGGTGGTGAGAACTGGGAGAAGCCCTAAGCCATCCTGAATGTCTGGTTGGGGCTGGGGAGGGCTCTTCTGATTACCGCGCTGCCCTATACTCAGGCCTGGGTAAGGAAGCCGCACTGAATTCCACTGGTGGCTCTGCCTTTTCCTTCTTCCCTACCCTCTCCTTCTTCTCCACTTCTTCCCTATCCACTGGATCTTCTTTTTTTTGTAGGCTGAAGCCTGTGGAGGGTTGTTTCCCAAGGCTCCAGGAGGAGATCGTGAAAGCCCTCTGTCATCTGAGCAATTCCTTAAGTGAGGGTATCCACAAGCACCGACTTTAAGCAGCTCAGCGAATATGTTGAATGGAATGACAAATTGCTGCAACATGTCTTATGGCAAGATGACATGAACTCCCAGGAGCACATAGAAACCCAAGGAGCAGGTACTACTTCACAACAGAATTCAAGGTGAGCTTCAAAGGCCATGAGAAGGTTAGAGGGAGCCAGAACCACTAGTTCAAGATTAGACAGAAAAGATTAGATTGTAACCAGGTATTGTTTGTTTACATATACTATTTGCTAATATTGCTTCGGTTCAGAAACAATTTTTCTAAAATTTTTATTGAATTTTTAAAAGAAATGGGAGAATTCTTTACTTTAAATCTGGGTACTATAATTGAGACCATGGGCTCCTCCCCTGGGATATGATTTCTACTTTGTCACTGTGTATACTAGCAGTGCATCACTTAAGTAGGAGAGAATTGTTGCTCAGTGCCAAACTGCCAACTCTAATTGATCAGGTTCCAATAACACAGCCTTAATTCTTTCCTTGAAATACCACTCATGGCATGACATTGGGGGTACAAACATTGAGGATGGAGAGAAAGAATTAAGAAGCAGGGTCTGCTTTCTCTTGGTCCAGATACACAGGTAGAGAGGGCGTGGTTTAGAGATTAAGGGCGATGGCTCTGTACTCAGGCTACTGAATTTTTCTGTGTCTCAGTTTCCATAAATGAAACATTAGGATAATAACAGTATCTACCTTATAGCATTGTTGGAAAGGTGAAGTGAGATTTTCACTGCACATCACTTAGCCTGGTTTCTGTATTACAGTAGTTGCACTGCAACCACATAACTAGCTTTATTACAGTTGTTTCCATTGGCCTTTTACCTGGACAGTAGTTTCCAAATTAAGTACAAAACAGATATCTGAACACTTACTTATACAAATAATATTATCATGTTTCATTTAGTACTGAGAGTGAAGGGTCCCCATAAACTAAATTATCAGACGCATACTTGCCATGTAAATTACATTGACACTTTTTAGGAAATTTTAAAGCAACCCCTCCCCCCGCCCCAATTGTTAATATGATTTCTTTGTGGTCGGAAACTATAGGCAGCTTGTGCTGCATGTCATGACTGATCAGTAGTTCAAATAAATAACAGTCAGTGAGCCTCCAAGGAAAAGGAAATTGACTTAAAAAATACAATATCTAGTTCTGTTAATGTAGCATTTTGTTTCTGCAGAAGACTCCTCTGTTCTTGTCTTCTTCTGATCCTTGTGCTGACACAGCAGTGTAACAGGTTGGAAATCGGTGAACTAACCATAAACTGTATATTGTTTAACTTCCTTTGCGAAGTATTTGCATAATGCTGACAGTTTTACAGTCCTATTAAGTTAGTGACTTGAGCCACCTGGCTGTAAATTCTTAGGAAAACCACTGTAAGCTTTTTGCTTGGTGATCTGACTGGGCATATAACGTTTCAAGAAGTTTTGTTTTCTTTTCTTGTTGTAAGAGAGCGTTCACAGAGAAATAGTATAACCTTTCCAAGGTCAAGGTTACTTATGAGCTGATGAAAAACCAATGCTGGCTGTGCCAAGATGTCACATTAACAGAAATTCTTAAAATTAGGGGAGATGGAAGAGGCTGTGTTTGTTGGAAAAGCTGGTTGTACGCACATGTAATTGGAGTGTATTTTAAGTAATGACTCACGGGTTGACTGTCAACTTCTCCAAATACCGAGAGACTCTTCATCCTTGATTCATCTTGACTTTCAGGCTTACTTGGAACTGCTAAGAAATGAGCAAAATTAATACTTTTTCTGGCTTCCTGAAAGCAACTCAAATGTGATACAAGAATCAGTACCACCTAGTGAGGCAGGACCAAAATTTTAAATGTTCCTCACTGATATTGATCATTTATCATTTCTATGTTAATCCAAAGAATCTAATGGAAACTAAACACTAAAAAAAAAAAAAAGAAAATTCCCTCAGATATGGGGATGTTTCCAAATCGTTAACTGTTTACATTTATGTAGACAAAACATCTGGATATCTGACTTAAAAAGCTTTTCAACTCTATATTTGTATTAGGCGAACAGTATTTTTTTAAGTCCCAGGACTGAAAATGGCTTATCCTTTAGAACTTGTTGAAAGAGTTGTTGCACTCAAGAATGCCCCAGGAACAAACAGGAAGTTCAGTAGATTCTAGCATTTTGGCAAATTCCATTTTTATTTAAAAAACACATTTGTAATATACTTTGAATGAAATAAGCAGACCTTACTAAAGGTAAGACCTTACTAAAGGTGAGACCATTTAGTGATTTAACCCTCCTCCCCTGCTTATTAGCCTTTATGGGTCAGGTTTAACATAACCCTGATTCCCCTGAGTGAAAGATTATATATTATTTGATATAAATTACTTTGATTTGGGCCAATAATATTCAAGAACTATTTTTTTCTCTTAATCATCATGTTTTCATCCTCAGAAACTTGGAAGACAAAGAAGAGACACTTATAAGATAAATTTTATGTAACATACAGAATAAAAAAATGTTAAAATGTGTAAACATCAATGGTAATTGGTATACCATTTACTGAGCACTCACTACGTGCCAGCTGGTTTACATACTTTATCTCATTCAGTCCTCCAACTATAATTTATTTGGTGTTGTATTTGTTGATTTGCAGGTAAGGAAACAAATTCAGAGTGTCACTTGCCAAGGTCACTTAGCTCTAAGTGGCAGAGCGGGGCTTCACGCCCAAGTCTCCCTGACGGCAGGGCCAGCAGCCTTTCATTGTGACACCATTTGCTCTAGGATCTTGGTAGAATATGCAAAATACATTAAAATTTGGGGGAAGTTATTTTTTCTAACTCAAACCCATTACTGAGTATTATATTCAAAGGGAATATGTTACTTTTAAAAAAGCCCTTGGTTACTCCTTTCCTTCACTGCAGAGACCAGACAGCGGCGTCAGAGGTTTACGGAGCCCTGCTGCGTGGACTGAATAAATCTCCGGGCTTTGGAGAGACCACATGCCCTGGGCCAGCAGCCCACTAGCTCTGAGTTCTCAGCTACCGCAACACTACTTTGTTCACTTTTTCATTTTTGACGTTAAAGCAGCTCATTTTCACCAGGGCATACAGAATTATGGCATAAATCAATTTTCTATTTTTCAGACAGCTTTTAAACTTTAACTTTCTAATATAAAATCAAGAAAACTATAACTCCTAATACTCCAAATGTAATACAGTGTGCTGACCAGCAAAACTGTCCTTTCATGATGTCTTCAGGGAAAGGAAGTAGGTTAGAATTAAGACCAGCATAAACTTGAGTTGGATTAGAATTATATTTGTTGAATAAGTGAAATGAAGTATTAAACGTATTCTTTACCATGTATTGAATAGAAAGGTAATAACATTTGGTCAGCAAGATTTTTTCTCCTCTTTTGAGATACAAAGAGGATAGCCAAAGATCAGAATTAAGAATGTACCAGAACTTTAGCTGCCCTTTCTTCATGTATGAAGAAAAGGTCATGTTTGATCTTGTTTATATGTTCTGTCTCTTGTGGTTAGCACAGTGATGGGCACAGAGGCAGTAAAAACACTCATTACTAATTGGTTTAACAAATGCTCTGGTAACTGAACTCCTGACGCTGTAGCACAAGGTGAAGTTTGCTTTGCTTTTCCCCATGCATTGTTGTTGTTGTTTTGCATTTACTCATTTTTTTTCCTTTAAGGTTTTTAAAAAAATTTTTTATTGGGGTATAGTTGATTTACAATGTTGTGTCAGTTTCAGGTGTACAGCAAAGTGAATCAGTTATACATATACGTATATCCACTCTTTTTTCAGATTCTTTTCCATATAGGCCATTACACATTATTGAGTAGAGTTCCCTGTGCTATACAGTAGGTTCTTATTAGTTATCTATTTTATATATAGTAGTGCCCCACGCATTGTTGATTTATTTTTAGTATGGGACCCCTAGAGATAACAGTGGCATTTTCATGAGATTTTTTTGTAACTAAAATCACACAGTTCATTTTAAATGGTGAGCCAGGATCCAAACCAAGTCTGTCAGATTCTGGAGTGCTTATTTCACACTGTTCAGATAAAGAGTCTTTGCTCCTGACAAGGAAGGAGCCAGGTGCTAATGCAGATGCTGACGGTTTCCATCAAATACAAGTCCTCTGTGTCACATGCACATGTGCGTGTGTAACCCAGAAGTCAGGATGCAGGACTCAGAATGCTTCTGTGATGGGCTTGGGGGCCACAGAGAGCTGCAGACATTTGCAGACTCTGCCCCTGGGGGGCGGGGGGCGGGGGGCGGGCAGGGCGGGTCACACTTCTGCAGCTCCCTCTCCCAGGCAGGGAGACGGTCTCTCTCCTGCAGTCTCAGAGAATGTGGGGCAGAGCTCAACAGTGTAAAAATAATCATGCCAGGTTTCATTTTATACCACGGCACTGAAGTGTAACTACTCTGTCACACTCTGCCAACAACCTGTTAACAGATGTTTCGTTTAATAGACGTCAGTAGACGCCTAACATCCCATGGTTTGAAATGTTGGTTCCCAAACAGCTATGTTTAATTTTGTATTTGCCTGGTCTCTTCTGGTCCCTCTGGCTTGGTATTTACGTTCCACCTGCTGGAATGAGACTGTTTTCTGGCGTAAGGTTTATGTAACGAGTGAGGGCTACGTTTGCTTAAAAGCTAGAACAATGCCTTAATGAACCTGAAACAATTCTGATGTTTACACTCAGGCAAGGAGAGTTCTCCTCCGCCGTCCAGTTCAGAGGGAATATTTACTGATTGCGGATGGAGTCTCCTTCCCTCCCCACGAAAGACGGTGCCAGTGGCTGAATTCCCAGACAAGAATGATTCACGACTAGGACTTACACAGATTTGTTTCCCATTTCTACAGCTTATGGAACAGGAAGAACTCCTGGTCTCCTTCTGGTGTAACTTTTGAAGTGTTTTTGACTTTCTGTCATTGCAAAGGCGTTGGCATATTCATGGGAATGTTGGTGGGATTCACTTTCTGCATTCCTTCATTTTGTGGATGTAAGAAAAATTCTGCCTGCACCCATTAACACGTGCCACCCATTCTTTAGGGCCAGCACTAGAGGGGACACCCTATCCTCTGTGCACCACTTATAGCTTCGTAGTACATACCTGTGGAGACTTATCACATTTAGTTCTCATAAGACTTCCTATTCAGTTATTGTGCACAGATATAGGACTTTATAGAAATATGGAATATGTTTAGTAAAAGACTGAAAATGCCAGGGTTCAAAATAGTAGAAAATTATGGTCTCAAGAATGTAACATATGAAAATGATTTGCAGAGAACTCCCCGTCAGGGAGATGCTCATCCTGTCTGTCTCCTGTGCTGTTCCCGGTCCCAGGGCTGACCTGACTGTGCTTGTCCATGAGAGACACACCGCGAAGGTCAGTCCTCATGGTTTCGGGGGTTTATGCTCTGCCAAACATAAAGCCAGCACAACTGTTAGGCAAACTGCTGAATGAGCCACTGGTCTGAAAGTGAAAACCCGCCCTTGCTGATGGTTGACGTACGTTTGGGGACTGTCATGCCATGGGCCACATTTGAAAGAACAGAGGCCTTCTAACGTCGATGGGAACTAAGGTATCACCTGGAAAGTTGCTGGTTTATCAGAGTCATTGCAGTTTCCTACCTAACAGATTTCTGTAATGCATCCTGGAGAACAAGATGAAATGGCTGGAGGGCATGAATTTGAGAACCAAACCGCAAAAAGGGCTAATAAAGTTTGAACTGGGGAAACTGAAGCCCCATTACTTCTGCCCAGGGCCTCTTATTGACAGTTGCAGCAGTGTGCAACCCTCCCAGGACTAGAAAGTTGGAAACTGAGAGGAGCTACAGACGCCACAGGAAAATGAGGGCGCCCGGTGAAGTTATCCCTAACCTGGCTGTTTTCTGCTCTGGTGGTTTCTTCATGCCAGCAAACTCATTTGAACAAAAGTGTATACTGGAAATCTTGGACTCTTACCACACTTGTAACAGGGTCAATTAATTCAGGAAATGACATAAAGGAGTGCTGTTTGTCAGAAAGATTTTTTATGAAGAACATCTATTCTAAGGCACAGAAGCCCACTGGGGCCATCATGACTTGGGACTTGGTGGAAATGGACTTTCTAGAAATTCTGCCATCAGAAGGTAAGAAAGTGTTCTCAATGGCTAAAACGAACATTGACATGGTGATCAAGGTCTTACTGAATGATATCATCCCAGTTTTTAATGGATTGTATCATCCTAACCATCTAGAATCCAATAGGGGAAGCCATTTTGTTTCTATGGTAACTTAGGGCTCTCTAAAACCCTATAAATACCTGTAACCTACCATACTCCTTATCATCCCCGGACTTCTGGACAGTTGGAATGATTAAACCATATGCTAAAGAATTCTTTGGTTAATTTATATCAAGCCAGTGGCTTATAGTGGCCCAGAACATTGCTATTGGTTCTATTAAAATAAGGTCAACTCCTTCTAGCAAGCATGCTACTTTACCCTCTGAGTCAATGTTCGGAGATCTGTGCATTTATTGAATAGAATTTAAGCCTACTCTTAACCTGAATACACGGTGATCAGAAACCAATGAGTTAGCTTGTTTCCCTAGCTCATGATGCCATCCTGTGGCTGGACGCTGGAAGGTTAACCGAAGAAGACGGTAGGGCATCGACTAGGAGAGCAGGGCTACCCACGGTTCCAATGACAGTCGCCGTGCTAAGCCAGACCTACCAGGTGGTGCTGACAACTCACAGGACCATCAGAGTGAAGGCGAGACATGGCTTCACAAGTGAGGTCAGCGCCTGTGACTGTAAATATACTTTTATATAATATTATAACAATACAGAGTGACTATAGCTCCCATTAAGGACCTCAAGGTTAAATTCTCCAGACAGTAACCTCCAAGTCAGGTACTTGTAATTAGGAATAATCTATAAACATTATAACACTGGGCAGTATAGTTTTTTAGAAATATAGAACCTATATATTTATAAAGAATTAATAAAAATGAGAATAAAATATTTACGAATTATGAATTTTAAAAAATTAGAAAGCAATATTGTCAATGCTTTAGTGATGAGCTATACATACAATGGTACTATCTATATGATGAGAAAGGCAGCAATATACATTTGAACTATTAAAAAGTTTATATTCTTTGCCTTATTAATTCCACTTCACAATATCTATCCAAATTAAATGATCAAATTTGTTTAAACATATTTGTCTGGAGATATACAAGACAAAAAGAAAGTGAAGAAGAAATAAAGTTATTAAAAGCCTCCCAAATAAGGAACTGGTTTAAATAAATTGTATATTTTGGTTAAATGAGATTTGACTTAGCCAATAAATGTCATTAATGCTTTTGATATATGAAAAGTGTGTATAGCATAACGTTTAAACAACAAAGCAGAAGACAAAATAGACTAAAAAGCTTATCCTAGAAGAAATCCTGCCAAATACTGATAGTAATTACTTTTCAGTGCGGGGCTCTCACACCCCTTGCTCCTGCCCTGGTCAAGGGTGCTGCTGACTCTGCCCTGGGTGTTCTTGTTAAAGAGACGTCCCTGCCCTGCCAAGTACGGGTGGCCAGGAAGCAAAGGGGTGAGCCCTCCTCCCTCTGCTTTTCCTTCTGGGTGATGGAAACATCATCAACAGACTGGATGATGCCCACTGTGGAGGGAAGGCCATTGCTTGACTGACTCCACTGACTCAAGTGCTAATCTCAGCCAGAAACACCCTCACAGACACACCCAGAAATCACGTTTAATCTGGGCACCTCTTGGCCTCAAGTTGACACATAAAATTAACCATCACAGTGTTATTGACCAGAGAAGCATTATCCAGATATTATATGAAAGCAAATGTGGAAAGCAAAACAATGCAAGTTCAATTTATATCAGGAAAAGTTACAGAAATTAACCTAACACCTACCAAAATATTCAGTGTTTTATTCTGTGGGCTGGAATTATTTCAGGCGGGTAAACTGAAGGGAAAAAAGTCCATTAGCATGACAATTAAATAACTATAAAAAACACAAACTATCAGCGATAGTGGATATAGAAATGGAAGAACTATTTAGTTAATTTTTCTATTGGCTCTAATACTGGAATGAAGTTTTAATCGAGGACAACATTCAGAATGATACCTAGAAGCAAGGCTATCGCTCTAATGGGTCAAGGTCATGCGAAGCCAGAGCAAGGTCAAGAGACAGGAAGGCCACCCTGAGACAAAATATAATTCAGAACACGGTTTAAGGAGAAAAGTGCCACCAGCATCGGACCGCTGTGAGGTCCTCTGAGGAGCACCCCTCCCAGGAGACCAGGGGCAGCTGCCCCCCTCCCCCGTCCTGTCCTGTGAAGGACCAGCACTTGGCAGTTATAGCGAAAGGAGCGAGACAATAGCCTGGAGGGGGAGGAATAAGGTGCTACTGGGTTTCCTCAGGTTGCCCAAGGGTCCAGGGCTCTGGTGCAGAAGACAAAACTCTGTGAACAGGAGTTTTCCACGTCCTGATATATGGGAGCTTCTGCTAGATCTAATTTGACTTCTAAAAAGGAAGAAATATGATCCTCTTGCATTTAAACATTGTGGAATAGTTAATGATTGTAAACTGGACGTTCTTGATGTTGAGATCCTGTTAACTGAACCTTCACCACTCACGAATTGATACTTTTCGCCAGAGATCAGAGACCTCACTGCAGCAACTGTAAGGTGTGACCTGACTTCAGAAATATTAAAACATGAAAAAGCATGCCAAGAAGTGGAGGAAACACAGTGGTTAAACCGGAATTTAAATATAAAATTTGTAGTCTATGAAGCTCCTTGGAGTTCCCTCAACGCATTTTGAAAGCTACTGGCTCTGATGACTTCAAAGGTATTCAGCCTCTCAGATCTCACTAATTGAATCAGATAATTTGCCTCCATGTGGGATCCCATTTCTCTGGAGGTGGAGGATTCTGATAGAACAGGACAGGACGGGGCCCTGGAATCTTCCCTTTCCCGGGACGGGGTGACGCTGCAGGGTGGACCTCGGCCACCAGGCGGCGCCACGAGACTGTCGAGGATACAGCCCAGGACACAGAGGACTAAAGGCGCCGTGCAGACCCACGTGACAAACACCGGGAGGCGGCCGTACAGACTCCTGCCAAGTTTACTTGCACACCGCACCCCAACAGAAGATAAGAGACATAAATGCCTGCTCAGCGTGTGAGGGCTGACGCTCATAGCTAGTCAGCCTTGGCAAAGAAACTCAAAAGGATGGAATACCATGTGGTATAAGAGAACGAACACTCAATTATAAAATATAAAATCAGGTGCTAGTTTCAATTCCACCTGAAAAATTTCTGAGCCTCAGTTTACGCCTCTGTGAAAGGGTAACAGTGATAGTTACCACCATGTCCTTGTTTTCCTCTAAAAATTTCCCATTCCTCCGGCACCCACAGCTAGATGTTCAACAGGAATATGGTATCAGGTCATTTTGTCTTATCCAAAAACTTCAAGAAAACCAATAAAGACATCAGAATTCCCAAATAATATATGTTTTTTTCAAAGTACAATATCTTTATATGGAGAAAAATTTATATAGAGAAAGGAATCAATTTTGTCTCAAATAAAGATTTGGTGACACTGTTAGTATGGCATTAAAGAGTAGTTAAGTAATTTCTTCCAAGAAAATGTTGTATCAAAATTTGATCTGTACTTTCTGAGGGTGAATAATACACAAAAACCTGGCATAATATATTTAAGACAAAGCAGAAGCTAAGTAATTAACTATTCTCTTATCACCAGTTTCAGGAAACACAATAAGTTGGTGCCTCAAGATGTTCACATTGTCCCCAAAGTTGAGTTACTGCTTATTTTCTCAATCTTTGCTATTAGTTAGAGGAGAAAACCTTCCAGATCAAAGATGGTGGACCAAGTACTCCCTCATAATAGCCTTTCCTTCCAAGAAAGGGTTGTTATCACAGTGTCTCTCTCATAGGGGGTGGAGGAGCGATCGGCAGAAGACGAGAACTGACTTGGAGCTCACACAGGGTGAAGGAAACCACAGTCCACACATGTGGGGAGGAGCTCTGGATGCTGAGATTCAAGGCATCCAGAGCAGAACTGAGACAGCTCTCTGAAAAGAGAGGGATTTATTAAAATCTGTACCTGGAATGGTGGACCCTCAGGACCTCACCCCAACCCTCCCTGCACACCCATTCTCCCTGCCACCAGGGAGAAAAACACCAGCAACCGTGCGCCCTCCTTCCGAGAGGAGAGGAGGGGTTTTCCTCTAGAGAAAAGAAAGAGTCTAGACCAAAGACACCCCTTTCTAATATCTGGGAAATTTCAACATAGTGAGCACTCCCTATCAAATTACCCCAAAGAAAGCCGCTTGCTAATGACAAACCTTACTAATGACAATGTAGATTCCGTTCACCTTTTTGAAGTGACACTGTTAAATGTGAACAGAAAATAAAGCATCACCAGACATTTAAGGGAAACGATCTCCAGGTGAAAAAGAGATGAAAGTAAACGAGCAGATATGCTTATTCTTGAGAAACTAACCCCCTAGCAAAATGAGACACAAACAGCATTTTTATGTTGTCATCTACTGGCCCTGTTTAGGTTTTAGACAATGCAAATGTATCACTTTGCTATATTTTTAATTAGTAGGATAAACCACGTGAAAGTGACATTCTTAGAGGTGAAAATAGTCTAATATCAGCAATTTCACACATAATAACTTTTTTAAATAGAAAGGATAGAATTAATTCAATATCCAGGCCAGCAATCAAGGAAGAAGCAAGGAGTGGAGCATTTTATAAGTAAATAATGATAGCAAGATCTGAGCTTAAAGTTTACAAAATGACTGACATATACTGTCTTGTTTGTTCTTTAAACAAACCTGTAATTAAATTAATATACCTAAATATTGTTAACTGTTGAGAAGTCCAAGACCAAATAAAATGAAGCCTCCTCTGGAACACAGCTTTAATGGGGCAAGTAAGTGGAGACGGGACCAGAAGTCAGGCGGACTGACTCCGTGGCCTCTGCTTCCATTGCCCAAAAGAAGTCGGGCAAGACGAGACCCTGGGAAGAACATGAGACAGAGGCAGAGGGAAAAGAGCGGAGGAAAGAGTGATATGTAAACGGAGGTAAAAGAAGGAAGCCTTAACCGCAGGAACATATGTCCATGGAGTCACAACTCATGTGAACCCATGTGACCAGAGAGCATCATGTTGGCAGCAGACTCTTGACCTGACCCAAGGGGAGAACATTTATGACACTGATCCCAAGAAGGATAAACTTGACATATTCCAGATGTGAAGCAATTAAACCTTCACTGGGAAGGAATGATCCAGATAACTGCACAAATGTCCATGTTAAGGAATTAAAATGAATTTATACCCACATAAAAATATAAGAAAGATTGACTCTTGTTAGATGTCTGGAGGCTAAATTAGCAAATGTGCCACACACACATGCATGTGCCACACATGCACAAACATATGCACACAAACACATAGAAATATGTACAAACACACACGGGCACACATATACACGTGGGCACATGCACAAGCATGCACATCAAACACAAGGCATGCATGAGCTCACACACACATATACATGCATGTGCACATGCATGCACACATATACAGACATGAATGTTATGCATACATGTGCACTCACACAAGTGCACACATGCATATGAATATACAAGTGTGTGCATGGTCATTTGTACACGATTCACACAGGAGTGCATATCACGTGTTCATGCACACACGTGGTGAGCTGTGCAAGCAAAGGACAAACAGTTACCTGGGCGGCTGGCGCAGGGTGACTGCTGTCTCTACTGGCAATCTCATCTTGTCCAGAACTGAGTCCCATTCACACACTAATGGCCGTGTGCTTGCTGAATCCAACTCAGATCCCTTTAGAACCAAAAGACGCCTCTGCGTTTCATCAGAACTGACTTCCTTTTCATTTTCTCACACAGCCTCTAGGAAAAGAGAACAGCTGCGAGAGAGAGAGAGAGAGAGAGAGAGAGAGAGAGAGAGAGAGAGGGAATGTACACAGTGTTTGGACGGATACAGTGCCTGGAGAGGAACTTTTAGTACCTCCTAGTCCCAATAAAGTATAAACAGTCAAGGGGTATTAGAGACATCACTGCAAACCAGAAAACACAGCTGAGTCATAGCTTCATGTAGTGAGCATTTTGCTGCAGCCTTAGAGGAGCAGTGACAGGCTGAGATGTCAGACAAGATCAAAGCCCTGATGTTTCATCAAGACATAAAACATCACCTCCTCTGTCTATGCAGCGCCACTGAAGTTCACAGGAATTCCCCATCCCCTCCCCACTTGCAAACCTCTGCTCAAAGGATGGATCCCTCCACAGGGAAAGATCAGTGACTCTTGTGTAGCACCTCGAATAAACACCCGCCTTGCTTCCTTCCCCACGTCCATGGCTGGGGGCATCCACGCTCTTCACATACACCCCCGAGTGTGACCAAAAATGTCAATACTACGTTGTCCTGGCTAACCTTAGCACCTCCTAGAATAAAGGGGCAAGTCACCGCTAAGAGTCAGCTCTGGCTAGCTCAGATTCTCCGAGGTGAAGTGACACTGCTTGTCTTTTATTTTTTTTTTTAACATCTTTATTGGAGTATAATTGCTTTACAATGGTGTGTTATTTTCTGCTTTATAACAAAGTGAATCAGTTATACATATACATATGTTCCCATATCTCTTCCCTCTTGCGTCTCCTCCCACCCTCCCTATCCCACCCCTCTAGGTGGTCACAAAGCATCGAGCTGATCTCCCTGTGCTATGCGGCTGCTTCCCACTAGCTATCTATTTTACATTTGGTAGTGCATATATGTCCACGCCACTCTTGTCTTTTGTGTGATACAATGAAGCCACATCACACCCTCGGGATGGTAACAAAAGCTGTGCTCTTGCCTACCCTCTTCAGATTTTTCATTCCGCGTGAATACAGACCTCTTTGATCTTTCAAATGATCTGTTTTGGAAATGTGTAAAAATAAAACAAGTTGAAACTGTGTGACTCCCAAGAAAAAAAAATTCAGTTTTAGCAAAGAGCCTTTGTAACCTAAGGCGTGTTGGGTTATTAACGAACGACGGTGACTTCAAATGCACTTGACACTCCCATCTTGAATAATAAAAACAATAGGACAGGCTCTTTGCTATTCCTCTTCTAAACTTTGTGAACATCAGCAAGTCACCTAAATCCTCAGGCTGCCTGTTTCTTCTTTTGGAGAAAAAGAGGTGCCATTGCATAGGGTTCTGGACCCTGGCGGAGTGGATCCAAGCAAAGGGCACAGGGCATACTAACTGAATATGCAGTCCTGGGGATTAGTGTCCATTATTTTTAGATACCGTAACCTTGGCTTTATTGACACCTTATATTAAACAAGTCTCACTTGCCAGATGCCACAGGATGCAGGCCGACAAGTGTGCTTTGAAAATTCCTGTGAGCTACGACTGTCTTGGACACAAAGCGTTGAGACGGTTAAGGAGAGCACGCATGTCCCCACACAGGGCAGCCTCCCTGGAAGCCTCGGCATGTAAATCTGTGTGGCACCATCCCTTCTTTTAGGAATGTGTTTAGATTTTATAGATTTCTGCTAGATTTTGTTATGTAAGCTTTATGTACTGAAAGGTCTTAATTACAGATTTTTAAATGTTGAGAAAAATGTTCACCAGTCTAGTTTGTAATATATATAATAAACCTGTCATATAATTTATTTTCTTTAAAAACAAGCTTCTTATACAAATTGCCTATGGAACTTTTATTTAGAATTTAAGGTCATTTGGGGGTTAGTGTCATGTAAACAAAATTCTCTAAAATGCCATGGTCTGTTTTCGGGGTGTTGCATGCCTGCAAGCCACGATCAAGGCAGGCTTAGTCACCTCCTGCAAACACAAATCCTTCTCGGTCTGGGAGCTCAGATGCCTGGGCTATGCCAGATGAAGCTTCATTCCTGAGTCATAAATGCCTCGACCCTTGTATTACAGAGAAAAGACCACCTTTAGCTTTGGCACTGTGACCTGGCAAAGGCCTCAGACACCTCTACTGCAGTAAAATTTGCAAAAAGCCTATCTTGCTAGAGGGCTGTGATTCAGAGAAGAAAGTTGTGGAGACTCTGGGTTTATTGTTTATTGAGTCTGGCAACAGAGCGTGTCCATCAGGAAGTAACTGGGCTTTGAAAGGAAAGTGGAAAGGCTCTGGGTTTCAGAGCTTGGACATACTTTTTTTTTAACATCTTTATTGGAGCATAATTGCTTCACAGTGGTGTGCATTGCAGCTCTATTTACGATAGCCAGGACATGGAAGCAACCTAAGTGTCCATCGACAGATGAATGGGTAAAGAAGATGTGGACATACTTTTTTAAACTTCAGTTTTCTTCTAGTTAAAGAAAAATAACAATATCTGTGTCTTAGGGCTGACGTGTGGGTGAAATGTGTGGCCTGGTGAAGTGCCTAGAGCAGAGTTTGAACCCAAAAGGGGAGTCGGTGCGCTGGTCTGTTCGGTGCTGGGTGCTGTATAAGGCAGAGGCGGAAGGTGCGAGAACTGCAGAGAGCGGGGCGTAGTCCCAGACGAGGGGCAGGGCGCGCGCGGGGGGCAGGAAGCCGGGGCTCACCGGAGCAGGCAGTCACTCCTGACTGACCGCTGAACCTCGCGGGTCTTCACTCCTGCGCCTCTCGATGAAAGGGGACCTTCTGTGCACATTTTCAACCCGCAGCGCAGTTATTCGTAAGCATGCCTCGTTTCCCCTGCTGGCCTTAGGAGCAAGTTAAATACAGGGACGGCATCTTATTCCTTTCGCCCACTGGGCCTAGCTCAAGGTTTCCCTACACGCTTTTAGACTAAGAGGAAAACAGGGAAGGAAGAAGTGGGCACAGCCCCAAACCGAGAGCCATCATCTGTCTCAGGAGCGTGAGTGTGTTTATGGGGGTGAGTCCCGGGCAGGCCCTCGGGGTGCCCGAGTTCAGCGGGAGACACCGCTGCCCAGAGCTCCGTGTCCCAGGCCCACTCTTGTTCCCCACACAGCGACATGCTGCTCTTTCAGCCACGCAGCTGGCGTGCTGATCTAGCTGAAGACGGGGTAGAGAGGCAGTCAGGCAGCCTGCGTAGCTGAGTTGTATGAAACTTCCTTTGCGTGTTTACAGGAAAACAAACAGGACGGTATCTCTTTTAAAGAAAATGTGCAAATTATTTAATTATTTCCAAATATTCACTGCTCTTCACTGGGGAAGGGAAACTGTTAGGAGTACGATTTGTATTCCAGTTCCTCCAGGACCATGAATGTGAACTATTCTAAGGGAAATTAATACTCCAGTTAAATAATTCAGCAATAGAAATGTGTTTCTATTATAAATATGTGAAAGTATTATTAGTTTTTGTTGCTTTTTGTAACATAAAGCACACATAATCAAACTGATTTGGGAAGATGTGTTGTGACATTCAGCCTCAAAAGAGTTATTCAACTTTTGGAAGCTCTCTAGAGATGGGTGGTCATAACTGATCAAATCTTTCTTGCGGTAGGCAGCCCTGAGGTGCCCCCACAATGATCCTGTCTCCTGGTACCCATGCTTTTGTGCAAAGTCCTCCCGTGAGAGTGGGCTGAACTGGTGACCCACTTCTAATAAACAGAATGTGGAGGAAGTGACGGGACATGCTTCCAGCAGAGGCATCTGAAAGAATCTGAGTTCCTCCTTGCTGTTGCTCTCTTGTTCTCGCCTCTGCATGCTCTGATGCAGGCCGGCTGTCACGTTTTGTGCTGCCCTGTGCAGAGTCCCACAAGGCGAAGAGCTGAGGGCAGCCTCGGGCAAACAGCCACAAGGAGCTGAGGTCCCCAGTCCAAAAGTCCATGGAATCAAACCCTGACAACAGCCATAGAACAAGTGCGAAAGCCATGCCCGCCTCAGCCAAGCCTCCAAATGAGAGTGCAGTCCCAGCTGATGATGCGAGAGCAGGAGACCCAGCTATGTCACCCTGGATCCCTAAGGCACGGAAGTGTTCGTTGTTTCCATCGAGTAAGTTTTGGTGTAATTTGTTTTATAGCATTAGATAAATCTATCCCTCCACCATGAATTCTCACTTTTAAGAAATATCCACCTGAGTATCTAAGGATAAAGTGGTCCACTGTCTCTAACTTACTCTCAGATGGTTCAGAAAAAATAATATGCACATATAAAAACAAATAAAGATCTATAAAATAATAAGCAAATGAAGCAAAATGTAAACAAGTGGAGAAAAAGGGTGAAGTTTTTTATAGTATTCTTACAATTATTTCAACTTATACAAAAATAAAAAATAACCCCTAAGGCCAATATAAAAGATAACTTTAGGAAGAGAATAGTTAAAACTATAAAAGTGGTGATTAACAAAGTTGTGAGAATAAACAGAAATACACAATCGAAGCCCTCATCACAAGGAAAAAAAAAAGAAAAAACAATTGTAACTATGCAAGGTGACAGATGGTACTCAGACTTATTGTGGTGATCATTTCACAATGTGTACAAATATTTAAGGTACTCAGAATTATTGTGGTGATTATTTCACAATGTGTACAAATATTCAATCATTACCTTGTACACCTGAAACCAATACAATGTTATATGTCAATTATATCTCAATAATAAAAATTTTTTAAATAAAATAAAAAAGAAATTATGTTTAAAAACAAAAACAAGTGAGCCTATATTTTTGATTAGTTATGAGCGTGTCATCTGCATATGGAATCCTGTGGTCAACATATCATATCATGTCCAGAGTAACAATAGCTATTAAGAAAGAAACCCGACTTGCCTAAATAAAGAAAAATTGTATAAGACAAAAGCATTGGACTGTTTAGTTTTTAAATAGTTATTAGTTTTCATTTGGAAAATCTAAAAAAGCCTTTGGGAAACATGTGGATGTTAGCTATTTCAGCTACTTCTTTGCTTAACATCTCTACTTTTATAAACAAAAATGTATTCATCTTTAAATGCATACCTATATAATTCTATAAGCAGCATGCCTCTGTGATTTTTTGGAAACATGTCATATTGGAAATACTTATTTATATTGATGTTGAACAAATGTGTACAACTTGTTAAAGAAAGAGTTGTTAATATATATCAAAAGTGTTGAAATACAGCCTTTGACTTAGTATTTTAGAAATTTCTCTGGGCAAATGAGTGCTACAAGAAAACTTTACATACAAAGATGTATACGACAGTGAAAAGTTGGAAATAATCCATATGTATAACAACAAGAAATTATTTAGCAAGTGGAGAAAAATGGAATATTATATAATAATTAAAATTATGTTCAGGGATTTTTTTAAAAATGGAGAAATGCTAAAATCTAAAAAGCAGTTTATAAAAATAGCAATGCAATAATTTTTTAGTTCATTTCAGACTTGGAAGAAACAATCTTCTTTTCTTAATACTATTATATATTGCCAAATTGATCTGTAAAAGTATTATAGTCATGTGCATATATGCTAAAAATATACAGTAATATGTATATGATACTCCATTACCTTGTAGGAAAGAGATGATGACTTACTTGATATTTTCTTTAATAATTAATGCAGTTAAGAAGACATGTCAGCTGTGTTAAACAATTTTTTGTAAACTATAGTCTATAGTTTGCTGAACTATAAACTATATATAAACTATATAAACTATATATAAACTATAAACTATAGTCTATAATTTGCTGAAGTGGACACCAGGGAAAAATTTAAAGGAGAGTTTTTGTTGTCATTTTTAAAGAATATGTGCGCATGCCAAAATTGAAGAACAATTACATGGAGAGTTTATTTTTTTAGAACTATTTATAAGTGGTCTTGAGAGAGATGTTTTATATTTATATTCTTAGAGTACAGTACACATGTCAAATATAATTGGAATAATACTAACCTAGTATTATAACAAATTGTATCTCCATGTTGGCTTCAAACCATTTGCTGATAAGATTTTTTTAAGTAAAAAGAAAGTATAAATTCCTCTACAATATCAACATTTTCCCTTGGAGTCATTTGTATCCCAAAAGTTTAACCAATGGAGAACCTTCAAAAGGAGAGTTAGTAGGTATCTTTCTTTTGACCCTCTCACACGTGCTTACAAGGCATACAAAATCATCCTCACTCCAGTGTGAAATATTGCTTGGGTGAGAAAGGAAAACCTTGACAAAACAGGACTTTAGCGTCCTGGGTAACACCCAGAATAAGATTCCAATGAGGCTTCCGTATCACAATGACTCCTGGATCCTCATACAATTAAGCCAGTGATTCTCAACCAGGGGTGTTCAGGTCCCTACCCCCCCAACATGTGCCAATGTCTGATGACATGTTTGTCACAACTGGGGGGGATCAGAGTGATACTAGACACCTATATGCACAGAATATGCATCACAAAGATCATTCAGTTCAAAATGTCAGTAGTGCTGAGGTGGAGAAAGCCTCAACTAAATGAAATCTCAAAATGATACATTTTTCCTTTTTTTTAATACTTGTATTAACCCTAATATCAGGTGACAGATTCTAGGTGCATGTATCACTTGAGGGAAAAAGTCACCACGTTTCTTTATTAACTGAAGGTAATTGTATGATTTAACAGCATGTACGCTTCAGCAGCAGCAACAGCAACAAAACAAATAATCTTGTTAAAAAATGGGCAAAGGACGTGAACAGACATTTCTCCCAGGAAGATGTACAAATGATCAATAAATACAGGAAAAGATTCTCAGCATCACTAATCATTACAGAAATGCAAATCGAAACCACAGTGAAATACCACCTCATACCCACCAAGGATGGTTGCACTCAAAAGAGTGGACAATAGCAAGTGTTGACAAGGATGTGGAGAAACTGGAATTGATGTTGTCACCACGGAAACAGTATGGCGTTCCCTCAAATGATTAGAAATAGAACGACCTACATATTTTCCAGCAATCCCACTTCTGGGGTTATCCCTGCAAGAATTCGAACAGGATCTCACGCCCATGTCCGTTCATTACAGGTTTATCCACAGCAGAACAGAGGTTGAAACAACGTAAGTTTCCATTGGAAGATGAATGAATAAAGAAAATGTGGTATACACACTCAATGGAATCTTATTCAACCTTAAAAAAGAAGGAAATTCTGACACATGCTGCAATATGGATGAACTTTGAGGGTCTTTTGTGACTGGCTTATCTCACTCAGCATAAAGGCAAATGCTGTGTGATTCCACTGGTATGAGGAATCTAACGTAAAAACAAAAAAACAGAAGGAATCAAAGAAACAGAAAGTAGAAAAGTGTTTGCTGAGGGCTGGGAGAGGAGAGTGGGGAGTTAGTGTTTAATGGGCACAGAGTTTCAGTGTTGCAAGACGAAGACGTTCTAGGAATGTGTGGCCCAACAATGCAAATGCTCTTAACACCACTGAACTGGACATTCAGACATGTTTATGATGCCAAATTTAATGTAATGTGATTGTACCCACAATCAGAAATAAAATCTAAAATTTTTAGAAGGCATGTGTGCTTACCCAATCATAGGACACAATTACTCAGACTGGTAGAGCTTTGTGACCCTGGGTCCAAGAACTGCCAGCTAAGCTGAGGAACCTCTGAGGTCTGTCCCACAACCCACGGCTGTGGATTTTCTGTGTTTCTGTTTTCTGTGTTACCACTTGCAATTTTCTATTTGCACCTACTTCTACCAGCCTCCCTGCAAAACCCCCAGCCACAGCCCGCCAGCTCTTCCTCACCTGCCGTAGCTCGCAGAACCACTGTTGTTCACCTGCTACAGGGCAGCGGCCCGCTCGGCAAGGTGCCCCCAGCAGCAGGTGGATGGGCTGCAAGTGGCCGGATTTATGATTGGTGAAAATATTGGAGAATTAAGTTGGAGAGAAAGTAAGTGTTGCTATAATTATGATAGAAGAAAAGTAAAGGAAATATGGCACTATTTTCTCAGTGAGAGAGCTGAGAGGGAGGGAAGAAACACTTACTGAATGCCTAGGACAGCCCAGGAAGAAACCTGGGGCTCAGAGCAGGTGAGGGACTTGCCTGGGGCTCAGAGCAGGTGAGGCACTTGCCTGAGGTCACGTCACTGCTTGTGAAGGTGAGTTCAAGCCTTTCTGAACCCTACACCTGTGCTTTCCCATTTCACCACAGCAAGAGTCTCTGGCTGCTTGAGTACCCTTAGCAATTCCTCCACTGTAACCAAATGGTCGGAAATCCGTTCAGACCAGGGAGGGTGCCCTGAAGTGACCATTTCCCCACATTCTGTTATTATTGATGTCTATTTATTCAAAGGGTCTTGGACTTCCCTCCCTGTGTCTTTTCTTTTTTCTTTGCTACGTGAATCAATGCTTCATTGCTTTTTATTGCTAAACAGCATTCCGTTGAGTGTATGTATCGCAGCTTGTTCGTCAGTGAGAAACTCCAGGTTGCTTCCAGTTTGGGGCGGTTATAGGTACAGCTCACGTTTGCATTCAGACTCTGTGGGGCCCTGAACTTTCGCCTTTCCTGCGCGGACACGTAGGAGCCGGTCGCCGGGCCGCAGCATCGGTGTGTGTCTGACTTTGTACGCGGCTGCCACACTGTTTACCAAAGTGGCCACACTTGGCTCTCTCACCACCAGGGCATGAGAGTCCCTTTCACACTGGACAACGTCTAGACTTTTCTAGAACACCCAGTGGTCTTTCTTCGTGGAGAAAGAGCTTCCTCAGTCCCTGGGACCCCCCCAGGCCTTCACGCTGCTCTACCAGCCCTCACCTGGCCTCTGCTCCCTGCTCCTTGGTAGAGCTTGGGATTGTCTACTTCACTCCTGGAAAATCAGCTGTAAAACCTTACTTGCTTGACCGTTATCATAAACCAGGACCCTCTGCCTCTCCCGCCCCGCTTGCGGTCAGCTCCCGCTGTCTGAGAAGCACTGCACCGAAGCCCGCCTTCCGCCTGTGTCTGGACCAGCAGGGCTGCGCACAGAATTGTGACTCTTACCCTCCCCAGGCCTGGAGGACAAGGTCTTGCCAGCTGCCTACGGAAGCTCCTTTCACGACGTTTCCCTTCACCCAAAGCTCAGAGCCGCTATAAATAGGCCACGAGGCAAAGATCTGCTCCTCGGAGTTGCAGAAAGTCCTCCCTGGGACGTTATTTCCCTTCTGAAAACATCTGACTCCTAAAATGTTCTAGCTTTGGGGGAAGTAAAGAAAGAGAGTGTTACTTCAGAGTTGTTTTAACCTTCCAATTTTACATTGTCTTGGCCCTTCTATGGCCTATATAGACATTTTCCCATAACCAATAACTCACCATAGCCTGAAGAGAAGGTTGATTTAAAAAAACCACCAATCCTTAAAATGTATTTTTTATTACTAGCTCACAACCTGTATCTAATAGAGAGCAAACTAAATAGAAGTTAATTCTGAACCGAGACAGGCCCTGAGCACACAGGAGGGGCAGCAGACTCTGTGGGTTCCAGAGACCAGAATCAGGCCAAGCCGGTGTTACCCAGCCGGTGACAGCAGGAGCGCTCCTCCTCGGGGACCAGGACCTGGCACGTCCACGGTGGTCTCACCAGGACCCGTCTGCAGACATAGATACACGCACGCCTGTGTGACTATCGCCATCAAGCCTCTGTCTTCACGACATGCACCTGTGGTGAACCAGAGCGGGCATGGGTGGAGCTTCAAAGATCATCTCATGCAGAAACAAGACTGTAAAAACTGAACAAACTCAGAATCCTTTTCTTTTTCGCTGACATTCTCCCTATCCTAACAAGTCACTTGTTAGCATTTTCCCACACACTTTTTCAGTTCTTGTTCATATGTATAATCATGTTTACCTCACTTTAATCATTGCTTAGAAAAAATATTCTGGTATTTATTTCACTTCTAGTATATTGTGCGTACTATAATGTGCTGCTCCATATTTAGATTTTATTTGGATGCTGTACGATGCCCTATAGAGTGACTATATGTGATTCTCTTACGCTCAGTGCTACTGTTGGACATTTAGATTACGTTATGATTCATAATACAATGAGTAACTTTTATTATAATTTCATTCTCCCTTTGAATTACTTTATTGAGATACATTTCCATATGTCCATATATTTAAATAAGTAATATTAGAGGTAGTCACAGTGTTTTCTACTGACCAAAGCATATTTGAAGGACTTGTAATAATATGATCTGAACCACCCACGCACCTGAGTGAGTTTCCCTTTGTCTCTCAGGGTGTCCCCCCTCCATGCATCCTTCCCTCTTCCCGACTCTCTTGGGGAAAATACACACACAGTTTGTCTTCAGTACCAGAGCGAAGCCAGGCATCTCTCCTCTCAAAGAGTGTCCTCCCACCCCTTTTTTGGTCTTTTCTCACTGTCAGCTCTTAAACTGGCCTCTAAGCCCCTTCTAAGAAGGAGCTGGCCCCTGAAGGGGAATCTTGCAAATAATACGTAACCAAAGAATCAGCGCCGAATTGAACCAGTCAGGTGACAACTCTGAAAGTAAACCACACCAGCACCTTGTGTCCGTTGTCTAGGACATCCGGGCAGGTGGGCGTCCTTCCCTGGGGTTGCCCTGCGTGTTTGCCTGACCTGCCCTTCGGCCCGGAGCCGTGGCCGCCACTCTGGGTCTGCCCCACAGAGCCCAGGGTGACCCCAGGCCTGGAGACGGGCCCCTTTAGCCTCAGACCATGCTTCTCAGTCAGCCCTGCGGGCCACCCAGAAACGACACCGAGTCCCCACGGTGGCCACTTTATGCTTTTTCTTTTCTCCTGAACCTCCCACGTCTCATGTAGAGACTGAGCTACATGAGATCAGAGGTGGGAAAGCCCTGGTCTTCTGAGCCCAAGCCTACCAGCCCAACAATTTCTGAGCACAGGGTGCCTTTCACCCTGAGACAGTAACTGGATGAGTCTGAACACATCAAAGGCCACCTTCTCGAAGCCCCACCCTTCAGGTGTCCCCTCCGGGCCCTGCAGGCGTCATTCCTGCCCACATGCTCCCACTTCTGCGCTTTTCTCCGCCACCTTCACAGCGGACGCTTCACCTGCCTCCCCGCTGGGCCTCCCTCCACGCAGTTCCCCTCACCCTGCCCTCACCCCACTGCAGGGGGCTCTGGCTTGTACCCACCCCTGGAAGGACTGTGGTCTAGACTGTCATTAACTCCCACACCAAACCCCCCAGGGGCTCTCCTCTGCCTCCACCTCACTTGCCATCCCAGTAGCTCTGGTCCTCTTGACCAGTACCTCTCATTTTAAGTATTTTTTTTCTCTTGGTTTTTTTTTTTTAATTTAGTTATTTACTTATTATTTATTTTTGGCTGCGTTGGGTCTTCATTGCTGTGTGCAGGCTTTCTCTAGTTGTGGCGAGCGGGGGCTACTCTTTGTTGCTGTGAGCAGGCTTCTCATTGCGGTGGCTTCTCTTGTTGCAGAGCACGGGCTCTAGGCACACAGGCTTCAGTAGTTGTGGCTCGTGGGCTCTAGAGCGCAGGCTCAGTAGCTGTGGCGCACGGGCTTAGCCTCTCCGTGGCATGTGGGATCTTCCCGGACCAGGGCTCGAACCCGTGTCCCCTGCATTGGCAGGCGGATTCTTAACCACTGCGCCACCCGGGAAGCCCTCTCTTGGTTTTAAATCTTCTTGCTTTTCCCAACTTCGCGGGCTACTCATAGCCCCAGTCTTTTGCTCTGCCCCTCACAGAGCTCTCCCAGGACCTGGTCTCCCTCCTCCTCTTCTGTATTCTTCTTTAGGTAAATGCATGTTCCACAGGTAGATGTTAGCCTTCTTTGGGCTTTAGGTCTGCAGACACAGGTCTGACTTGAGAGCACCCCCTTGGATGTCTAAGAGGCACATGAGAATTTACGTAGCCAAAGGAGAGCCGCAAGTCCCCCATCGAGCAAATGGACCCCATTCTTCCCTTGCTCTCACCTTCAACATCCAAGCCATTTGGAAGTTCCACAGTAATTCCTCTGTGGCCCCTTTTTGGCCACCACTCCCTGACATTAGAGCACATCTGATTGTCACTCTTCTACCAAAATATCTTGTAAAGGCCTGAAATTTTGGATCTTGGCCTATATGGCCCTAAAACCCAGGCCATCCTTAAAGCCCTTTGTCCCAAAGAGGATGTGTATTTGCTCTATCTAGTCCTGGCCTTTACATTTTAGAATTAGGGTTTGGGGGTCACAGAGGCATGTGGACTGAAGCCCCAAACTGAAGCGTTGTGCTCAGGAAGACTCTGGAGTGACTTTTTTCTCTTTTATCCTGTTTTCCCTCCACCAGGATTCAAAGAGAGCTAAGTATTTCTCCAAGGCTGATTTGCTTTTCAAGCACTCTAGTTGTCCCCTTTCAGAGGACCTGAATTTACAAAGGCCATTTCCACTTCCTGCCACGTGAGCCCTGTGAAATCCCACACTTCTGGCCACCAAGAATTAGCATTGTGCTGAGCCAACCAAGACTTGCCTGTTCTTGCAGATTACACTCCAAGGCTTGCTTTATTTGTCTATGTCGTCAGCTGTAAGTTTTCAAACGTCTCGTTTGTTTTTGTTTTTCCTGGCTCCCTGGTCCATAGGTCGCCACATCACAGACAGTGAGCCCTCTTTGCTATTCTTCGTTGTGGTTAGGAACTTAGTGTAATTCTCAACCAGCGTGGTGTCAGATCAAACAAACCTCGAGGAGGGGACTTTATGACAGTGGAGGGGAGGTTCTGACCGTGAGATCTTCAAGCATCTCCAGCCTGGGCAGAAGAGTCTTGGTCTTTCTGGGGAGGAGTCGACAAGGATAAGAAGACGGGTGTGGGCAAGCCTGACGGCAGGAGGTCAGAGGTCAGCTGTTCCGCAGAGATGCAGTGAGAGGGGGCATTCCTCATTTTAATGCTCAAGGGAGGGTCCAAGTTCAGGGGCCACGGGGAGGAGCGAATCTTAGCCAAAGTTTGGTTAACAAGCCGACAGGTGTGTTTCCTGCAGCAGTGGCGACAAAGCAGTTCAGCTAACCGTTTATGGGACAAAGAACGGGAACGTGGACAAGTGGCCTTGTCGCTGGTGAACAAGGGGGTCTCATCTCAGGTGTGGGGAAGGTGTTCTTGGCAGTCGGTCCTTTCGCAGAACACAAAGGGGGGATGCCTAACCTTTGCTCTTTGCCAGGAGCCCAGGGCTGGGCAAAGTGCAGCATTGTCAGTAGTTAGAAATAATTTTTGTCCAGGATGGATTTCATTCTGTATCCAGTGTTCAGTTTTGTGTGGAGTTCCCTATGCTACAGTGTTGTTGAATTCTTACCTCAGGTCCCTTATTACCACTCACAGCAGTATTCAGCTCACAATACTGAGAACTTCTTCCTGGGAGAAGAATTAAACTGAAAATAGAACTTCCATTCCATAGAATGTGGGAGCCTTAGTGAAATCATTGTAACTGCCTGGGAAACAGAAACTTAAGGACTTTAATCACCTTGTTTCTAGAATTATGTGGTGTGTGCCTTCATGCATATAGTATGAACTCAATCTTTTTCAACTAAATATTTTATAGCATTTTTAAAGTCCTATATTTAAGAAACCCTTCAAATATTGTTGAGAGTTAAAAACCCGGACCAAGTGGACCCAACTTAACTGCTGCCGCCACCCCACGGCAGACCTGGGCAGTGGGCGGCAGGGAGGCCCAAGCAAGGGCTACCCCTCCGTTGTCACCCAGGCGGGGAGCAGGGGAACAGCTGCTACGTAGTCACCGTTACTCCTATTCAGTAAGAGACAATTTACTTCTAGTGACTTAAACAGGAAACGTACTGATGCGGATGGCTGCCCAGGTAACTTTTAGAACCTAAGTGACACATTAACCCATCCACATTGTAATGCACCGACCTGGCTTCTATGGGGTTGACCGTGTAACCTCATGGGAAGTTCTCTCCTCAGGACTGACCCTGAAATTATAATCTCTGCGGAGGTGCTAAGAGAGAAATTCCAGCTTGTCTGGCAAAGGTACACCAGAACAAAGAAGAGCAAACTAATATCCTGGTTATGTTTATTTTTACCCTTTGGAAAAAAGTTAATTTCTGCTTGAAATCTTTTTTAGCTGTTATTAAGAAAATAAAACATGATATAAAATGTTAGACAAAGAAAAATTTTACTGCACAACCTCAGCACCCTGACACACAGCCTGTGTTCACCTGTATTTTCCCTTCCAACCTCCAAACATGTATACATTTCACTTGGTCATAACGCATGTAAAATTGTGTATCCTAATTTTCTCTGAACAATATATTGTAAGCACTTTTCTGAGTTGTTATTTAGTTGTCATAATCATAATGGTAACGGCTGTGTCATATTTCAGAATTTCTCAACACTAATAAATATAATGTTCATATGGCTGTAAATAAAATAATATTGAACCACGAAGGGCCTTTGAAAGTTAAATGTTATTACCTGTACGGCCAACAATAGTTGGCTTTTCCCTGGGCTTCACGTACTTTGAAACTTATGAAATATTTAAAAATAAAATTAATTTATCTCATTTCTTGCATCCTTGGTTCCAGTCTCCATGGTGTGGGTCATCTTGCTGGGGTGAGTATATCACAGCACAGACACTAAGCAACCCTCCCTGTCATTCTCTTTTCTCCAGCTGTGTTGTCTGCATTCCCACAGTTTAAAGTTTATCTTAAACTTTATCCTTTCCCATGTTCTTTGTTTCTTTTAGATAACGTGCATGTAATTATAAAAATAAATTCAGATCAAGGGTGCCTTTTGGAGAGATGGGTGCATCTCAGAAAAACCAAGGTCTGTAAAAGGAGGTATTTCTCCTCTGTTTTGTGCCTATTGTGTGGGAATAAAGCAATGTGACCATTTTAGAATAATTAGGGGGATAAAAGTCCAAAACACTGACTAAAAGTTAGCCTTGCTAGTCTGTTGATTATTTTTGAGTTCCTCAAACTTACACCCATATGTATTTATGACTTTTTATGCCTTAATTTTGTTTTCAACCGCTTTGCAAGAGCGCAAGAATGCAAGCTACAGACTTACTTCAGTTGCGTTGGGGCTTTGCCAACCTGACGTGTGCTCTGTGATAGACCTGAGGAGAGAAGATGAGCGAGACACAGAGTGCGCCTCAGGAGCTCGCAGGCAGGAAAAAGACTGTTACCGGCAGGCTTGGGTTTTGGCTGTGGGAAACACCTGGCTTCAAGGTGTCTGGGGCAGGAAGGAGGTGATCTGAGAAGATTTCATGCAACCTGGATGACTTTCAGTTTTATTTCATAGTATGGCATCAGAAAGAGTTGTTTTACCAAACACTGCTTCTAATGCATCCTTGTGCTATTTTTCTAGACCCTGATGAGTGACAAGAGTGCTAGAACCTCCTATTTTGCACCAATACAGTAATAATTCTCACACCACTACAGAGGCACGGGGATATTTGTCTTTTTTATTCTCTGCCTTGAACGGTGTCTGGCACACAGTATTCAATAAACACATGTTGATTGAATGTATAGATGGTCGAATAGGCATTTAACATAATAGACTAGTATAGATTTCATTAGAAAGTTGTCTTATTATATATGTAGGTACAAAATTTTAACATGGGAATTGCAAGACTTACCCAACTTCCATTTATTAACCGGCAGTTAGTGCAGGTCGGTGAGTAGGCTAAGCTCCGAGGGCGCAACAACAAAGCCCCGTCCTATCAGGGACATAGGGAGATGGAAACAGGCATAGAGAATACAGTGTGCATTAGAGGTAGGTTCAGTCCTCAATAAGCATGCCTCAGAAACTACAGTTAGAACCAGAAGGTACCCACAAAATCCTTGGGTGCAGTGATTCCTGAATTAACAGCCCTGTGTGATGCTCAAGGATCTCCTACTTTCATGTTCCTTGATGATCATGTCTACTGATGATCGTGCCAGAAAGTGGCAAGAGCTAAGTAAAGCACGCCGGCTCTACGGGTGACTGACATCTGAGCGCCCAGTTGGGTTTATGCATATTGATCAACGATGATCGCCAGTTCAAGTTGCAAACTTTACGTGACAATAGTAAAAACACTTCAGTAATGCTTATTGAGCATTTCCTAAATGCCCAGCACTCAATGAAATCACTTACATGCATTATCTCATTTCATACCTGTTTTACAGATGGGAAGCCTGAGGTTCAAAGATGGAAAGTCCTTTACATAAATCATAGAGCTTGTAGGCAGTTGAGTCCAGGTCTGGTATTTACCACTGTGCTCAGCAGTCTAATTCTAGCATATCACATTGACTTAAAATTTATGTGACTCTATATACATTACTTCAGACTCAGGACCCAGACAGGATATGGTAGAAAGGCCCCTACCTGTAGATGGTTGAGAGCCATCGGTGAGACAGCTGGTTTCCCCACAGTCTCAGGGCTGACTGGAGCCTCCATGTAAGTTTGGAACCAGCACACCCACCTGTTTTGGAGCTCTGAGTCTGCCACTTACTAGCGGTGTGATGTTGGGTAGGACACCCAATTTCTTCACCACTGATATTTGCACAATGGTACTATCTTCATTCAGCTGTGAGGATTAAATGAGAGAATGGTTTGGAAAGTACCTGGTACCTTCCAGGACTGAAATACACATGTAATATTTTTATTTGACTTAAGTGAAAGTGTGGACAATTCAACATGCTAAAGAAAAAAAACATTGCTCACCTTTGTGAATATAAAATAATGACATGAGATTTTAAAATTTTGTTTTATTGTTTTTAACTAAGTTCTTTAATCACTCTTCTCTTAGTATGACACAAGTCCTATGGATTTACACTGTAACCAGTAAGGATTTGGGGGTACTTGACGGAGGGATCAGTCTATCAGATACTAAACTGGCCCCACAGAGTTTATCTGAGCGTGAACCTTAACCATACGTGGAAACCAGGTGACGTCTGGAAACCACCGGCAGAACAAGCTGGTCCAGGCGCAGTGCGCTCACAGCACGGCTCTGTCCAGGCTGAGAAAGGAAAGAGAAATCACTCAGGACTGATTTCTTTTTGTTTCAAACTAATGTCAAAGTCTGGGAAGCTTTCCCAGAAATCTCACTTCCTACGTGAGCACAGCAGCCCTAGGACCACCAGGTGACCTGCTAAGCTAAGCGAGAAGGACCCCTTGCTTCAGGCAAAGTCTCCTTCCTTGGTTTCCACTTTCCACCCTTTGCTATGCAGTCCCACAAGAGCTATGTCTGAAGACAGACAGCGCTGTTTGCTCTGCTATGATAATAAAAGCACAGTTATGAAATAATGTAAACGTGCATATAAAAACATACAGAAAAGCCAAATACAATAACAACCCAGCCAAGCACAGCAATTTAGCCCTAACCCTTAAGAATGCCAAGTAGAGAGGCTCGGGCCTTAAAGGCATACTCAAGCAATGATTAAAAACGTGCAAAACTTTTAAAAAACTCTTCATACACAAAAGTCAATTGCAATTGGATATTTTTTATTTTAACATAATTTTAGACTTACAGAAAATTTGCAAAAATACTGCATAGATTTTCCACATACATTTCACCCATCTCCTTCCAATGTTAATATCTTATCAGTTATCAAAACGATTAACTGCAGACTTTATTTGGATTTCATGTTTTTCCATCGATGCCCTTTGTTGTTCCAGGAATCTGTCTCCTTGCTCTCCTTCAACATCTAACATTTCTCAGTCTCCCCATCTTTCACACTGAGAAAGTGCTTTTGGAGAGTATGCTCAGGTACTTTGCAGACTGCTTCTCAATGTTATTATTGATGGTGTTAGCCCTGGTCACTTGGCTGAAGTACTATCTACTGGGCTTCTCCGTTGTAAGGTTACTGTTTATCCCTTTTAATCAAAGATCTTGGGGAGACACTTTGAAGATATGTATGAATCCCTTGCCCCTAATTTTGCATCTGTGAGTGGATCTGGCGTGCAAGAATGATTACTGTAGTGTTCTAATGGCGATTTTATATTTTCTTGATTCTTTTCACATTATTGATTAGAATCTTCCCTGAGGAAGAGCTGCCCTTCTTCCCCATTTACTTACTTATTCAATTATTTATATCAGTATCGACTCTGGGTGTTTGTTTACTGGGTTATAATAGAAAGTTTTCATTATTTTTTTGCTCAGATTATTCAAGCTCAGGTCACTGGGAGCTCTCCCCAGTGCATACCTGGCCCTCCCCACATCCGCAGACCCTTTCTGAGCCCTTCCTTACTTTCTGGTCCCACAGACTTCCCAGGCTCATCTTGTATTTCCCCTGCCCCCAACCCAGGAATCAGCCAATTCTTCTATTGATATTTAGATGGTATTTTAATGGTATTTCAAAGCCAGGATCTGGGGGGGGGGGGGGCTGGGTGAGCTCACGACAACCAGGGTGCCATGGCTCCTGGGCTGTCTCAGGGGACAGAGCTGGAAATGCATGGTGTGGACATTCTGTGTCCATTTATCTGTACACATATTAAAAACCATGAGCTCGTGGGGATGCCTCTGATCCTAATCCCAAACCAAGGGCTCATTCTCGCCTTATTCCCTGCTGTACTTGTACCTTTTTTTCCTGAGGATGAGAAACAGGGCTTTCCTGTTTGTTCAGTCCTGGCGCTCGGAGTTACGATTGCTACCCCACACCACCGAGCACATTTACTAACTACAGTGTAGGACTAGTGCATAATTTTAAGTTTGTTTTCTTCAGTCAAAATCCTGTTAAAGTTAGGTTAGCACTTTTCCTTCCTTCCCCTTCCAGTGACTCACCTGCAACACAGTTAGTTTCATTCTGTGGTTTTTCCTCTCATTTTATGTCACTTTCATGTTCTTTGATGCAGTTTAAAATGATGCTTTATTTACATGGTGATCTCCAAAGACTGCTGTTAAATTTACTGGAAACTGCTCCCTGGAGGTGAATGCCAACATCATGGGACCTTAGATGTTCATTTGTGTTCTTGTACATAGAGAGGCATTTCCAAAAATACTATAACAGAGATTGGATTCCAGACAAGCACAAAACCTGTCCAACTCCAGACGATTCCAAGTCAGACATGCCCATCTTCTCCTGGGTGCCCCCCAGAAATGCCCGACACTCCCACATGCTTTTACCTGTGTGGTTTCCTTCATCAGCATCCATGCTGACGTTAGTCACTTAATCACACTCTCGCATTCCGAAGGACACTGCAGGATCAAACCAGGGAGACAGTGTCAGGCTGGCCCACTTTTCTCAGGTCCCAAGAGGAGAAAACCGTATTTTGAGAAGACAGATTTCCTTCCTTTCCTTTGCCTAAGATAGATATTGGGTTGGCCAAAAGGTTCATTTGGGTTTTTCAATAACATTTTGGCCAACCCAATATCTTGCTGAAGATAGACTGTGAATTAAGAGTATGGAAATTCTTGAATTGCCATGTTTGCTTTTTAAAACTATTCCTTTGCCACCTTTGTTTATTCAACCGGGGGAATGGGCTGTGGGGAGGGGAAGAAGATGCTGACTCGTGTTTATTGTAGTTGGATTATATTAGATTTGCCCTTTTACTCTAGTTCGTAAACACATTTATATACTGAACTGTCATTTTACATATTTGTAATCCCTGCCAAATTTGCTTAATCTAAGAATGTGATAACCAAGACCTTTATAGTGAAATCCAACACGCTAGTGAAAATTTTGAGTAGAAATAGGGTCAGGAAGGGCAATTATTATTCCAATTTTCCATAACATTAACATTAGTCTGTAGTATTGCATTTGTCAGATTGTGTTTATTTTATATCCCCCCCCAATTTAACTTAAGTGAAATTAAATCAGTAATGTGTTTCATTGACTGTACATTGCATTGTTTGTTTTGTAGACTGGAGATCAAACATGGAACCTGACTTTCACAGTGATCTATGTCATTCGTTTTCACACGTTCTCTCTAAACAATTCTACTGCAATAACAGCATCTTTCTCGTGAAATTCTAGGTTTAAGAGGAAGCAGATATTTGCCACATTTCTTAAAAGCGGGTGCCTATATCTCCTAAGGTACTGTTTCTCAAACATCAGTGATTATATATAATTTCACAAGATTTTTTACCACATCAGAAAACCATCTTCCCTGTTACTTAACACTTTTCAAAAGGAAATCTTGTATTGGCATCTTAAATGGAAAATTGGTATCATTTGACATAAATAAAAACAGGAAATATTTATATGTAAGCCTGAGTTCAAAAAAAAGATCACTTTTTATAAATAAAAATAATTAAACATATCTTAATATAGCTATTTGGTTTTACAAAATGAAAACTTAGATATTTCCCAAGTGAGAAAAAAGGGTGATTTATGAAGAGTTAGTAACATATATATTTTGAGTAGATGTCATTTACTCTAAGATAAAGGTAAGTTTTTATTTAAGAAAATCAATGTTTTATTTAAGAAAATAAATGTTAAACCATTCTCCAAATACCAACTCATGTGTTTGAAAAAAATCACAATTATTTTACCACTACTTCTCATTAATTTCTCATTAGTTTACAACGAAAATTAAGAAAGTAACTATTTTTAAAAATACTTTTGTTTCCAAAAGACTTCTAGAGCAATGGATTGTTCTTTTGCTGTGTTAAACTATTTCATAATGTCTTGAAAGAGAGCATAAAAGGTTTATTTTTTCACTTACTACTGCCACCTGGCTTGAGAAAATATCCGTGAAGCTCAAATTTGAAATGTTTTATATGACTTTCTTTAAAATTGAGATTGCAGTATCCTGCTCTTAACCGTAACTGACAATTTTTACCGTCATGTTAAATCTTCAGCATAACTCACATTTGACCCGTTAATGAGGGAAGCTCCCAAAGAGCAAAGAAAACCCGCCCACGCTTTTAGCCTTGAGAGTCCTCCCCGCCCTGCAGCTGGAATCAGCCCAAGGGTGGAAAACAGGAGGGGGAGGGGCTCCTTCCAGCAGAGCCAGGTGTGAAGCTGTTTGTGCCGAAGCCTCATTCCTCTGGGGGCTCACCCAGCAGGTGGCAGGAGGAACCGACAGGAGTGAGCCCCGTGGAGGACCCGGGCTTAGCAGAATTTTGCTTTGAGGAGCTATTGTGAATATCAAACCTGGAGGAAACATCCCCGTCTGCGTCTAAGGAGCTGGCCCCATCACCAGTATACATACGACAGCGCATTCCGGGCAGAAGAGAATTGTTTCTTCCCTTTTTGATATAGCTTATCTAAACTGCCAGTACAAGCGATTGCTTGAAAAAGCTGGTTAAGCCAGTGTGTCAGCTAGACATTCTTCTGGTTGCGAAGAAGTGCTAATATTTATTGAGCTTTTCACGTGTTGGGCACTGTTCTAAGTGCTCCATGTGACCGTCAGTGATAAGGCAACTAAGGCACAGAAGGATTAAATAAGTTGTCTGAGGTCCCAGTCATGGAGGCTGGATCCAGAGCCTGCAGTCTTAACTGCTGGGCTCACTCTCCTGTTACCGAAGCATCTCATCCAGGACAGATTTTTTGCCAGTATCACTAGGGGAGCATGGGCTCTGCCCACTAGATGAGCCCTATCTTCACAGGGATGACCGAAACCACCACTGTGTTTGCAGGTGCATTTCTCCCCCACCGCAAAGTAGTCATCAATTAGCTCCTAGATGACTTCAGTGGGAACTTTCAGTTGAACATTCTTCGAATACGTGGGAAATTAAAAAATTCATTCATGACCTTTTGCATCTTCCTTATGCTGTGGGAAATAGCCTTTTAAAGTGTTCCAAACATTTTTCCCTACCTCGGATCCGACTTATATTTGTCGTAGAGCTCAAGAGTGTTGGCCCTCAGGGGTAGTGTGTGTGGAGGAGGGCCCCTCGCCCCCCCGCCCCGCCTCCCCAGGGAGAAGCCAGTGCTTCCAGCCCTGCCCTGCTGCTGCTCTCCTTGGAGGTTTCCAGAGTTTTCACATCCATTAGCTCATTTAATCCTCCCAAAAGCTTGTTACGTGGCTATGATAAAAATTTACCAAGACTCAGAAATTCTATTATTGATCCAATTTCACATGGAATTGAACATTCTTTCAAAATCCATGCTTTTGTTCATGCAGCCTTCAGGAGCTCTTGCCTATGAGAAAGAAAAAAGTGGTATGTCTTCTCCCAGAATATCCTCAGCCTGTAACTTCTAATTTTCTTGAAAGGTTTAAATTACATGCTATAATTATAGTGATGTTTGAATCTTGAAAACAAGGGCTAATACTGTCATATAAAAATAGAAATTATATTTTCCTCAGCTGTTAAAATTTACTTATGAGTGGATTAAGTTATAAGATCAAATGGATTGGTTTCATGTTATTTTTAAATTAAGACTTTACTTTTTGAGCAGGTTTTGGGTTTACAGAAGAAAAGGAGCCCCTAGTATGGAGAATTCCCAAGTCCCCCTCACCTCCACCCCCAGTTTTCCCTGTTTTTAACATCTTGCATTAATGTGGTACATTTGTTACAATTTCATTTTATTTTAATGAATGGGCTGGATTTTCTTTGTAGTTCTGTAAAATTTATTTTAATTTTAAAGCCACGAAATAAATTGTTATATCCATAGTAGAAGACATTGCCCTGTTCATTTTTATCATTACTTTTAGGGCAAATCTGATTGCAGGGGAGGTTCTAGAATGATGGATTACTTTTGTTAAAGAACTACCTTCTGTTGGTAAGTGCAAGGCTTTTTATTATGCAACATAAGGATCACTTACTCAATTTTCAATTTAGCTAAAAAAGAAAAAAATCTGTGCATGACTTTTGCATGGAAAACAGGGTGCACCATAACACAGGTGTTCTGTGAAAACGGCCAGTACTGTCCCGGGAAGGATGAGCTAATACTGAACTCGTATGAGGCGCCAAGCGCTTGGCTCTTTGCTCATGCAGGCCTCCTTGGGGCCCTGCCAAGCCAGTGTCTTCAGGAGTGAATTTCTAAGCTGTTAGAGCAGGTAACTGGCTGAGCCCGATGTCTACCCACAAAACCATGCCAAGCACTGAGGGGTCTGATCTTTATACTTCAAGCTTTTGGGAAGAGGGACCATCTCATAAATTCTCTGTGACAGTCAGATTTAAAATGCGCCCCATTCTGAGGCAGGGAGATCTGCCTTTCGGTGTCCAGCGCTCTGGGCTCAGCCGTCCTAACTGCCCCACAGCGGGCTGTGCTGTCGACGTCTTCTTGCCTGCTGTCTCTCTCTGGTCTGAGTTGGCTACTGTGTCACACGTGTTTTCAGGAAACCCCGTGGCCTCATTTTACCTTTCCTAGAAGCAGTAAGGTAAGACCACATTGGGACACAACTTCAAAAAGAAGAGGCCTGGTGATGTTGGAAACACTTGGGGGGGTAGTTGTTCAAATTTACTGCTGTCTTTTGTAAATGCAGCCCTGACTGACAGCACACGATGTTGAGTCTCAAATCCCAGGCCACCCAATGTGACCATAAATTAACGAGGTACTTAAATAGGCAGGAAAATGAGAATACTGAAATTGAAGAGAGAGTGTACAGAAAATACTCTAGATGGCAAAAGACAAAACTCAAAAGGTGTTTAGGCCTCTAGCTTTTTTTTTTTTAAGTATTTTTAATTCTAATTGAACCTCTTGATAAAATTTCCAAATTGTAGATAATATTGAAGAAATGCTGATGAACATCTTGGATGAGAAAAAAAAATTTATCTTTTTTACAAAAGCTGACTACTAGTGAATCTTAAGTGTAAAACAAATATGATATATGAATAATGGTTGGAGGATTTTGTTTAATTCCATTAAATATAGACTGTTTCTGTAGACTCAGAAGAGTGTATTTTAAGTTCCAGTTCTTTTTAACAGTCTGTGACCCTTGGCAAACGGTTTAATTTTCTTGAGTCTTCTCTTCTTTTCCTCAATTGAGAAAGGGAAATTCATTCAGTAACAGAGCATTTTGCTGGGCACTAAATACAAAGTTGAATAAGACTTGGTCTTCTCCTCAAGGACCCTTGGTGAAACGGGAGGCATGTAAACTAATGAGATGATGAGATATTTAAAGTAGGTAGATGCGAAACTAAGATATCCACAAAAATGATGAAGTGCCGAGATGTAACCTTAACAGGAAATATGCAAATATCATGTGAGAACTTTAAAACACTTCTAAAAACAACATTAGACTTGGACAAATAGAAAGACATCCATTATCCTTGCTTTGGACAAATGAACATCATAAGGATGACAATTTTCCTTACATTATATATATATGTATATATATTATTAATATAATTTAACACAATCCCACTAAAAAAATAGTAAGTCTTTTTTCTGGAGATGGTTAAGTTGATTCTTAAGTTCACACATGAAAATAAACAAAAAAGAACAGCCAGGGAAGCCTGCAAAAAAAAAAAAAAAATGAGAAGAATTGCTTAACTTGCTACATTTAAAAAATACCATTAAGTCTTGTAATCCAATCAGTGTGGAAAAATGAGCAGACAAGTCTTTCCTGTATTTTCAGTTTTTTCAACTCACTATGCTTTAGACCTACCTTCAGTTCAATGATTCTCTTTTTGCCATGTCTAAATTACTGTTAAATCCACTTATTGTGTTCTTGGTTTATTCTATTTTTCAATTCCAATTTTTTTCATTTCTATCCTGTAGTGTCAATTTTCTGCTGAAATTCTCCACCCTGTCTTTTAATTCCTTGAATGTATACATCATAATTTATGATAATCCCATTGCAAATGAGTGCATTCACTGTATAATTTTTATAAGTTTAAAAGTTTAAATTTTGTAAGCTTACAAGTATGCAAGACAATACAACATAGCGCTTAGGGACACATACATATGTAATAAAAGTATAAAGAAATATATGGAATTAATAAACAGCTAATTCAGGATGATGATTACCTTTGAGTTAGAAAGGGAGGGAGATTGGGAAGAGTGTTTTATTTCTTGCTGGGTGATGATAATGCGAGTCTTCATTCTTTTTCCATGCCTTAAGAATTATGTTATAAAAAAGTCAACACATGTATGTATAAAATGTAAGTCTATAAGAACACAAAGCAGGATAAAAATCTGGAGCATAAGTATCGTTTGGCTGCAGTGTGGAAGCAAGGAATCAAAACTGGAAGCTGTGACAATAGTCTAGGGCTAGAGTTAAATTCAGAATACTCTACTGTTGTAATCGTGGTGGTTAAATCACTTATAAATCTAGTGTGAAGGTTAAATAACAAAGCATTAAAATAACTATAGTTACAAGAACTTGTTGATGGACCCACAGGTAAAAGAGATAAATTGTAACATTAAAAGCATAAAATGGCGGGGGGGGGAGAGTAAAAATGCAGAGCTTTAATATGTGTGCTAAGTTGTTATCAAGCTAAAAAAAACTGTTACAAATATAAGATGTTTTATGTAATCCCTCATGGTAACCACAAAGCAAAAATCTACAGTAGATACACAAAAGATGAAGAGAAAGGAATCTAAGCATACCACTACAGAAAAGTATCAAATCACAAAGAATGAGTACAAGAGGGGAATATAGGAACAAAGGAATCACAAAACAACCAGAAAACAATGAACAAAGTGGCAATAGTAAGTCCATACCTATCAATTATTACTTTAAGTGTAAATAGACTAAATTCTCTAATCAAAAGATATAGACTGGCTGAATGGATTAAAAAAAAAAAAGACTCAACTATATGCTGCCTACAAGAGACTCACTTCAGCTTTAAGGACACATGCAGACTGAAAGTGAAGGGATGGAAAAAGATACTCCACATAAATGGAAACCAAAAGAAAGCAGAGGTAGCTATACTTATATCAGAAAAAATAGACTTTAAGCCAAATACTGTCAAGTGAACAAAGAATGTCATTATATACTGATAAAGTGGTCAATTCAACAAGAGGCAATGACATTTGTAATTATTTATGTGCCCAACATAGGAGCACCTAAATATATAAAGCAAATATTAATAGACTAAAAGGAGAAATAGACAGCAATACAATAATAGTGGGGTACTTTGATACCCCACTTTTACCAATAGATAGATCATCCAGACAGAAAAATCAATAAAGAAACATTGTCTTTAAATAACATGTTAGACCAATAGCAGCAGAATACACGTTCTTCTCAAGTGCACATGGAACATTCTCCAGGATAGAGCCTATGTTAGGCACAAAACAGGTCTTTATAAATTTAATATTGAAATCACATCAAGCATCTTTTCTGACCACAGTGATATGAAACTAGAAATCTACTATAAGAAGAAAACTGGAAAATTCACAAATATGTGGATATTAAACAACATGCTCATATATGGCCAGCACACAGATAACATCATACTCAATGGTGAAAATGTGAAAACTTTCCCTCCAAGATCAGGATGCCCACTGTCACCACTTCTATTCAGCATAGTACTGGAAGCCTTAGCCAGAGCAATTAGGCAAGAAAAAGAAATGAAAAGCACACAAATTGGAAAGGAAGAAGTAAGGTTATCTCTGTTTGCAGATGGCATGCATACTTATATCAGAAAAAATAGACTTTAAGCCAAATACTGTCGTAAGAACAAAGAATGTCATTATATACTGATAAAGTAGAAAACCCTAAGTGTCCATCAACAGATGAATGGACAAAGAAAATGTGGTGTATATAAATAAAAGCAGAAAATCCTGGAATTTGCGACAATATGGATGGAACATGAGAGTATTATGCTAAGTGAAATAAGTCAGTAAGAGAAAGACAAATACTGTATGATCTCATATGGGAATCTAAAAAAGCCAAACTCCTAGAAACAGAGAGTTGATTGGTGGTTACCAGGGGTCAGGAGGTGGGTGAAATTAAGAGATATTGGTCAGAGAATACAAACTTCCAGTTTCTACGAGGAATATGTTCTGGGGATCTAGTGTACAGCATGGTGACTATGGTTGATGATATTGCATTGTACAATTGAAATTTGCTAAGAGAGTAGAACTTAAGTGTTCTCACACCCACAAAAAAGTAAATATGTGAGATGATGGATGTGTTAATTAACTAAGTGGGGATCCTTTTGCAATGCATATGTATTTCAAAGCATCATGTTGTACCCTTTAAATATTTTACAACTTTGTCAATTATATATTAATAAAGCTGAAAAAAAGAGGTTAGTAGCATAGTCATGGAGGTGGGTTTTAACATCCAGACCAACCACAGACCTCTGGTTACTTTACAAAAAGAAAATAAGAAAAACAAAGTCAAGACATTAACTTAGCATTTTAAAAACATTTATTTAGGGACAATGGAACCATGTCAACATAACTTTATTCTACTGCTACCAATGAACAAGCATAACCTCGTAAAGAAGGAAAGTTAACAGATGTCATCTTTTTTTAATGCATAGTGGTTGAATTTCTTTGTCATAGTGTATTTCTTATAGATAATTTTTAAGGATTAATATTCTAGTTAATACCTACAACTCTAAGTATTACTTAATACACTATTTAAGCTGATTTATTCTTTTCTAGTCACTTTGCAAATATATAAATTGGTATTCATGCCCCTATCCTTAAGATTCTCCAGATAAAATAAAGTCATCATATACCTAGCCAAATCAAATGTTTAGTGATGTTTGAAAATGAACACAAAAGAAATATGACCATATAAATTGGAGGATATTAACCTATTAAATAGTATCTGTGATAAAAATCAGTGGAAAGTATTTAAAGATATGTAACACTCTCTCTCTCTCTCTATATATATATATAAACAAAATCTTTTACATACTGGATAAAAGTTTATGGAATAAACAGAAGTGTTTTTAAACTTATACTAAACATTGTTTAACTGAATAGTAAATCCTGCCAGTATAGTAATAATATTTTTGTAATTCTCAAAGAAGAAAATAATATAAACTTTAATTCATGGTAACATAGTTGGCTGGAAAAATGCCAGTTTGACCTCGAAGGTTTCCTTCCCACCAATCAAAATGTGAATCTGTTTTTGTTATAACTGTGATTCTGTCTCCAGCTTGAAAATTCAAATCTCCTGGCTGTTGTCCTTCAAAAGAATATAGTGCTGTCACTTCTATAGGTTGGTTCAAATTGCCTAAAACAAGAAAAAAGTATTTATTCACATTTTTATGAGAAAAACTGGAAGTATGTGTAGGTAAGATATAAATTAACAACTCAGGGCTTGGTATTCTGATGTCGGAGGCCAGCAGAACTCACAGCACATGGTCTGTGTGATTTTCATCACTTTATTAAACTTACGCTTTTCTTCTTTGTAAAGAGCAAATATTTGGTAATAACATTTCCTAAATCCACACAAGTCAAACTGCATATTGCTATGTACTTAAATAGGTGTTTGGCAAATATTTGTGGTTATAATTGTTTAAATTTTGACTAAACTATAAGATAATATTATTGTTTTTCCAATTTTAATAGAATAGTCATGGTAGCTTCAATGAATTATAGCTATTAGATAAAAGCTGATATTTATGCTCTTGATTGTATCATAAAAGATCCAATTTAAAAACCGTGCTCTGTGGTCATTGATAATGAGGATTCCAGCTCGGATGCATTTGCTGTTTCATCAGTAGACACTTCTTTTCCCCAGCCTTTTACGGCTGTTTTCATTTCTGTACTTACTTGATCCTTTCTCTCAAAAGAGAGATGAAATTCAAATTAGCACATCAAGAAGCATCTCTACATATATTTAATCAGAACTTCAACCCATATTGGGAAAAAAATACCTTGAGAATTGAGTGGGTAACATGAGTAAAAGACATTAAATATTACAAACTGTATAGCATCATAAGAAATCTAAAGAAACAGATACTTTCTGGGTACCCAGCTACATGGAATTTGGTATTTCCATGTTTCATATAATTTTGTGCAATTAGATGCTTGTTAAATGCATCTCAGTACAGTTGTACTAAAAATATAAATAACCAAATTCTAAATCCAGTTACTTATTTGAGCCTATAATACTATAATAAGAAAAAATAAAGTGACCTTGGCCTATTAGTAAGAAATGAAAATAGTCAACACTCTAGTTAAACTACATTTACTGAAGCACTGAATGTGTATCTCACACAAGATGGTGCTACAGTTCTTTCAATAAAGCATGAGCCATGTAGTTGAGTTCTCCTAAAGAAATAACTTTAATAATAACTAATATAATTAATTATATTAGCGATATTACTGGTACAGTTTTTTTCTATAAAACAGAAAAGTTCTGTATATTTTTATATTTTATACTGTATTTACTTTTAACCTGTTAACTTTAAGAAATGAGATTAAAAGTATGTCATTAAAAGAATAAAATTTTGATATAGTCTGGATAAAATCAAAACCAGCTAAATGACTACTAACACATATGAATGAACAGTCATTACTATGTACTTTGAAAAGTAGCTATAATACTACATTGAGATGGGACGTGCAGAAATGCCATGCCTCATTGTGATTAGATCAGAAGAATGTAAGTTAATGTTAAAGAAAAAAATCATTCTTAAAACTATTTTCCTATATTAATTAATGAAAACCCTTGAGTAACTCCTCCTCCACCTCTTGTCTCCCAGACATTTCGGATAATAGAAAGAAGCACGTAAAAAAAGAGTGCTTGTGAATATCAGGGAATGTTCTGGAAGCCACAGCCATCTTAGCTGCCACACATGTACACATCTGTAGCACTAATTACAAAATCAAAGATGCACAGGAATGGGGATCACCATGATAACAGGTGTCATTCAGTGTGGCTATAATCAGAGCAGCTCCTGTTCCTTGAGCCGGGCACTGTCATGAGCACCCTTGTTGCTCACTCCCTAGGAGGCAGCTCCCGCATCCCCACTTCACAGAATATGAACCTGAGACTTGCAGATGTTAAGTGATTTGCCCAAGGGGGTGAGATTTGAATCTCGGAAGTCTGTCTCCAGGCAATCTTAATCACTATTGAGATTATACCCCAGGGTCCTCAGCAACCATATGAGTCTTAAATTGCATTCAATAGACTGAACTTAGATTCATCAGTGCATTTTGCTTTTGTTAGGCAGACTTTCAAGGAGAACTATTATATTTTCCTGTATCACTGAGTTATCCAGACTGTACAAATAATAAGAATATCCGATGCTGATGACCCCTGGTAATCACTGATAACTGAATTTGTTTTTAGCAGTTTTAGAAATATATTTTATGATGAATAAATTAGAGGAAGAATGATATTATGACCTAAAGAAAAGACAGAGGGGATCACAGACTTGGTTCAATCCCTGCCCCCCGACCAGGGGTTGCCATTGCCTCTGAATTGCGGTTTCCAAATAAGATAATGGGAAAGATGGGTAGAAGGGCAAAGCAGATGGGTCTGAGTTGCAGCAGAGGACAAGGCAGTGCTGCTGGGTTTGAGGAGGCCAATAGTCAGCGTTCCTCTTCCCACCCGAGTTTCGAACAGAGGTGAGGCAGAGAGGGAGGTGTCATGGCCGGTAGCGCTAGTGAAGAATATGGCTCAGGCAGGCAGACAGAGGTGTGCCACGTTCCTCACCCAACTCACCAGTCAGGCAAATCCCTCTACCTCCTGGGAGGAGTGTAGGAGAGTCGGGAGTTGAGGGGTTGTTGGGAAAGTTCATTCACATGAAAACAAAGGAGTGAGCCGGGCCCGAGTAAGGGCAGGTGCTCCCAGGAGGGACCCCCGTTCACAGGCCGCTCAGTGCCATGCCCTGCTGCTAGCTTGTTCTTCAATAAGCTCAAAATGACTTAAAGTTCCTCTTTACTGTAAATATTTGTGATAATTTCCATAAGGAGAAGTTTAATGCCCACAAAAAAATTCATTAGAAAAGGTGAGCCAAGGAGATATGTTCTTCCAGGAAGGGAGACCACCCTGGAAACCATGGACGCAAAGCCCACTGGGTTACTACAGCAGCCAGTGTTCACAGACGTCTTCCTTCTGAGTAATATATGACTTCAAGTTTTATATTCCTGCACTCAAAAAAATCTGGAGGATTTCTGAAGCAATTGACCATTTTCATCAAAATATTCAAGTTTAATTCAAATAGAGGTTATTTTTCTCTCCCAAATCAGGGCTACGCTTAACAGGAAACAGATTACAATCAGCTTTGGTGATTGGCAGCTGCTCTGAGGCTCATAATTAGCGGGTCTGCGTCCACGGGATGCTGCTATTTTACTTCTCAGCGGAGCCTGCGTCATGTAACCCATATGCAGCCGACACATCTGGCCCAAGACATGACTCAGAAGAAGAAGCTCAGCCTTTGGAAGGTCCCCTTCAAGAAGCAACCAGAAATAAGAGAACACAGCTTTGGTTTTGTTTCACATTTACTGCAGTGATGAGCTGGGTGGCTGACTTGATCCTAGCACCCACGTCCCTCCAGGCTACGTGTGGCGTCTATAACTTTGGCGACCACGTCCTCTGTAGGAGTGTGAGGGTCAATGGCGAGTGAGCCGGATGAGGCTCCCAGGCGAGGCCACCAGACCAGCGGTTCTCAAAAGGCAAAGTCTGGGGCATTTGTGGTTGTCACACCTGGGGAGGGGGTACTACTGGCATCTAGTGGGCTTAGTCCATGGGGGCTGCTAAAACCCACACAGCACAGGACAGCCCCACAATAGAGAGCTGTCCACTGTGCCCAAAGTGTCACTGACAGTCATAGGGTGGGTGAGAAGCGGATGATGGAGGCTGGCCGAGGAGGTACAGACCTTCAGTTACAAAAAACCCCAGTAAACAGGGCTGTGGACGCTCCAGGCTTGTTTCACCGAGAGGCCAGATGACAAGGTGGTTTGGAGCTTCCAAAGGGTGCAAAGCAAAAGTACGTACAATCTGGAGAATTATCGTTATGCCCGTGCAAAATTGCAGCTCGTCTGTGGGCACGGGACAGGCTGTGGGGAGCCAGATGTCCCGCTCAAATGGGTTTTCAACTTGAGCCTCAGGACTGTGGGTCGTGACTTTTCCCTGCAAGGCTGATAGACCAGGTGTAAGGAAGTCCTTGGTAAGAATTTAACTGTTTCACACAGTAATGTAAAGTAAGATTTATTTTTTAAATAGACTTTAAATCTTTCCTTACATTTTCTTCTTCAAAATCTCTTATACTTTCAGAAAGAACTAAAATAAATTAATATTTATATTAACTTATTACATGCTGTTTATACCACTTAACTTGTCCTACTCTCAAATATAAAAGCAAAACCCAACCAACCACCCAACCATGGGAAGTAACATTGTGTTTGGATCACACAGCCAGTGAATGAGAGTATTGGCTGTAAGTCAGAGCCTCTGTCTCCAGAGCCCAGTTAGGGTTTTGTTTCTTATTATTGACATTTTCCCTCATTGCTTTTTAAGAGATATTTCTAATATTTATTAGGCATCTAGTCTACAGGTACAGACTTTAGAGAAATCTGAGAAAAGGAACCCTACTTCCCAGAGTCACTTTGCCAAGGCCTTCTTGGGGGGGATCCACATTGGTTGGGGGGGGGGGGAACCACAGCCTCTGCTCAATTGTAGCCAATGTCCCTTATCCCTCAGGTCCCGATGGGCCCCCTTCCCCAAGCAAGTCCAGCCTGTCTGTTGACCTTATCAAGTTTAATCATTCTAACCGTGTGGAGCGTGTTTTAAATGAAGTGCTTCTCAGGATAACGTGGATACCCCATAAATCAAAGAAGCGGTGCTGAACAACTTCCCAGGTATTTTCACAACCTGCTAGATTAATTAGGAAGTTTGTGATTATAAGATGGTTATGAATCATTTTTAAAAGAGATATTTTTACTTACCAACTCTCTCACGGTAGCTGGAAATTTCAGGATAGAGATTATATTCATTTCTGTTACCTGAAAAAAAGTAAATAGATAAATAAAAGAGGGGGAACATTTAGAAAACTTATTAGTATATAGTATATAAAATACCCAAGAATGTCAAAGCTTGTTCTGTTAAGCAAATATTTTAAATCACTCTAACTGATAGAAATACCATTATTTTATCATCTTTAAATCAAGAGGAATACCTGAATATTCCTCAGGTATTCCTATTTTCTACCTGAAAATAGACCAAACGTAAGGCAGACGGTAAATGTCTGATATCCGTATGACCAGACGCACATAAACTACAACTCATGGCCTTGCAATTACACATTCATGAAAAACACAGGCACCTCTTTTTCCAGAAAATACTTGAATAAGAAAATTTGTAATCCCCAAGCCAGTGATTTTCAGACATTCTTGCTTGCTTAACATCTAAAATAATTTTTAAACAGCAAGTATTCACTTGTATGTTTTTAAACTGATACCTAAAATTGTTAACTGTAAGCTTAAGGGTGTACTTTTTAGCATATTTCAATATCAATTCACATTCATATCACTCCCTTTTTGGATAAAAGGATCTAAATAGGATAGTGATCTGAACCCATCAGCATTCATTAAAGAAAATCAACAAGATGTTTTTAATTTTTAACCTTCAAATCATATTTTCATTTCATTTGTCCCAAAGATTTTTTAGCAATGTATTAATATTGTACTTTATGTAAGTTTCTACAACAAAAATTTGTACATAAATTTACTTTTAAAATTTTATTTTATGTAACACGATCATCTATTAAATAATTTCTTATAGATTGAGTTATCATAATCATTATTAGCACACATTGATCAAAACTTTAAATATAGTATGAATTTGTTAATTTACTAAACAGGAAAGTAAAATGTTATTTGAAATGAATCTCAATAAGTGGACAAGACTTTTAAAAATTAGTTCATATACACAGGATGACTAGTATTTCTGGAATGACATAGTTTCAACATAAAATTGTATTTCCGTGTTCTTTTTTAAAGATATAGGTGTTAAGAAAGTTGGTTGTTATAAAAACTAGAGAGGGAAAGAAAGAGATATTTTATAGGAATGTAACAGAATTTTTTATGTGCCTTCTAAGATAGAGGTAAAAAAACCCAAAAAAATCGCATAGTGATCTATCATCAAAACAATAGCAATAATAAAATATTACTTATGAAATAATAAACTATTACTATTATAATTTTTTATTTTGGTGATAAGTAGCTATGTGATTTAAAAAATAATATATAATGATAATATTAATTACTATTCTTATTATAAATTCAGATAACAGTGCCATTAGGTCTCTCTTCAGCTTTGTTGAAAGCAAAAAAACAAACAAAAAAAAATGTAAATCACCTAATCTACAAAGTATTTACTGCTCATCAGACTTAACTAACTACACCAACATTAACATCCATATTTCAAACTGGATCATTGTTCTTACATTTTGGGGACAATGTACTGTAGTATGATTAAGATGGTTTGGGGTTTGCTTTTCTTATTCAAGTATGAAAACAAACTACTGTGAAAGGATAGAACACAGAGAGGGTAGCCTGCACGTCATGTTCTCACTTGGACTGGCTTTAAGAAAGAACACATGTGGAAACTGGTCATCTGTAAACTGTATCTCTTAAATTACCTATGCCCAGGTGCACTTCCGCAGTCTCTGTGCTCCCCCTAAGGATACAGGTACACCACTTTGAAGGCCAGTGGCCTCAGAAGTTTATGAACAGAAAAATATAGAAATAAACATTGGCAAGGTGGGGAAGAGGGTACAAATATCAGAGAATCTATTTTTAACAACTGACTATAAACAAGAGATTTGGGGTTGGTGACCATATATAAGACAAAATATATGCAAATTAAGACTTTCTCAACTATTAAAATAAGCACTCTGAAATATAAATGGGAAAGTACATTCCATTCAACACAGCAAACCAAAATCACAAAGTATTTAGGAATAAATTTAACAAGAAAGGCACAGAAACTATGAAATCTTAGGAAAGACATAAAATAATATCTCAACAAATGGAAAGCATAAAACAGGAAGATTGTCATACAAATGCCAAATTTATTAGCTTATATATGTAATGTTACTGGAATTAATATCAAAAAATCACAGAATTCATGTAAGTACATAATATTACTTCAACTAGAATTGCATATTGGGGGTCGAGGGGAGTATTGGTAAAATGATCTTAAAGTATATGAAGAGTAAGTATCTAGTAATTGCAAGAATAAAACACTGCAAGAAAATTTAGGATACCATGAATGCAATCTTGTATAGGAGGGAAGACCTTAACCATGACTAAAAAATACAAAACCTATGAAAATAGGTGACAGATATATTTTTACATAAAAATTAAAACTTTCATATAGTAAAATACATGAGAAATAAGATCAACAGACAAATGATACATGTAGAAAAAAAAACTGTCATCCAAATGACAAAGTCCTTAATATACAAAGCACTCCTACAAGTTGAAAATGCAACAAATATTCCAATAGCAAAAAATTAACCAATGAAATAAGGAGACTTTTCAGACAAGAGTAAATTCCAAATACCAGCAATAGTATGAAAAAATATTTAAATCACTAATAGGGACAAAAACAATCCAATTAACAAGGAGATATAACCAACCCTCAGACTCGTAAACACTTCAAGACACTCCAACACTAGCAGTGATGAGGAATGAATATGGTGAGGAATGTTACGGTGGGGCGTGTGCATAGTAGGGAGTATAGGTATATGATGGGGGTGCACATGGTGGGGAGTGTATATGGTGGGGAGTGTATATGGTGGGGAGTGTATATGGTGGGGTGTGTACATAGTAGGGAGTGTAGGTATATGATGGGGGTGCACATGGTGGGGAGTGTATATGGTGGGGAGTGTATATGGTGAGGAGTGTATATGGGGGGAGTGTATATGGTGGGGAGTGTATATGGTGGGAATTGTATATGGTGGGGTGTGTACATAGTAGGGAGTGTAGGTATATGATGGGGGTGCACATGGTGGGGAGTGTATATGGTGGGAAGTGTATATGGTGGGGTGTGTACATAGTAGGGAGTGTAGGTATATGATGGGGGTGCACATGGTGGGGAGTGTATATGGTGGGGAGTGTATATGGTGGGGAGTGTATATGGTGGGAAGTGTATATGGTGGGGAGTGTATATGGTGGGGCGTGTATATGGTGGGAAGTGTATATGGTGGGGCGTGTATATGGTGGGAAGTGTATATGGTGGGGTGTGTACATAGTAGAGAGTGTAGGTATATGATGGAAGTGTATATGGTGGGGAGTGTATATGGTGGGGAATGGCTAATGAGACTCTGCAGTAGTAAAAACTTTTAAAAAGCAATCTACCAAATCTGTTAAAAATTTAAAAATGTATCCTTTGACCTGTCATGTCCTTTCCTGGTAATTATCTTTTAAAAAGTGCCAATGTTGTAGACAACTTAACTTTAAAAGATATTAATTGTGGCATTGCTCGGCATGGGAAAAAAACTGAAAGTTAATATCTATCAGTAGGAGAGTGGCTGAATAAAATATGTACATCTACACGATGGAATATTAAATAGCCTTTAAAAAGAATTAATTAGAGTTGTATCAGTTGATTCAGGGATTTCCATGAGGTGCTGTTGAGCAAAAGGAACAAAGAAAACCCACAAACAAACAAGCTACAGTAAAGCATAAATAATACGACAGCATTTTTGTGAGACAACAGCAAAATATTCTGCCCATGCGTATCTACGTGTTTGCACACGTGCCCACGTGTAGGAGTATAGAAACACGGAGAAAAATATCACTCCTGTTGTTCACATGGGTGTGCTGGGATGAGTATGGAAAAGGGTGCCGTGCAAGTTAAGACAGAGGAGAAATGGGAAAAAGGGAATGACTCCTAAAAGAAAAAGAAAAAAAATGCTTTCAAAAACCATATTTATGAACCACGTATGTACTTATATAAAAATATATGTGAGGATATATAAAAAATTAAAAATTAAGATTTTTTTTTAATAAAGAACTTAGGAATAGGTCAGGTTTAAAATAAAAGGTTGAAAATAGATACCAGTTTATAATTTTCCTTTTATTGAATAAAAAATGGGTGTTCGCAACTGGGAATGATCCGCTGCGTGAGAAAAGGTGATGCACACGTGAACAAAATAGGAATCGAGTAACAAATAATGAAGCTGAAAACGTCAAGGGAGAAGGAGAGTGTTCACAAGGACATATGGTCAATAGAGTTGAGTTTGCAGAAACGTGCACAGGCAAGAAGGTGGGCTGGCAAGGACACTGCAAAAAGTAGGGAGAGCAGCCCCTGCCGACACAGATGGACAGATCAGAAGACACGAGATCACTGTGGGAAACAGACAAGCCAAGGCTGGCTAGGGTAGGGGATCCAGTGACCAAAGATGATGGTGAGATTTTAAAATACATGCTCAGGAAGAATATGCAAGAGAAACAAATCTTCCAAGATTTTTCCATTGTTAGGTGAGAGGAGTTTCTTGATATAAGGTAAGTAGCTTCTTAATCTACACTGACAAGGAATTGATATTGAGGACTAACAGGATTTTTATGTAAGCATGATACAGATACCTATTCTCTTAGCAAGGAAATTTTAGAAACACTATGTATTTTAAAGTATACACATGGGTCAAATTTTATGTAATCACTCAGATCTAAAATATGAATAAAAATAGATTCAGTGCTCACATCTTGCTACTGAAAATAAGAGCGTAAACAAATTAATCACCACAACATGAAAGAAAAATAGACTATCCCATTTGGAAGAAGAAAGCAGCATCCCAAGAGAATGGGATACAGAGTAAGTTGTTAGGGCGAGGGGGTGGGTAATAAAGAAGAATAGGTCTAGTTCCTGAGGATCTTCCTGGAAGGGGTGAATTTAAGCTAAAGGCACAGCCAGGAATCAATATAAGGGCCATGAGTCATGTTTCAGGCCCAGTTCTCACCTGGGCATGAAAACTGGGCAAATGGATACAGAACACGGAGGGGGAGGGGCAGAATAGGCTTCATGCCCTCGGCAGCACTTTGACACTTCCGGTCCTCCTCCCAGAACTTATCATGTACTGTTGACCCTTGAATAACATGGGCTTGGACTGCGTGGGTCCTCTTATGCGTGGGTTTTTTCCGATAAATACACTGGAAAATTTGTCTGAGATTTATCACAATTTGAAAAAACTCACAGATGAAATGCACAAACCAGAAATATCAAAAGAATTAAGAAAATGTTAGGTGTGTCATGAATGCATGGAATTTATGTAGATACTAGTCTATTTTATCATGTGCTACCATAAAATATACCCAAATCTTTTACTAAAAGTTAAAATTTATCAAAACGTATGCACACACACACTTATAGACCCTACATGGCACTATTTGCAGTGGAGAGACATGTAAACAAATGTAAAGCTGCAGTATTAAATCGTAAGTGCACAAATGTACGTACTGCACTACTGCAATAGTTTTGTAGCCACCTCCTGTTGCTGTAGCGCCAAGGTGAGCCGAGGGTCACACGTAATCATCCCCACACGAGGAGCAATCTCTCCAGTAAACTGTGTGTCACTGTAATAAGTCCGCTTTCATGGTTCTGGTGTATTTTTCATTGTATTTAGTATGATACCGTAAACCTTGAATAACACCATGGGACCCATACAAAGTGCCACTAGTGGTCCTGGAAGTGCTTCCAAGAAGCAGAGAAAAGTCATTACAAGCAAAAGCTGAACTGCTTGATGTACACTGTAAATCGAGGTCTGCAGCTGCAGCTCCCCACTATTCCAACATAAATAAATTCAGGGTAAGAACCGTTGTAAAATTTGAAAAGGAGGGACTTCCCTGGCAATCCAGTGGTTAAGACTTCACCTTCCAATGCAGGGGTTGCAGGTTGGATCCCTGGTTGGGGAGTTAAGATCCCACATGCCTCGTGGCCAAAAAACCAAAACATAAAGCAGAAGCAATATTGTAACAAATTCAATAAAGACTTTAAAAATGGTCCACATCAAAAAAAAAAATTAAAAAGAAAGAAAAGGAAATTCATGAAGCTGTTGCTGTAGCTACACGGACAGGCACATAAATCTTGCATCTTTTGTGAAATACCTATTTATCTTGTATTAAAAATACAGTTTTTAATGTGGGTGCAGGATTGCTATTGACTCTAATATGATTCGAGAAAAAGCAAAGTCATTATATGACAGCTTAAAGCAAAAAGAAGGTGAAGGATCTAAAGCTGGAGAATTAAATACCAGCAAAGGCTGGCTTGATAATTTTAGTAAATTATCTGCTTAAATACTGTCAAGACAACAGGAGAAGCATCTTCTGCTGACCAAGAGGCAGCAGACAAGTTCCCAGATGCCATTAAGAAAATCATTGAGGAGGTAGGACATCTGCCTGAACAGGTTTTTAATGCAGATGAAACTACCCTATTCTGAGAAAGAAAAATGCAACCAAGGACATTTATTAGTAAGGAAGAGAAGTGAGCATCACGATTTAAGGCAGGAAGGGATACAGCAACTCTGCTCTTTTGTGCAGAGGCAGTGGAGTTTATGATCAGGACTGCCCTCATCTATAGAACTGCTAAACTCCAAGCCTAGAAGGGAAAAGATAAACGCAAGCTGCCCATCTTTTGGTTGTACAAAAAGAAGGCCTGGATCATGAGAACACTTTTTCTGGATTGGTCCCTGAAATCAGGAAGTACCTTGCCAGTAAGGGACTGCCTTTTAAAGTTCTTTTGATATTGGACAATGCCCCTGGCCCCCCAGAACCCCGTGAGTTCAACTCCATGAGTAGACCACCAAGTTGTGTACTTGGCCTCAAACACAACGTCTCTGTTTCCAGCCTCTAGATCAGGGGATCATCAAGACCTTTAAAGGCTCTCATCGCACATGGTACTCTACGGAAAGAACTGTTGATGCTACGGAAGAAAACGCCTATAGAGAGAACATTAGGAAAGTCTGGAAGGCTTACGCCACTGAAGATGCTATTTCTTATAGGAAAAGTCATGACAGCCATCAAGCCTGAAACAACAAACTCCTGCTGGAGAAAACTGTTCCAGATGTCGTGCATGACTTCAGAGGATTTACAACAGAGCCAATCGAGGAAATCATGAAATAGATTGTAGATATGGCAAAATAGATGGGGGCGGGGGGTTGCTGTGAAGGGTTTCAAGATACGGGTCTTGGAGAATTTCAAAAGCTAATAGACACCACACCGGAGGAATTAACAAAAGATACTAGATGGAGATGAGAGCTTCTGAACCAGTGCCAGATGATGAGGAAGAAGATGTAGAAGCAGTGCCACAAACAAACTGACATCAGACAATCCGGAAGAGGGTTCTGATTATTCAAGACTGCTTTTAACTTGTACGATACGGGCACTGAAACTAAAGCAAACAGTGGAAGGAGGACTGGGATCCTATAGACACATTTTTAGAGAAATGAAAAAGCAAAAATGTCAGACAGAAATTACGATGCATTTCCATCGAGTTACACTGAGTGTGCCTGCCTCCCCTGCTTCCCCCTCCCCCGCCCCTCCCCCACCTCTGCCACCCCTGAGGCCAACCTCCTCCTCCTCCTCCTCAGCCTGCTCAACGTGAGGACGAGGAGGATGAAGACCTTTACGATGATCCACCTCCACTTCATGAATAGTAAATAATCATCATGCTGTTCAGTTAATAAACTTTTCTGTGGTGTATGTGTGAATGTCCTCATGTGAAAATCTAATCATTGTATGGGACGTCTTTGTGTTATCACCATCATCGCCTAAGTGTTCATCGTGTGGAACTCATGGGCAAGACTTGTACAGAAGCGGATAGCCTATCCTCACATAGGCATAAGGTGAGTCATATTTAATACAAAGTTAATAATGTGTTAGTTTTCTTACTGTTTTATAACTTGACTTTCAAAGAATTACATTGCTGTACCGTATGCCCCTCTCTCCCTCTCTCATAATTGGAGAAACTATCAGACTTCATCGCATGTAAGTGGTTTTTAAAAAATGTAACAATGTTTCTAATACTGTATTATCAATATGGCTGTAATACTGTGTGCCATAAAAATTTCATAACTTTTCATTCATTAGTGTATAGGCTAGGCTACCGTGAAGCAGTCATATTGCTGCTTCTTTTTCATCAATGCATGAATTATTATACCTGTAAATACGAATTTCTTTTTCCATTATCTTTTCATTTTTATGTCTAGTGTTAGTAATACATAAAACATTTACAGTTTTTTGTATCATATAAGACAATACTGATGTACATACTGACAGACAATTCATCTTGGAAACAATGTAAACTTATGGTATAAATATATACAGTACAGTACAATCAATGTATTTTCTTTTCCTTATGATTTTCTTAATAATATTTTGTCTAGCTTACTCTATACAAGAATATAGTATGTAACACATATAACATACCAAATACGTGTTAATAAACTGTTTATGTTATCAGTAGGCTTTCAGTCAGCAATGGGCTATTTGGGGGAGTCAAAAGTTATATATGGATTTTTGACTGCATGAGGGGTTGGTGTCCCTAACCTGTGCATTATTCAAGGGTCAACTGTACTTCCTTCCAGTAACTGCAGTTACTTTTCCACCTGTAATATCTCTGCTCCTAGAAGGAAAGTTCCTTAAAGGCAGGAGATAAGTTAGATTCATCACTGTGCTCTCAAAAGCCACAGCCCAAAGCCACTTGCAGAACAGTTAATTATTACATGAAACATTGCCTACTTTAATATATTGCTATTTACTGGTAACCTCTATACATGAAAAGCAGAATTCCAAGAGTGACTGTCATAAAAATGAGTGATGGAAAGAGGTGTAAAGGCCAAAAACCTGGTGCTTTATGAATTTATCCTATTTTTAAAACCACCTTATGAAACCCTGAGCTCCCAAGAATGTATGGTCAAATTAATATTCAGAAATATAAATCTATGTGTATATGAGAAAAATAGGCTTATTTTGTTTCCATTTCAAATTAGCAGGATAATAGTCCTTGGAAGAAATGACAAAAAAAGAAAAACTTTATAGATAAATCACTTTGTCAATTGGAAAAAGTATTTTCTGAATGAGAATAGACGTTTTCACAAATTACAGGAATGAGAATTTGCCTTGTATGTTTAGAAGAGGCCGAGCATTTGTTTTTCTCTCTTTAATACTCATTAGTTCTTCTATTTGATGCAAAGTAATGACTTTAGATCTATCATTAAATGTAGCTTGATTTCTTAATAATATTTCACGATTACTTAATTATAAATATATTTGAATTGCAACACAAATATTTACTTTGAGAGCCAGAATTCAGCTGTACTTGTGCAGACGATTGCTGTGGTCTTGACAATGGTTTTGAAGGCAATTCTTTAGCCTGGGAGGAACAACAACAACAACAAAAAATGCACGTGATTTTAAAACTCTGTTTTTACTTAGGACCACATAAGGCTTTCCCCCCGCTCCCCCCAGTGGGTGTACACGCAAACGTTATCCTGTGCACTCATTAACAGAGCACATGTACTGCTATGGGCCACATCTGGTTGAACTGGACAACATGCGGGTGACGGCAGGGGGCGCGCTTCTATAACCGGAAGCTTCCCTCATCCCGGTACCTCTGACACCGCGCAGGTGGAGCAAAGCGAGGTGCTGAGCGATGGACCCGGATGGAAAGGGCCACGCAGCTCCGAAAGGTGCGGAACTCGAAGAACGAGGCGCACAAAACCCTCTGCACGTCAAGGCCCCGGGCTAGCGGCAGTTATTAGTATTATTAATTAATATTATAAAGTTCTATCCTTGCAGAAATGCAATCATGGAAAACCATGTTTCTTCCTGAAATTTGCATAGATGACTGTCAAGGTTTTATGACATTTTCACAAGAACTTTATGTTAATGAAATGACAAGGGAAGCGTAGTAGGTTATTAGAAACCTGGTATCAAGGATAGAATGTTCTATATAAAGACATTTTCTGTGGCTACTAAGAAAAATATAAAAACCAAGCATTACAGAAACCTTCTTCTGCTCCCGTGCTGCTTTTCTTGCATTGATTCGTTGTCCTTCATTTTCATACTTTTCAGTAAAAGAATCAAGAATTTCATAAAGATCTTCTGCTTCAGCAGGCCGTGGTATATCTCCAAATAAAATGTCATAAGCTCGAATGTCTTGACAATAAAATCTAATAAGAAATATATTAAGAACATTTCTTTTGCAGACAGAGATCTTTTCTAGAGTTAAATGTAGGACACACGCCTGTGTATGTGTGTATGATTTACTCACATATAGCACTTCATATATACTACTTTTCAAACACTAACTACAAGCCATAACCCATGTTAAAGCCTCTAAATTCACCTCTCCAAGCTCACCTCTAGAGGCAATCACCATAAATGGTCTGATATTTATATCCTTTTCCCAATAATATAAAAGCAAATCATATATACATACAAACACTTATACATAAAAACATATATAGAACAGTTATATACAAATGCATATAATAAACACATAAATATTCATATAAACACTTATACACATATAATTACAATCACATACGTATACATCTTTATAGGTTTTTACTTTTTAAGTTTCTTATAAAAATGGTGCTAACATATAGTTTCCTTAAAATGTTTATTTGTATCAAAATTATGTAAGGATTTGCCTGACACGTTTAGAAGCCCTGCAACTGATTAAGAAGTATACTTGTTTTAGTTTATCCAGGATTTAGGTGAACTTTAGTTGGAAAATCTTCCAAAGGCCTAGAATCACAAATTTCTAAAAGCATTCTTAACTTAAATTTCTCAAATTTATAAAACCAGAAGTAAAAACATTTCTCTTGACTTTACAAGATGGAGAGTTCTGCGAACCTTACTTTCCCCCCCATTCCTCCTATCTTCTGGTTGTTGAGGTCTGCACTGAACGTTTCTGCATGTGCTCTGGGATTCTGGGTAAACGGGCACTGCAGACTTGGTACCCAACTTCTCTCAAGTCTGCTGTAAACGGCAGACGTGTGTCCACCACCAGCAGGGGCAGCCCTGTCAGGGTCACTATTAGTGGGATTCCTGCCAGGTTCTAAAATTAGTCCTCTCAGTCTTAGCTTTTTATCTTTTTCTGGGCAATTAGACATATTTTCGTGGAAATACAGAAGAGCAGTTTTGGGAAAAATCAGCCAGATGCCAGTTTAAAGTGGAAGCTCCTCGTCGCCTGTTAGGGTACTTCCAAATCTTGTGTTTTTTCAATCAAAATTGGTCTCTATCTTATGGAAGAAAGACAAAGGCTGAGCCTAACAATAGGAAACCTCTCATGAGGAACCCTGCACTTTGACGTTATAGAGACGGCTGCTTCCCTTCAGCCTCATGAACCAACCTCGGCTGGCTTCACGCTTTTTTTCTGCAGCTTCCTCAGCTCTCTCAGCCTGAACAGAATTAAAAAGAATTAGGGCCTTGCTCTGGATGAGGCTTTGGCTGAAGGCAATGTTGTGGCTGGTTTGATCTTCAGTCCAAACCACTAAAACGTTCTCCGTATCAGTAGTAAGGCTGTTTCGCCTTCTTATCATTTGTGTGTTCACTGGAGGAGCACTTGTAATGTCCTTCAAGAGCTTTTCCTTTGCAATCACAGCTTGGCTAACTGTTTGGCACAAGAGACCTAGCTTTCGGCCCATCTTGGCTTTGACATGCCTTCCTCACTAAGCTCAGTCATTTCTAGCTCTTGATTTAAAGTAAGAGACGTGCAACTCTTCTTTTCACTTGAACACTTGGAGGTCTTTGTAGGGTTATTAATTTCAATATTGTTGTGTCTAAGGGAATAGGGAGGCCTGAGGAGAGGGACAGAAACTTGGGGGCAGGGGGTGGTGGTGAGTGGAAACAGCCAGTCTGAGGAGCCATCAGAATACACACAGTTACTGATTAAGTTCTCCATCCTATAGGGGTGCAGTTTCTGGTGCCCCAAACAATAACCATAGTAACATCAAAGATCACTGATCACAGATCACCATAGCCAATGTAGTAATAATGAAAAAGTTTGCAATATTGCAGGAATTACCGAAATGTGATGCAGAGACACAAAGTGAGCAAATGTTGTTGGAAAAATGGTGCCGACACAACACTTGCCTGTACAGAGGTACTCTGTACACTCTTAAGAACGACATGAATCTACAAAGTATTATTTTCCCATCGCACGTTTTTCAAATCAATTAAAATCATTTGCCTTGCACTTACTTTCGGTTAGTTTCTTTCCTCTCAATCAAACAGCTACCTTCTAAAGATATGCCAGCGAAGAGGCCTCTTGACTTGCAGTAAGTAAAGACAGCAGCTGAGCTTCTTAGGGAGACGTCTCCTTCTAAATTCCTGCGAAACGGAAGGCTTTGCATCACAGAACTGTAAGCACCTTCACTTAAGGATGACTGTTTGGCACTGTACTTCTAACCCGAAAGAAGGATCTTGCTCTGCACTTACTTCAATCATTTTTTTGGGGGGGGGGTAAGAAATATTGTTTATTGAATATTTAATGAGGTCACGTCCATAGGGCTTTCTTTTTTTTTTAATTTAATTTTATTTATTTATTTTTTATACAGCAGGTTCTTATTAGTTATCTATTTTATACATATTAGTATATATATGTCAATCCCAATCTCCCAATTCATCCCACCACCAACCCCATCCCCAACTTCAATCATTTTCACATATTTTACTTCCTGCTGGCCTAAGCTAGGTGTGTTCACAGTGGTCTAGAGGACGGACAGTTCGTGGCAAGTACATAGAAGGTAAGACGGCTGTAGAACAGTGTGATGCACGTGGAGAACACACGCACAGCTGATATTTTCCCATATTGTCTTCCTTCCCTAAAACAGGGAAACATACCTCAAGAGTAAAAGACTGTGGTTCTTTCTACAGTGAGTATTTTCATGGAACTTAGAAACCTTTTTAAATGATTTTACTGAGTAACTTCTATAAACAGTCTGGGTTTAAAATATTTAATTGCTCAATTAACTCAAGAATAGTTATTGATTAATAGAGAAGGAAAATACACTTTAAGTATTGTAAACATCACTCAAGGAGAACACTTCCATTTCAATTTTTCACAATTTAGTTTGAAAAAAAACCCCCTTTTTTTCCCTGATCAACGCTGCCCTTTCTCAGTTAATTAAAATTGACTTGACCTGGCTCCTTCAAAGCTTAAAGGTAAATTTTATGTTGATTCCGGTAGATACAACAGCCTGCATTTCTGAAATATTTAATTTCTTTTTGTGTGTTTTAGATTCAGATTTTCTCATTTTATCACAATGGCTGTGTTTTGTTTATTTCTTATTTGTAAGCAGCCTCAAACCCTCTGGGACACGTGTAAATCATAAATTTCTGTCATTTTAATTCGTTTCTCTTAATGAAAAACAATATAGTTTTAAAGCCTTTACTATCCAAGAGTTGTTCAAAAGGGATTTCAGAGTACTCACCTTCCCAAGGGCCCAACTGCCACAGTCAAATTCCCTCCAAGTGTTAGGTTACCACCTTTTGCAAAAGCTTCTACTGCTCTGTCATAATTCAAAATTATTACCAAATCCGATACCTGAAATGTAGACAGCCATTTATTTTAAAATAATTATGCCTAAATATCATTTAAAATATATGTTTACTAAAACTCACCATACGATATGTAATGTAGCAAGAAAGAGAGTGTGAAAGCAGAGTGGTGCTGTATTTTGAGCTGAGGGTGCAAGCAGCTAACCTTCCCGCAGGCAATCGGTGCACAGGCCTCCGGGCCGCCACTGTGCATCGAGCACGTGGTGGGAGGTCTCCGGGCATCGACTTCTTCTCAGCAGCCTCGCGGGTTAGTGAGGCTGAGTGACGTGTCCTAGTGACACCTGAACAGGTCACACACAGGTAGGTGGGAAAGGTCAAAAGGCTTCCTCAAACTAAGCACTTCACGAAAGCCAAGCCAGAGAACGAGAACGAGGAGGGTCGGAAGGTCCGGGGGCCCGAGTCTGGTCCCCACCGGCGCCCCTGCAGGTCACGCGACCCCCAAGCAGGAGCCGCCCCAAAGTGCAGCACACCAGGAGGAAGATTAGTTAACCAGCAGTTATGCCTATTACCAGGGTTAACCCTCCAAGTAAAAGCAAAGCTGGAGCACGTCTCCACGCTCTGGGCGGGTCGCTGGGGACAAGGCGTGTTCTTCAGACTCGCCTCCGCTGGGGTGGGACCCCCGGTGAGGCCGGGCAGGGTGCCCAGGCCTCGGCCCCTCACCCCACGAGCCCAGGGGAGAGGCGCCGGCTGGGGAGGCCAGACTTTCAAGCCCAGCTCCTCTTCGCAGCACCGGGCCATCTGGGGCATTTTGGCTCCATTTGGCCTTTTCATGGTTAAAGGCCAGGGCAGGACCTGCTCCCTGAACCACGGGGAGGTCAAGCACGTGTGTCAAGTGCCGGAGAACGGAAGGCCTGAGGGCCTGGCGCTGGGAATCTGGGCTCAGAATGGAAACCATTTGGGTGTTAATTCCACTTCTGCCCCTGGCATATTGCATGACCTTGGGCAAATGATTGAGCGGCTCAAAGCCGCAATCTCCTCTGTAAAATGGGTGTAACAGTAATCAGATTTATAACTATATATAATCGTATAGGTATATATATGCATGTATGTATGCATATACACAAATCTAGGGTTGTTTGAAAGATGAGTTGAAATCATTTGTAAACCCTGGCATATTTACATCTCAATAAAATATGCAAAGGCCAAGCAGATTAATGTTTAAAAGATGACTTCATTTATATCATTCTTTAAATGTTTTGAATCTTTGTTTTCATCTGACAGAATAATCCGATTATTACCAAACGTCATTGCACTTGGAAGGGCCTAGTGGAATTCCTGATACAGTTTAATTTGAATTCCTTCATGAAAAAATACACTCAAGTTCCGTAGGACAGACCAAACATGCCAGCTAATTGATGCATGCCAGACATATCACTGTGACTCATGTCAACTGTTAATTCCATTTTATACATGGACAATTTCTGAGGATCATGGTGTTGAATGATACAGAATTATTTAGCATTTCTCATGCAAAGCTAAGCAATTTTGCCAGATTATATAACCAAATCTTATATACTTTTTAAGAGAACATATATGAAATTACTTTGCGTAATGCTTAGTGTATACACACTCAGATAGTATAAGTCTCCAGCTGTGACCTTGTGGATACTCTAGTTGTTATGTCTCCTTCTACTTGGTACGTCTTAGGATAGTTAAGTAAGGCACAACTATACGAGTCAATAAAGAAAATAAATTAATCCTTTAACTTTATGTCTAGTCTCAATTCAGTTCTCCTGAAATAAGAGTAAGATAATCCTGTGTTCTTTGGTGACATGACTAATCAGAGAACCAGGTCCAAAGCACCACAGTTTGAAGAGCAGCAGTACGGCCAACGGCCCTTGATTTATTTCCACAGCTTAGAATAAAAAGTAAAACAGATTTCCTGAAAGAAAACTGGAGCAGGGCTTCCCTGGTGGCGCAGTGGTTGAGAATCTGCCTGCCAATGCAGGGGACACGGGTTCGAGCCCTGGTCTGGGAGGATCCCACATGCCGCGGAGCAACTAGGCCCGTGAGCCACAATTACTGAGCCTGCGCGTCTGAAGCCTGTGCCCTGCAACGGGAGGGGCCGCGATAGTGAGAGGCCCGCGCACCGCGATGAAGAGTGGCCCCCGCTTGCCGCAACTAGAGAAAGCCCTCACACAGAAATGAAGACCCAACACAGCCAAATAAATAAATAAATAAATAAAGTAGCTATAAAAAAAAACAAAAAACAAAAAACTGGAGCAATGGAGCCATAAACAGTTAAGACAGACATTTAAGAATTTGATAGAGGCTTCTTAATAAGTTTGCATTAAGATACAATTAACTGTAAATAAAATGCGAGTTTTACAATTAAACTCAATTCTTTAAAAAGAATTTTAAAAAATACAACTAACATGCAGGAAAAGCTGGGGGAGAAATGTTCTCAGGAACCGGAGGGCTTCTCGTCCCCTGACACACTGTCCCCAACACGGCACTGCCCCATCTCCCTCTCAAGTGTTTACCCACCTTGAACCCAAGCCACCGAGTCCCCGATGCTGTCGTCCTGTAATGAAGCGATAGCTTTCAAGCCCCAAATCCAGACAGCCTGGCGAGAAAGCCCAGGGCTCCCTCCTGTGGTTCTAGTGAGACCGTCCCCCAGCCCCACCCCTACCCTCCATAGAAGGGTCTTCTTTCCCATCTCTCAAGCCACTCTGCTCGGGAGTCTGTCTCACCCCCCAGAAAGCCTCATCGTGTGGGCAGAAAGCTTTCACACTCTCGGTACGTGGCGTCATCAGCCTCAACGTCCAACCCACATCTGAGGGGTTCCCATCCCCTTCCACTCCTCACACCAACAGATCCTCCCCTTGCACAGCAATCTTAGGGGACTTGGAAACTGAACTCTGATCTCTAACAGTAGTCTCTCAACTTAAGCCTAGATGCCTTCCTCATCATTAAAGTAAAAGAGTTCATCCAAATTCTCCTGGAAAAAGCGGAGTCATTTTTCTCACATTACAATCTTGGGTGAAAGCGAGGTTGATCTGACTTGATGGCCCAGTGTGGATTCTGGATTTTGGTAAACAACGAACAATTGGATAATCCAAGGTATCAGGGTTTTCAGACCTTTGGGCTCTGCTATAATTGTCCTGGAAAGAAAATATTAATGGTGTTTAAACCAAGTCTTAGCATTATCTTTCCTTACTCCACTGACTTTTAAATCTTTCATTTGTTGTTGTTGTGTTTGGTGGGTGTGTGTGAGTTACACAACCTTGGGAATTCTCAGCAGTTCTCATGAGTGGACCAGTGCCATAATCTATATTTAACTAATGCCCAAGCTCCTGAAGGCCAACAGATTCTGTCAAAAAACGACACGTCCCTAACTTCACATACCTTCAGAACCTTAACCTGGTCGAGATTCCAAAGCGGAGCTAAATCTAGACTTCCTGATAGTCAAGTCCGCTTTCCACGTGTAATGAAGGGGTCACCACCTGGGGGAGGCAGCATGGGGGCGGAAGCTCGTAGGGGGTCCTGGGCTCAGGAGAGGGGTCTGGTCCCACCATGGGGGGCGCTGCAGTCTCCTCCAGCCCTGCCACCACACGCCACACCCACGTGCTGCCAGGTGGCGAGAGCAGCCGACCCCAAACGCCAGCCCCCTTGCCTCTGTCGTAAGACCTGCCTTCTCTTCCCGTCATCAGACCAGGGCGACTTTACCTGGAACCATGGCCTTGCTTGGACCCTTCCCCTTCTCTGTCCTGCTTCCCTCAGCCCCTTAGAGTTTCCCCCCAACCCAGAACATTTGCTCAGTAGGTCACGTGCACCACGAGCCCCATCTCAGGCTCTGTGTCCAGTGAAACCAGTTAGAGACAACCACACACCACCTCTGCAAGCTGCTTAGCACCTCTGTGCGTTGAAAATAATCACATGCGCCCTGCCTACCTCATCCGTGCCCTGAAATCCACGGCGTGTTATATGGGTGGAAGTTACAGTTAGGGCCAGATGGGGCACTAGAAACGAGGAGACTCACCCAAGCACCCATGGAAGCCAGAGGCCTCCCTCTGAATGGCCAGCCTGTCTGGCCGGCTGGAGGCGTCACATAACTCAGTTATCTACACAATGACGGCAGCGACGGCCACTCAGCATGGCTACGGTATGGAAATGATTCTATGAGAGTACATGTGAGAGTTTTATGTGAATGTTAGCCATTATTGCTAATTATTCCATTCCAAAACAGAATGGCAGATAATTAAATTATTCAACAAACATTTAATAGTTTGAACCGATGATACAGTGCTTTAAAGAAACAGATTTAGGGCTTCCCTGGTGGTGCAGTGGTTGAGAGTCTGCCTGCCAATGCAGGGGACACGGGTTCAAGCCCTGGTCTGGGAGGATCCCACATGCCGCGGAGCAACTGGGCCCGTGAGCCACAACTGCTGAGCGTGCGCGTCTGGAGCTTGTGCTCCACAACGGGAGAGGCCATGACAGTGAAAGGCCCGCGCACCGTGATGAAGAGTGGCCCCCGCTCGCTGCAACTGGAGAAAGCCCTCGCGCAGAGACGAAGACCCAACACAGCCAAAAATAAATAAATAAATAAATAAAAATTAAAAAAAAAAAAAAGAAAAAAAAGAAACATTTATTTTGGGTGTCTACTTGTGCTTGATACTTGGCCAGTCTGAGGACACAGGTTTGAAGGACTCAAAATCTAGGTAAGGGCCAGGCAAGAAAATCTCCAGACTGGCGCATGTGCCGAGCGCTCCATCCCACTAGGAGCAAGCGTGCGGCGGAAGAAGAACGCCAGAGAGGAGCCCAGGCAGCCTGGGGGGCTGCAGACTTCGAGGGCGTGGGTCCCCCTGCCTGCGTCGGTCACGGCCTGCTGCACTTCATTGGAACTGGAGCGGGGGCGACAAGAGCATCCAGCCGCAGGAGCTCCGCGGGCGCATGGCCGCTGACCCCCAAGCTCCCTCGCTCATCCTGGGCCACAGCTGCACCCAGAAGGTAACTGCGTGTTTCTGGCCAGGTCTGAGATGCTTCCTGGGGAACCAGCACGGCCTCTCATTAGCACTGAAAGGTGACTGACAGCTCTAACCTTACGGCTACACTCAGGGAAGCAAAGCCAGGTCATGTTCAAGAGGCACAAACTCCTAGGACAGTCTTCTAATCTCTACTTGAAGTGGATATTTTTAAAAGTTAACACTTACCTTCCATGTACAGTATTTAAATGGAATTCCAGAGTTAATTTCTATACAGCCACGAGGGTAAGTTGCATTCAAAGTTTCCACAAATGGCAAATATAAGTAAATGCTCTTGAGATGGAGCCCCCAAAGCCTGGGGTCAGAGGGCAGTGATGAGGGACACCTGGGTACAGCGCCAGGAGGTGTGAGCAGGGGTGCACAACAGATGCGAAAATACGCTTTCCACACGAGTGCGATGTTTCTGAAGGCTATGATTTGGTTGAATATACAACCAAAAGGCAGTCATGATAGCAAAACTAAAATATGTTCCTCTTTTTATATCACAGATTTATGCAGCAGCAAGTAAAGGTCAAATAAAAAATGAAATCAGTAGTGGAAATACTTCCTCCTAATAGGCCAAGGGCATTTAAAACTATGGCAACAGAGCAAATTCATAAAAGGATAGTTCAGGAAGAAACTGACTGAAATTTGAGAAGAAAGTGATTTGGGAATATTAGGAGATTTGATTTACCAATCACTTAGCAATAAAGCAGCAGCTGAAAGACTGATATCATGCAGATGCTCCATGTGGGAGTGACCTCTGTGTGCTGGTATGATTTCGAGTCCATTTGATTAGAAATGGGCTAGAAACCATAATCATTAGCAGCAAAGTTGTAAAATGAAACAATACGAAGTCAATCTTTACTTAAAAAATTGGAAGTAGTTTGAACATTAGGGGTACCAGACTGGACTTTGCCACAAATGTTGATACATGGCATTGAGCTGTTTGCACCCATGACCCTGCAATCAGAAGCCATGAACTGCCAATTGCAGTTTGTCAGATCTGAGAATATGTGTCCTACTGATGTGCTGAAGATGGAAGCAGATGAGATGGTGAATGAAAGAAACTCTACCCCTCAGTGAAGGAAAGGAGAAAAATGATAAACATTACATAGCTTCAGGTAGAGAGTCAAGAAAATAAAGGGAAACAGTTGCCATAGGTGGTCAAACAAGAACAGTAGAAGGAGACCACTCAACTTTCACGTATCAGTTGCTTTAGAGAATAGGGCAAACTGTACGTACACACATCACCCACTCACCTCTATTCCTAGTTCAAATCCTCCACCAAGCCCAGCTATCCCGATGGCCGAAGGTTGCAGACCATTCTAATAAAAACAAACAACATTACTCTAATATTAAAACTCCTTGGCACATAAATATGGGGAGGAAAAATGCTAAAATGTGAATTAATAGTGTTTCTTCTTAAAATAATGAGATTTTGGCATTTTTGCCTATGTTTTTAAATGTTCTTTAATAAATATATATAATTTTTTAAGTTAAAAAGGTTTGAAAGGTGTTAGGTATTCATTATGAGCCGCACAGACTCACAAGTCTATGTTTTCTAATCTTTCCCTACAAACATGCATAATACCAAACTATTGAATTCTCACCAATTAAATATACATAGCATTTGATAATTTCAACCATCAGTATTCATAATGTTTTACAAAATAATTGAGCTGGAATTCTAGTCTTTTGTTAGTATTTTATCATAGATATAAGAGAGCAAATGGATTCAAAAGAGTTCATTATAATCACTTCTAAGGGTAACATAATACTAAACTGTTTCTATTGTAAATCCTGGAGGGCAAAAACTGTTTTGACACCCTTTGTGCCTAGTAGAAGCACAAGAAATAGGTTATAAATTCAAGATTATTAAAATTCTATCAAGATACATATCCTTACATTTGGAAACTAAGTACAATAATTCCATTTGCCATGATATGGTACATTTCAGGATTATTGTGTGCCTATTTTTCCTGATCTAGACACAATTGTGTTAAACAAGTCTAGAAAAAAATAATTGGGGGGGGTGGGTGGGATAGTCTAGATGAAGTACTTTCTGAAAATGCTCAGTAGCTCCCTAAGCCTAATTTTTCTTGCTATCATGTATTCTAGATGACAGGCTAGTGCTTGAATATACCCAGAACTAATCTATCTGGGCTTAGAGGGGTTTTGATCACAGAAATTAATGTCTCATAATCTCAAAGTTATTTTCCACTTCCTATGTTAGGGACTGGCCCTGTTTAAAAACTGCCCACCTGGCCAGGGTCTGGGGATTTGCTGTGCCCCACTGGGTGGCTTTTATATTACCCTCTGCAGAGCGACCAGCAGCTACTTGGGAAGATGGGAGAGAGAAACTTAGGTATCTAACCCAGTAGGAAGGTCCACCTGAGGTTCTGATAGGAGCCCCAGGTGTCGACGGCTCCTCCCCGTTTTCTGACAGTCACTGGTCCATGACCATTTGGGCCTGCAGGGCTGGGGCTCCTTGCAGACTTGGAGCCCATCTCACGGTGGACTCGATTTGAGTGGGCCTGCTTGTCACAGGGCTGGGGGGCTCCTTGCAGACCTGCAGGGCTGGGGGCTCCTTGCAGACTCGGAGCCCCATCTCACGGTGGACTCGATTTGAGTGTGCCTACTTGTCTGGTTGTACTGCTGGGAATCTGCCCATGAAAATTTGGGTATGCTTCTTTTCTTGAGAAGAAGAGAATGATGTCATTTTTTGTTCCGTAGCAAGCCCAGAGCTATGAAATCTGAACCACAACCTCAGGGGCGAACTCTCATTTGCTGTGGGGACGCCTCACAGGGGACAACAAATCCCGCCTGGACTCAAAGTTCTGGGGCCATGCGCCCCCCAAATGCCAGGTGTCTCTCCTGTCAGTGGATGGCCCACATTCTCCCTCAAAATAAAATTAAATTATCTACACTAAAAAGAGCTATTAACAGAAAAATGTGCTCAATTATATAACTGAACAGCAAATGTTAAATTCATATAAAAGCCTTTTAGCTGGTTACGACACACCTACACACATTTTAAATATTATGTATGTTGGTTCTTGGGATTCAAGCAAACATATTTTGATGTCATGTCTGAAAATCAAGTATTAGATTTCGCCCCAGAAAGTAAAACCAAATTATACTGATCTTGATATGATTCTGCCCTGGGGATGTTCTTTAAAATGTTTCGATTTTTAAGATACCGCACAGGAACAATGGGGTAAAAAAGCTTCCATGAAACAAGAGAAAGCAAGTGTAAGGTGAAGCCGAGGAATAAGAATGCATATTTAACAACAGAAATACAATGTCAATGTTTACTATACGCTCTGTGGAAGGACAACAAAGTGTGTAAAGACAGGGGCCCCATCTTCTGATATTCTGAGTCTCACGGGTGGGTCGGTTGACCACAGAGAAAACCGAGGGAGCGGCCCGAGGAAGGTGGTCCAGGCGGCACCGGAAAACCTGTCTCTCTCCCTACAAAACCTGTTCACAGTGGAAACAGAACAAAAAAGGGACGAGGATTCTCTGCCCCTCCCAGTGAAGGGACGCTAGCTTACTTCCATCTGGAAGGCGCGCCAGCACGATCCCACTGCCCCCTCTCGCGGTGACCAGAAACCCAGCTTTTATCGCAGACAGGACCGCCAGGCCCTTGGCTTTGGCAATGACGTGTGCTGCAAAAGATGAAGACAGGTGAGCACCCGGCAGGCGACAGCTCAGCAGGCCCGTGCGTGCAGGTTTGCTTCCCGGGACCAGGGCCTCCGCGGCCTCAGCAGCGCAGGGAACTGCGAGGAAACAGCCCCAGGACAGAGGAGCCTGAAGCCTTTGGTGGCCCTAAGCCGACAGGGCGGGTGCTCAGAATCCTGCAGTGGACACAAGAAATGAGACACTGGGAAGAGACTGTACTGATATCTAGTAGCAGGACAAATAATTTGGAGATTTCAATTAATTTACAACATAATTTATAATTTTACAAGTTATAAAAGTATTTTCAAAGAAATTAAGATCTACACAGTATTAAGGAGAAACTTAAAAAGGGACTGACATGCAGTGTGCAGCAGAAGGTTTGAACTTAGAGCCACATTGTTGAGTTCAGCTTCTATTAATATGAAAATCTGGATTCAAAACCAGGAAAATTAAATGATTTTGCCACTTTAAAAAGTTTTTTGACTTTATAAAGTGATCTGATCAGTATTCGAATAACACATAACTACCAGGGCACTGAAAATATAATTCAATTTACAAAATATTGGTTTATTCACATTTCAGGGAAGTTCGTTACATAAAAGGAAGGTTATTAACATAGGTACTCACTAAACTCAGTGCCTTACTAGTCTGTGGATTTATTTACATAATAGTACATCTTTCAAATAACAAAGGAAGCCTAAACATTGGAAATTATTCTTGGATCCCAATGTTACTTTTAAGGTAGTTTAATTTATCATCATTTTAGTCAAATATTCTGTCAAGGAAGTCAAACCAGACAGTGTACTCAAATACACAAAAAAGGCTTTGTAGGTGTCCCTAGGAAACACTAAATTTCTAATACACTTATGCACACATTTCAAAATTTAAATTAATAAAGACTCTCAGAGACGATTCAACCGAGAGCACGAGTAGGGTAACACACACACCATTCCTGGAGCTCTTGGTACTTAAGGCTTAGAAGTAAGGCTCTCTTCTCTCCGATGGTCATCAACTAAGTGTGCCTTAGTTCGTGTTCTAAAGGGTGACACATGGTAATGATGTTGACAGCTTCATTATACATCAGGTAGGTTTGTTTATACAACACTTGTTGGCAGAATATCCTCACATGCCATTCTCAGTGCTTTTACAGTGAGTAGTGCCTCTATTTAGGAACATTAGGTATAACAGAAGTATATTTTTAAAATGAACATAGTTCAAATGTCAGGTGTGTTTTTATATCTTATCCACCCAGATTCAGGGACATTAAAATATCAATAATCCCTAAATAATTGTCCAATTAGCTCGTCATTTGTAACGTAGATGCACTGATTGCAGATTTACTCTCTAAATTGAGTTTCACTTACGTCTCAGAGCCCCTCACACCAGAGGACTGTGAACTCACAGCCTAAGAAAGGCTAAGGGTCTGGGCATTTCGTTTTAAAATATTTTTTAGATTTTGTCTCCTATCACATAGTACACCTCCCTAGCTTCAATGTACGCGTAATGGGCCCTCCCTCCTCATCCCGAGGAAAGATGAGGCTTGGTCATCTGGCAGCTGCGGCCTCTCTGGCTTCCATCAGACACACAGCCCGCAGCCCTGCGGGACTTCGCTCTTCTTCAGGCTGCTGTGTAAACGGGTTTTCATTTTCTGAGCTACACCCAGTGAAAGGGAGTCGGGTGGCCTTTGACTGGAAGCAGAATAAAGGCAAGGCAGAATTTTGCTGGACAAAATCCACGAGAAATAATCCGTACCCAAATGTTTTTATGGTAGGAAACACAGCTTATCTAGCCTGACATGTATGCAGGTGCTGCTGTATATTGAGAAATGTCTTCTGCCTCCTGCTTCAGAATAGAGCTACAGAAAATCGAGTTCTTCTGGTTGAATTTTCTTCAAGTGTTACACAGTGCTTCTCTAACTTGTACGTGCATGTAACTCACTGGAGATCTTGTGAAAAATGCAGATTCTGATTCATCAGGCCGAAGAGGAGCCTGAGGTCCTGCATTTCTAACAAGCTCCCAGGTGATGCCCAGATGTGGTCATCTGCCTTCGACTAGCAAGGCTCTATGACGTGCTGTTTTCTTCAGATGGGAGGAGTGGCTGGGCCAAAATAACAGCACTTAATATTATTACTATAACAACAACAAATTAGAAATTCTTACAACCCTTAAAGGTCTGTTAAATAACTTCAGAAAATCTGGCTTAAGAAATTAAACTGGTTTCTCTAATGCAGGATGAGAGTTATGCACTAAGAGGGAAATTAGCCCGCAGCTGCCTACGCTCGTCTGCATATGAGTGTCTTTGCATCAGACAGATATTCTCTGAAACACCTTTTAGAAATAACTGGTAGTAGTAATGAACAGACAGTGGTTCCCAAAGGCTTGCCTCTGGACCAGGTCTTGTGTGGTCAGCCGACTACAGGAGAATCACATTAGAGACGTGATAAAGTCTGCACTCCTGGCCACGCTGCTCCCAGGGTCTGATTCAGCAGGTCGCGGGGGAGCTTAGGAACTGCACTTTAATGACCCAGGGAATATAGATGTGTAGCTGTGTTGGGAATCATTGATTAGTCTTCTTAAACCACTATAAAGTATAACTATCTTATCTAGAAAGAAAAAACACAAAATTAAAATTTATTTATGAGATTAGCTAGTGAGTTTGCAAGATGAGTTTGCGAAAGTCCTCAGAAATTGAGGACAAGGACCTGTGAGTTTGAGGAAAGTGGAAGTGGAAAAGGACACAGGGTACTTAGGGCCATGGGCCGTGCAAAGGCTAGGAGGAGAGGGAGTCTTACAAGGCGGGTGGGAGAGGGAGGCTGCCCAGGGCCCCAGCCGGGAAGACGGGCTCAGAGGAGAAAGGTGCTCTGAGGACCTGTGTGAAGTCAAGGGTTGAGAAGGTAATTTAAGAAACAGAGCAGGTGTAGAAGTGACAAGTATGTATTTTATTTACCTACCAGGAATGATCTTATCAGGTCCATTTCTGGAAGTTATTTCTGTGAATTCTCTTAGAATTTTAGCAGCCTTTTTTGCTTCAGATTTCAAATTGGAAGGTATAGGGTTATTCACTGAAAGATTAAAAAAATGATTTTAATGAAGAGATCTACTAAATAGAAGTTAGAAATTCGTTGTAATTTCATTTTTCTCATACAAAATTAAGCATTATCAAATTGTATCCTACCAAAGGAAATAAACTGAAAATCCTTATTTATTGATCATTTCATCTCTATTTTCCTAGTAAATTAAATTCACTGGGATTGGGAAACCCTAAACTCTCAAAATCTCAGAAATTATGAAATCATGGAATTCTAAAGGATCTTAAAATCTGGTCCAGTCTCCCAATTATATATCTTTTCCCTGTAATTCTTAACTCACCACAATATTAACAAAAAATATTAAAATGTTAAGAATGAACAAAAGATGTATTTTACTACTGTCTATAACAGATAATATAAAATTTAATATATTTGACTATTGTGTTGAAAATGTTTGACCTGTCTGCACAGATTTTCCTTATCAGTGAAATTCTAGTAGACTCAGGAATTGAGTGATTGCTTCCATTAACGGACATTTGCATTTGTATAGCATTCTATGTTTTCAGCATTGGTTGGGTATTCATAAACTCAGAGGAAGGTTTATGCATCCTAGCAATGCTCACATAATCTTTCCAGCTCTGAAGTATGTGGGATGGATCAGTCCTTTATCACAGGACAAGGAACCAGAAGAGTCAAAGAAATCAAGAGGCTTCAATATAAATCCTGCTGTTCCGACCATCAGATGAATTTTTCATTTCAAAGATTGTATTTTCAGCCCTGAAAGTCCCATTGGTTGTTTTTCATTCTTTCCATTTCTATCCTCATTGTGTTTTTGTTGTTCTTTCAATCCTTGAGCATATTTTAAAAAGTGTTTTTATATCCTTGTCTGATGATTGCGTCATCTCTGCCCTTTCTGGGTCTGTTTTTTGACTGACTTTTCTCCTAGTTATGGGTTATGTTTTACTGTTTCTGCCCATTCCTAGTGAAATTTGGTGGCTGCTAGAACTGTGAACGCTGCCATGTTGAGGATCTAGATCTTGTTGTCTTCTTTAAAGTGCTGCTGCGTTTGTGCTGGCGCCAGGGAGTCACTTGCAGATCAGCTCAGTCTTTCCAAGGCTTGCTTTTATGTTTTGCTTGGAGTGTGTAGTCTTCGGTGCCAGGCCTGCAGTTACCACGTGACTCTGGGCTCTCTCCTGAACGTCCTCGGGTGTGGCACGCTGTCTCCACTCGGCTGGTTGGAACTACTGCTCCCAACGCTGCATAAGCTCTGAGGACTGTTTGCCTCACAGCCTCCTGAGAGTCGTTCTTGGCCCTGCCTTGAAAGCGTCCCCTTCACACAATGCTTCCTGCTCAGCCAAGGACTCAAGGGTCCCTCTGCAGATTTCTTGAGCCCCTTCCATCTCTGATTCACTCTCCTCTGGGAATCTGCTCTGTAAACTCCAGTTGCTCAGCCTCTCCAAACTCAATGTGTCTCTCCCATTCAGAAGGAACCCATGCCACGGTGGGCTTCCCTCCCTGTGCCGCAGCTTGGAAAGTGCTCCAGGCAGAAACACGGGCAATTGTGGACTCTACCTCAATTTCCCCTCTCCTCTGGGATCCTAGACCCACTCGCCTGTTGTCCAACATGAAAACAGATGCCCCATATATTGTCCCCAGTTTCTGGTTGTTTACGGCAAGTGGCAATTCCAGTGCCAGTTTCTTTGTCATGAAGCTCTCAGTGTACTTTTGTTTTTTATGATGAGTAATATTGAGTATCTTTCCATTTCTGTCAAATCTTTTCTTATTTCTTGTCCATTTATGGTGGGTATTTCTCTGTTCCTTATTGATTTGTATATTAAGGGAATTAACCTTTTTTTCTAGAATATGAGTTACAAACATTGATTTCCTCTTTGCCATTTGTCTTTTCAATTTTCTTATGATGGTTTTTCTACTTTTTAAACAATGAAAGCAGGGGCTTCCCTGGTGGCGCGGTGGTTGCGAGTCTGCCTGCCGGTGCGGGGGACGCGGGTTCGAGCCCTGGTCTGGGAGGATCCCGCGTGCCGCGGAGCAACTAGGCCCGTGGGCCACAATTGCTGGGCCTGCGCGTCTGGAGCCTGTGCGCCGCAACAAGAGAGGCCGCGATGGTGGGAGGCCCCCGCCTGCCGCAACTGGAGAGGGCCCTCGCGCAGAAACGAAGACCCAACACAGCCAAAAATAAATAAATAAATAAATGTAAAAAAAGAAAAATGAAATCAAATTCCTATTCTCTTTTAAGTCTAACAAGTGTCTAACTACTAAACAAAGTAGTTCCCAAATTCATATGGAAAAATAAGCAAGAAAAGCTAGAAGAAAATGTGTGAAAGAAGAAGAATGAAGGGGATAAGCTCTGGTTTAACATATTATAAAGCCTCAATAATTTACCTCTTAGTAATGTAAATACAGACAGAAAAATCAATTTCACAAAATAGAAAATTCAGAAATTGGCCCAAATATATAAATTAATTTAATGTATGATAAATATTGCACCTCAAATCATTGTGGAAAAGCTGTTGTACACAATAAATAGTGGTCCTTTGGGGGGAAAAAGTCATCCACAGTTTCACATTACATAACAATAAACTCCAAATGCATTGATGATTTAAAATACCAAAAGTCAAACCATAAAAGAACCAGAAATTATGGGAGAATTACTTTTCAAATTCATAGTGCAAAAGGCCCAACTATGAGGAAGAATTCTTTTTTCTTTTTTTGGCCGCACCGCGTGGCATATGGGATCCTAGTTCCCCGACCAGGGATTGAACCTGCGCCCCCAGAACTGGAAGCATGGAGTCTTAGCCACTGGACCGCCAGGGAAGTCCCTGAAAATTTTTCTATATTTTTTAAGCAACCAGAGATTATGGCATAAGTGCATTGTAAAAATAAAGGAAAAATATAGATACACAAATATTGAAGAAGAAAGGCATCCCTACTACTAATACTCACCAATACTACTGTCTGCATTTTAGTGTGTGCTTCAGTTGGTTCCTACTGCTAAACAAGTAGATTATTTCCATTTTTAGTTTTTAGTGATACCACTGTTCGATGGTAATTATCTTGAGAGAATCTTAGGAGTTGGAATTAATGACTGAAAAAAAATCAAGAATGTCTAGCTTTTTATTCCATTATCAAATCACCTTCTAAAATTACTATCCAACCTTAGAACCACTGGGCATTACCATAAAACATTCGTACTGTTACTGGGGAAGCTGGTCGAGGCAAAGTGTGCACATCAGAAAGGATGACAAGTTTTTATTTGAACTTAATCTGAATACTAGAGAATTTTTTTGTTTGTTTACATTTTGTTTTGCATATTTTCTGTTCATGTTCTTTGCCTATTTTTCTGGTGCCATACTCCTTTTGTCTATAATTTTAATCATGTCGCAAGTTTGTATCTCAGCTTCTTGTTTTTATACTTTTATGTATAGTTTTTCAGTATTTGATTTTATTTATATGGCAATATCTCTCTGGGCTTTCTACCATTATCATCTTTCTTTATTGTGACTAAAGGCCTTTAAGAAAAAAATTATACAAGTATTATTCTAAATTTTCTTCCAGAGCTTTTATTTTACATTAAATATTTGACCCTCCTCAAATTTGCATTGGTATAGGATATGAAGTAAGAACCTAATATTTTAAAAATATACAACACAATTTATTGAATAATCCACAGCACTTAATTAAAAATGCTACCTTCATGACAAAAGCAAGAAAGGAATATTCATATATATAAACTCATATATTTAAAAATATATGACAGGAGGGAGGGAGACGCAAGAGTGAAGAGATATGGGAACATATGTATAACTGATTCACTTTGTTTAAAGCAGAAAATAACACACCATTGTAAAGCAATTATACTCCAATAAAGATGTTAAAATTATATATATATAATATATATATCTATATATGACAGAGATGACATGGTAGATTAATAAATTATTCTGGGACTTTAGGTCATTCAAAGGAAAACAAAATAAAATTAGATTACAATATCACATCATACACACACAAAAAAATTCAATGTAATTGAACGCCTAAATATTAAAAGCAAAACTTAGTACTTCTAGAATAAAAAGAATAGGGAATATCTTTATGATTTGAGGATGGAGGAATGCTACAAACAAGGCACAACAATAACGGGAAACTAACCCTAACCCTAACCCTACATTCAACTACATTAAAGTTTAAAAAGTTGTATGAACATACATTTAAAAAATAAAAATATAAGCCACAGATTGGAAGATATTTGTCATAAACATAAGTGACAGAGATTTAGAATCCAGAATATATAAAGATCTTTTATTTTTTAATATAGAAATTTAAAATTTATTTACATTTATGATTGATATGATTTATGGTTGATTTATTATAATTACGAATCAATTTGAATTTTTCAATTTGTATTTCTATCATATCTTTAGTATCTTCTACTGTTTCTTTTGTTATTTAAAATTTAGAATTCTTCAAGTTGAATTCTTAAATCCTTCTTTAGTTCTGGACATTTTGCTTCTTCCATTTCTTTTTTTTTTTTAATTTTTATTGGAGTATAGTTGATTTACAATGTTGTGTTAGTTTCCAGTGTACAGCAAAGTGAATCAGTTATACATATACATATATCTACTCTTTTTTAGAGTCTTTTCCCATATAGGCCATTATAGATTATTGAGTAGAGTTCCCTGTACTACACAGTAGGTGCTTATTAGTTATCTGTCTTATATATAGTAGTGTGTTTATGTCAATCCCAATCTCCCAGTTTATCCCTCCGCCCCAACCCCTGGTAACCATAAGTTTGTTTTCTACATCTGTAACTTTTTCTGTTTTATAGATAAGTTCATTTGTACCCTTTTCTTAGATTCCACATATAAGTGATATCATATATTTGTCTTTGTTTGTCTGACTTACTTCACTCAGTATGACAATCTCTAAGTCCATCCATGTTGCTGCAAATGGCACGATTTCATTCTATTTTATGACTGAGTAATATTCCATTGTATATATGTACCACACCCAGCATATATAAAGATCTTTTAATATCAATAAAAATATGAAGTCACTATAGAAAATGGGGCAAAGTGTTCAACTAGTTAATCCACAGAAGAGGAAACCTCCATGGCCAATAAATATATGAAAAGTTGATCAAACTCCCTAGAAGCCAGGGACACGCAAAGCCAGACCATAATGCATTACCGTTTCTTGTCCTTTAGGTTGACGGAAATTAAAAAAGCCTGCCAATGAGCATGTGTAGGTTGTGCAGGGGCACATAGGGAAGCCTCTGTCCCATTGGTGGGGACGTGAGTGCAGCTGCTGTGGGAGCTGTTCTGAGGACAGCCGGAGATGACCCACCAATACTACTCCTGGACGTGCTCAGAGGCACTGGCTGCCCGGCTGAATGGTGGCCCCCAAATTCACGTCTACCTGGACCCTGTGAAACGACCTTATTTGGAAACAGGGTCTTTGCAGACGTAATTAAGTAATCATTCTCGACTACCCAGGTGGCCCCTAAGTCCTCAAGAACAGGGGAAGATGCAGAGAGGAGGGGAAGGCAACGTGGCCACAGAGGCAGAGGCTGGACCGTGCGGCCACAAGCCCGGGAGCACTGGGGCCCCAGGAGTTGGGAGAGAGAAGGCAGGACTCTTGGAGGGGTGCGTCCCTCCAAGCGCGTGACAGCCCACGGGCCGCCTCCATGCGGGACAGGGCGTGTCTGTGGTAACTTGTTTCGGCAGCCCAGCCACCAAGGCAGGGCCTTTAACAGCACAAAGAAATAAATACATTCAAAGAGGAGACAAATGACCCTCAAAAGGAGGACGGATATATCTAGTTTGGTGTAGTATTAAAATTGTATTCTATACAGAACTTCAGATAAACTAGATCTACTGTATCAACATGGCAAAATGTGAATAATATTGACAGCAAAAACAAGTTGCATAAAGATATATAGGGTATCACGCATTTACGTAAACATTTACATAAATGTTATACAAATATTTATATATAAAAATAAAGTAAAATGACATTTGATCTGGGGGGTGGGGTGGCCCTGGGGAAGGCTTATATAGGAAGCTTACTGGAAACTACTTTTTTCCCTTAGGCTGTGTATAGTAAGTCATGGATGTAAAAATTGTTATTCTCAATAGTCTTTGGTATGTCTGAAATATTACAGAACAAAGATTGTTCAGCATAAATTGAATCCTGTACTATTAAATATTTAATATATTAGTGGAAACGTATGACTCCAGCTGTAAAAAAATATGTATATTATGAATAATTACTCCATAAGTTGTCTTTTGTTTAAAATCTGACCTCTCACAGCCAACAACATGTCTTGCGTGAAGAGGTGTAGAAAAGTGAAAAATGTACCCTTATGTTTTACACAAACAAGAGAGCACACACAGCCTCCCCTCCCCCACGCATGTGCGAGCGTGTGCGCACACACACACACACACACGCACACACATAATTCAAAGGACAGGGATTTGGTGAGTGGCCATAGGGTAAATATTCAGTTGTTATTATATGCATTTGTATATCATTGACAATTCTGAAATTTGAATTTTTAGGAACTAACATAAAGTTGCTCTTCATCTTCTCGATCATGTATTTGTTTAAAATCACACTGTCCCATTTTGATGATGGTACTGAGATACTGAAAGGCTGATACTCTTGGTTCTCTACTTTCACTTGCAATGGTGAATATGAAACACAAAGATGAACACAGAAAAATTCTCAGAAGCACATAATTTTTAAATAGGGAAGGAATCTTAAAACATCTATTTAAAATTATGTCAATTTACTAGTGGTCTTTAAACTTTTCCTATTATCAATGCTTTGGTTATACAGCCTGGATTTAGAAGGTCTTAGAAAAAATACAACCTAGAAAAATTCCAAGTGAACATATTTATGTAGATATTTGGGCCTTTAAAGTACATTTTATGGAAGTAGCTGTTAGTCATGACTTGACTAATGTCAGTAGCAGGCTAATGACATACAATTGTTTTTGGTATTCCACAGTGATCAAGGAAAAGTGTACATGGTAGGGGGCATTTCCAAGTTTCCGATATGGTACTGACACAATTGACAGCTTCTGAAAACCACAACCGGTGTGAACAGACTCGATGGGAGCCCGCCTCTTCTCCGCTGGGTCGCTACAAAGGAGGCACCGAGCTGGCGATCAGCAAGGCAACCGGAGCGCGACTAGAAAACCCGCTAATGTGCACCGTCCATTTGTAAGGCACGTGCTTTGATACCTGGCGTAGGCCTAGATGAGGCCTTTGTTTTCTTAATTTTTGTTGGGATCTAAGATGATGTAACCTTACTCTTTATGGAATGAACAAGTCGCACGCAGGGGGTCTGCTGTGTTAGCTAGTTTCCCACACACTGTGTGCTTCCCGCGTCAGCACAGCGCTGGCCCCGGGAGCGGCTGCCCAGAGACAGTAATGGGTGTCGCTTCTACGCCAAGATAGTGGGAAGGAGCGTTTTCTGCACCCTCCCTTTCCTGTCACTGGCTGCCTGAAGGGGTCTCCAGGGTACAGGCGCAGTGGGAGGGATGGAGACCCCTGGATCAGAACACGGGGGAAGGTGCCCACCACAGCTCTTCCTGTGCTGAGAAATCGAGATGTGGGGGCTCGTTGCTGCAGCTGACATAACCCTACTTACTATGTTTAAAAAATTACTTCTCTCATCTCTCCATGGTATTTGCTGCAGAAGAAAGATGGAGACATATCTGTAATTTTTATTTTCTAACTTAGGACTAGACTTGTTTTATATACATCCTAATCACTTAATTAGTTTGGGGGGGTAGATAAATGGGAAAAAACACATAAAATATAACATACCATATGTTAATATCTTTCTCTTTGATTACATAGCATTCCTAATAGACTACTTGCAGGTCCTTCTAAAAAAGCAAAGCAGTAGTTTTGCCTTTTTATTAAATGTTAAAATGGATAAAAAGATAGATCTTTGCTGTACCAAGTGCTCCTATTAGCACGTGCCTGAAAACAGCTTCATGTTACAGGGCCCTTCCTGTGCCTTCCTCACTGCGCCCGAGTTATGCCTCTGGCCGTAACCCCCCTGGTCACCTGGAGAAGGTGTAGCAGGCAGAGCCCAACGGCAGGTGGGATGCACACGGCGGGTCAAAGAGGGGATGTTAACTGTGGGAGTTATTCACTCTGTGTGGCGCCCTCTGGCTTCCGAGCGCAGGGGGCTGTGGAGAGGACTCTGAGAGGCCTTCCCGGGCCTCTGGCCAAACGGGCTCGCCAGATGGCCTCTCGCCGCTCGCTGAGCCCTGCCTGCCCCATCCCGAGGGAGCTCGGCGTCAGCCCCTTACAGCAGCCCCACCGCTCCGCCCAGAGCGCGGACCGAAGGGGCGTCGGAGCTCAGAGGCCCCGAGGACCCGGCACAGCCAGCCACTACCTGTTCTCCCATGGCAACGGCTGGTTGAAAAAAAGGAATCAAAAGAAGAATAGTTTGTGTGAGACACACTTTCAAAGATGAAATAGGTAACATCCCATCCTAGATCAGCATTGATAGCTGAACATTGGTGATCTATCGTGATAAGGGGCGCTAAATAGTGAACTCAAGTTGAAAACGTTCTCCCATAAAGAGAATCACATTCTACCCATCAGTAGACTTGGATTACAAAAAAAGTTCTCAATTATTATTATAATTCAGTTTTCATCAATAAAAATTTGTGGAAGATTGTTTTCTCTCTTGTGTAAGTGTCAATACACAGCCTCAGTTTTCCTCGTGGCCCCCAAAGCCTGATATACGGGCTGTCTGGCCCTAGAGGAAAAAAAATGCCAACCTCTGACCTCTTAAAATTCCACTCATTCTTCAAAATCAACTTTAAACACCGCTTCTACTTGAAACCATGAGTAACTTAAATCTTAGACCAGACCTGAGATTTGGCAAGAGCCCCCCACCCCAGGGCCATCCCTTCCTGGGGCAGCTGAGCAGAGCTTTACCACCTGGGCCGCACAAAACAACGGATGACCCGAGGAGCAAGGAAGACACCTGCCCCCATGTCTTGTGGGAGAGGTCCCAGAGGACCCAGCAGTGCCAAGGTTGCTAACACTGCCTTCGTCTGTCTTGCCAACTGAAAATTGTCACTTGCCATCTGACTCTACAAAGATTAGGTCACTGCAGTCGCTGACCTTTAACACACCCTGAAAGGAGCTCAGGGCGGAGTTCAGGAATGAGGCCCTCTGTGCTCTGGAAAGAACTGGCAGAACAGGCCTTCAGATACTTAGACATTTTCAGGAGAAGATTTTAAGAGCACAGTTTCTCGCATTTTCTCATATCTAGAAAAGCACTAAAATCATCGATAGAGACATCTGCTCCTCGTGACTGGCAGCAAACTTCTGCCAAAATGTGTGCTTGATTGTGTGTACCCCCTTCACCGAAATCATGTGTATACGGGCCTCCCCACCCCATCTCTTCAGAGCAGTTCCTCAGCACTATCTGGGAGGCTATCTCCGGGGCTACAGTCCTCATTTTGCCCCAAATAAAACTTAACTCACAACTCTCACATTGTGCATTTTTTTTCCCATCGACAGCCTCCAAGAAGGAGCCAAGAAGTGGAGGTCAGCCCTTTCAGGGTCCTCTCAGCTTCCCCAAGGCTCCACCTTTCCTATTCACACTCACACCTCAGGTCCTGTGACTTGAAGCACCATTTATATCTGATAATCCTCCAAGCTTGATCTATTCTTTAACCTTTCCCTAAATGCCAGACTCACCATATCAATTACTGATTGGACCTTGAAATCAAGTATCCAAGTAAGCATCTCAATTAATCACAGTTAGACTTAACTGTGATGCCCTAACCTCCTCTCCAACCTGCTCCCCGAGTTTCCTCTCCAGGTAGGTTTCATCCATCAGGGAGCTCACACTCAACACCTGGGCCAACTGGGACTTCCGTATCTCTCTCATTCCCAGTGCCAATCCACCAGCACACCCTACTGGACCTTCACACGCTATAGACCTTCAACATGCTCCGAATCTGATTACATCTCCCCCCCTCCCCTGCCACCAGTCCCGCCCAGGGAATATCCGTTCCAGTGGTGTCTGTTCAGCAGCTTCCTCTGTGGTTTCTCTGTTTCCAGTCCTGAACACCTATGGTCATTTCTCCAAAGAAATGCGCTAAGTAATATCTCATTGATAACATGCCTCAAAGTTTTTCCACCATATTTAGTCTACACCATGGCTTTTATTACCCTGTCTGTCTATCTGTCTATCTATCTAATCTAATCGTTCTAACCTAATCTCCCTCTCTAGAATGTAAGTGCCATGAGGTTAAGCACATTGACTATTTTATTAACTGTAATATCTCCAACACACACCAAAATAACATATAGTAAGTGCCCAATAAATATTTTTTAAATGAGTAAAGCATTTGTTGCTTTTAGGAATTAAAGATCAAAACCGTGTGGGGACTAGGAAAGGCTCATTTACATAGAAAATCCAGTGGGTTTAGAAGAATGTGTGCTGAGTAAGAGCAAAGGTTCCCTGACTCTCAGACTCTGTAACATTTCCTAGATCTTGAGAGAGAGGAGGGTGAGAGGGAAGCGTGGTACAAGTTGATGGCATAGTACCTTAAAATAGTCCTTTCTAGGTTGTCACAGGAAAGGGAGGACAAAACCAAACCAAACCACAAGCTAAGGAGATCTGAGTGTAAGGAGACCAACAAGCACACTGGTCTAAAAAGCCTCACGCAGTCCCACTGCCGAGTGGCGCTCACCCCACTAGGACCCCTTCAGCCCAGAAGGCATGGGAGAGCCAGCTCTCTGCTTGCAGGAAACTCTGCTGTTGTTCCATCAGAGCCGGGATGTCAGGGCCTTGTGAGTGCCGCAGGGGCCAGCTTCAGAACTAATGATAACTGAAGACCCAGAAGCAAATCTGAGTGGGCAGAGACGGCACACACCTGACGCTTCTTCTCAACACCCGCACTGAGACGTGACTGAAAACGAGGACGCAACAGAATGCTTACATTTCCGGCACTCGAGTTTGCGATTTGATACTCATACCCACACAGCTGTCCAGCACTCAGCTGCAATCCTTACAGGCCAGAAGCAGTGCTTTTTACAAAGCTTTGTGCCCCTGCAGAGCCCTCTTCGTATATCCAGATGCTCAGTACATCTCACTGACTTGAATTAATAAACTTCAGTGGAAACTGGTTCCTTTTCCTACTGAACATCTATGCCTCTGGTTTCGGAACCAGCACAGTGTGTCTGTTTCCACTGATGCCGCACCTGAAGGGGACCCATTTGCAGAATCAGACCAAGTGTCCTCCTTGTGCTACAGCAGAGCTTTGTAACCAAGGCTGATCCACATCAGCATCTGACCAAGGGCTTGTGTGGGAGCTGCCGGAACTGCCTCTTTCACAGGCACTTCTGTTTGGACTTGCTGCAAGGTTTTGTCACCACTGGGGAGAGCCTGAGAGCAAAGCCATGCAGAGGAGCGCTTGACTACAGTTGGAGAAAGAACCTGGGCTCTGCCGGCACTGCTTGAGCCCAGGGCTGGGCCACAGCTGGTGCCACAAGCAGCTCTGGACTCTTCAGTCACATGGACCAGTAAAATACTTTTCTGCTAAAGCCAATTTGGATCAGATTTTCTGGCACGTGCAACTAAAGCTTAGTAAATGATACATAAACCTTACCCCCAAAAGACTTTCTACTTTGAACTCCATCAACCAAGCAGAATTAAACCAGTTAAATAAGCAAATTCCACAGTTGAGAGTTGCTATTGCAAACATCCTGTGTAGGGAAGGTCAGAGCCTCTTTTATAAACATGGGAAGGAAAGCTAGTGGACTGGGGAATTCACATGCAGCCCGGATGCCTGCAGACCACAAAGCTCGATCACTAAGCCTGAGTGCTAGACACAGCCCTGTGTCACTGCGAGCTGGGTGTCACAAGGCTGGTCATGGTGAGGACACCTTCACGTTCAGCTGAATTCCAGAAGAACCTGGCTAATTTGTTTGAATAGTACAGATCCTATTACATTTCTAATAAGAGCATATTGCCAGGTAATAGTTGTATAATGGTGAATTTTTCTGTCAGAGCCAACAAATAATAACAACGATTTAGAGACAAGCCTCAATTCCTGTCCTCAGCATCAAGTGATGGCTCATCCACTTTTCCTCTGCTGTGCCATTAGGCAGAGGGGCACGGTCTGGTCAGAATGTTGATATCATTATATTGCTGAAGTTGTGAAGATAAGGTCACTATTAAGTCATGGTTTGCATCTCAACATTCATAAAATTCTTAAGTCTCTTGAATTCCAAGGCAAAGCAAATCATCTATAAATATTTGAGTTTCCTCTTAAGAGAAGGATGGATGCCAAACCTCAAGCCAAGAAAACAGATGTAAAGTTTTCTTTAAAAAGTAACTGAAATATTTGAAAATTTCCATACTAAGACTTTGTTTTTTAATTAAGAGGATTTTTTTTTTTTTAATACTGAGGAGAAAATTTTTACTTTGGAAACCTCAAAAGCTTGAAATGAGCTTAAGATGTAGAAATATAAAAAAAAAAAAAAAAAAAAAAGATGTAGAAATAATTCCCATATTGGTCATAGGGCAATAAACTCAGGGCTGGGGTGACTGGGGGTCACAGTGACATTAGAATACTATTTGGAGTGAACTGCCACCTGGGGTGAGAAAACTGACTAGCTTCCAGTCTAGCCCTCCAGTCTAGAAGGAAAGCAGGGAGAGGAAAGGCCCCCTCCCAATACCTCATCATTTTAAGACTTCAAGGGCTTCCCAAACTTTCCCTCTGTCAACAAGCATCTAATATACTATTTTCCTTAATGGAGTCTCAATTATGAGAGGGCTACCTATAGGAAATTTTTTAATTAATTTTTATTTTGGCTATAAACCTTAGCTAAAATAAAAGAAACTTTATGTATCTATGTAATCTTTTGAAAGCCTTTGAAATATTGAGTTTAGCTTTACTAGGACGTTATCATCTCGGACACTACCACCTGATAACTATGGCCATTGTTTCTTTTTTTTTTTTTAACATCTTTATTGGAGTATAATTGCTTTACAATGGTGTGTTAGTTTCTGCTGTATAACAAAGTGAATCAGCTATAGGTATAGATACATCCCCATATCCCCTCCCTCTGTCTCCCTCCCACCCCTCCTATCCCACCCCTCTAGGTAGACACCACTGTTTCTTAAACTAATTCTTATCTCTCTGTGGCCTGGGTTTAACTGCTTCCTTTGTCTTAAGGAGACAAAGTCTGTCAGTTCTAGAAATCAAAACTGGTCTCTCTGGTCAGGTCATTAACCTTCTAATCCAAACTTCAAACTAAACTGATGATTTGAGCCCCAAACATTACCGTGGCCTGTGCCTCTTTTCTTGTTCCCCTGACCACAGGATTCAGACAGGGGACAGAGAGTATGGAGTGACAAGAACCGTAACTTCCAGCATAAGGAGACCCTTGACTTACACCACTTCACCTTTTCTCAAACTGAAGAGTGAGCCTGGCTCAGAGCAGAACTACACATGCCACTTTAGTCTGATCAGTGACTGTGAAAAATGAACTCCCCCCGAAGAAAATAAAAATTCAGTGTGTTTAGGTCTTAAACTGCACAGGATGATGTCTTATCATGACACACTTGCACATAAGGCAACTTGTAGAAAGACGTCTGTGACCACCGGTCACTCAGCGACACGGCAGCAACATCCCCTTGACTTGTCAGTGTTCTCTTTCCAAACACCATATCCTTCTTTCTAAACAGTGAGAAAGCCCCTGAGAAAATTTCCTAAATGGAATAAAAGCATCAAATCACTCTTGATGAGCACAGATTTCTTTTAAATATTTTTTTTAATCTTACAAAAGATGAGGGATAGTATTAACTCATTTTAAAGAAACTTTGTTTAAATAGAACACTTGTAAACCAGATAACCAGTTCTCCTTAGTTTATGCATGATAAACAGGATGGAAGTAACAACTGATTTTAACCTCCAGCTGGCCACTGCGCAGGTATTCCAATAGCAGGCCACACAAAGAACTAAACAGCACCATGGAGACTTGTTATTTCTCTGAAGTGCGTGTGTGCAGAGTTTCTGACTAACGCGTTATTAATTCAGGCATCTCCCACACCTCAATAAAGACTCTCCCGAGGACAGAAATGCAGGACACGCCTGTTCCGTATACAAAAGAAAACCTGAAAACCTCCACCCCTTTGGTAGAACATTCTGGGGCCATCAGATTCCTACTCTCTGTGGGCAGGGGTCCCCTGTCTGTGTCATTCTCTGCAACTCAGCCTCAGCAGCAGCAGTGGTGACACAGAACTATTTGTTGAGATGAAGTGAAAATGACACACTTCCAGCTAGCAGGGTAAATCTCATTACCTTATGGTCATCTACCTGTTCAGAGCAGTTTCCTATTTCATTACACAAGGAAAAACCACCACAGTAAAGTAAAGAGGTCCAAGGTCCAGCGCTCACAGCACCAGGGAGGCGGCCACTCTGCCCCAAGAGGTTCCCCGGAACTGCGGGTGATCACAGGCAGGGCCAGGTGAGGTGTGGAGGGCCTGGCACTTACACCTGGGGAGCCCGGAAACAACGGCAGCCTTCTGACTCGTGCTGCGCGAACCAGGCGCAGACTGAGCCCAAACCGTCCAACAAAGGTCCAGAATGTCCCCCACTAAAACAGTCGGGAACGAAAAAAGATAGTGACTAATAACTTGGCTTTTCAAATATTAGATATTTACAAACGAAGTGAATGATAATCGCTAAAATGAAAAACGAGAAGAGCCATTCTATGAACTGAATCAACTGGGGGCTAAACCTGAATCACAACCGCATTTGTGGAGAGTCCAGGGAGCCGGTTCCTCTTAACTTCTGACAGTTGTGGGATAACTGAGTGTTAATAGATGCGCAACAGCAAAAAAAATCCCAAAGACATCGTTTCTACCTCTTTCACCGAACATTTACCCTCCCCAGCAAAACTTTTTTAAAGCGTAAGGGGTGGTCCCGATTCCAGGTGAGGTTCAGAGGCGTCACCGACACCCGTACTCACTTGCGACCCCGAGCCTGGTCCGTTCCGGCGCCCCTGGAGCTGCGGACACCTACCCAGGAAGAGGAGGGGCCCTCCCCGCTCGGCTCCGCCTCCCAGGGCAGGGACCGGCCTAGCGAGGTGCACACCTGAGGACAGGTGAGGGAGCAGGTAAACACCCGCGTTTCCAGGGCAAAGCACCTAGTTTACACATATTCGCAGGACAAAAAGAGCAGCTAAGGGAGGTGTGCGCTCGCCCTCACCGGTCCCAGGGCGGCTGCTGAAGCAGCCCATCTTCGACGACTGGGCAGCCCAGCGGCCGTCCTGCCGCAGAGCGGACCTTGCGCAGCGGTTCCGACCCGGGCACCGGGGGCGGGGGTCTCGGGGGTACCAGGAGGTGCCCGTGCGGACCCCGCCCAGCCCCTGATCGCGGGCCTCACCTTCGGCCGCGCGGCCCAGGTGACGGGCGCTCACCTGAACCCCAGGACTGACTCCCTACTCTCCGAGGACACTCGGGGACCCATCAGGCCCCGTCTCTCTGGCTTCAGTCTGTGGCCCCCAAGACCCCGGGGCTCGGGGCTACGCCCTCTCCCGCCCTCGGGTGGTCACTCCGCAGAGCCGCGTGACCCCAGCTCTCCCCCATTGGGCCCCTCCCCTTCCAGGTGGCTCTTGGTCCCGCCCCATCCCTCCCCTCCCCGCGCCCCACCCCCTGCCCTCGGGGTGGCTCTCGGCTGCGCCTCCCGCGGGCGGCTCTGGGGCCAGACTGCGCAAGCGCGAGACTGCACTCTCGCTCCGGGTGGGGCCGGGGCAGGACTAAGTGGGCGCGCGCAGCGGGCCCCTCGCGGTGCGCATGCGCCGCGCCAGAAAAGTTCCGACGTGATTAGTGGGCGCCTCTATGAGCGCGGGAAGATGGCCGAACAGGTGACCAAGTCAGTGCTGTTCGTGTGTCTGGGTGAGACAGCGCCGATCTAGCCCCACTTTGACTTTCCTGGAGGGCTGGGGAGGGCTTCGTGCGCTCTGGGCCGCGCCGCTGGACCAGGAACGGTGATGCGCAGGAGGCCGGAGAGGGGAGACCCGAAGGGTGGCATGGGGCGCCGCGCTCCTCCGTCAGCGTGGCGCAGTTGCCCGGCAGCTCTGCAGGCGGGGTGTTCCTTGACGGGCCCGGTTCTCTCTCCCAAGCGGGGGTCCCCTGTTCAGTCCTGTCTCCGAGTCGGATCCCCTGTCACCTGCCGAAGTCCTCTATGCATGCCTGGACCTCTAGCTTCTGTACAGTCCTTTCTCCAAGCCCGGTTCCCTTCTCACCTGCAGCACCTGTACTCCAAGCCAGGGTTCCTGGCATTGCACTTGCCTAGAATCCCTTTTTCCCCTTCATCAGGTAGACTCGAGGCCACTGGACTGATCTGTCCTTTAAGGGCCTCCTGATGCGCCGAATCCCATGACAACACCGGTTTGCTGGCTTGTTTGCTTGGCCCGTGCTCACAAATGGATATGACCTAAAGGCAGGGGAAGTGCAAAGGTTTAGGATTTCTTGATTGTAAAAGCCAAACCAGGGAGACCTGATTCCCTAGTTCGCTGTGTAACAGCCCCATGTGCCAATATTCCTCTACATGAAAATGAAGGTATTTTTTATTTTTAATTCTTCAGGTGCCTTCCAGCTCAGAATTATTTTCATTTTTAGGATTTCAACAGTTAGCCTCCCTTACTTAAAATAGAGCTCACTTTCCCTTTAGCTTTCAGGATTTTTCCTTTGATAGGGCACCTCAGTGCTTCCACCCCATCTCCTTAATTCCCCAGAGAGGAAGGCTTACATGGTCAATAGCCCAGTGACTTAAAACCTTCCGATGAGTCTGCATTTCCTGCATTTCCTTCCTCTCCTCTTTAGGTGCACCCTTAAAGAAGACCACAGAAGTGTGCTCAGCGTTTCCCACTTTATCCCCTTTACCGTTTCCTACCCACACACCCTCTGGACTGCCTGTTCCCCAGTACTTCAGATGCTCAGTGTGCCTTCCATTGTGTGCTTCTTTCTGGGAACCCATTTTGCATTTTGCCTGGAAAGCCTTTCTAAAATGTCAGACCCAAGTATTCCCTTCGTTACTTTTTCCAGACCCTCTAGGTAGAGGTAGTTGTTCCCATGACCCTTTATAGACACCTTTCCTCACACAAATTTTATTATAATTACTTGATAGCCTCCTGAGATTATAGCTAGACTTAGCCCTCTTGAAGGCAATAACTGTGGCTTATTTCTCTTTGTATTTCCAGCTTTAGGACAAAATATGATGCACACTAGGTATTTGCAGAATTGAATTTCTATTAGGGGAAAAGTAAAAGGCCTCCTTGTTTCACTTTGACGGTAGGCGTCATTTGGCTTTTAAGCTCTCCACTGAAGGCTGACTGGCTTCAGCGCATTTATTTAAAGGGCAGTTCAGCCCAGGTTGGGCATCTGACAGGATTCCATTGCCTTGTTTATTTCACTTAGTATTGTTCATTAGGCTGACATAATGCAGTATGGTGGTTCTTAATGGGAGATGTCTGCTTGTAAGTATTTATCTTCAGCACTTTTTTTTTTTTTTTTTTTCAAAGCAACTGCCATGGTACCAGGCACTGTTCTGAGTGCTAGGGATATAGTGGTGAGGAAAACAGACAAAAATCCCTGCCTCTCTAGAGCTCACGTTCCGTCATCAACAATCAAGTATTTGGTTAGGACAGTAAGGCAGGAAGAAAGGGGGAGAGGAAGGCGAGCGCAGCTGTAAGTAGGCTGTTCCAGGGAGGCCTTACCGAGAAGGTGACATTTGAGCAAAGACGTGAAGGAGGTGAGGAAGCAAGCGTAGGGTATTTTGGAAAAGCACCCTGGACCCAGAGGATGGCAGGTGAAAGGTTTTGAAGTGAGGGTGCTGGCCACGTTCAAGAAACGGCCGGGAAGCTGAAGTTCTGGGCCTGGTGACCTAGTATCTTCTCAGTCAGACACTCGTCTGTACCTGAGGACTCAGAGATAATGTGAGTGTTTTCTCAGTTCCCAGTGGATACATAAGTAGTACTGTTCTTGGTGCACAGGGGAGAAGTTACTTCCTCACACACAGTGAGTGTTCTGGGGCAGGAGTCTGCAAACTCTTTATGTAAAGAGCCAGAGAAACATTTTGTGCTTTGTAGGTCATACCAGAGGTGTAGTGCAAAAGCAGCCCTAGCCAATACATAAATGATCATGCTTGGCTGTAATTGTGTATGGACACTGGGATTTGAATTCTATGTAATATTCTCAAGGTATTCTACTTCTGAGTTTTTTTCAACTGTTGAAAAATGTAGAAAATTATTTTTAGCATTGAGAACTATATACAAAGCTGGTGGGTCCTGAGCCCTAGTTTTCAGACCCACATTTAGGTTCTGTGGTGGACAGATCTGGTGAGGCCGTGTGAGGACTTGGGCTCACTGAGCGAGTTGAGCCATTGGAGGATTTTGAGCAGAGGTGGGAGGTTTAAAAAGAAGCCTTCAGCTGTTGTGTTGAGATTGGACTGAGAAGGGGTGAGGGCCACAGGAGGGAGACCCACAGTTCAGAGAGAGTTTGTGTGTTGGACCAGAGCTTTGCCGGTGGAGGGGGTGAGACGTGGAGTTCTGGGGGGATTTGAGGTTGCTGTTTGCCATTTCACTTGGCAGCCTGTATGCAGGACACTAACAACAGTGCACTTCTGAAAGATACAAGTTTTATTCCTTCAAAGCCTTTATTTGGACCTTTTTCAGACTGAAGTGCAAGGAAGTGTCAGATGTATACCATTGGTAAGGGTAATAGCAGAAAAGAACGGAACTCCTTATTTTGGCAAGATTATTAAGTGTTTAATGTTTTAAAGGTCTAAAGAATGTGTGCTGTTAATTGTGTCCCAGCCAGCACAGTGGAAGATGAGAGAGAACATAGTGGTGTCAGATTACCTTTTTCCTACAATTAACCAGTATTTAAATACTCTTCATCCTTTAAAGACCAGCCCTAATTGTTCTTTCTTTTTTTCTCATAAGAAACTTTCTTATTCTTTATGCTTTTTAGAATCTTTTCCTGTGCTCCTGTAGTATATTGCTTGTCTATCAGCATTTGTTTTCTTGTTTTTATTATAGCTAATTCCGTATCTCCCATAAATACATTGCTTGGCACGTGGTAGAAATATTTTGAGGGAAGATTTTCTGTCTTTTATCTTTCTTCCCCTGTGTAGTAAGGAATTTGACCCCATTTCATGAGAGGTCTTGCCTCTATCCTGGCTGCTGGGAGGTAACCTTCAAACCCCTTGGAATTCCCTTGGAGTGATAGGAGAGTTTTGTGATTCAGGGATGGCCCTACACAGCTTTTGCTGAGGAGGTAACTCGGGGCGGAGGCTGCGAGCCACACGTGGGAGGGGAAGGGGCTGGACACTAAGTTCGGCCACAGGCCAGTAATTCAATCAGTTAGGCTTATTTATGAAACGCCAATAAATCCTTGGCACCGGAGCTCTGCGAGGCGTCCTGGATTGGCAGTACTCTGAGTACTGTCACACATGGGTGACGGGAATGTGACACGTCCCCGAGGACCAGAAAGTTTCCTATTTGGAACTCTTCCAGAATCTTTGCTGTGCTCTCTGACTTTGGCTGGATCTGCTCTGTATCTTTTTGTGATAATAAAACTATAATCATAAGTGTAGCATTTTCCTGAATTCTGCAGTCCTTCTGGAGAAATATTGAACCTGTAAGGTTCAGCTGGTTTGAAGTGGCCAGCTGGTTTGAAGTGAGGGTGGCTGTGGGGATCTGTGAACTTGCAGCTGATGTAAGTTCTGGGCAGACTGGACAGCCTGGAGGACCATCCCTGCCCCAGCTGGCTGACTTCTGGGTCCACAGCACTCAAGCAAGGGCTCCGCACGGGTCCTGCGGTAGAAGTCTGTGTGGAACTACTCTTAGGCCTAAACACATTTGCTTGTGTATTTTATGAAACAATATTCGTCTGTATTATGTGCAGTATGCTTGAAAATACGTATTTTAAACTCTATTCTGTTGTATTTCATTTTAAAATAGACTGGTTGCCACCCACTTCGTTGATTTCCCGACTCGCTTCTGGGTCAGTGATAGCAACCTGAAAAACGATGGTTTTGGTCATAACTGTTCTGATTTCTGAGGTCTTTGTCATTTGTACTTTGAGTACTTGGACAGTTGGTGTGAAATCATTGAGCGGGGTTGGCTCAGCTGTTCCCCCAGGTTCTGCCAGGTGCTGGCAGGATGGTCACCTCAGAGAAGAGTACCTTGCTTCCCTCAAACCAGATGCTCACTCTGCCCCCTCCTTTTTTTTAAGGTAACATCTGTCGATCACCCATCGCAGAAGCAGTTTTCAGGAAACTTGTAACTGATCAAAACATTTCAGATACTGTAAGTACTGTTCACTACCTTAAAGAGGCCAACCTGAATGGCTTTGGGGCAGAAAATTGTGAAAAAAATTCTTTTTTTCTCCTGCAGTGGAGGATAGACAGTGCAGCAACGTCCACGTATGAACTAGGAAACCCTCCTGATTATCGGGGGCAGGCTTGCATGAAGAAGCATGGTATCCCCATGAGTCACGTTGCCCGGCAGGTACCGTACTTGACCTTGAAGGTGCACTTGTGTGTTTTGTGTTGCAGTGGGTCATTGACAGTGGCGCTGTTTCTGACTGGAACGTGGGCCGGTCGCCAGATCCAAGAGCTGTGAGCTGCCTAAGAGATCATGGCATTAACACAGCCCATAAAGCAAGACAGGTAGAAGAGACCTTGTTTAATTTCTAATACGTTGATCCCGTAACCTGAGAGGTTGTGAGAGGCTTAACCAGACTTATGTACAATGAGTGTGTTTATTTAGGGTCGGCCTAACCAGCCACAATACACCCATTCTGGTTCCACAGTTCTGAAAGGTTTGCATGGTCTTGGAATTGACTTATTAAAATGCATGGTCGAGAGAGCCCTGGCTAAGAGCTGGAAGACCTGAGCTGTCATCTCCTTTTTTTTCTATCTGTGAGGTCTTTAAACATTTAAGCCATAGTGACTTAGTCTGCTTCCATTACTAGGTTGTTGCTAGAATAAATTTCTGTTATAAATGCAGAAACATATTGCCAGCTGTGAAGTGCCTTAGAAATACAGGGTAATGCTGATATTATTATGGAGGCACGTCCTGTGCACCAGCAGTAGTCCTTCTGGGTTTTGGTTCTGGAATGCGGCCCAGCAGAACGTCCTGCGAGTAGGATGGTGTGCCTTATCTGCTCTCCAGGGTGGAAGCCACCAGCTGCATGTGGCTCTTGCACTTTTGAGATATGGCCAGTGTGATGGAGGCTGAATTTTAAATTGTAACTCATTTAAATAGCCACTTGGTCTGGTGGGCACGTTATTGGGCTACAGGGTTCTAGACTCCCGTGGAACCGCGGGAGGTGGGGTGCTGAGGTTTTCATGGCAGCATTTGTGGCGAGACGTCGGGGTCCGTAGGTGGCCTGTCCAGTCCCTCCCAGTCTAGGAGCTGCTGTGGGTGCTGGTGCTGCACCTTCTATGACCCCAGGGACCAGCTGCCACAGAAACACGCTTCATTTCTGACTAGCGTGTTGTCCTAAAGGGACTGCCATTTTTATCAATATGATTATTTTGTGGAGATTCAGTTGGATTTTTTAAAAACCTCGCTAAAATCTGCTAACTTCCTTTGGTATCCATCCTAACAAAACGTAGGCTCTATAGGCCAAGAAAGGTCATGGCTTGGTGTCAGATGAGCTTTTGAGGCCTTTAAAGTGAGAAGCCAAATATTTTGAAAATCAGTTGTCAAATATATTGCATGTTTGTAAGTATGGATGGCAGTGTGAGAACTATAATTTAGTATTAGTGCTTGGATCAGAACTTTTTGTAAGACTGGATAAAGATTCCTTAGTCATTGGTATACTAAATTTTGTCTCTATTTAAAACTTTGCAGATTGCTTTGCCATATAACATCGTATTTTAAATTTTGGCCGTTCTCAGTTTTTATCAATTACAGAGAGGAGTGGTTGGTAAACACATTTTGCAGATCAAGAAACAGTTCTGGAGAGAAAATAAATGACTTATTGAAGGTTACGCAGCTGCAAAGTGGTAGAACTTGGATTTAATTACAGGTTTATTTGTTGAGGTGTGTGCCAGAAAATTCACAAAACAAAATTTCTATAGAAACACTTTTAATATGTTAATAATGTCTCAGAAATTAGTAATACACACATTATTTTTGACTTAGATAACTGAGACCTGTGAACTAGTTTCTGGCTACATCAGTTGACTCTGCATGTTAACAATTTACTATTTAAATTAACTATTTTAAGGACCCTTTCTTAAGTGGAATTTTCATTGGAGATTAAACATTTTTTATATCATTTGTCCATTCTAATCTCTTCAGGGTTTTGCATACCTTGCCAATTTCTACTTTCTGTTTTTTAAATAATGTAGATTTATTTTGAGTAGACCTTCAGAATTATGAGCAATCATACTTCCATGTTTTCTATTTTTAAGATCAGATTATTTTTCATATGCTAAGTTTATAATAAAAGTGGGTACAAATGAAATATTTTAAATACACATGCCTTAAAAAAACAAAGCTAGAAAGTTACTGCTTATGAAATTATTACCAGTTTTAGAAGTAGTATTTCCACATGATCTATTTTCTTTTTCTTTTTCCTGTTGCTTTTAAGAAAATTTTCTCAACAATGATTTTTTAAAAAATTTGAAAGTCCTAGTAGGATATGTCAGTATCACGTCAGATCTTTGTTATTTTTTAGTATTTTCTAATGTTTACAGATTTCCTCTTTAGTGAGTATCACAATTTGTATGAGAACTATTCTAACATTTCTATTAAACCTGGGTTTCATAGACAAAATACACTTAGGTTACTTTTTTCTTTTTAGCGCGTGTAATCATTTCCCTGGGGTATGTGAACTCTCACATCCGGTTAGTTCTGTGGGGATGTTTACTTTATCATACATTCTTTCCCTTTTCAGTAAACTTTATTTGACACATACACAGATGTCAGGGAGCTCAGTGCATCTTACAGCACGACCAGCTCTACTCCCTCTACTCCAGAGGTCACCACTCAAAATGCCATCTACCTTTTTAACTTTATGGCAGTGGAATCCTATAGTGTGTATACTTCTGTCAGCATTTTCCTTTGTGAGATTCTCCATATTGTTGCTCATAGCAAAGCTTCAGTCATCTTCATTTGTGGACTCAGTATCATTTTACAGTTAGGCTACAGTTTATTTATCAGTTCCACTCTTGATGAACACTCGGGTTGTTTCTAGTTCGGGGCTGAGTTCCACTGAATATTTTTGTATGTGTGCAGTTCTGTTGGATACACACCCCGCATCACACACTGTGTCGGGTGGATACACACCTGGCATCACACACTGTGTCAGGGTCGAGCAGCCTCATAAAACAAGTTAGCTAATGTTTTTTTTCTCTTCTGTTAAAAAACTTTTGTCAAACAATGATGGTATTTCTACTTTAACTGTTTGGAAGGATTCATCTAATCCGTTGTCTTTTTGTTGTTTCCTGCAGTTGCTGTCATTTTCTTCTGCTGTCTTTAGTTTTTCTTCGGTGTGTAGTTACCAGCAGTTTTATGTGGTCAAATTCACTTCCTGAATTTGTGTCTTGATGGTTTTCATCAGTGCTGGAAGATTCTGGGCTGTTATCTTTGTATATTTTTCTTGCCCTCATTCTTCTGAGATTCAGCCTAAATGTATTTTGAACATAAATTTCTTGTGCTTTTTCTACTTTCTCCATCATTTTCACTCTGTTTTTCAGTCTGAGATTTTCCTACTGACCTGTTTTGTGATGTACAAATCTTTCTATGTTTTCAAACAGTCCATAAGCCTCTGTTTATTGAATATTTAGTGTCTGTTACTTTCTTTAATTCTTTAAGTGTTATTTGATTTTTTAAATTGATTCCAGCTCTCTGGTGAAATTCTGCATCTTGCCCTATATTTTCTTGAACAATTCCGATCACAGTTATTTTAAATAAAGTCTAAAAAAAAAATAAAATAAAGTCTAGTAGCTAATACCTGGCTCATCTGTGAGTCTGCTTTTCTTTTCTTTTCCTCCTTGTTGTATTGCTTGGTAGGCTTGCTAGTTTGTATTAAATGCTGAGCATGATGTATAAACAATGTAGAAGCTTTGGGTGAAGGTCCTTTGCCCCCACATGGCTCCGCTTGGGTAGGGCAGGGATTGGTTTGGAGCAGACTGGTTGCTGGACCTGCCTCGCGGGGCTCGGGCTGTGCTGGACGGGCCCCTCTCGGGTGAACTTCCGGGAGCCCCGCCTGCTGGGGAGGTGTTCGGCACACAGGGCTGCTCCTGTTTGGCAGCTTCTGAGGTAGTTCTTCTTCCTTCCTCGCTGAGTCTGCTGCGTGCGGCCTTCCACTTGTTCTCTTGGCTTCTTTCTCTGAATGGTTTAGGAACTTGGCAGGTGCTCTGAGGAGAACACGTGTGGGCGCCAGCTTCACCTCCAGCGTCTCCAGCCGGTGAGGTTGCCCACTGGCCCTTTGGTGCTTCTGCCTCCCATCAGCGGCCTTCTGCCCAGGCTTCTCGTGACCTGGGAGGCCGGATGGTTCGACCCACGCGATGCTGAGCACCCCTTTCGTCCCCCATCGTGACAATCACGATGTCCTCAGACATTGCTAACAGCCCCTCCTGCGAGAGTCTAAAGCACAGTCCCCAAAGTGGGTTCCAGGGACCCCTAGGCCCGTGAGGTCAAGATGTGTGAGCCAGGGATCCATTCAAACGGTCAGGCTAACCATAACCAGTGAGCTTGGACAGAGTAGGAAGAGTTTGCGCGTATGTTTTCATGTTCTGCATTGCAAATAACCTGTAAGAAACCACTGCTAATGAGCTTTGGTGTTGCATCAGAGAATATCCACAGTTACACGATGGCTGGTAAAATACTGCTTTTAAGCTACGTACTTGTGTGCGGCTGGGTTTGCATATTTCAGCAGATCAAATGGAGAAGCGCACAGGAGAAGCGTCTGCCTTGAGTAAGCAGACATTAAAGAGATTTGCAAAACTGTAAAGCAGCGCCACTCTCCTCCCCAAGTTTCCGTGTGGAGAGTAGAGCTGCTTTTCATTTATAAAAATGTTATAGTAACAGGTAATGCATTTTTATTATTTTTAAGTGAATAATAAGTGTTATAAAAATTTCACTTTTAATAGCTTTGGTGAATATTGGTACAATAGATGTAACCCTAAGTAACAAGTTGTTTAGAGGGAAGGCCTAAATAATTTTTAAGAGTTAAAAATTTCTGCATCCAGGAAGTTTGAGATCTCTCTTCCGAGCTCTAGCCAGGGCCCAGAGTCAGCAAGTCCTCTTGAGGGCGGGAGCAAGATGCCAGCTGCCCTTTGTGGCCGGTCAGCCCTCTCAGGCAGCCAGGCTTATCTGTAGCAGCAGAGGGCCCGCCAATTTGCATACCTGGTCCTGTGCACGCGGTTGAGATTTTGGCCTTTCTGAGCCTGGCTGTCATGGGAGCACGTTAATGATTGTGCAGAAGTGTTTAGTTTTGATGGGCGTTTTCTACTTTTTTTCTGGCAATAAGGTTGTTTTGCCACAAGCTATTTCATTTATAGCTGCAAGCGGAAATCCTTTACCATGCATTCTTTATAAGATGTTAATTATAGCTGTTCCTCTTCTTCCACAGTCATTTTAACATCTAAACATCATGTAGCTACATGTAGCTGTCAGTTACTAAGTCTTTCTTAGGATCTGCAATTGCAGTCATTCCAAAATTAAAAACAATGTTTAATATTTAATCCCAGGACATTTCTCAGACAACTAATTTGGGGAAATAACTTGTAATGTTTGCTCTAATAGATTTAAAAATAAGCTAGTACCTTGGGAATATTAGCAAAATTTGGTCCCGGTACTTTATTAATGTGCTACACTAAAAAATAATGCAAGTGCATACTAAGAGCCAAAATTTATTATTTTTAACAGAATAGTGAGTATATTTATGGTTCTTTCGCAACACTGATTATAGTAGAGTGTCACTACTCTGTTTAACCAGGAATTCAAAATCTTTGTAGTTTCATTGTACCACTATATTTTAGAGGATTTTTTTAGTGATGAAGATGAGTATTGAAAGCATTCTTAGAAATTATTTCCATCCTTGATTACGGCATGTTTCCCTTCCTTCCTTCCTTCCTACCTGCCTACCATTTTTTTAATTGAAGTGTAGTTAATTTACAATGCTGTGTTAGTTTCAGGTGCACAGCAGAGTGATTCAGTTATATATATATATATATATATATATATATTCTTTTTCCGATTCTTTTCCCTTATAGGTTATTAAAATTGAATATAGTTGTTCCTTTCTTACTCTGTCATTATTTATACTACTAAAAAATCATGAGTTTTTTGTTTATATTTTAGTGAGCTTATGTTTATGAATTATGTCAGAAAACAGCACAAAGTTTAGGTTAGAATTAGTAAAAATACTGAGTGGCACTCTCTTCTGTGTCATGTCCAAGTTATGGATATTTAGTCAGAATAGAGAAGATCCAGAGATTCAGTTACTCATGTGTTTCTTTCTAGTGAGCCTGACCACCCTACTTAAAATGTTGTCTTCCTCTCTGCCCTCTTCTCTGCTTTATTTTTCTGTGAGGCATTTTCACTCCTGAGAGCTGCCCACCCTGCATAGGAGGGAAGCCCCACGAGGACAGCTGTCAGTGCTGCAGTTGATACATGTCACTGGGGCTGAGGATGAGTACTTGTAGAATGAAAACTAGGGCTCAGATACGGAACATTTTAATAAGTTAACTGAATTATACTTTGTTTCTAAGAAGTCGAAGATGAAGTATAAACTTTGCATCCACATATTATACTACTTAATGATTATTCTAGGGAACTGTATAAAATAAAATTTATTTGCAATACAATTTTAGGAAATCAGGTTAACTGTTTTAACTTTAAAGTACCTTAATTGATTTATAACTTAATTAGTGAGTAGCAGATTCAAGTATAGCCTTTTTTTTTTTTTTTTTTTTTTTTTTTAAGGTTCTGTTTTGGATCCTCTAGGCTTGATTGGTCTAAACGTAAACATTATGTTTTCACTTCTCATTTACTTTTAGGTTACCAAAGAAGATTTTGCCACTTTTGATTATATGCTATGTATGGATGAAAGCAACCTGAGGTAATCGTATTTTTAAAGGGTATTTCTCTTCAACTCAGTTTAGTAATAGGCTAAGCAGTTTGTTGTCCAAAATGACTTTTCTAGTACCTTAAACTTTTAATATATAGTGATGGTCACAACATGTAGAAGTACTTATTTAGAGTAGTAAGAAATCTAGAGAATAATTTAGAATTGAAGTCTCATACATCTGTTTATACTGAGACACACCCTTTGATAAGGAAAAGTCTGATATATAAGGTGATGCTTTGTTTTGCAGGAGAATGAGTTCGTTATTGCTATAATGATTCAGGGCCAGCATGGTGTTTTATTGTGTTTCTCATCTTATTCCCCCTTACAGCTGCCCCACACCAACCCCCAAAAAAAGACTAACAAAAAAGAAGACTTTTTAGTTCATTTAAATTGTTGATTGCCTTAATCAATTTAAAAAATAAAAACTGTCAGATTAAGGTATTAGATAAAAATGGCTACGCATGGTGCGTATCATGTGCTGTGCACGCCAAAGCGCGTCCTCTGAAGGTTTGCACTGTTGCTCCGTCTTATCAAAGAGGAATTCGAGGCACAGAGAGGTTACGTTACTTGCCCAAGTTCACAGATTCAGCGGTGGGTGTGTTGGAATTTTAGCCTAGGCTCTGTGAGGCATGAGTCACACTCACCACCGTGCCCTATCGCCTCACATGTGCGTTTGACCTCAGGGGACATGGATCTGGGCAACAAGGAACTTGGTGTGGCATTTCTTCAGCCAGGCATTGGTAACCAATGATGAGAGCATTTTCCTGGGCCTCTCCTCGTGAAGTCTGAGGTGGGCTTACATGTATTACGGGCTTCATGTATTAAAATTAAACCTAACAAACAGTATGATACAATGTGACCATGCAAAGATAAATGAATACGATATATTTTACAAATACAGAGGCAGACTCGGGCTAAGTGACCAAAGGGAACATATGAGCAGACCGTGCGCCAGTTGCAAGACGGGCACCATGCTGCCTGGCACACAGTAGGTCTTGCTGAGTGAGATGCCTCAGCAGTCCGCCTGCAGGGCCCTTGGTGTCTGCCCTCACCGGGAGGACCGAGCTGAGCCCTCGGTGTGAGCACAGAACCACACTGCCTTGCTTCACTGCTAACCCGTAAAGGTTGCACGTGTTTGATTCACAGAAACTCTTTCCTTTAGTCACTGTTGTAGGTGGACAGGTACGGATGCAACAGGCTTACCTAGGTTTTCATTAATCACGAACTGTGTTAAAATGCATAGATTTTCTGTTTTTGTTTTTCGCTTGTGAGTTTTGTTTTGTCCTCATTTTTCTCACAGAATAGCTCATGAGTAGCCTCAGCAGTGTCCTGTTAGAGAACTCCGTGTGGCACCCTGTCTGTTAATGCAATGTCCAGACGTGGTTGGCACTTGGTGGTGCAGCCCGAGCCACCCCTGCGCCCACCTGCCCTTCACGTTTCAGCCACAGTGGCTTCCTGGGGAGGGTCTGTGCTCCGAGGCGTCGCGGGTTTCCCTTTAGACTCTGTTGTCCCCCATAGAGATTTGGTAACCTAATGCGGGAACAGTGCACATGAAGCTCAGTGAGAAAGCGGAGGTGGGAGGTGGGAACGGAGCCCCCCTAGGCAGTGGAGTGGGTGCAAGGACCACCGTCAGGACACCTTAGCATGGAACCTCCCGCCCTCTGGGACTTGGTTCTCAAGGCTTCTTGCGTTCCATTCTGTCACCTTCTCAGGAGAATGCTGATTACTGTCTGACTCGAAGCTGTACGTTTAGTGTAAATCCCCTGCTGTTGCGAGCTCCCTTGCCTGAGAGACAGAGCCCCATGACCGCAGCCCCACAGAGGGCCGTACAGAGCTGCCGAGTGTTTGATTTCCCCTTTAAATCAGGTCACTTTTGCTGGATTTTGACATGGAGGCTTCATAAAACCCTAGCAGATGTCCCAGTTTACCTTGAAGCCATAGATCTGAAAATGAAGTTCATGTTTCAACTTTACAGAGATTTGAATAGGAAAAGTAATCAAGTTAGAAACTGCAGAGCGAAAATCGAACTGCTTGGGAGCTACGACCCACAAAAACAGTTCATCATTGAAGACCCTTATTATGTAAGTACGGCTTACAGGCTTCCATCCTGCGGTTCAGGGCAGGGGTAACGCGAGGATCAGCCTGTCTGTGGGCCCTAACGTCCGGAGTCGGAGGCAGCCTCCCGAAGGGCCTCTTCCTCGCGCAGGCTTCGCTCCTCTTCCTTTTCCCTGTCTTTTCAGGGAAATGACGCTGACTTTGAGGCCGTCTACCAGCAGTGTGTGCGGTGCTGCAGAGCCTTCCTGGAGAAGGTTCGCTGACCCGGGCCCAGTCCTGCTGCGGCCCGGGCTCCTCCCCGCGGGCCCGCGTTCTCAGGTGTCACAGTGTCGCCATTCCCTAGCCAGGGCCGCAGCCCTTTCTTCAGTTGACTCACTGTTTCTTACCTTAAAAAATAATTGTAGATGGAAATCAGTTGTTGCGTTTGGTGGAAGAACAAATAAAAAATTTTGATTCAGACAGTTTATGGGGTAAATGTTCTTAGACTAGTTGAACCTCCCACTTTGCCCCAGTTACAAAAATAGTGGAACAAACAAAATAGTAGAGCAGCAAAATAGCACATAATGAAGTAAAACATTACTGTAAGGCCCGTCAGCATCTGAGCCCATCGGCGCTTCCAAGATCTGCACTACCTCTTCCCTCTGTGTGGACGGGGCCCCTGCCCTGCACTACCTCTTGATGCCAGGGCCCGGTGTCCCGTGATGCTGGCGAGAAGCGTTCACACTTGTGCATTTACAGGACAGGAAGGCGGCAGATTTGTGCGACTTATCTTCAGCACCTTCACTCCTTAGTTTGTGTCTGTCTAGTTGATTTCATAAGGAAGTTAGCTTACGTGTTCCCCTTTGAACCACTTTGCCTCTGGACACGTAATTATGTCTGGGAAGAAGGACACTTGTGTGCTGGTTTACCTTAGGGTCAGTTTGGGGACCACGTCTGCTTTTACATGCATGTGATTAACCTGAATGTCAAATATAGGTCAGCTTAGGTGGGAAAAAAATAGTAAGTGGGAAAAAGTCCTTTTATGTTGGAATGCTTAAGTATTGATAAGTATTCTTTTATCAGTGCTTAGTTTATAGGCAAATATAGGTAATTTCTGTGCACTTGGAGATAACTGATTTAAATTCATATGAATATATGTCAGAAAAGATTGTTTTCAAATAAACTGGGGAAATTACAAAACTACAACTAAGTACAAGTGTGGTGTCTGCCTGTTTTTTTACTGACAGGTGGAGAAGAATCAGAAAGCATTGCCTCCACTGTCCGTTTTGGATGATGTGTAATGTGTGCCTGTCTGCTCAGTGCCGGGCAGTACCCTGAGGAGCCTAAGTGCCTAAGTAAGCACGTTGCTTCCACTTGAGTAATCTGTTCATGGAAGAAGCTGGCAGCCCTGCAGCCACAGTGGCCTTGCCTCTGCCCCCGTCTTCAGTGGAGTGTGGGTTCTCCTCCTTGGGGCCAGCACCCCAAAGCAGACCCCTGTGGATGGCTAGATGAGGGACAGCTTTTCTCCACTCCCGGTCTTCACCCCAGGTCATCGTCGATGACCCGAAATCCTGGGAGGACTCTGAGGCCCAGATCAGTGCGAGTGACGGTCGCTCAGAAGCAGGGAGAGTTCAGAGGAACGGCCTCTAGTATCACAGGCGTCCCAGATGGAGGACCTTCAGTCCTGAACTCACTCGGGCCTGAGGGATGAGCAAGGCAGCTTTCCCACCAGGCCACCGCGGGCGGCAGACTCAGGGACACTGGGGAGGCCACGGCAAGAAGACTGGCCAGGTGTGTGTGTGGCGGCCTGCGGGATTGCTCCAGGAGGGCTTATCCTGAAACGTGGGAGGTTGGGTGGATTGAGAATTTGATAATGGTAGCTCTAAAAAGTAAAGAATTGAGGGGAAAAGTCTACCTGCAACTAGCAAACAGGAAAGTAAAGCACTTCAAAAATTACACCCTAGTGCCCTAATCGTTCAGTAATTGCTTAATACTCTCAAAGTAAGGAAATTTCTTACTCTTTTCTGTTCCTTTATGTTGATCAATAAATCTCTATAGTTTGTTTTCTTTAATATTTACATATATGTCTTAAATACAGATCCTCAGACAAATCCTAGGATTCCTAAGTTGACTTTGTCTTTAGGCTGTATCCACACTAGGGGTCATATGAACAGAAAACCTCACTGCTGAATTCACTTGTCTTAAAAAATTAGATCCAGTCAGATTTGTTCAAAATATATCTACCTGTAAAAATCTGGAGCTTCTTGGAAGTCTTAAGGTCCCTCTTAGTTTAGTGTTTCCATTACAAAGTCATACAGGAAATACAGAGTTTAGTGTTTCCATACAAAGTCATACAGGAAATACGGATGCAACCTTATTTGAAATATTCGCTACCAAATCACGTACGTTAAGAAATATGTCGCCAATATATAGTGCCACTCTCTTTAAAAAATGCTGATGTCCTTTACAAGAATTCATAGCTTTCTCGTTTTATTTATTTATGCCTTTTATATTCTGTGATATCCTGCCAGTATTTCAGTCTTTTCAAAAGATCTGTAAATCATGAATTCCCAACGATGAACTTGTTCAGAAGTAAAGAGTCGCTTTGAAGACTTCATTATAACAAACACTTCATTTATTACTTGCGTTTTATTTACAGTATTTACATATTGCACAGTATCTGGATACTATTTTACATTTATTATACAAAGGACAAATGAAATTAGCCTGAGCATGTACACAGATTTACACTCCAATGTCTCCACAACTGAAGTTCTTTTCTCTCTCTCTCTTTTTTTTTTTTTTTAATTTTTCATGCAATTCCAAATGATACTCTGGGAATTTAATTGTAAAAGTAATAAAATATTAAATAATACCATATGCTATATGAAAATATAGTTTTAGATTCTGCTGATTCTGCTTATGCTTCTAAAGAAATATTTGTGATGTCACCTAATCAGGAAAATGAGATATCTCTGCCATTTCACAGCATGACACATCAAATGTGGAGCATTCTCCGGTTTTCTAAAATGACCAGTGGCAAGCGTTACTGTCAGGCACACCCATTTACTGACTCTGTGTCCACAGACGGTGTCAGCACACAAAACTCAAGGTAAAGGAATTATGGAAGAGTCTGTCTGCAAAAATAAAGCTCTGTTCACGGGGTGTGTCCAGAAGGCAGTGGGTTCTGTCCTTTGGTCTCCAAGGCACTTCTCGTGGTTCCTGGGCCGTTGCTCCTGCACGGTGCTCTCTGCTCACTGCGAAACAAACACGTTTGGTTTCAAAGAATGATTCACAGTTGCTTAGTGATTCTGGAAGACCTATACATTAAATTACGTGCAACGTAATGTGTGCCTAGATATGAGGAATTACAGTGTGCATGTTGCCCTGTGTTCCAAAATGTGTGTCTGTTTTATTCTGGAAAGTAACTCAGTCCTCAGTCATCACGGGCCTGCGGTGCTAAAGGGATGAAAATCATCACAGACGAAGAGAATGCTCGTTAGGATCTGAAGGACAGCGCTCAGTGTCGACGCGTCTGCCGTCAAGTCCTCAGTAGTTCCGTCCACGCTGATTTGGGGCAATCCTGGGCTGCTCAGGTGAGGCTGCATTTTGTAGAATGAGCTGGATACTTGTTACTCAAAACTCCGTTTCTCTGAAAGTATTCCAGGGCTCAGACTTCTAACTTACTCGAGCGGCAAGTCCAGGTAATGAAGGGGTGTGTTTGGGAGGCTGTCTTGCTGTGTGGGAGGATGGCTGGGAAGCTACAGCTTCTCTTTGGCTCAGAGGAGATCAGGTCATGAGTTTCAGCAAGAAGGAGCGAAGGGCTCGGGCTCGGGCTCTGCTCTGAGACCACAAGTGTGGAGGGTCCCTGTGCTCGGACACCTCTAAAGACTTACTTCTTTCACACTTAGCCTTTAAGAAGTTGAGGTTATGGTCTGGAGTAGGAGGAGGAATCTTACTCTGCAGCTTTGTCCTGACATCTTCACGTGTTAGGGCAGCAGAAGAAAGGTATGTGGACACAGCTTATGCCACTTAAGGAAAACCTACTGCTAACGCAGGATGTGTGCTCTGCCCTCTGGGATGTCAGGGTACACAGAAACCCTTGACTGTCTGCATCGTCACCAACCAGTGAAGAGTTTGCTACTGCGGTTTAGAACTTCTGGAATTGGAAGAAGTTAATCTTTTAAAATGTTATAAAATTATTTTAGCAGAAGTATCTGTATTTTAAACTACCCATTTCTTGGCCAAAGTGAACACAGTTACTGACAGTGGTGACCAGTGTGATGTGGGTCTCCGTGTTGTGTTGGGAAAGCCCTGGTGTGCCCGTCCTGAGACGGTGCAGAGGTAGGCCCATGCTCGGGAGCAGTTCCACGCAAGCGTAGGCTCCTGGGTACCATTACTCTCGACTTTTCGCTCCGGGGAGCTGTCTCTGCAGGAGAGCAGTCTTTGGGGACCCGCTGTGGGGAAGCACGGGGTTAGCACGCAGGCACAGAGACAGGAAGCCTGTGGCCTGAGCGGTTCTTCTGGTGGATGTGGACGCTGGGCATCTGGTCTCCCCACTTGTAAGTAGATGGCAGTTGTTTTCCAAGGATGTGCCTGTTCATCTTTGGAAATAGTGATGCTTTAACTATAAAGAAATGCTTAATAAAGACAACATTCTCATCTCCCCGGGCAGGTACTTTGGGAGACTTGCAAGAATCCATTCCTTGCTTTAAAAATAAGAAGTTTTCTGTTGGCCACGTGGGCAGTGGAAGAGAAACTGGACAGCATTCAGATGAGAAGTGAAGGTGGAGGAATTTCTCAGCTTTGGCATTAAAAACTGTGCTTTCACTTCCCCCACATAGAAAGTGTTATACAAGTTTCAGTGAGCTTGTGGAAAATGTGGGATGATACCCTCCACTAGCCACTTGTTTCACTGAACCCCCATTTGCTAGTGGGACTTCTGATGGGAAGAAGCCGCGCTAAGGACGCAGCTCAGGGCAGCACCCACTGCCCGGCTGACCCCGAGCATCTGTGCAGACGTTGTTCAGCGCAGCCTTCACCATGGTGAGCACCCCTCCTCCACTTACAGGAGACGAAGGGACAGCCATCTGACTGCGAGGTAGACCCAGCATCTGGCCGTGCCTAGCACACAAGACACACAGCTAGTGTCCAGTTGTGAAGTTATAGTTTGTGGCTGAAATCGATGGCATTTGTCTCAGGAAAATAAAACCTTTCAGCCCATCCCTTGACTCTTGCTGACAGTTAGTGTTTATGTGTTACATGTCAGCCCTCAAGAGGCCAAGGTAAAAAGTTTAGCCGATAAACTCAATGTGTATTTATATTTTTACCATCAGAGGCTTTGAAAAAATAACTTTTTGATAGAAACATTTAAAGAGGATACCTATTCTTAGCTATTCTTTATAAGCGTATTGGTATAATGATAGAATTCAACGCAAACATTTGCCAGATACGTCACTAAAATTTGCATGGATACGGTTGGTCATATACTTATTTATGAATGTTTGAGTGAAAGCCTAGAAGTGGGTGGGCAGATACACACCACGTCACGCACTGAAGTCAGTAGCCAGTGGGCTGTGTGCAGGTTAATGTGAGCTCGGCCAGCGTGTCCTCCTGCGACAGGTCTCAGTGGCTTCCTAGGGTGCTGTGTGTTTACCGCTGGCCAGTATCTAGAGCTATTTTGAGTGTTCTGTCAGCCTTACTCAGAGTAAGGCTACTTTACCTAAAGAATGACTGTCTCTAAACTCCCATGAAGTTTTCATGTCCCAAATGCATCCAGTCTTTGGTGTGTGGGCCACAGCGACAGGGCTGTCAGCTTACCTTATCCCTCCATGCACGTCGGACTGACAGCCAGCCGGGTAAGAAGCCGGGCGCATCTCTTATAGTCTACAAGGGAAGTAAATCACAGACCCTCGTCAGCTACCTCAACAACTTAAATGAATAGCATTCATTTTAAACAAGCATAGCAACTGCTAAAGCCATTCATTCCTTTAAATATTCTGAATTCCTTGAAAACAATACATAGACTGTCATCTGCAATCGTGGCTCGAAGTTGTTGACTTAATAATCTATGGTGCCTCGGGGCCTTTAGCATCACGTGACAGAAGTTAAATGGTGTAACTGGGAGGCTGTGGGAAGTGGGGATGCAGAGTCTCCCACGCGGCTGCTCTCTGCTTGTTTTCTTCTTGCAGTAGCTGCTGGGCTCATTAAAACAGCTTTCGTTTTGCTTCCTAGAGTACGGTCTTCCCGTGCCCTGTGTTACTTAACTTTTAGGTCACGTGCAGGCCGAGTCCCCTCTTGAGTTAATCATAACACAAAGCCTTCCGCACAGAAATTCTAAAGACAGTGGGTCAACAGCCAAGTACCAGAGCAAAAAAACCTGGCTGGACGATGGAGGGAAGCGAGAGCTGATTTCTGAGCGCAGACTGGTTTTCTTAGGCATCTCATATGGTTTCCTGTTTCATTAGTCTCACAGGTGCTGCCTTACAGGAGACAGCAATCACGCCCATAAAGGGATTCCTCAATATGAAGTTCACTTCTCAAGAGTCACAAAATCCTACTTAAAGATGGAAGAATTCATACTCTTAGCTGAAATTCTGAGTGAATGAGTAGATTGACAGCAATAAATATGCACAGCATGTTACGCAAGCACCTAAAAGTCTTCTAAAAACGCACCCGCTAAATATCTAGAGGACATAATAATTTGGGCTCAAAGGAAAACATTATCTGACAGCTGGAAGCAAGGTCATCAGGATTCCTGGCTCTTCTGCTCTTCTTCAGATGCGCCATGTTTTTTAGGATGTGGTTTTCCTAAAGAGACCACATGTGGAAGCAGCGGACTGTAGGAGCTCAAAGGAGATACTGGCGTTTGCCACACACCCTGAGATCCTGAGGGCGACCGCGACCCCGCTGGGCCACATGTTCTCCACCCTGATGTCCACCTGGGGTCCCCTTAAGGCGCAGACTTTGCTCAGCAGGTGCGGTGGGCTCAGAAGTCCTGCTCTTCCCAGGAGCCCACCCCAGGACCACACCTTGAGTGAGAAGGGCTGTGGCTCCTTCTGTCTAACCGGCCAGGATTCCGGGAACTGCCGTATGCAGCCTTGGGCAGCACAGAAGGGGCCAGGTCGTCTCTGCAGCTCTTTGTGGGCTGAGAGAGGTGGGACCCAACGAGCAGCCGCTTGTTCAGGGCACAGATCTGCTTCCAGGCCCAGGGGCATTTCTGACCGGTCCTGGTCCCACCGCCTCACCTTATGGGTGACTAGGAGCTTGGTGGTGGCCCACTCAGCAAAGGAGGCGGCAATGTGGGTGGCACCTGTGGCGTCTGCGATGGGGCACACGCAGCCTAAGTGCCTTGTCTGTCTCCTTGCCCGTGAATGAAAGGATTCAAGCAATGACCCTAAGGGTCACTTTCAAATTTAGAATCTATGATCCTATTATTGTAAAACAAGATTTAATATAAAAATATATACACATTGAAACAAAATGAGAAAGTTCTCTGACCCCTAGAAGCAGGTTAGTAATTCTCAAACAGAAGGTGATTCCATTTCAGAGGAAGGAAAGAGGGAGGTGAGGTGTCCCAGGTCCACGTGGCCTCGATGAGAGGGTGAGACTGCAGCATGGAGCTGCTGGGACACGGGTGCCGCCCGCTGACTTGTGCCACTGTCCCTGTGACAGCTTCGACCGGGACCACCTCAGCTCCCTCCTGAAGGCGCTGCCCGTCTTCCTGCCATGTCTGGGGACGTGCGAGACGAGGCGCCCCATGACGTGATGCTGCGGCCTGCACAGAGCGGCTTCCCCTTCATGGAAAGGAGCTTGTTGTTTTGAGCAGGACGGGCAGGTCTGGTCCGCTGCCCCTTGGGACAGTCCTGAAAGCTGCTCCTAAGATACCTGGCTTATTTGTACAACTGCCCTCCTGTGAGCCTTCAATGGAAGGAAAGTTGTGGTCCCTACACACAAAAAAATTGGTGTAGGGCTCTAGCAGATGTCACTCTAGCGAATAAGTTACTTGTCATCATTGTATGTTTTGTGAAGAGCACAGGGAACCACTTTTGGGGGAATGAAGTACACTTGGTTGTGGACAAACCAGGAAGTTACAGCAGAGAGCCAGACAGAAGAGGGCACCTGCATTGCTGAATTAGTGATGAAGCCAAGCAGAAGAGCAGGATTTTGAAATAGCAGCAAAATTCCTGGGTGATGGGGTTATAACTACTGGTGGAAACACAAAGTCTCTGGCCAGGGCGGTGGGGATGGCCCAGGGCCAACCATAGTTACCTTAACACCCTGCAGTAGTCATTTTAGCAACTCATTTGAAACATTTGTTCCACTGTCAGAGTTGAGTGGATACAAGGACAGGCATCAGACCAGAATTCGAGAACGTGCATGGAAGAGTCCAGCCCCTTCCAAGAGCCAATTCATTCCAGTGACTGTAAACCATGTTCCGTTTGGCACTAGCTGCTGCTGCCTGTACTTATCTTCTTAAGTGGTCTACTCACCCCAGCCCCTGACTGCATAGTCAACAGCGAGTAAATATTAGCAAACCCGGGTTACAGAAGGCAGGGGCCTGTTCACCTAGGTGGAGGGGCCTGAAGTCGCGTCTACCCTGTACTGGCATTTCTAAAGCGAGTTGGATGCGATCACTTACAGGCGGGGATGGTGCAGTCTCGGGTGTTGTGGTAAAGTCTGTGGAAGTGTTTGCTGCACTTTGGGCTGAAATAAAGAGGACCTGGAACGTGGAAGAAGAAACAGATTGTGAGGGCTGCGGGATGCCAGGAGCTGGGGAGCAGCGAAGTAATGCGTGGAAAGCTTACCTGTAAGATGTTTCAGAAACTTGTCTTTCATCCTTAGATCTCGAGGAACAATTTCTGTTTGAGGGAAAGTAAATTAATTATTCAATTGCCTGAAAAAAGCATGTTTTCATGTGATCCGAAGTGAATGTTTAAAGTTACTGGAAATTCTGCCCTGAACACAGCAGCCCCGTGATTGCAGTACGTGACAATGTGAAGACGGGTGATAGGGCACATTTTCCTCAAATCGTATTAACTGCTCTCCAAGCTCCGGTATTAATGCCCAGTCTCCACCACTAGGATAGAGGCAGGGACTGTAAAGTTATAGGAAGAGAAAGGGGTGTGTGTGTGTGTGTGTGTGTGTGTGTGTGTGTGTGTGTGTGTGACAGTTATCTTCCAGTGAATAAACCACTCGTAGACACTTTCATCTTGAAGAACTTGGGAATCATATTCCACAACCTCTCAAAGTTTAGGAAGAAAACCTGATCTCATACTTCAAACAAAAAATTTGCTATAGGTATATATTCTTCTAGGTATATATTTAGAAAAAGGGTTAGTTGCTGTCAAAACCACTTGTTATGAAGACTGGTGTGAATGCATGGAAACAGACATTAACCTGGTTGGATGAGATAAAGGTACAGTTCCCAGGGAAAGACAGTACCGGCACAGCGCCTAGGTAGTGTTGGTAACTAACGTGACTGACATTCTTTCTGATTTCAGCCTTGTTTTTGCTTTTTTTTTTTATAGTCATCTGGATTCATTCTCACCCACCTGTTCTGCACTAGTAATGCCATGGCACGTGGTCACACTACCACCAATTCTCCTCATCTGAAGAGGGAACATTTCCATAAGAATCTTACTTGCAAGGTTCAGACATCTCCTAAATGTCAGTCTTCATTTACAACTAACTTTAGTCAGTCTATATAAAATTGACCTTATCATATTTGACCTAATTGTGTCATGAAAGCATTAAAAGCTTGCATGCTTTCCTTGGTAATTTCCCAAGGGGCAGCCGCTCTGGGAAGGCTCTGCCATGGGGAGGGGGGGCGGGGAATGGGAATTTGTGTCTCAGTTGAAAACTGCTTTGCTGAAAATATTTCCATTTCCAAAATAACAGATGACAGTTCTATGCTGAAATTACTGACCTAGGTGACAACTCACACGTCTTAGAAGTGGATGAGGGATAGTTATGCTATCTGCCAGGCATCATTCATGGAATTCCTACTTCCTTCTCTAAAAAAAAGTATTTCCCAGTTTTTTTAACAGTCAAAATGTATTTATATTTTAAAAATACGTATGTGTTCTCAAAGACAATTCTATTTGCAAGCAAGTACTAGCTCTTCCAGCGTCTCCCGAGACAGGACAGGCGGACGCGCCGCCAACACCGCACACACACGAGAGGCCCTGGGAAGCGGCCCGCTCCGTCTGCACAGCCACGCGGGCGGGGACGCTCACCCACTCTCTGCTCCTCCGGGTAAGCCCCGTAGTCCGAGACCGCCCTGCGGCCCAGGCTGTAGTCCTGCCGGCCCGAGAGCTGCAGCCTCTTGGACTCTCCCGAGTGGTACTTCCTGAGCTCCTGGACGATCTCCACGATGAGCTGCAGCAGCGTCTGCCTGTCTGCCGCCTCCCGCGTCTCCGCGAGCCCCCGGCCGGGCCCCGCCGCCCCCAGCACGAGCAGCAGCCCCAGGAGGAGGGGGCGCCCGGGTCCGCGCATCCTGCGCTCGGCCAGGCGGGGCGGATCCGACGCGCGCCCGGAGCTCGGCTCGCTGCAGGGACAGGGGTGCGGGGAGACCCGGACAGCCAGTCGGCGGGGCGAGCGGGGAGGGCGGCAGAGGCCACTCCCCTCGGGCCGCGCGCCCGGCCCTGCGGACCCCGAGGCCGCCCGCCCACCCAGTGGAGGGACGCCCCGCGCCGCCCCGGGCCTGGAGGGCGGGCAGGGGCCCGGCGGCGGGAGGCCGGGCCGCGGTCTCCACGAGGACGCGCCCTCCCCGAGGTGCCACGCGCTGATGCTGAGAGCAGCCTTGGGTGCGCCCGCCCTCCGCGCGCGGGCGACACGGGCTCCGGCCGCCCTGCGCCCGCGTCCCGCCCCCGCCGCCGGCCTCCGAACTTTCCGGGAAATGGCGCATCGGCCGGCGCCCCGCGGCTCAGCGCGGCGCCGCAACTTTCCGTCCCCTGTAGACGCCGAGCGGGGCGGCGGCGGCCGCTCGGAGGGTCGGGCCCACACCCATCTCCCTCGGGGAGCGGCCGCGCTCAAGTTTCCAGCAGCGCCTTTGTGTGGCGGTCGCCCCCTCCTCCCGCTGTCCCCGATCCCCCCCGAGGAGCTCCCGCGCCGGGACCCTCGCCCCGGCCGCCCGCTGGGCCAGGCTCTGGAAAACCCTTGGCCCCCGGGGACGGGGCCCGGCCCACACCTGCCCGGCGCCGCCCTCGGGGCCACCTGCGCGCAGGAGCCCGGCCGGGTTACCTGTCCCCGCGCCCCGCAGCCGCGGGCGTCCTCTGGCGTCTGTCCCGGCGTCCGTCCGCGCGCCCCGCTCGCTACTCCATGCCCGGCGGCGCCCGGGCCGGCGGAGCGCACTGGACGCGCGGGGAAGCGGACGCCGTGCCTCGGCAGCTCCGAGCTGGGAGCCCGCGGTTGCCTGGAGTGCGCGCCGGCAGAGTCCGGCCTCGGACCTCGGGGCGCCTCTTATCCCCGCGGCCGCCGACGTCAGGCGGGTCCCCGAGGGCCCGGCGCGGGGCTTTAATTAGAAGCCGCTGAAGTGTTCGTATCCCCGCGCGGATCTTCGTCAGACACCCCCCCGCCGCCCCGCCAACAACTCCTCCCATGTCTCCCTATCCCGCCTGTCTCCCCCTCTCCCCACCCCCTCCATCGCCCCCTCCGCGTCTACCCCGTCTCCTCCTCCATCTCCCCCATTTCCCCCCTCTCCCCCTCTCCCCATCCCCCTCCAGCTCCCCTCCTCCCGCCTCCTCGCCTCTCCCATCCCCCCTCCTGCATCCCCGCATCTCCCCCATTTCCTCTCTCCTCCATCTCTACCCGCCCTGTCGGTCTCCCTTACCCTCTTCGCCCTCCCCTTCCCCACCTCCCCCATTTCCCCCTCTCCTGCCTCTTCCCCCTTCATCCCACCTCCCTCCTCCTCCCCCTTGTCCCTCCCCTTCACCCCCCCTTCTCTCCTTCAGTCTATTTCCCTCCGTTCCTGTCACTTGTGACAGGATGAGAAGAAACGCCTTTACCAGGAACTCGGATCTGTTTTTGTCTAAATGTAGATCTTGGGCTATTAAAACAGGAGCTGCCTGATTGTGTCGACATTTAATAAGTCACCTGGAGTCTGTGCGTTTTGGGGGGATCTGCCGGCGAGGCTGGGGTCCACTCTGGGGCCGAGGTCCCAGGCGGGCAGCCCGGAGGGCAGGGGCTGGGTTAGGGCTGGGCACCTCGGGGCACAGCTGCCGGGCAGGACACCGGCAGCACCCCTCCCCCGCCCCCCAGCCCGCGGACCCACGCACGAGGACAGCGCTCTGGACCGTCAGCGCCCACCCGCTCCCCGGTTCCTCTCGCTCCCTTTCCCCGGAAACGCCCGCGGGAGCGCTCCCGGGTCACTTCCCTCCAGGCCCGACTCTTTCAGAAAATTTTGGTTCTTTGGATGTAGGCAGGCACATTTGTGAGAGTTCAGCAATTTATCTCCTTTAATTTTTTTTTCTTGTAAAATGTATTATCAATCAATTGCGCACTTTCCCATTTTATTGGCACTTTCTGGGCAGGAGCTGGACCTCCTCCAAGTCGGCGATCTGGCTGAGAAAGGTGTTCTCAGTTCAATACCCGAAAGGGAGCGTGGGGACCAGAATTAAAAGCCTCAGCCATTAGCCGGGCAGCGCACAGCGGGTGGACGGGATGGCCGGCGAGGATGCTGCGGGCGCGGCCCGGGCGGCCTCGACGCCCCCGGCAGGGCCCGCGCCGCGCCTCTGCTTCTCCCTCTCCCTCCCTTCCCTCGGTCTGTTTCCTCAGGAAGACGAGAGAGTTTGGCAGAGTCCGGTGGGGTAAACAGAACAGAGAGGAAAGATACTGAGCTGTGAGCATCTAAGTCCAGCCCCTTCCGCACACGCACCTTTTAAGGGTATGTGTTTAACGGAGATGGTTTGATTTCTCAGTGAGGTCCCCCCCCCCTCCCCAAGCAATATGAGTAAAATGTGAATGTTTCTGTCAAGATATACTCTAGAAACAGTAAAAATTCATATCAAACTGCTCTGAAGCAGATAAAATGAGGTATTTTTCCTTTTTCCCTTTCCCCTTTCTGTGTGTAAATGGAAGTTTAAGCTCCTCTTGGGAGAGCACCGCCTAGCGACGTCTTTCTCCGCCAGCACTCACCAGCATCCCGCAGGCAGCCCGGGTACTGTCTGCGCCGGACTCCTTTCCGGCATAATGGAAGCATGTGACGCTGCTATTGTCAAATATTTTGGTGTGAATCTGTTTTTGGAAAAACATCTTGCTGCAGTGAAAAAAGAAAAGAAATTGGCCCAATCACATATTATTTTAAATTTACAAATAATCTTTCTTTCTAAATAGTATCTTACCATATCAAAAGCTAGATATTTTTTCTAAAAAATACCAGTAAGAACTATCTTCCACTGCCCCACCAACCAAAGAAGTCTTGTTAGTAATCACTATTATCCTTTTTCTTATTTTGCAGTTTTTAACGGGACAGACAAATGGATTCCTTGAATGACTCCTTCTACCACCCAATTATAGATATGCCAACGCTTCAGCCCAGCTTATTAGATATTTAGATGTATAAACAACAGCGACAAAACTGGTACTTGGTCAGTCTTTAGATTCATGAGATCTGGCATTTGAGGATCAGACAGTTCATGTGTTAGTTCATCCGTTTTTGCAAAGCTCTGTGCTGAAATGACGGTAGGTGCCCTCAGTTTGAGACTTTTTTTTACAGACTTTTTCAACTTAATAAAAGAGTGCACTGATTTAGAATCTCTACTGAGCTTTTCCATTTGTGGTATTGTCAGAATGGACTTTTTGGAGCTCTCCGATCACCAGAAGTATGTGCATCGTGCAGATTGCTAACACACCTGATTGGCTAAGTTAAGCTGTGCTGGTGAAGGGAGAGCGGACTGTAAACCGGTTCACGCGGAAATGTGAAGTCGTAGCTGCAAATCGCTTAGACTCTCCGCTATCTTTTGTGCAAAATGGTGGTTGGACTGGATGATTTCTGAAGTCTAAAGCTATATAATTCTATGATTGTGACCAACAAAGTTTAAAAACAGCATAATGCAAGTTTCCTACAAAAAGCTGAAGGTAATTCACTGAAATAATCACTATGAGTTTCACATCTGTTTTCAGGCAAGAGGAAGTGATACATTCATATTAAGTAATTTAATTCCCTCCTTTAGAAAGTGAACAACTTTCTACTATGAAGTGCCCAAAAAAGATAAATGAGAAAATTACACAACAAACTATATTCTAGCATTATTGGTAAAAAATAACTAATGTTTTATTTTTCTAGATTTGATTTAGTATTTTGAGAAAACTATATTGGATCATAGAAAGAAAACTAACCAAAGAGGGGAGAGCTGTGTTTAACTTACTTTTACTGTAGGTCTATGTTGTCAGATGAAAAAGTTTTTGTTTTTTTAAATTTATAAATACTGTAAAATTCCAATGTTTCAACTACAATCAATTTTCTATTTCCCCCCCCAAAAGGAATATATTTTATTTGAGATGACTATTAACTGACTTCAAAGACTTCTAAAGTAGATATATATTAATGAACTATAATTTTTAAAATGGTAAAGCAGTTATACTCCAATAAAGATGTTTAAAAAATTTTTTTAAATAAAACGAATTGTTACATTTGTTCAACCATTATGTTGATCATTTAATAATCTAACTAAACTCTTACTAGAGAGAAAACAATTACCTTTCATAAAGGATAACGTTATGTGCTATAAAGAAATATTGCTTAATGTTTAACTTTTATCAGCTCTGTTATTTTCACTATTAATATAGGTTAGTATGCTAGGAATGTCCCAGAAACTGTATAAAGCATTTAGGAAGACAAGCTTTCTAACAGGACTGACCTTCTCAGTATAAATGTATCAGTAACACATGTAACCCTTTATAAGTAACAACGCTACCTAGTAGTGTATTCTGGATTAGCGAAATACAGCTTTTACCTAGTTCTTTCCCTCAGATATGAGAGGGAACACGCTATTCTAAGGATATGTAGCTCATCCACCCCCTTTTCACTCCTCGATACACGCTTTTGAATTTGCAGAACCACGTTGCACACTGGTCCAGAAACGATAGAGGCCGAAGGCCGTGCACAGGCTGGGGACACGCTGAGCATGACCTGACTCTCGCTCAGATTTTTGCCCCAGGGCCAAGCTGAAGAGGACTCTGCAGAGGCGAAAGGCTCAAAGGGAGCGTGGACCTTACCTTGTTCCTTGGAACTGGTTCAGTTATAAAATCCAACTGGGGAAGATGTCTTGAGGCTTGGTGACACTTCTCTGTCCTTTGAGGCTCCAGTCTGGCACCTTTGATGGCAACAATGAGAGTAAATTGAAATGTACACACCCCGCATCGACACATAAAAAAAAGACCCTCCTATTTGGTAAAAAGCCCATCTCAAATTTATAAACAGTCAGATTTGCCCATGGGAATATCATACAAAGTGTAGTCATGCTGAGGAGCAATACGACATACCCACATCAATATATTTTCTGGATTTTTTTTTTTTTTTTCTGCAGGAGATCAAATATCCTGATCAAAGGAGACACATGTACTGATTGGGGTCATGTAGGCACTTCCAAATGTGCCAAAAAGGTGCCATATTCCAAAGATATTCCCAAACCAAGTAGTGCTTTTTAGGGTAAGATAACCCCTCTAATAAACAGTCCATACATTTTAGAGGCTTAATGCAATAAAACTTTATTGCTCTCAAGTCCTGGTCTAATATGTGGCGGGGAGTGGTCTCTTCCTGCTGTCACTCAGGCTCTGTCTTTCTTGGAATCCGAGGTCCCCACTGGGTTCTCTGCATCTGGCCCGGGAGAAGTGGCGGAGCACGCCGGGAGCCGGAACACGGCACCCCTGCCCAGTTCCCGTGGTCAGCACCCCGCCAAACACCCAGCTTGTCCTCTCGCAAGGGGTGGGTTCAGATCAGTGTGAGGAGGAAGGGCAGGCTCTCTTCAGAAAACTAATACATGTTATGCTTTCTTTCCCTTAAGCAATTCAGGAAGAAACAACTCCTAACCCCTGGCCAAGGGTCTGGGGCCCTGGCCCCTCTTGTGGACAGCGGGACGGGGGGAGTGTGTGCCGGCAACCAGCCCTGTGCAGCCAAGTGCCAGGCTCGGGGCAGACAGGCAGGACTGCGAGGCCCGCTGGCCTCCCTGAAGGGAGCCCCAGTCTCAAGATCTGTGCTTCGGCCATGCGGAGCTGTTCACAAATTCTTGCCCCCTGGATCATCACCCAAACTGCTCTTTTTGTCCAGAACCACATCCTTCTACACCTTGCTTTCACTGAATAACTCATCCTTACTCCCAACTCAGACACCAGATCCTCTGGGAACACCCTGCCCCCACCTCCCTGAGGCTTGCATCCTTGCTTCTTCCTATCACGGCACCAACCTCACTCGCTCCATTTAGTTTCCGAGATATCCTGCATTACTTTTCTGTATCTTCCATTAGACGATCATATTTTTGCAGCCAGGAGCTATTTTATATCGCCAGTGCTTAGTATCATGCAGGGAACATTGTGCACGCAAAGTAAAATTTTTGAAAAGACAAATAAAGATATTATTTTATGTATTTTTTCTGACAGATGCTCATAAAACATCACTTAAATACTTAGGCACCTATTCTATGAAAACCAGTGTTGTAGAATTACAAAGACGACTTGAACATGGACCATCTCTTTAGAAAGTATCTGATCATACGGTAAAGTCATGACCAACATACTGTTAATAAGAAAAGATGATATCCAATTGAAGCTGTCTCATAAGACTTTGTAGGCAAAGTGATATTTGAAATGCTCTTGAATGATGGGGGGTGGTCTTGTTGGGATGAGAGATGTGCATATGCAAGTCCAAGGTGGGAGCACAGAGCCATGGGAGTCTGGACCGTAAGAAAGTAGGTGAGAGCAGCTCTGCTGACCAAAGAGCCAAGGAGGGTGGAGGAGAACATGGGCTCAGGTCTGATTTCCACTCCCCAGTGTGTGAACCTGGGTGAGATTCCCCTTTGAACCCCATTTCTTCATGTCTAAAAGGGACATGACAAGAATCTGTTACTGCAGGAGTTTTGTGAGTATTAAAACAAGATAATGTATGTTAACCTTTTAGTACAGTGTCTAAAATTTTTTTTAAAAACTGATAAAAAATGTCTAAGACTTTCCTAGTGTGTACTGTCCTAAAAGTCTTTTTTTCTATATTTCATCATTTCTTACAATATGCCGTGAAAGAGAGCATCATCGAAATCCTACAGAGTGTCTGGGGCAGCAGCATTTTGTGACTTGTTCACAGCTGCATGGAAAATCTATAGTTAGAAAGTGGACTGAAATATCCTGAAGTATTAACTGTCCATGTGACCAGCCAGCACTCAGACCACTGGGTGAGGGCTACTGCTGAATCCGAGGCAGCACACAGTCCGCTCCTAAGTGAAGGTGATAGACATGTACGTTTGGCTAAGGATATGAATTGTTAAGAATGATCTATTTTTTGCTCACCTGACCCTTACTTATAATCATGGGGACATTTGAACATGGCAGTACTGCTTTCTCTAATATTTTTGCCACTTTTATAATGCAATCCATTAGACAAAGAGGATTTGGTATACTCAGTACCCATCACATTCAGGCTGATTCCTGGTCCTGATAGAACTCAGTTTCAGTGACATCAAACAGAAACAGTTCTATACTTCTGCCAGGGAAGGGTGAGTTCATGCAGAGAAAGTTGAACTCACACATTCAGCTGCGGCTGTTGTGAGTCGGTAGATGCGCAGGATGCACAGGTGAGGATTTCTGCCTCTAAGACTCGGTGTTTGTTGGGGTGATGAGCATGTCAGTTAGTGAGACCAGGGCGGATGGAGTGCATGTGTCGGGCTGGAGCCAGGTGGTCTATGGAGGGAGGGGGATAAGGAGGGAGAGGGTATCTCAGTGTAAAAGATCATCACGTATATGGAACATCTGAGGAGTTCCTCTCTGGAGCAGAGCGTAAGGGAGAAACGAGAAGAGAAGAGGCCATTCTGAGTTCTGTGGACTCTCTCCTGTGATCTGTAATAAGTGACCATGGGTGCTCAGATTTGTATTTTACGTAGATAGCTCTGGAGGTGGATGTGGAGAATGGGCCCAGAGGGTTTGCCAGCAGCGGATGGACCAGTGAGGGGGCCTAAAATTCACTCCCTCACTCCCCCCTCCCTCCAGGCAGCTGCCATCCTTCCACGGAGCCGTGGACCTTCTGTGTGCGTCAAGCGCTGCACCAGGTCCCTGCCCAGTGACGTTCTCACGCCAGCTAATAGAGGACTGAATAAAAACTAGCAAGTTACAAAGAATGCAGAAGAAGGGAAGAAAGAATTGCTGAGAGAGAGATGGGATGACAAGGGGTAGAGGGGAACCTACATTTCACTAGGTGGCTGGAGAAGTCTTCTCCGAAGAGGTGTCATTTGAACTGAAATCTAAAGAACGGAAGCAGCGAGTTTGCAGTAATAGTGGAAAAAGGAAGAAGCCCAGAGAGAGGACATGGCGATGAGGTTGGAGAGGAGAGAAAGTTGCCACTGCCTGAGAGAACCGTCTCTTTTTCTTGAATGTTTCACCCTGAGATCAGCATTCCCAGTGAGGCAAGGTTCCATGTGTGCATTTAAAAATACAGTGAGAAGAGCAAACGTAAACTTTAACTTCCATAAGGTAATTCATCCGTCCATTCAGCAAATACTGGTCTTGCGCCCACCACGTGCCGACATAGTTCTCGGCAGATTTAGGAATACCGACCGCAGTGTGCAAAGTAAGTTCTCATTACTTGGCTTAAGAGGTAATGTTAGGTGGGAGGGAGGGAGACGCAGAGGGAAGAGATATGGGAACATATGTATATGTATAACTGATTCACTTTGTTATACAGCAGAAACTAACACACCATTGTAAAGCAATTATACTCCAATAAAGATGTTAAAAAAAAAAAAAGAGGTAATGTTAGATTACTTAGAAAAAATAGGCAAAATAAAACAAATGCAAAACAAAAGTTTAAATCAAAGCCTTCTCCTGCCTTTACCGTACTCTGTGTGGGACAGAGGACACGGCCACACACCTGACCGCTTTGTGCTGCTGGGCCTGTGGACGCAGCTCACCTCCGAGGCGCGCCTGTGGCTGAGGACCTGTGCGCAGGTGGACGGCACTGGGTGTGGCCCGGTCCACCTGTGCGCCAGGTGCAGAGCTTTGCACCGAGAGCACAAAACTGGAACCCCCGAGAAGGACTCCAGATCCTTCCAGCTCTGCGTTCTGGGGAACCGTTGGGAAGGCTCGGAGATGCCAAACTCAGGTTGTCCTCTGACATCCTGATTTTGCTGTGTCATCCCTGAGGTTGTTTATAAATGTTGGAGTGATTCCTCACAGATGCCTTTGGACACGTTTATGTCTGTAGTTTATGCCGCGTTTTGTGGCAGTGAGTTCCATAAGTTTGCTTTTCATTAAAATACTTTCTTTAGTTCGACATAAGCGTGATTCCGAGACGCCCAAATGTGCCTGTCTTTGTCCTCTTCTGCTGGAATCTAGCGCGAGGCACCGCGGGGCGGCTTTGGAGTCACAGGACATCAGGCAGGCAGCGGAGCTGCTCTCACTCTGGCACAGTCGCTGAGGCCAAGGCTAGTCCCTTAAATTCTTGGCTCTTAATCCATCATCTGCAAATCTTTTTAGACAAAGGATACAGACGTGTCTGTAACTAAGCAGGAGGCCGTATTGGGTTTTCACACGATTCGTGATTCGGTTGCCTTTGACCAAATACTCACCTGGCCTCTGTCCTTTCTGAATCCTACTTTTGTCCTTATATGACAATGTTTTTTGTTGTCTGTCTGAGAACCTGTCATAGTGGAGTGGCCACGACAACTTTGTCAAAGCATCATCACTGCCTCTGCCACTGCATCACTGCATCACTGCCACTGCGGCACCTGCCGCCCTCCTGCTGACTATGGTGTCGGACTGAGTTTAGCTGTCACCTCTGCCCCCTAAGTGCGCGGGTCCCCCTCTCTCAGGACCCAGGCTCTGCTGCTGAGTAGCTAAAATTGATGATTTGCACCAGGCACACTTCGGCTTACTTTCCCTCTGTATCTGCTCAAATTGAAATTCACTATTTTTTCTTCACAGTTTTGAGTGGTATTGGTGGATATTTCTTGAACGGCTTAGTATTTTACAATCCGTCGTACTCATGTCACTGGCGGACTTCACGTTTACTCTTCCATTGCTGGCAGCACGTGGATTCAGAATTTTTGTAACCCGTGTGCTGGTCCCACTTAGCCTACACTCGCATATCCAGAAAAGATCCACTTTATTCCTATCTTTTTTCCTCTATCTATAAACGAATGACCACAGTCATGTAATTATTATGCTCTATTATGGATCCTTTTCAGAGGCTTTAAAGACCTGAAGAGGCTGAGGCCTCCTGGTTTCGTTCTCACCTCCTCAACGCCGAGTCCTTACCTGGCGTGATACCCCTTCCCTGTTGTCCTGCCTCTTCTTTACTCCTGGGCATTACTGAAAAGCTGCATGTTTCAGGTGTGAGTCCTGCTAATGTATCATATGGTTTTATTTCATAGGTAACCATTCTGCATATTTACAAAAACACACATTAAAAATGAGCAAAGTAGGAACAATGAGCCTATTCTAACAGTGTTACGGCAGAAATGTGAACAATATCTTGTACAACGGGGTTTAAGTCAATGACAATGGGGGATTGTTTTCTCCCCACACAGTGGGAGCATTTGAGTCTGAGAAAAGACAGCACCTTTAAACATGGCACTTCGTTTTAATATCGTATTGCATTTATTTTATAAAGTAGTAGCTGGACATAAATAGCAGAAAGTAAATCCAGTTTGCATTATTCAGAATCTTGGTTACCAGACTTTCTTCAGGCAGGCCCTGACTAAATGTCATCAATAATCGTGGCATTAATGAGGATGTAACCAGTCTCATGGAGACCTGTGTTGGAACAACCTGGAATTGATCGGTGTAATTTTAAAAGCAATCCTAGTTGAAGTGATAGCAATAAACAGTTTTCAAGGGACTTTTTTTGCTAAAATTAATTGAGGTCCTATTTAAAGTGGTTGATGGTGCTTCTTACTTCCCGACTGTGCTCTTACTCAAATCTTGATGCAATTTCTAATGATGAAGTTCACATACATACCACAGTAGGAAGAAATTCCATTTTCGTTGTCAGCACGTTGAAATTAGAGTGATAGAAAATGGTAGAAACAAATTTATATCAATTCCAAAGTTGTAGCTTTCATTGGGCCCAGCTTTGTTTCTGATATAATTTGTATGTACAAGAAGTAAAAGAGCTCTTTACATTTTTGACTTTTATTTGAACCCTTATGATTAGCAGGTTTGTGAAAGAATAGTCCCATATGCAGGGGTTTGGTAATTATAATTCCCTCCATCTTTTAAAATACACTCAGTTTTGAGAAACTGACATATAGTATGGTAATATGCACTCTACAAAAAGCAAGAACATTCAGATGAAAAATGAAAAATGGAATCAATCATTCAGATGCTTTCAAATGTTTGGCATCTGTAGAAATTCCATCTGAGTAACTAGCTAATTTTTTTAGAACGTATTTTTGCAGAGCTGACCCTGAGAATATGTTCGTAATTGCTTATGTATATCCCTGAGAACATGGGTGAAATTTAAGTTGAATTGAATCCTAAACGTGCTAAGGGTGTTTGTTATTTAAAGAATCTGGTTAATTTATTTTTAAAGAAATATGTACTTCATAAGGAAAATTGCTATTCACTATTATTTTTTGTAAATTTAAATTTATTTCACTATGTAGAAATAGATTTTTAAAACAATCTTGGATGCTTTAGGATTATTTTGATTATTTCTTTATATTTTTACAATAGTTATTTTAATCCTAATATTCAAATAATGATAAGCTACGGAAGAACATTGTGATATTTGCAGATATACAAAGACATCGTGTTTACTGCTGTGGAATTCTGCATTTCTAAGCCTCATTACCTCCAAGCGGACTCTGGCTAAACTTGAGTTTGGGGAGCGAGGGCGAGGGGCTTTGGAAGAATACGTAGAAGTACAACGCGGCTCCTTTTTGTTACTCAAGAAAGATTCATCTTTATTATTGTCATTCTTGTTATATTCATCATCACGTCCTAGAAAATCTTCTTCGAAGGTCAAGGAGAGACCACTTGCACATTATGTCACATTCTCTACGTATACACTGTCCTTTCCAAAAATTGTTGACTTATAATGGTCAGGTCAAGTAAACAACCTTAAACAGAATAAAACAACCCGCGCCTTGAGGCCCTGAGTCCTTTCCTCTCCACAGGAGATGTTCGGTTCCTGAAGCCGTTCCTGCAGCTGGTGGTGGCCCCCAGGTGCAGGTGGTACCAGTCCCCGGCCAGACCGGCATCCTCTCCATGCAGACGCCCCACCCCCACCGGAGAATCTGAGTCTGCATTTCAGTGAGACCCCAGGGGATTCCACACACCTTAAAAGTTAGAAGCATTAATTTACATTATTTTAAACACGTTAGACGATTTAAAATTATGTCCTTTCATGTCTGGGTGTGGTCTGCATCCTCCCAGCTCTCTCCCTGGTGTCCAGGACAAACGGAATTATTTCTCTGTGTTTTGCTTTTCCACTTGTTCCACTGGAAATTTCCAAATACATATGCTTTAACCTTACACTTATTATCTATAATACACCTGACCTTCTACTCTACAAGCATTTTCTTTCTTTCAATCACCTCAGCATCTGGGACTCTGATTTTTACTTTCAAGGTTGATAAGTCACACGTTCGGTTCAAACCACCATTAAGTCTGTCATGCTCTGGCTGCAGTTGACCTAAAAGTTGAGAATGAATGATTTAGCAATGATTTTTGTAACAATAATGGGAAAGTCAAAGGTGGCTTAAAATATACATGTACAATGCATATACACATATACATGCATATGTATGTACATTACACACGTACACTAAGTCAGGGTGGGAGCTTCGGGGGTTGGTCTGTGGCTCTAGGACATCAGGTCCAGCGCCTCTGTCATTTGTTTGGACATTTCGTTGTGGTCTCACGTTAGCTGCCTCGGACTGAGGGTTTCGCCTCCCCGTCCTCGGGTGGAGAGCCTTCCCGAGCCAGTGTCCGCAGCGTGTTGATGACCGAGGGTTTATCGTGTGATTCAGTTTTGTTCCTGTTTCCTCAGCACCAGAGCACGTGGGGTATGTCGGCAGGGCAGCTAGTTTTATCTTTTAGGTTAATGGGTTGTTGGACTGGAGGAGCCACATCTTGTCCTCACATCATCTGCGATCCTGGATTTTGAACTGAAGGCAGCATGCAGGTGAGAAATGTGTAAGGTCCTGCAGAAGACTGTGTCCAGGGGCTGGTTGGCCAAAGCGGGTACTCTGCTAGGGCATGGTTCACAGATGTGCTCATCTGTCATTAGAATTAGTAGGGGAAATTTAATGATATGATGATTTACAAGGTTAGGGACAGGCCATGGGGAAACCACAAAGGCTACTGCAGTACTTCGGGGCTTCCCGCCTCCCAGACCCAGAAGGATGAGGGTCAGAACAATGCGGAGGATGTGGTTTCAGGAGAGAGACAAATGACCTTGGGGCGACTTTACAGGGTGGGAGCAAGGGGATGACAGCCCAAGCACATTCTCTCCCTCCCTCAGATGGGCTTCCTGCTGGCCGAGCCTTGCTGGGAGCTGGAAGGAAGGGACCACAAGGGTGGTTTAAGTCAGCCACGTTGGAGCAGACACGGAGGAAAACGCAGAGAGCCCACGGGAAGGTCAGAGGAAGACACAGCTGCCCGACGCGTGTTCTCCTTGGTCCCCTTGCTAATTGAAGCCCCGTGTGAGGGGGTGGCGGCTCCTTGGTTTGCTACACATGTTGTTTCTTACCCCCCAAGCCAGGGCCAAGCGGAAGGCATTAAGACAAGAGCCAAGCCCAGGACGCACGAGGCAGAAAGCCGGTGGGACGCTGGTGATATTGCAGGTTTGCTGTTTGCGAGCTAGATCGTCTACCCACGTCTGCTTGTTTTCTGCAAAAACTAATTCTCTGTGTGGTCAAGCCACTGCACATTGGGTGTGCTGGCCCATGTAACCAGACTCGACCTAATGCATGCTGCTTTGTCAGTGAAACAACCTATCCCCCAATCAATTGCTGTGATTCAAGGCTGCTACTGTAAATGTTAACCTGGGTCATTCCCTTTGCAAATTACAACTTCCCCATATCTCCTCTTTCATCAAGAACTGAGACGTCCCCATTTTAGAGACAGTACCATTTTGTGCTTACCATGTCTTTGTGTGAAAATCTCCATTTGTTTTCCTTGTTGTTGAGTTACTTCATATTCTCGTGTCATATTGCATTGGAACTAGCACCAGTATTTCAAGAGCTCCAGGGAGCCCCACGAGAGGCCAGGAAGTCTGAGCTTCTGGAAGTAGGACCCTTAATCTAGAACAACTCTCCTTCATTTTTAAATTGAGCTTCTGCTTAATATTACACTTTTGAAAAACTTAAAGAATTTCACTGCTTAATAAAAATTGAAAATTACTAATCTATTCCCATGCTCTCACCTTTGTAGGAGAGTATTCAGAAAAGTTAAGTGTCTTAAGATCACACAGCTTATTAAGTGGCAGATTCAAGGCCAGAATCAAGGCTTTGGATGTTTGCTCCAGTTTGCTCCCACTAGGCCTCCTAGTTTCTTACGCTAACCTTTTTAAGGTAACTATGTAAACAAGATGAAAATACGGGCTTATTTTGTAAAAAGAACAAGAGTCGGGTATCTGAGTGGATATCCGTGTCCGTGGGGACCAACTGGGTAAAAGGTGGATGGGGGCGGGGCTGTGCCTCTCACAGAAGCAGGCAGGAGGAGGAGATAAAGCTGCTGTCTGTGAGCTGGGGCTTCGGTGTCTGAGCGTCTCTGAGGTTAGGAGGCCGACGTGGAACAAATCCCCCATGGTCTCCAGGGCCTGCTTGGACCCCTGGACACTGACATTAGGTGAAGTGAAAGAGTTTTCAAGCCAAGGTTGTCTGGGAAATCTCAGTGGCAATTGATGGTCAACAAAATTCATCTGTCTTACATGTATTTAGTATTTTCTGTTAGTTTATTTCTTAATGTAATTTATGTAAATACATTGGTCCTGTATGGCCCAGTTTTTCTGAGACAGGGTGATATGCATCAGTGAGAGTGAGTGCAGTGAATTATCAAGATCAATTTATTCCACAAGTGTATCAACTATGATGTTACCTGTTTTAATGCAGGTACCCCCATACCCTTAGACTCCCTTTGTTGCTATGGTAACCACTGTGTTAATTTATCCTCCATGCTAAATGGAGCTTTAATTAGCATTCCATTTCAGTTTTTCTGCTGACCAAGGGACTTCAACCTGGAGGTTTTATAGCCAGCTATTCCTTTTCTTACTAACATTTTTTCTCACCTGAATCTTTTTTTTAACAGTATAAACAGTTATTTATTGTGCTGTGGCAATTGTTAACCTTCACTAATATATATCTAAAAGTACAGTATGATACTGTATTTCTTTTTGAATTTTGTTAAATAACACCAGTAACATGAAAATACATTTTCATTGTAAAAGAAATAAACAATTTATATTAATGTAGAATAAATCAGGTCTCTCCCCCTCACCCCACTCATCTCCTAAGTAGTTTGGAGAGTCCCTGAGAGTCTGTTTCTACACATCTCATATAAATGGAGAGACAAATCAGCACCTACTCTCTTTCTCTCTCTCTCCTGCCCTCTCTCTGTCTCTGAATCTTTTATACATTTAAAAATAAAACACAAATCATTTATTTTGCCCAAGGGTTTCTCATGAACATTTCTTGCTTATCCAGCGATCAGTATTTTTCCTTGGCAGGTAGTGACTGGAATCTGATTGGAAATCCCTGTTGAAGAACATTGACCATTTAATTCAAGAGCACGTCTTCAATGCACAAGATTTCCTCCACCAGAGGCTAAAACATCTCCTTAAATGACTCCATAAAAATTTCAGAATAATAAAGTGGAAACACATCAATTGCTTTCACTAATAATTGATGATATAATTTTGTGGGTTCAACACAGTAAATTGATTGCCTTGGAATCAACATTGCATTGAAACATGACAATGTTGAATGATCCAAGAATGAGGCATTGTTTTATTCCCCAATTTTATTTCAGATAGCCAATTGTTACAGAAAGCACTTTATTTCTGGCAGAAATGTTGCCTCCCTCCCCCAAATAATGAGAGAATGGAAAGATTTCTTTAAAGTGGATTAGCGGCAGCCCTAGTCCAGCGTGAAAATCTTGAGCCTGTAATTTAAATTCTCAACCTAGACAATGAGTTGAATGACTATGTAAGGGCTACATATTTTAGCTGATGACTCCCACGTTCTGACATATTTTCGATGATGACTCCCTCGTTCTGAAGTGACTTGCCTTCCAGCATTCAAAGCACTTTGTTTAGTCTCTGTGCTATGCAACTTTGCATACTTTAACACCATTCTCATAGTTATTAATGACCTGATGTTATTACAACTATGAAAGAAAATATGCCTCCTAAAACTTATTTTTAAAATTTCTTTACATTTTTATCTATGTTCTAGCCACTCCAAAGTGTTCAGCTCTGTTTCCTTCAATACCATGAAGAGAACAACCTGTGATGTTGGTAAACAGACACCTTTTGCCATAATTTAGCAACAAGTGGTTACTGTGATTTATTGGGCTGATTGTTTTCTTAGATTGGCCCAATGCACATGTAAGACCGTGGCTGGTTGCTGTATTTGGGCTGATGCATGTCAGACCATGAATTTGCATGACCACACCTCTTTTAAGAAAGCAGTGATTGCCGTGGCCGCTTTGAGTGCATTTCAGTTGTAGGCAGTGCTTCATGGCCTCTGGGAAGTGAAGAGAATTTCAGCGGGTGTTTCAGCTCTTGGGGACCTTTGCTACTTGAGGTTGTGAGGCATCTTGAATACCTTATTAAGTGGCAGATTCAAGGCCAGAATCAAGGCTTTTGATGTTTGCTCCCGTTTGCTCCACATGTTTGCTCTGTCTCAGGTGTCCCAGGTGCAGCCTGCAGGTGTGTGACCTCAGCTCTCAGTGAGACCCAGTGACGCACCTGGGAGGGGTGGGGGAGAAGTCCCTGGCACCTGGCCGGCCCCCCACGTGGCCAGTGGCAGGAGCACCTTTCAGAGGAGCCCCTGCGATGGCTCCATGTGAAGCTGGAAGCTTGGCTCTGGCTCTTGGAGATATTTCTACCATCTTACACCGTTTTAAAATTTACTTTGCTGCTTAAACTATCTATATCCGGCTCTCTTGCTTGTAAATAGGAACAAAGAATTTTTTTTTTTTAGGTTAAACAGTTAACAAGCATTTATAGAGTAGCTTCTGCACAGAACACTGGAGCATATTTTGCAGAATGTGGTCTGTAGCCACCAGCATCAGATGAAATAGGAGAACTTTAAAGACCAGGTTTTTGGGGGTGCCCAGAACTGCTGACCAAGCGTCTGGGTGAAGCCCAGAGCCCTGTATTCCTTGAACAAGATGCCAGGTGATTCCTATGTAAACTAAGAATGCCACGAAAGAGAGTAAGATATTGTTCCCATCAACAGTGAATTCAGATTCAGTAAGGAGGACCCATCCATATCCGCCTCCACATGCATACCACATTACATCTATTTATATGCGTCTCTCCCTGCCCCCTATATATACACATATAGACATAGTCTGTTTTAAAGATCCCCCAACTTATCTGATGTTGGTGGTTTACAGAGTACATTTTGCAAAATATGCTCTAACGTTCTGTGTAGAAGCTACTCTATAAATACATGTTGACTGTTTCATGCAAATAAAGTACTTTTCTTTGTTCTGGGCTGTTAAACAAGAGAGCAGACCCTCTGCAGGTGACCTTCCAGGGCCAGCACCATAGCTGCTGACACTTGATGGGTGCGTCCTACGTGCCAGTAGCTGCATGAGCTGGAAACACACATTCATTCATTCAACAAACATCTGCGCCCTTTACGTGTCAAGCACTGTTGTGGATGCTGGAAATGCAGCAGTGAGTAAATGGAGAAAATTCTGTTCTCGTGGAACTTCATTCTGGTGAGAGGGTTGACGATCAGCAGACAAATAGAATAAAGCATACGGTGTGTCAGATGATGGAACAAAGCCGGCAGAGAAGAAGGGGAAGTGTGGGGTGTGTGCATTTTGAAGCACGGTAGGGGGTTCCCTTCTGGCTTCATGAGGTCAGCATTACGATCGATCAATCGTCCCTGCTTACAGACCCAGAAACCCAGTCCTAGAGCCTTAACGATGCCCCCCGTGTCTCATTAAGGGGTAAGTGGCAGAACTGGAATTTAATACTGTAAGTCTAACAAGAAAGTGAGAATTTAAAAATATTGAATAGAAAAGATATAAGATGAATTTGTCAAGGAAGAGAATGAAGGTGACATCATAAATGTTGACGCTTGTATTCACAACTGCATCTTAAAATGAGCCCAGTTTTTATACAAAGCAGATTCCCCTGGGAGCCCATGTTCTGCTGTTGGGTGTAAATGCTTCACAGGTGCTATCTGGACTCAAGGGAGGGGCTGCATCACTCTTGTGCCCAGAGGACAATACAGATCTTTTGTGCTTGTGAAGCATCTGGAATTCGGTTCAGATGGAGAAAAGGGACCATGGGTCTGGGTGGACTGCAGCAAACATTTAGGCTGTGTTCAGTCTAAGCCCTTGGCCCCTAGTTGGCTTTTTAGCATTTGTTCATCTTAGGAGAGTTTGAAAGTAGCATTCAGTGCAGTTCAAAAATGCATGACAATCCTCCACTCAAGCTAGTCCAAAGAAAACAGAAAGATTGCAAAGTATAGCCAGAGGCCCGGATCAGGAAGACAACAGACATGTTTTGTTCTTTTGCTCTCCCCTCACCTCCTCTGTCACCCAGTTCAGGACACCAAGCCTCTGGCGGTTATTTCACTGGGTCGAACCTGTTTCTCTCTGGAATTCTCTTGAAACAACTGCCGTCTTCCGGGAAGGGTGTCCAGAGACATGGTTGCCATATGGGAAGGGCAAGCTGTATATATTTACAGCTTTTATGGTATGTTTCTGTTCCCCAAACTGGAAACACACTGGGGGCTCACCTGCAGCCCACGGCCCAGCCCTGCACGGAGCAGACCACCCACTGCTGAGGGCCTGGCCCTGGGCCACCCTTGTCCTCCCACTGGCCTGGCTGCGCCTCCCAGCCCCGGACACCTGAGGCTGCTACCCGCCAGGACTGCTTACCTGAGTCGTGCCCGAGATGTTACTTTGGTTTCGGTTTTTAGCTTTTATTCCTAAGTGCATTTGTTTAACATTTACTTGATTTTTCCCCTTGGGCTTTATGAAAAGAATGTCTTTGAATTGAAAACAGGAGAAAGAAGGAAAATAATTATTTTTTGCATATAAAACTGAGGTCACGCAATGCCTTCAAAAGTGAACCTTATAAGTTTCTGCACTAAGTAGCTACTGAAAGTATGGTCCATACGTGGCAGAATGCGGTGGCCGGTGCCACTGCAGTTCTACATCCTAAGAAGGTAAAGACCTGGCTTCCTTAGGTCGGTATCATCCCTCTGGGATGTGTGGTGTGGGTTAGAACCCTCAGAGCATCTTTTGTTTATCCGTCCTTTAGTTCAGCAGTGCACGTGGATCTCTAAGTGCCCATGGGCTGGGGCTGCAGGTGAAAGCATGCATTAGAAAAGCCTCCAGTTCTCCTAGATCGTAACTGTGTTAAGAGGAACAATGTATCTGTTTTGCTTCCTTTAGACTCTACTAAACATTTAGCTGAATATTTGAAACCTAGTAGACACTCCTTAAATGTTTCTGAATGATTATGGATCAACGGAACAGAATAGAGAGCCCAGAATTAAACCCACACGCCTACAGTCACCTAATCTTCAACAGAGGAGGCAAGAATATACAATGGGAAAAAGGACAGTCTCTTCAGCAAGTGGTGCTGGGAAAGTTGGCCAGCCACATGTAAATCAATAAAGTTAGAACACACCCTCACACCATACACAAAAATAAACTCAAAATGGCTTAAAGAATTAAACATAAGTCATGACACCATAAAACTCCTAGAAGAGAACATAGGCAAAACATTCTCTGACATAAATCGTACCAAAATTTCCTTAGATCACTCTCCAAGGCAATAGAAATAAAAGCAAAAATAAACAAGTGGGACCTAATCAAACTTACAAGCTTTTTTTTTAAACATCTTTATTGGAGTATAATTGCTTTACAATGTTGTGTTAGTTTGTGCTGTATAACAATGTGAATCAGCTATATGTATACATATATCCCCATATCCCCTCCCTCTTGAGCCTCCCTCCCACCCCTCTAGGGGGACACAAAGCACCAAGCTGATGTCCCCATGCGATATAGCTGCTATCCACTAGCTATCTATTTTACATTTGGTAGTGTATATATGTCCATGCCACTCTCACTTCGTCCCAGCTTACCCTCCCCCCCTACCATGTCCTAAAGTCCATTCTCTATGTCTGAATCTTTATTCCTGTCCTGCCCCTAGGTTTATCAGAACCTTTTTTTTTTTTTAGATTCCATGTATGTATGTTAGCATGTCGTATTTGTTTTTCTCTTTCTGACTTACTTCACTCTGTATAACAGACTCTATATGTCCATTCACCTCACTACAGATAACTCAATTTTGTCTCTTTTCATGGCTGAGTAATATTCCATTGTATATATGTGCCACATCTTCTTTATCCATCCATCTGTCAATGGACATTTAGGTTGCTTCCATGTCCTGGCTATTTTAAATAGTGCTTCAATGAACATTGTGATACATGACTCTTTCTGAATTATGGTTTTCTCAGGGTATATGCCCAGTAGTGGGATTGCTGGGTCATATGGTAGTTCTATTTTCAGTTTTTTAAGGACCCTCCATACTGTTCTCCATAGTGACTATATCAATTTACATTCCCACCAACAGTGCAAGAGGGTTCCCTTTTCTCCACACCCTCTCCAGGATTTATTGTTTATAGATTTTTTGATGATGGCCATTCTGACCAGTGTGAGGTGATACCTCACTGTAGTTTTGATTTGCATTTCTCTAATGATTAGTGATGTTGAGCATCCTTTCATGTGTTTGTTGGCAACCTGTATATCTTCTTTGGAGAAATGTCTATTTAGATCTGATGCTCATTTTTGGATTGGGTTGTTTGTTTTTTTTGATATTGAGCTGCATGAGCTGCTTGTATATTTTGGAGGTTAATCCTTCGTCAGTTGCTTCATTTGCAAATATTTTCTCCCATTCTGAGGGTTGTCTTTTCATCTTGTTTATGGTTTCCTTTGCTGTGCAAAAACTTTGAAGTTTCATTAGGTCCCACTTGTTTATTTTTGTTTTTATTTCCATTTCTCTAGGAGGTGGGTCAAAAAAGATCTTGCTGTGATTTATGTCAAAGAGTATTCTTCCTATGTTTTCCTCTAAGAGTTTTAGTGTCTGGCCTTACATTTAGGTCTTTAACCCATTTTGAGTTTATTTTTGTGTATGGTGTTAGGAAGTGCTCTAATTTCATTCTTTTACATGTAGCTGTCCAGTTTTCCCAGCACCACTTATTGAAGAGGCTGCCTTTTCTCCATTGTATATTCTTGCCTCCTTTATCAAAGATAAGGTGACCATATGTGCATGGGTTTCATCTCTGGGCTTTCTATCCTGTTCCATTGATCTATATTTCTGTTTTTGTGCCAGTACCATACTGTCTTGATTACTGTAGCTGTGTAGTATATTCTGAAGTCAGGGAGCCTGATTCCTCCAGCTCGGTTTTTCTTTCTCAAGATTGCTTTGGCTATTCGGGGTCTTTTGTGTTTCCATACAAATTGTGAATTTTTTTGTTCTGGTTCTGTGAAAAATGCCATTGGTAGTTTGGAAGGGATTGCATTGAATCTGTAGATTGCTTTGGGTAGTATAGTCATTTTCACAATGTTGATTCTTCCAATCCAAGAACATGGTATATCTCTCCATCTGTTGGTATCATCTTTAATTTCTTTCATCAATGTCTTATAGTTTTCTGCATACAGGTCTTTTGTCTCCTTAAATAGGTTTATTCCTAGGTATTTTATTCTTTTTGTTGCAATGGTAAATGGGAGTGTTTCCTTAATTTCTCTTTCAGATTTTTCATCATTAGTGTGTAGGAATGCAAGAGATTTACTTTTGTAAATCTCACTACAATTACTTTTGTATCCTGCTACTTTACCAAATTCATTGATTAGCTCTAGTAGTTTTCTGGTAGCATCTTTAGGATTCTCTATGTATTGTATCATGTCATCTGCAAACAGTGATGGCTTTACTTCTTCTTTTCTGATTTGGATTCCATTTATTTCTTTTTCTTCTCTGATTGTTGTGGCTAAAACTACCAAAACTATGTTTAATAATAGTGGTGAGAGTGGACAACATTGTCTTGTTCCTGATCTTAGAGGAAATGGTTTCAGTTTGTCACCATTGAGAATGATGTTGGCTGTGGGTTTGTCATATATGGCCTTTATTATGTTGAGGTAGGTTCCCTCTATGCCTACTATCTGGAGAGTTTTTATCATAAATGGGTGTTGAATTTTGTCAAAAGCTTTTTCTGCATCTATTGAGATGATCATATGGTTTTTATTCTTCAATTTGTTAATATGGTGTATCACATTGATTGATCTGCATATATTGAAGACTCCTTGCATTCCTGGGATAAACCCCGCTTGATCATGGTGTATGATCCTTTTAATGTGCTGTTGGATTCTGTTTGCTAGTATTTTGTTGAGGATTTTTGCATCTATGCTCATCAGTGATATTGGCCTGTAGTTTTCTTTTTTGGGGACATCTTTGTCTGGTTTTGGTATCAGGGTGATGGTGGCCTCGTAGAATGAGTTTGGGAGTGTTCCTCCCTCTGCTATATTTTGGAAGAGTTTGAGAAGCATAGGTGTTAGCTCTTCTCTAAATGTTTGATAGAATTCACCTGTGAGGCCATGTGGTCCTGGGCTTTTGTTTGTTGGAAGATTTTTCATCACAATTTAAATTTCAGTGCTTGTGATTGGTCTGTTTATATTTTGTATTTCTTCCTGGTTCAGTCTCAGAAGGTTGTTCTTTTCTAAGAATTTGTCCATATCTTCCAGGTTGTCCATTTTATTGGCATGTAGTTCTTGTAGTAATCCCTCATGATTCTTTGTATTTCTGCAGTGTCAGTGGTTACTTCTCCTTTTTCATTTCTAATTCTATTGATTTGAGTCTTCTCCCTTGTTTTCTTGATGAGTCTGGCTAATGGTTTATCAATTTTTTTATCTTCTCAAAGAACCAGCTTTTAGTTTTATTGATCTTTGCTATTGTTTCCTTCATTTCTTTTTCATTTATTTCTGATCTGATCTTTATGATTTCTTTCCTTCTGCTAACTTTGGGGTTTTTTTGTTCTTCTTTCTCTAATTGCTTTAGGAGTAAGGTTAGGTTGTTTATTTGAGATTTTTCTTGTTTCTTCAGGTAGGATTGTATTGCTATAAACTCTCCTCTTAGAACTGCTTTTGCTGCATCCCATAGGTTTTGGGTCGTTGTGTTTTCATTGTCATTTGTTTCTAGGTACTTTTTAATTTCCTCTTTGATTTCTTCAGTGATCTCTTGGTTATTTAGTAGCATATTGTTTAGCCTCCATGTGTTTGTATTTTTTACAGTTTTTTTCCTCTAAGTGATATCTAGTCTCATAGTGTTGTGGTCGGAAAAGATACTTGATATGATTTCAATTTTCTTAAATTTACCAAGGCTTGATTTGTGACCCAAGATATGATGTATCCTGAAGAATGTTCAATGAGCACTTGAGAAGAAAGTGTATTCTGTTGTTTTTGTATGGAACGTCCTATAAATATCAATTAAGGCCATCTTGTTTAATGTGTCATATAAAGCTTGTGTTTCCTTATTTATTTTCATTTTGGATGATCTTTCCATTGGTGAAAGTGAGGTGTTAAAGTACCCTACTATGATTGTGTTACTGTCAATTTCCCCTTTTATGGCTGTTAGCATTTGCCTTATGTATTGAGGTGCTCCTATGTTGGGTGCATAAATATTTACAATTGTTATATCTTCTTCTTGGATTGATCCCTTGATCATTATGTAGTGTCCTTCTTTGTCTCTTGTAATAGTCTTTATTTTAAAGTCTAATTTGTCTGATATAATTGCTACTCCAGCTTTCTTTTGATTTCCATTTGCATGGAGTATCTTTTTCCATCCCATCACTTTCAGTCTGTATGTGTCCCTAGGTCTGAAGTGGGTCTCTTGTAGACAGCATATATACGGGTCTTGTTTTTTATCCATTCAGCCAGTCTATGTCTTTTGGTTGGAGCATTTAATCCATTTACACTTAAGGTAATTATCGATATGTATATTCCTATTGCCATTTTCTTAATTGTTTTGGGGTTTTTTTTGTAGTTCTTTTCCTTCTCTTGTGTTTCCTGCCTGGAGAAGTTCCTTTAGCATTTGTTGTAAAGCTGGTTTAGTGGTGCTGAATTCTCTTAACTTTTGCTTGTTTGTAAAGGTTTTAATTTCTCCATCAAATCTGAATGAGATCCTTGCTGGTTAGAGTAATCTTCATTGTAGGTTTTTCCCTTTCATCACTTTAAATATGTCCTGCCACTCCCTTCTGGCTTGCAGAATTTCTGCTGAAAGATCAGCTGTTAACCTCATGGGGATTCCCTTGTATGTTATTTGTTGCTTTCCCCTTGCTGCTTTTAATATTTTTTCTTTGTATTTAATTTCTGATAGCTTGATTAATATGTGTCTTGGCATGTTTCTCCTTGGATTTAACCTGTATGGGACTCTCTGCACTTCTTGGACTTGATTGACTATTTCCTTTCCCATGTCAGGGAAATTTTTGGCTATAATCTCTTCAGATATTTTCTCAGAACCTTTCTTTTTCTCTTCTTCTTCTGGTACCCCTATAATTCGAATGTTGGTGCATTTAATGTTGTCCCAGATGTCTCTGAGACTGTCCTCAATTCTTTTCATTCTTTTTTCTTTATTCTGCTCTGTGGTAGTTATTTCCACTATTTTATCTTCCAGGTCACTTATCCATTCTTCTGCCTCAGTTATTCTGCTATTGATTCCTTCTAGAGAATTTTTAATTTCATTTATTGTGTTGTTCATCATTGTTTGTTTGCTCTTTAGTTCTTCTTGGTCCTTGTTAAACATTTCTTGTATTTTCTCCATTCTATTTCCAAGATTTTGGATCATCTTTCCTATCATTACTCTGAATTCTTTTTCAGGTAGACTGCCTATTTCCTCTTCATTTGTTTGTTCTGGTGGGTTTTTACCTTGCTCCTTCATCTGCTGTGTGTTTCTCTGTCTTCCCATTTTGCTTAACTTACTGTGTTTGGGGTCTCCTTTTTGCAGGCTGCAGGTTCATAGTTCCCATTGTTTTTGGTGTCTGCCCCCAGTGGGTAAGGTTGGTTCAGTGGCTTGTGTAGGTTTCCTGGTGGAAAGGACTGGAGCCTGTGTTCTGGTGGATGAGGCTGGATCTTGTCTTTCTGGTGGGCAGGGCTGTGTCCAGTGGTGTGTTTTGGGGTGTCTGTGAACTTAGTATGATTTTAGGCAGCCTCTCCGCTAGTTGTGGGGTTGTGTTCCTGTCTTGCTATTTGTTTGGCTTGGGGCATCCAGCACTGGATGTTGCTGGCCGTTGGGTGGAGCTGGGTCTTAGCATTGAGATGGAGATCTCTGGGACAGCTCTCGCTGATCGACATTACTGGGGTCTGGAGGTCTCTGGTGGTCCAATGTCCTGAACTCAGCTCTCCCATCTCAGAGGCTCAGGCCTGACACCAGGCCGGAGCACCAAGACCCTGTCAGCCACATGGCTCAGAAAAAAAGGGAGAAAAAAAGAAAGGAAAAAATAAAATAAAATAATTAAAATAAAACAATAAAAATTATTAAAATAAAAAAATAAGAAAGTAATTTAAAAAAGAAAAGAAGAGAGCAACCAAACCAATAAACAAATCCACCAATGATAACAAATGCTAAAAACTATACTAAGATAAACATAAAAATCAGAAACAAATCAGTCATAGACAGCAGACCCCAAGTCTACAGTTGCTCCCAACATCCACCGCCTCAATTTTGGGTTGATCCGTTGTCTCTTCAGGTATTCCACAGATGCAGGGTACATCAAGTTGATTGTGGAGATTTAATCCGCTGCTCCCGAGGCTGCTGGGAGAGATTTCCCTTTCTCTTCTTTGTTCGCACAGCTCCTGGGGTTCAGCTTTGGATTTGGCCCCGCCTCTGCGTGTAGGTCGCCTGAGGGCATCTGTTCTTTGCTCAGACAGGACGGGGTTAAAGCAGAGGCTGATTAAGGGGCTCTGGCTCACTCAGGCTGGGGGGAGGGAAGGGTATGGAATGCAGGGCAAGCCAGCAGCGGCAGAGGCTGACATCACGTTGCAACAGCCTGAGGTGTGCAATGTGTTCTCCCCAGGAAGTTACCCCTGGATCATGGGACCCTGGCAGTGGTGGGCTGCACAGGTTCCTGGAGGGGAGGTGTGGATAGTGACCTGTGCTTGCACACAGGATTCTTGGTGGCTGCAGCATCAGCCTTAGCGTTTCATGCCCATCTCTGGGGTCTGCGATGACAGCTGTGGCTCACGCCCATCTCGTTTAGGCAATGCTCTGCCTTCTGTGGGCAGACAGGGAAGGAACCCCCTCTCCTTGCGCACTCCAAAACAATGGTCTCTTGCCTCTCCAGCAGGTCCAGACTTTTTCCTGAACTCCCTCCCTGCTAGCTGTGGTGCACTAGCCCCCTTCAGGCTGTGTTCATGCAGCCAACCCCAGTCCTCTCCCTGGGATCTGACCTCTGAAGCCCGAGTCTCAGCTCCCAGCTCCCACCTGCCCCAGCGGGTGAGCAGACAAGCCTCTCAGGCTGGTGGGTGCTGGTCAGCAGCAATCCTCTATGCGGGAATCTCTCCACTTTGCCCTCTGCACCCCTGTTGCTGTGCTCTCCTCCATGGCTCCAAAGCTTACCCCTGCCCACCCACCATCTCTGCCAGTGAAGGGGCTTCCTAGTGTGTGGAAACATTTCCTCCTTCACAGCTCCCTCCCAGAGGTGCAGGTCCCATCCCTATTCTTTTGTCTCTGTTTTTTCTTTTTTCTTTTGCCCTACCCAGGTACGTGGGGAGTTTCTTGCCTTTTGGGAAGTTTGACGCTTCTGCCAGCATTCAGTAGGTGTTCTGTAAGAGTTGTTCCACATGTAGATGTATTTTTGATGTATTTGTGGGGAGAAAGGTGATCTCCACATCTTACTACTCCGCCATGTTGAAGGTCCCTCCAAACTTACAAGCTTTTGAACAACAAGAGAAACCATAAAACGAAAAGACAACCTACAGGCTGGGAGAAATTATCTGCAAATGATGTGACTGACAAGGGCTTAATTTCCAAAATATACAGATAGCTCATACAAGTCAATAACAAAAAAGCAAACAATCCAATCGAAAAATGGGTAGAAGACCTAAATAGACATTTCTCCAAAGACGACATACAGATGGTCAACAGGCACATGAAAAGATGCTCAGTATCACTAAATATTAGAGAAATGCAAATGAAAACTATAGTGAGATATCACCACATACCAGTCAGAATGGCCATAATTAAAAAACCTACAAATAACAAATGCTGGAAGGGTGTGGAGAAAAGGGAGTCCTCCTACATTGTTGGTGGGAATCTAAGTTGGTGCAGCCACTATGGAAAACAGTATGGTGTTTCCTCAAAAAACTAAAAATAAAGTTGCCATATGATCCAGTAATCCCACTCCTGGGCATATATCTGGACAAAGCTATAATTCAAAAAGATACATGCCCCCATTGTTCATAGCAGCACTATTTACAATAACCAAGACATGGAAACAACCTAAATGTCCATCGACAGATGAATGGATAAAGAAGATGTGGTACATATACACAATGGAATATTACTCAGCCATAAAAAAGAATGACATAATGCCATTTGCAGCAACATGTATGGACCTAGACATGCTCATACTAAGTGAAGTCAGAAAGACAATTTTTGTATGATATCACTTACATGGGGAATCTAAAGTATGACACAAATGAACTTATCTATAAAACAGAAGCAGACTCACAGAGAACAGGCTTATGGTTGCCAAGGAGGAGGGAAGGTGGGGGAGGGATGGACTGGGAGTTTGGGATTAGCAGATGCAAACTATTATATATAGAATAGATAAACAACAAGGTCCTACCATGTAGCACAGGGAACTATATTCAATATCCTGTGATTAACCATAATGGAAAAGAATATGAAAAGAATGTGTACATATATGTATAACTGAATCACTTTGCTGTACAGCAGAAATTAACAGAACATTGTAAATCAACTATACTTCAAAAAGATAAATTTAAAAAAAAGACAAAAATGTTTCTGAATGATTGACTCAATGCCTTTACTCAGTTTAATGACGAAGAATGGAAATTTTTAGACTTTTAATTCTTTCCAAATCAAAGCCACTTGCGTAGGTGATATTGAAAACACTCTCCTAAAATACATAGCTATTTAAATTGGTTTATAATGGTTGTCACAGGAAAAATATTCAAAAAGGCCTAATTAATCAAAATAGCAGTTAATAATCCAAGAGGAAGCATCTCTTTGATTGGTACTACCAGCAAGTGTTCACCAAAATGGTCCTACATGTCCCCAATTTTTATATTATATATTTTTATATCATATATTATATATATCATATATACCACACAATGTTTCCTGCATCAATACTGAATAAATGCCTAATATCTAAATCATAGCACAAGCTGTAATGTCATCATGTGGAGTTCACATGGATTTTTGACTCATTGCTGAGCAGATATTTATAGAGTGGGAAAGGCAGGTGCTCTGGTGTGATTCTTTCTACCATCCACCCTGGTCCGAAGCATCATAGGAAACTTAAATCTACGTTGGCTGAGGGGGCCCGGGTATTCCCAAATCACCCGTCACCATCAGCCTGGCGGAAATGATTGAGAAAATATTCTTTCAGTCCCTGAACAGTGACCAATGAGCTTGTTGGTCTGCGCTGAGTTGGGTAGGAGTGTCGTCGGGGGTGGAGCTCCAGGCAGTGGAGGGAGGGACCAAGAGCAGTGTCCCGGGGGCTGGCTGCCAGGTCCATGCTTGGACAGGGCTCTGGGCCCAGCTGCAACTAATTAGCTTAAGACCCTGGACTTCGGCCTCTGTGCCCTCAAATGAGAAAAAAGAAGACAAACTTAGGAGATCTCTTAGAACCATTCACACTCTGTGCAAATTCAGTGGTCTAGCTTCATGATTCACCATTCATCCAAGTAAATGGTATTTTTCACTTTTCAACTAAATTACTTTCTGTTGTATAGTCAGAGCTGTCAACCCACACGAGAGTTAAGTTGGAGGCTTTAGTTTAATTAACACATTTACTGTGATGGAATAAAAATCAGAGCCTGTCGCTCCCAGCCCCGTGAGTGGCAGGGATTTTGTACCGTGATCTGTGATCGGGGGGAGCCCAAAGGCTCTGCTGGGAGGTCCTTGAGTCTCTTTCCTGCCTGGCTTGGGGCCCTGGGGCCGGCGTAGGGGGTGGACGGGGGGGAGCGGTCAGGCAGGCAGCAGCTGGTGGCCCCGGGGCCTCCAGTGTGTCAACTGCTGAGCAAAGTCTTGACTCAGGAGGTCACCCCCGTCAGGCTCCCCCGCCCCAGCTTCTCAGCACCTCCTCTGCGAGTCCCCAACACGCTCGCTTTTAATGAGAGGCTTGATCGTTTCATGAGTCAGAGATGATGGCAAATTGCACCAGATTGGCACCTAAGCCTATGTTCGTTTCAGGAGAACTTGTCTCTGTCACTTTGGCAAAAAGTTAACCCTATGTTTGCAAAAAAAATGTTTTTTTGGCTTCTGATCCTCTAAGATTCAGATTTCCTACTGCCTTGCAACTTATCAGCTTTGTTTTATAAGAGATAAAACTTCGAGTTTAGTAACACATAAATTTGAAAGCTAAGTCATGGTCATAGTAGTGATAATATGAGGAAAAGTAGATTAAGAAACCTAATTTTGTATTGTTTCCACAATAGAACAACAACCAGATGCCCGTAGAACACGGTGTCAGCCAAAAAAAGGAGCCCATCTCAAGGAGCGGAAATAATAAGATACTGACCTCCACCTCACCCACCTTCTAAAAAATAACCCCTAACAGTATAACACCAGGACAGGATTACTCACTTTACATGCCCTAGTGTAAACCATCCTGAGTGCACGTGGCCTGGCGGGAAGGGCGGTCGTGTCTGGCACCTTATATGTCCTTGTTTAGTACCGGGCAAGCATTCTGTTCCTGATATGAGACATCTGCTGGATGTGTCAGGCACGTGGAGCAGGGCACCGAGGGCTAGTGGGAGGTTTCTTTCACTGGCACCAAAATGTAACGATAAAGCCCTTGGCCACCCAAATTCAAAATTCAAAAAGAAATTTGAGTTTTTCATCAAGAAGATATTCTTGGCTTCCATTCCTCTCACTTGCTCATTTTCTTTCTTCCTCTGGTACCAAATAAAGGCAAAATTCCACCACCAGCTTTGCGTGGCAGGCCACTGGCCACTCCTGGCATCTGGCCAAATTATTTATGCACCACCGGTACTCAAATTTTTCATCTCCCCCATGGTGGCTTAGCAAGTGACAGAAGAAGCAGGGAGATATAAACAGCCTGCACTGTGTTTGCAGGGAGGTTGGAGAGGGGCCAGTCCCCACCCCCTGCCTGACACAGCATTGCTTGACTTGACCTCCCATAATTCAGGCTCTTCAGACTCACTCTACTTTTGGACACATGCAATCAATACAGCACGTGCTAATTATGAAAGGGCGATTAAATTTGGGATTTCGTTTTAGATTGGACTCGGGTTGTTCCCCAAGGGCACCGAGCAGCAGGGCTGACTTCTAATCAAAGGCAGGCGCGGGCTCCATCTTCAGAAGTTCTCACCACAGAGAACAGCGCCTCTGAACTTTGGGAAGTAGGACCCAGGTGGGCAATCCTGACTCGTGCGGTTGGGAGGGGGGCAGGATTGGAGGGTGCACAGACTTGGGTGGCTCTTTCTCTTTTCCCACTTGCAATTACGTAGAATCAAAGCAGAAAATGATCTTTCCATGTCCTGTTTCTCTGCGCACATCTGCTTATTTGGTGGCCTAGAGGGTCTGCACGTATGTTCAGGATAAGCACGTCCTCTGACTTCACTGAGTGAAATGACCCCCGTTCTGCTCACCCTGGACACTTTTTGAGGTGAGGTTTCACAGGGGGTCGTGCCTCGGCCTCGGGACCCAAGCTTGCCTGCCTGACCCACCTGCAGGGTAACATGCGGATCCCATCTGCCTGTTTATAGGCTCCAACTAGTGGATGCTGATCGCTTGGGACTATTCTTGGACACACCTTTCTCAGAAGTGAACCTGGTGTGAAAATTGCCATGTTTGAAATGTCAGAATCTGCCAGCTTTCCCTCTTTCCTTCCCATGTGGTTCGACCAGCACTCGACAGTGAATATAGTTGAACTTTTAGGAAGAAGCAGCTGAGCTGAGATCCAGTCACCACAGACATCACACCTGGGACTGTCTCGAGCGATGATGTCCTTCTGCTAAACTGGTCAATTAGGAAACGCCACACGCCACTGAGAAGGGTCAGAGGAGGACTGAAGCCAGAGGCAGAGGGGAGTTTGGAGAGCAATCGCTTCAAAGGCGTTTTCTTCACTCTATTGAGGAAACGTGTGGGCGTGAGCTCTGAGCCTCTGTGACACAGCCTGACCTGTTCGCCTTTGCTCTGGGCAGGTGCACCCCAGGGGACAGCTTCTAGAGCCCAAATCCCTGGGCACACCTGGGATGACCGTGGCTGAAGCTCTAGGTGGGAAATATCATGGGTTGTAGAACGCACACATTTGGTAGAACATTTTCTTATATTTATATACAATATTTAAACAGATAAGGTAAAAGAAGTTTTGTAAAGGTTTCATTCAAGTAATCCATGCAAATCCTCATACCTTTCACGAGGGAGAGTGCCTCCATTTCAGCGTGGACCCCGACACTCTTCAGTGGGTGATCACAGAGGGGCAGGTGGAAGAGGCCTAGCTCAGCCATCACCAAACATCCCAGGCAGGTAGGTCTCTGTCCTCCACACGCCTGAACTGGAAATGTGCATGTGTGTCCTGACCCGAGGAAAGGGCAGCTGCGACGTGCTGGGTCATTTCTCACTCATCCCTGAGGTGTCTGGCCAGACATCGAGGGGCTCCTGGTCCAGGTCACAGGTGCGGAGTGGATGTCCCCAGGGGGCGGGAGGGGTGCAGAAGTCAGGCTGTGTGACCTGGGGCGGGTTTTACATTCCCAGCTTCCTCGTCTACGAGGCAGGGGTGATGCCGCATCACGTGGGCTGCCGTGTGGACACAGGTCTGGTGTGTGGAGGACAATTAGTGGTGATTTTTCCTGTTTTCCAACATATCTTGCAGGGTGATCCTCTCAGTCAGGCCAAGAACTATCATAAAAGAAGTTTCAAGGTATATTGAGCATCTAAAATACCATTTGTTTTTAGTTATTTAAATAGATTTATTTTGGATCTGAAATGATAAGACTAGCAGGAAAGCTGCCCCTTTTGGAGGCTGTTGGAAGCTTGGCCGCTGTGGACACCATCTCAGAGGCTGACCAAGTCCACGCGGTCTGGGTCCTGACACGGCCTGTGAGGGGAGAGGAGCTTCGAATATGAGGTGTGATTTCCAGGCCCCACGAAGCAAAGAGAAAGAAAACATGCTGCAGTTTTGGGGAGGCCGGCGGGGGTGGACGCTGCAGGTGGAGGCCTGCCTCCAAGCCCCGTGGAGGGTCATCAGTCCCAGGAAGGCTGTGGGACCAGGGGTGCCAGCTTGACGCATTTTCTGGAGAGAACTCTTCTTTCCCCTGATCTGAGCGGGGGCAGGGGGCACCTGTCACCCACCTGCCATGACTCCACCTGCCATCACCCCTGCGTTCCGCTCCCTCCCTGGGGTCTGCCTGTGCTTCTCTCAGCTCTGAAGCTGTGCTGAGTTGTCTGGGTTGAAGGGCAGCCAGACCTTGTCTGGATGGTGCCGAGCTGTGGTCCCTCAGGCTGCCCTGGGCCGTAAGCAGCAACCTCCGTGAATAGAAGCCCTTAGAGCTACAGGGAAACCTGAAAATCTTCCAATCTCTTCCTTTTGAACCAGGGTTTTTTGAGTCATAGGGGTAAGTGGAATTTTTGGTGGGGGGGGGTTTGGGGGTGCAGACTGTGGCCTGAATCCAGAGCCCTTGCCCCGTGGGGTGGCTCTTCCCTGGGGCGGTAGGCTGGCTGTTTGTGCAGCCTCGGATCAGAAAGGTAGTGCCGGTTTGAAAAGCTAGTTTATTTCAGAAATATGTAGAACTTTATGTGAAGGATAAAGTGTTTCTGTTTCTATCCTCTGCATTTCCATGGCACCCATTTGTCTATTATATCAACTGCTTTCCCCTAAACCTTAAAAGGAACCGGAGAAAAAGTAGGGTGTTCAGAGAAGTGAGCACAAGAGACCAGAAAACAGCGGTAAAGTGACGGTTTAGCCTAGAGAGGTGCACGCCCTGCGGAAGCTGTTTTGCTTTCTTTGTCCCTGGGGTTTGCTGGCTGACCGTGGGGTCTCCTGTTCTCCAGGAGTTTGGCAGCTTGGCCCCTTGTTCCTGGTACAAGACTGGAAATGGTGTAAACTGACTCTGCATCTAAGGGATGTGGTGACCACCTGTGGTCCTTGTACGCTGTCTCCCGACCTCCCAGGGCTACATTAATAATTAGAATCCATGAAGGTAAATATGGAAACCAACCTCTGGTTGCCAGCTCTGGCTTAAGACCTAGAGTCCCTTCCTTATGCTTGACGGCCATCATGAGTAGATGGACGGAGGGAGGGCTCCTGTAGAGCCAGGCCGGCTGGGAAAGATTCCTCCCAGGCCTCTATCAGCTCCTCCTCTTCATTCTTGCAACACACAACTCAAGTCTCCAGATGTTCCAAGTTTCATGGTTTGTAGGTCCAGGACCTAGAAGCCAGAAATCTTATTTCCCACACATGTGGGCTGCCGCCTGCTGAACCTGGAACTCTCTCTAACTATGACAGGTCCAAGACAACAATTCTGTGACTCAAAGGAGGCATGAAGGTGGCTTGAGTTACCCATCTTTGCCACATCTACCCTGATGTTGTTTTAGGCGGTCCTGTGAACACACTGTTGAACTGGTAAGTTTTGAACTCTCATGACTAAAAAGGCAAACCATATCTGTTTGTTTTTGTTCAATTTTCCAAGTTTTATATAACGTTCCCATAAATAAAACATTGTGCTTTGAGAATGTGAGGGCATGAAAACAAATGTAGTTTAGCCAACAGCAGTACCTAATATTTTAGTCTCCTGCGTTGTTTCTTAGGAATCCTGAATTTTATATTAGAAAATGATTCTCAGGGTCCAAAATGTTACTAAACTGAAATTTTCATTTCTTTTTTATTTATACATGAAGTGTTAAAAGTATTTGTGTACAAAATCTTGTTCCATACCATCATCAATAAGAGCACGGGCACTCCTACAAGTATTGATAACATATGAGCACAGCTTAGTGCCCTCTCACAGGTCCTGGCAGTTTGTGTTCTTGTTTTGTTTGATTCAACTGTTTGATGAAAGTGAGCTTGCAAGTTAATGTGTTTTTCATCAATGACACATATTGAAGACAGTGTGCCTGTGAGATGCATATATAAGCTTGCTATGTTTAGAATATTTGTGAGTTAATGACCAATGATGTTTTTAATGGGTCCCATCCTTTCCCTGAGACATTTCATTCTCTGCTAGAGCAACCTCAGGATAACCATATATAAATACACAGCTGACCCTTGAACTGCGTGGGTCCACTTATGCTTGGATATTTCTCAGCAGTAACACTACAGGACTACACAGTCCATGGTTGGCTGAACCCTCGGATGTGGAGGAACCGTGGATACAGTGGCCAAATATAAATTATACTCAAGTTAACCCCCTCGTTGTTCAAGGGTCAACTGTATAGATTTTCCATGTATTTTGATTTTTAGCACCATTAAGTTTTCACAGAGACGTTATAGTCCCCACCTATATACTGACTCGATAACAGCATTCAAAAATAGACATGGGTGAGATTTTCTGGCTGCCCAAAGAAAGTACTCTAACTGATGGAATATTGAAGATCTATTTTTGAAAGAAGCGGAAAAAGTCAAGAATAGGCAAATATATTAAAGAAAAAAGTCAGCCTCCTAAAGATTAAAATAGAAGTTTAGGTGGATAATTTGGGATCATCTAAGAAAACATTACTTGAAGATGAGCAGAGATCTTAGAAGTTGAACATACTCAAATGAAATCATCTACAGAATGAAATTTAGCAAAAGTGTTTTTGTTTGTTTTTTTGTTTTGTTTTCAACCAGAAGTGGACTTAACAGATTTTCTACAGATATATAACATGGGAAAAGTGTCAGGCAAAGAAACATTTGGACTAACTTAGAGATGAGACAGTTATGGGAAAGTGTAGTTAGAACAGTCAATTAATTAAACAGTAGTCAGTGAGGTAGTGTATCAGCTAGTTTTTGGCTGTGTAATCAAAATTTAGCAGTTAAAACAATAGCCGTTTATTTAGTTCACAATTCTGTGGGTTAGCTGATGTTCTTCAGGCTTGAGGTAGTTCAATTGGTCTCTGAAGGGCTCTCTCATTCATCTGTGAAGAGTTGGCAGGGGCTAGCGCATTTTCAGCTGAGATTCTTAGGTTCTCCTCCATCTGTTTTTACATTTTTCAGGCTAGCTTAGCCTCATTAAGTATGACTGTTTTGCAATTTTGTTAAATGTAAATGGGTCAAATATTCCAATTAAAATACAGAGATTATCTAACTAGACTAAATAGAAAAAAAGACATATCCTGCCTACAAGAGACTGTAAATATAAAAAATAGGTTGAAAGTAAAAGGATTGAAAAAGATATATCTGCAATCAGTATAAGAAGGCTGATATGGCTACCTTAGTACCAGACAGTGTAGACTTAAAGACAGAAACTATTATCAGAGGTACAGAGGAACATTTTACAAATACAAAATGGTCAATTTTCTAAATATAAACCTCAAAGTACTTTCTTTTTATAAGAAAACTGAGAATGAAAGGAAGACAGAGAAATCCAAAGTCACAGGATTTTTAACACCCCTTTCTTGGTAATTCATAGAATAACTAGACAAAAAATGAGAATATGAAAATTTTAAACAATTATCAACTACCTTGACCTATTTTACTTTTATAGAACACTCCACATAACAACTAGAGCATACACGTACTTTCCAAGTGCAGCTGGAACACTCCCAGGTAGACCACATGTTGGGCCATAAAATAAGTCTTAGTAACTTTTGAGAGCCTGAAACCTTACAGTTTCTGTTCTCTGATCAAAATAGAATCAAATGAAAGATGAATTACAAAAAAAAAAAAAAAAAGTTCTACAAAAGCCCCCAAGTACTCAGAATCTAAACAGCACACTTCTAAATAACTCATTGATAAGGGATGAAAACACTAGAAAAATTAGAAAATTTTTGAACTTTATGAAAATAAATACAGTAATAACAGCATTTAGAGGGAAATTTCCAGTTTTAATGCTGATATTAGAAAAGACCAATTGTTTAAATTTGTTCTACGTATCCACATAAGAAACTAGAAAAAGTAATGTAAATTAAATTGGTAAATTGAAACCAAATAAGTAGATGAACTGAAATAAGTAAAACAGAGAAAAGCAAACAATAAAGACAAAAATATTATAAGTTGGTTCTTTGAAAAGAAGAGTAAATTGATAACTCTCTAGTGAGATGAATGAAAACACAAATTATCAGAAATAAAAGAGGGAAAATCACTGCAATTTCTACATAATTTAGAAAGATTATAAGAGAATATTATAAACAAAGTTATTCCAATAAATGTGATAACTTAGATGAAATGAACAAAGTCTTTGACAGAGATAGCTTACCAAAATAGACACAAAAATAAATTGAAAATCTGAATAGCTATGCATTAATAAAATGTTTGAATGTTTGTATTCAAGTTTATCAAAAAACCTTAACACAAAGATAACGTTGAGCCCAGATGGTGAATTCTGGAATGATGGAAGAAATAATGGAAATTTACACTAACTCTTACAGAATGTAAGTGAAGGAGGTATATACCCAATACTTGTGTGTGTGGTTTTATGAGTCCGTACCGCCCTGACACCAAAATATGACAAAGACATAAATATATGTATGTACGTACATGTGTATATAGATACATATAGCACACACACAAGTATTCTTCGTGAACATAATCATAAAAATATTCAACAAAATATTGGAAATAAAAAGATAATATAACATTACCAAGTGGGATATATCCCAGGAGTGCAAGATTGATTTAACACTTGAAAAACATCAATTTACCAACATATTATCAAAATAAAGGGGAAAAATCATATCATTTCAAGAAATGCAGAAAAAATATTTGACAAAATTAAACACTCATTCAAGATAGCAAATGCAAACAAAGAATAAAAAGGAATTTCCTCAAACTGACAAAGGGCATCTATGAAAAACCTGCATATCGCTGAATGGTGAAATGTTGAAGGTTTTTCCACCCAGATCAGGAACAAGACGAGGATGACCTTTCTGACCACTTCAATTCAGCTCTGCACAGGAGTACCTGGCCGATGCATTCAAGCAAGAAAAAGGGATAAAAAGGCTTTCTTTTAAGTTTTGCTTGGAGTGTGTAGTCTTTTGCTTGGAGTGTGTGTTGTCATGAAGCTCTCATACAAATTGGAGCAGAAAAAATAAAACTTTTAAATTTACATGTGGCACAATTGTTTATGCAGAAGATTCTAAGGAATTTACAAATAACTGCTAGAAATAATAAGTGAACTTAGCAAAGCCATAAGACACAAAATAAATATAAAAATTAATTGCATTGCTATATACTAGCATAGATCAAGTGAAAAATAAAATAAAACTTTATTCATAATAGAATCAAAAAAAGAATATAAAATATTCAAGAGCGTATTTCATAAAAAGGGCAAGAATTGTGCAGTGAAATTAAAGATCTAAGTAAATGGAGAGAAGCACTACTTTCATTAATGTAGAGGCTCTTGTTAAGAATTCAAATACCCACAAATTAATCCAACACAACTTCAACCAAAATACCAACAGGCTGTTTTTCTAAAAATTTATAAGTTAATTCTAACATTTATATGGAAATGTTAAGGACCTGGAATAGCTCATATATTTCTGATAAGAAAGAATCAAGAAGGGACCCATCCTTCCTAATTCCAAGACTCACTCTAAAGACAGGCTGGGGTTGGCACATACACACAGGCAATTTCACCAGTGCAACAAGCAGCTCAGAAATAAACCCTATGTAGACTGTAAGAAATTCTAAAGAAATTAAATGGAGAAAGGTGTTTTTTAACATGGTGCTGGGACAACAGAATAAACATGTGGAAAAAACAACCTCTATCCCTGCCTCTCATACACATATAAATACGTTACGGTTCACACATCAAATACAAGCTAAAACTATAAAGCTTCCAGAAGAAATGCTGGAGGGTATCCTGGCAACCTTAGACAAAGATTTCTTGAAGAGAACAAAAGAGGCACTAATCTATAAAGAACAAATTGGAAAATCAAACAGCATCAAAATTTTAAAATACCCTTGAAACATATCATTAAGAAAACACAAAGGCAATCATAGGCTGGCAGAAAATATTCAGAGTACGTATATCTGACAAAGGACTTGTAAACAGAGTATATAAATAACTCCAGCCAATCAATAAAAAGTAGATAACCAAATAAAAATGGTTCAATGACATAAAGACGTTCCACCAAAGATGATGTACAAATGGCTAATAAAAACACAAAAAGATGCTCAAAAATAAGATTTCAGGGAGTGTAAACTAATGTCACAGTGTGATAACATTTTGATAAAATTAAAAACCCAACCCAATGTGTAGGGGATTGGGGAGCAGCTGAAACTCTCACCTGAGCTGAGGGGGAGGGCTCACCACTTTGCAGGAGTTTGGCAGCTCCTGACAAGGTAAAGATGCACCTGCCATTTCGCTCAGTGATACCACTCTGGTGTCCACCCAAAACGCAGGAAAAAATCTGTCCACGAAAGACTTGTTCAGGGATGTCTGCACTGGCTTTGCTGTGAACAATCCAAATCCCCATCAACAGGAAAATAGATTTTAAAAGTATGATACGACCATACAATGGATGCTACCAGGCAACGACGAGGCAGGGACCGCTGATGCACACGTAGCACAGGCGAGGGTGGAGACGTTCTGCTCCCGACGTAGGCAGAGGAGAGGGCGGCGCCTGGCTCCCGCACGCTGTGTAAGAACCGGCAGTCCTGTCGACAGAAGCCACAACTAAGGTCGCCTGTGGGGACTGGTGTCCACGGGGATGCCGGAGCCCTTCCTGCATCTTGACTGGTGTGGTGGCCTCCAGAGATACCCAGGCCCTAATCCCGGGACCTGTGGATGTGATTGCATATGGAAGAGGGACTCTGCAGATGCGACTAAGGTAAGGGTCTTGAGATGGGGAGATCGTCCCGGATTTGCCGAGAAGAGGGAGGCACAGGAGGTGTGAAGACGGCCGAGAAGGGATGTGAGCAGGGAAGCAGGGGGAGGAAAGGTGGTGGACGGAGGGCCACCTTCAGGACCCAAACAGGGCAGGGAGCCAGGCTCTGCCCTAGGGCTTCAGAGGGAGCGGCCCTGCCGACAGCCTGACCGCAGCGCAGTGAAGCCCGCCTTGGACTTCGGCCACCAGACTGTAAGAGAATAAGTGTGTGCTGGTTTAACCCCCCGTTTGTGGTCATTTGTTCTGCAGCCCCAGGAAACTAATACAGCTGGCATGCTGGTTTTATGACATGTTAACAAAATACATATTTATCAAAATATCAAAATGTACCCTTAACAAAACTCTGGTGACAATGAAAAGGTCAGTGGTTGCCAGGCGTTGGGGGCAGGGAGGGGTGAGTAGGCGGAGCTCAGAGGATGTCAGGGCAGTGAAATACTCCGAATGTCACTATACCAGGGGACACACGTCATTACACATCTGTCCAAACCCACAGAACATACAACCCCAAGTCTGAACCCTGATGTAAACGACGGCCTCTGGGTGGTGATGATGTGTCAGTGCAGGTTTATCCTTGGGAACAAACGCCCCCTGCGCGGGGCTGGTGGTAATGGGCGCTGGGCACACGTGGTGCCGGAGGGGTATATGAGAAATCTCTGTACCGCCCTCCCAATTTTGTTGTTAACCTAAAAAAGTAAAGTCTTAAAAAATGTACGCTTAAGATCTGTACATCTGACTGCATGAAAATTTTGCCTCAATTACAAAAAAAACAACCCTCAGAAACAACAAAAAAGAAAAAGAAATAAAAACATATAATCTACGCTTAGGCACAAAAATATATACATACACAAAGTGGGAATCCGTGACCTCTGCTGTGCCCTTCCGGAGGGAATTCACACGTGGTATTTTTTGTGGGGTTCTTATTCGCAATGGTTCTCAGTCCGTCAGATCTCAGCTCCTCTAAATCACAGCAGCACAGCCAGGCCAACGTCGGCTTCACACTGAAGGAGTTTCCAGACGCCTCCTCGCTCCCGGTCTCCATCGCGCTTGCCATCACTGGTCACTGCCTCCGCCCGGTCCTCCCTCGTCCCGAAACGCGCGCCACCACAGCACGTGCGCAGCGCCGGGAAGCAGAGCCCTGGAGACCCGGGGGCGCGGCTCCCTTCAGGGCAAGGGCCGCGGGGCGAGGCTGGACCCGGCAACGCAGCACAGGCCGGAAAGAGGCTGCGCCGGGACGGAGTGCTCTTAGGGGACAAGGCCGAGAGCGGACAGAGTGGACGTGGCCGGCAGCTCCCAGGCAGCGTGGCAGTGGCCCGCAGGGGCGCACGGCCACCAGCTGGTGAGCCTGCAGGCTTCCGGGCGGAAGTGCAGCGTGAGCCGCAGCCCGGGAAGCTCTGCCTTTCACGCTGATACACTCTCTGCAGGTGGAAGGGAAGGTGTGGCCTGCGCCTGAGGCCACGCGGCACCAGGCCGCCGATGGGGTGCAGAGGGGCCCAAACATCCTGGGCCGGGACGCACGCGGAGGTCCCGGCCTGGGCAGGCTGGGGACGACCCTGCCTCCGTGTCAGCCAATAGGCCGTACGCCTCGTGCCAGGGCCCCTTCTCTTTCACTCACAATTTACAGTAATGTGCTTGTCTGCATTTCCAAATGTGATAAAGAAAAGCTTTAGAAGAGTGAAAACTGTTCAGAAAGGACCATAAAAGGTTAAAACTAACTTCGAATATGTTCGGAAATATAATTGCTTTGGATACGCAGTCTGCGGCTCTCAGGTGGCTCTGCTAAGTGCCGGCACTTGTGCGCTTGGGGCTGACATAGCTCTGCTCGCCCAGACGCCCCACAAGGGCGGGCACGCTCCCCTCCAGCCCCCGGCAGAGGGACCACCAGCTGGCACACAAGTTGTGCTGCCTGATCCGTGCGTACGGGATGAATCCGGCTGTTCTGCCGTGACTCCAAAACCCCTCCTGTCTTTGTGTGCATGTTGAGTCTTATGTAAAATTAGGCACTTTCCTACTTTCTTCCTCGGAAGCAGACCGGGCGTCTGAATCTTCCCTGTCAGCAGCAGGACCCTGCAGGTGCTGGTGTGGGTGCATCGGGGAGACTGCCTGGCAGGTCGTGAAGGGTGTGGGAAAGCAGGAGAAGTCCATTCTCCCCTCCCTGGGGGTGCCCACCCATACTGGAGGCGCTCAGCACCCTCACGCCGCCTCCTAACTTGCCTTTTTTTCTTCTTCAGAAGGGGAGCTGCACGCTACCTCACATTGCACTGGGAGAGCAGAATCTTGGCCTCACTGGTGGCGGCTTTCCCTGGAAGGGTGGCCTCAGGGGAAGGGAACTGTCTCCCTCCGGAGGAGGACAGTGGGCAGGTGAGAGTCGGCCGAGCCGGTCCTAGGGATGCGCAGGGAAGAGCAACATCCCTAGAGGCAGGAAAACCTGTGCTTCGCCGGGAGAGGGCTGCGTGGGGTCGGACCACTGCAGGGGTGGCGGGTAACCCGGAATGGGTGATGGACCCCAGCGATTACCAGCCATATCAGGAAAGCTTCTAGCAGGAAAGACAGAGAACAAATAGACAACAAGCAAATGCACAAGAAAGCAGAAAAATAATAACATCTTGAGGGAGGTTAGAGATGGCATCAGGTGAGAACAGATGTTATCAGACAGAAACATTCAGAGAACAACAATGAACCCTTCGACATTAAAAATATGTGACAAAAGTTAAACCTCAGTAAGTGTTGGAAACTACTGTTGAGGACATCTTTTAGAAGCTAGTGCTAAAAGGCAGAGACAGGGAAGGTGGTGGAGTGAAAACGAAGCTTGGGCAGCCGGTCCTCCAGGCCTTTGTCACTAAATCAGGGTTCCAGGATCAGAGGGCAGAGGCATCTGAGGGAAAGAGGCCACTGAAATGATTAAAGAACACGTCTCCAGAACTAGAAGACATGGCTTTCCAAACTGAAAGGCAACACCAAGGGCCCAGCACAAGGGATGAAAATCCAACCAAACCAAAGCATGAGGCTGGGAAACTTCAGGACAGCAGGGAAGTAGCAACCCTGAGACAAAACACAAGGACCAGCCGTTCACAAAGCAGCACTGAGATCAGAAGATCCCACGTTCCCATGAGAAACGACTTCCGCCTTATGCACCAAATCCAGTCAGACTTAACAATCAAAACTGAGGGTGGAATATAGAGGTTTTCAGATATGATTGGACACTTTAAGACAAAGATATTTGCCTCCTAATTGCCCTCCTAAGGAAGCCGCTGGAATGTGTCCTTCACCAAGAACAGGAGAGGAACCAGGAGAGAAGAGCCTGCCCACAACGGCGGGTGGGGCGGCCCCGGAGCAGCACTTGTGCTTCCGGCATAGAGAGTTCTGTCTCCAAGAAGAAATTGGGAGAAAACTTGATGATGGGTCTGAAAGCCTGGAGAGGTGATTTGGTGTTGCATTACTTGAGTAACAACCAAATAAAAAGCAAGGCAGTTACTAACTCCAGAGAAAAGGGAATCTACTTTAAAACTCAGACTCATAGTTTGTTATATGTCCTCGCCAATTAAATTTGCAGTGACAAACTGAATGCTGACATTGATCTAAACCAGGTTACAAGATACCTGTTGGAGGAAGATGGGGAGCTCACACAGAGCCTGGAGGGGAGGAAGTGGGGCCAGTTCTGGGGGCTCAGAAGTGGGAACACAGCACAACAGGTCTGATCTGAAAATTCAGCAATGTCCATTCAAACGTGTGACATAGAAATAAGGATATTGTACAAACGTGTTAGCTGACAGAGGAAAGTCAGTTGCCTCTGTGCATGAATAGCTTTGATACAAATAAAGAGTAAAACTAAAAATCAGTGAGGACAAACTACAGATGCTCACGACAAAGTTGTTAGAACTTGTAAACAAGGACTATTTCATCAGGGACTTTGCATTCCTGTGCTTAGCAGCACTAGCCAGCGCCTCAGCAATATGCCTGGGGGCCATTTGAAACCTCAAAGTCATCCCAAACATGCACAAAGGTGCAAAAAATGGGGCACTAAATATGCTGCAACAGCACACCTGTTCACGTGTTTATGGGTGAGACCTGAAACAGGGAGGCAGAGGGCAGCCTCGTGTGACCCCAGTTAGGAACATGGGCCTCGGGCGACTCAACATTTTACCACTCTGGTTATGCCTGCAAGTAACCCCGAAAGCAAGTGCTGCAAGTATTGACTTTGGGGTAACAAATTCTGGCAAGTAGGTGAATTCGCAAATGCTTTTTAGTAAGTTTTGAAACTGGGAAGTGTGAGTTCTCCTATTTTCTTTTTTTAAGATTATTTTGACTATTTTGGGATTCCTCATAGTTCCATATGAATTTGAGAATCAGCTTTTCTATTTCTTCAAAAAAGGCCGTTAAATACGGCCTTTAATTATGTTCAGTATGAAGACCACTTTGGGGAGTATTGCCGTATTAACAATTTTAAGTTTCCCGGTCTATAATCATGGGATGTCTTTCCATTTATTTAGGTCTTTGATTTCTTTCAACGATGTTTTGTAGTTATAGTGAATAAAGCTTTTACTTCCTTGGGTAAATTTCTTTCTAGATATTTTACTCTTTTGAATGCTATTGTAAATCTAATTCTTAAAATCTCCTTTCAGATTATTTACTGCTGTGTAGAAATACAACTGATTTTTTTGTGTTGATCTCATACCCTGCAACTTTACTGGGTTTCTTTATTATTGCTAATAGTTTATTTTGGGCATGAATTCTATAGGTTTTCTATGTATAGAATCACATCATCTGCAAATAGAGACAGCTTTACTTCTTTGTTTCCAATTTGAATGACTTTTATTTCTTTTTATTTCCCAATTGCTCTGGCTAGGACCTCCAGTACTATGTGGAAGTGGGCATCCTTGTATCGTTCTTGATCTTGGGGAGGGGGGAGATTTTAGTCTTTCAGTATTAAGTATGATGTTAGCTGTAGCTTTTTTTCAATTGTCCTGTGTCATGTTAAAAAAGTTCTCTTGTACTCCTAGTTTGCTGAGTTGGTTTTTTTTTTTTTAATCAGCAAAGTGTGTTGAATTTTGTCAAATGCTTTTTCTGCATCTATTTAGATGACCGTGTGTGTTTGTTCTTCATTCTGTTGATATGGTGTCTTGCATTGATTGATTTTCTTATATTGAACTACCTTTACATTCCCAGGATGAATTCTACTGTGTAGAATCCTTTCTATGTGCCATTAGCTTCAACGTGCCAGAAGGTGATGTTAATCTGTAAAAGTGTTCACATCGGTGTTATATCACTTATAGTGAGCTTTATTTGATGAGCCCAGGTCGAGACCCAAAGCTGAAGTTACCTGAATAATGTTGGTTACACCTTTGCTAGTTAGACCCTTCACAGAAGTGGAAATTGAGCATATTAAGATAAACATACAAAAAGTCTTTCTGTTTCTGGGAGTTTCAGTTCCATACTAAGTTATTTAATATACCTAGTCAGTAAGTCTGTAATGCTGCCATGAATTTATACTAAATTTATTTAGGTTTAAAAAATAAAAATAGTAAAACATTCGTCACTGTTATCTAGCCTCACACATAGAACATATGAAATCTGATTTAATACAAGTTCAGTGTAAGCTTTTTTCTTTTTACCAATAGTGATTTGTAATCAGATTTAGCTTTGAAATGTTTTCCTCTAGTTAAATATTTCCTAAGCATTATTATGTTTCTATTTGATATGTATCGAAGGTATAACATTCACTGACTCTTGCTTTTTTTCTGTAGTATTGCCTCCAGCTATTGAGTTAATTTTCCTTATAGTGTTAATTTCTATTTTTCATTTGGCTTACAAAAGTAATGATTTCTTATACTTATGCCTTCGTTAATAATATATAGGGTTTTTAAAATAAAAAATGGTATTATTCTTGAAATAATTATGTTTTTCCAAGAGGTTCGTTAAAAAATGTGGTACATGTATATGAATTTATATCCATTTTCTTAAATTCATCTTTCTTCTCTCCTCTTATACTTTGAAGATATTAGAGGATAAAATTCTTATTTTACATTTTAAAAAGTTAAATCTTCCAAAAAAAGAAAATCTAAGACAGTTTAAAATTTCCTTTCATTTTAGATAATTAATTACTTATAAAATTTGATTTATCATAGTATGCAACTTTTGCTGTTAAAATAATTTTAATTATTGAAATTAAATTTATGTATATAAAGTCTGTTTTTAGACCTGTTTTCCGTCATCACATTGCCACGCCTGTTAGTGTGAGCTCCATGGATTCAGTGGCCAAGCGTCATTCATCTGACCCTGCAGCTCCTGAGAAGGCAGGATTTGCATGGTTGATTTCCTTCCTCCTTCCGTTCCTTCCTTCTTCTTGTTTTCTTTCTTCTCTTGCTCCTTATTTCTTTCTTGTTTTTCTTCATTTCTCTTGTTCTTTTCCCATCGCTCTTTCTTTCTTCCATGTTTGTTGAATGAAAAGTCCTGTAGCCTTGATCTCGGAGAGATAGCAGTGAGCAGTCCTGCAGAGAGATATTAGTTCCCTGCCCAGGGACTGAACCTGGGTAGCCTGGATGAAAACCAGGAATCCTAGCCGCTAGACCACCAGGGGCTAGAGGCTAGAAGCAAAGTGGCCCTAGCTCTTTCCCCCATTTGAAAGTAAGACTGTTTCAAGGAGGGAAAAACTGCAAAAACAGGTACAAAGTTTATTATTAGAGGCACAGCACAAGGTATGGGAGAGCACACAGGGAAGCAGTTTGTTTATTTAAGTCAGAAACAGGGCAGAAATGCACACCCAGAGAGAAAGGGGATGGGCGTCCTCTCTCAGTGTGGGCATCCTGCGGAGGAGCGCAGTACAGAGGTGATTGTAATCCCTTCTATAGGACAGGCCTTCCGGGTCTTCGTTTACCTTTGGCCAACTACCTCGTTTCTTTTTTCACACCTGACTGGTCCCTGGATCCTCCCCATCACGTGTGCACAACTTTTTGCTGAGATGGATCCCAGCGCAGAGGCCTGTGGTCGCATGTCCATACATATTGTGAGGTGGCGGCCTCTCCCTTTTCGACCCCCAAGGAGCCTTCCTGCGCGTGTGCAGACAGGGAAGTTTTCCTTGACCTCAGGAGGGGTCATCTTATCTCTTTGCTTCAGCAGAGCTCAGCTTCTGACACTAGCTTTGTCCTTGGAGTGTCTGGGTGAGAACAGAGCTTCAATGTTACTCCACTTGACAAACACCAGCTGTCCGGCCCAGGGGCCCATCTATCTCCTACCTCGGCTTTAAGTAGTGTTTTACGTCTCCTCCATCTAAATAACCTAAGGCAGAATATGCCTTTGACCATATCCCGAAACTCCGTAGTGTTAGCCTGCTGGGTCGAGTTGGGTAAGGAACTCTGCAGGACCCTGAAGGCAGTTCCAGACCCTATATGAAACACTTTCTTCTTCACAGTCTCTGTATACGCCTCATAAGGTATTTTGCAAAGAGAAAAAGAACGTAATTGAGAATATAATAAATGCACTTTGACAATCCTGATTTATTATCATCAGAAGACTTGACAGCTGCTTTCATTTCTGGTTACATCATTCTCAGGTTAAATCTTACCTGTCTGGACCCCTGAGCGACCTTGGCTCGGTGTTAGAAGACAGAAAAGCAAGAGGGTCCTTAGGACAGAGGAAACCCTCTCTACAGAGCTCACTTCCAGTGATTCCGGAGCTTTTCCAGACATGAGTCAAGCCCAGCGATGGCGTTTTATATAGGACGGTTCCTCTGGCCCCTAAGACTTTGCCTGCCCTTCAGGAGCTCCTCAGAGCCTGGGAGAACCAACAGCCGCTCTTCTCAGACAGACGCCAGCGTAAGTGAGTGCAGCCCTCAGGGTCGGAGGTCAGCCTGAAGGTTAGAGGTGACGGCGTGTTAGACTGTCCCCCTCCTGCCTCAGCACCACTTGCTTTCTCTAAAGACGCAGGCTTAACACCCCCTATTTTGTCAGGTGCAGTTTCCAAAGCCATAAAAAAGCCCATGCCACCCACATACCTTTTCAAACAGGCTTGAATTCCATCATGAAAATACACTCTGCAAAATGGGATCTATATTTTTGGAAAGAAGTGTCCAGATTCTGTCTCTCATATCTAAGCAGGAAAGATTCTTTTTCTAAGCCTGACTGAGGAAGAGAAATTATCTGATTAATCAAGAATATAACAATTTTTTTAAAAGAAGAATGGAATTTTATTTGAATTCTGGCAGGACAGTGGAAGATGGAAGAGGTACAGATGGGAGACCAGTGGCTGAAGCCACTAGCTAGCCTTCCTCTGGTCAGTTTCTAAAGAATTCAAATGTAGTAAGATACAGAGAACGCCGATTATAGTGCACATAATTTAGTCATATTTGGCTAAACTATGAATCTTGCTTTAGGATTAGCATTATGAATATCAGATGACATTGCATACTTTTGCACTCGAGAGAAACCTGGTTTATCACCGCTGAGTGCATAACATAGCCCAGAAGATACTGTTGCATCTAAAATCCCAATATCAGCTTCTTTACTTAAAATCCAATCCTTGGGCTTCCCTGGTGGCACAGTGGTTGAGAGTCTGCCTGCCAATGCAGGGGACACGGGTTCGAGCCCTGGTCTGGGAAGATCCCACATGCCGCGGAGCAACTAGGCCCGGGAGCCACAACTACTGAGCCTGCGCGTCTGGAGCCTGTGCTCCAAAACAAGAGAGGCCGCGATAGTGAGAGGCCCGCGCACCGCAATGAAGAGTGGCCCCCGCTTGCCGCAACTAGAGAAAGCCCTCGCACAGAAACCAAGACCCAACACAGCCATAAATAAATAAATAATTTTTAAAAAGATGTAAATGAAAACAGTATTAAAAACAAAAAAGATGTAAATGAAAACAGTATTAAAAAAAAAAAAATCCAACCCTTCAGTGGTGAAAGGTACCAACTTCCAGTTATAAAGTAAGTAAGTCCTGGGAATGTAATGTACAGCATGAAGACTATAGTTGCTAATACTGTATTGTATATTTGAAAGTTACTGAGAGTAGATTTTTATTTTATTTTATTTTATTTTATTTTTTACAGTAGGTCCTTGTTGGTTGTCTATTTTAAATACAGCAGTGTGTACATGTCAATCCCAAACTACCTGTCTATCCCTCCCCACCACACTAACCCCCGGTAACCATAAATTCATTCTCTAAGACTGTGAGTCTTGTTTCTGTTTTGTAAATTAGTTCATTGGTATCATTTATTTTTAGATTCCGCATATAAGCGTTATCATATGATATTTATCTTTCTCTGTCTGACTTACTTAGCTTAGTATGATAATCTCCAGGTCCATCCATGTTGCTACAAATGGCATTATTTTATTCTTTTTAATGGCTGAGTAATAGATCTTAAAAGTTCTCATCACAGGAAAAAATTTTTAAATATGTGAGGTGATGGATGTTAATTAGACATGCTGTGGTGACCATTTTGCAATATATACAAATATCAAATTACTGTGTTGTACACCTGAAACTAATATAATGGTATATGTCAATCACACCTCAATTTAAAAAAATAAATTAAATAATTTTAGAAATTGTCTTTCTATTATACTTAATTCATGTTACTTATTGGAAAAAACAATATTCACCATGTAAGAACATTTATGTATTTCTTGGGTCTATTTATAGAGTATTATTTTTGTATATATATATATATCAGTTACTGTAACATTGTGATACTTTTACAATTATTAAAACTTTAAAATACATTTTAATATCATTTGTACAGGTATCACCTTACTGTACTTTAAATAATGTTTTAAAATTAGTTTTTCTCCATTTCTTTAAATAAATTTAGATTTGTCCGATCAGATTATATGGGGAGAAATAGTATCTTTATAATATTTTGTTCTTAGAGTTTTTCTCTTTAGCAGATGACAGATTTTGGTATATAGGTCCTCCACATCTGTGGGTATGCATTCCTAGGTATTTTATATGTTTTTTGGTGCTATTAAAAAGGACATCTTTTTCATTATATTTTCTAATACTAGCACAGTGATTTTTCACATTATTTGTGCCTGACCACCTTTTTTCATTACTGATTTTCAAGACTCCTTTGAATTTTGCATGTAAATAGTTACATGATCTACAAACAACACTGATTTGGCCCCCTCTTCCGCGTATTTGTCTTGTACTTCTTCTTTTTGTCTCACTTCATTATGCAGAATATCCAGAACAAGGAAACAAGTGACAGGTGATCAAAAGGAATGTCTTTGGATTTAGGCAGACCTGGTTCCCATCTCAGTCCTACCATTCACTTCCAGAAGGCTTTCCCCAAAGCTTCCATTTTGTCTTCATTAAACTGGGAAAATAATGTTGCCTCATTGGCTGATGTAAGGATTAGAGAAAATTTTTGTCATTTTCTTGACTAAGATGCCAGATGTTGTAAGTATACATGTTATTGTACTTATTGTTTATATTAAAACATTGTGATGATATTGGGCATCCTTGCTTACTCTGATTTTAAGAATAATCATCCTTGCTTATTCATTTTTTAAATATGAATTTCTTGTATTAGTCTGACATTAAGATTTTTGATGATGGTCTGCATTTGGTTTGTTTTAAATCCAATTTTTGTATAGATTTTTTTCCCATAAATAGATGTTAGATTTTATTATAAGATACTTTTATGTTCTATAAAAAAGATAGTTTTTCTTTGACCAAGTGGTGTGATGAATTATGATAACGTATATATAAATATTAAACCATCCTTGCAGTTTTGATATAAATACTAATTGGTCAAAATGTATAATTATGTTAAAATGCTTATTATTAAATTAGTAAATACATTATATATAGGGTTTATATCCCTAAAATAGAAAATATTCTTCTCCATAACTCTATTTTTAATGGGATTTTTGTGTTTTCTTTTATTTTCTTGACTCATAAAATAATTATTTTATTGCTTATTTTTAAATAATTAGCATTTGAATTGTGTTATTTATATTATTTTTCTATATTCTGATTCCTCATTTTTTGTTTTTATGATTCTTCTGACCATTATCCTTATTTTATTAATTGCATGCTTACTTTATTTCTATTTTTTAAAATTAATAATGAAACAATGTTGACCAGTATTTTGTATGCTGTTTATTGACTGTGTAATTTATTGACTGGTTATTTTCATTAAAATCACTTTAGCCTATGTTCCTCTAACTGTCAAAATTTGTTGATTTCCCAACACTCTAAAATAGGAAACATTTTACAGTACATATGTTAGTCGGCTCAGGCTACCAAAACAGAATACCACAGACTTGGTGCTTAAACATCAGAAATGTGTTTTCTCTCAGTTCTGGGCTAGAAGTCCCAGGTCAAGGTGCTGGCAGGTTGGTTTCTGGCGGGGCTTCTCTCCCTGGCTTGCAGACGGCCACCTTCTCTTTGTGTCTACACTGGCCTTCCCCCTATGTACATCCCTGGTGTCTCTTCCTCTTCTTCTAGGGAAGCCAGTCCTATGGGATTAGGGCCACACTCTATGGTCTTATTTAACCTTAATTACCCCCAGAAAGGCCCCATCTCCAAATGCAGTCATGTTGGGGGTTAGGGCTTCAACCTATGGATTTGGGGGGCACAATTCCACCCATAACATACATAATTGTGTTTCACATTCTAGATCTGTGACTGAAAAATAATCTTGATGTCTGAGTCTGTTTTTGTAAGCAGATTTCTTCGACATTATTTATGTTCAGGTGGTTTCAGTACTTACTGGTGATCTTTTTATGACACAATTTTCTGTTCTTGGGCTTGGCACCTGGATTCACGTCAAGCTGGATTGGAGTCATTCCCTGAGGAGGGGTCCGTGAGGGGAATCGTTCCGAGCTCTGCTATTTCTGCTATCAGATGAAACGTACCTTGAAGGTTAAAACACTGTGTAGTCCTATGCTCTCCCTCAGACACTGGGAGACTTATTCCATGATGTTTTGACATTTCGTGCTTAAGAAGAAATGGTATTTTGGTTGCTGAGGAGGCAAATTGCCACTTGCCCTGTTGCTAATATAGGATTTAGGTTTTTTTCTTTATTCTTGTCCACGCAACTTTATCTGTTGTCACTATTTATTGTTTTTTTTTTTTAGATCTGGAATGACTGCATACACTGCTTTTCAGCTCAGGAAAGTTGTCTTGTATCATTGTTCTATTGTTTTCCATGTTCCTGGCAGCTTTCTTTGTATCGTTAGTGACCCTTATAAAGATCCTCAATTTTCTGTTCTCCACAAATACCCGTTTCATTCCTGCGACTTTCTCCCATTTACTTTATGTTCTCTAGCTGCTCTCAGTTTCCCCTTCACATCTCAGCGTGTGTGTTTCTGTTGATGATTATTGATCCCTGCGTGCATCACGACTGAGACTCTTCTCTGCCTCTTTACGGAGCTTCACTTGTGACAAGCCTGTGTCACCCCCACTCTCCAGCCTTAAGAACCGATTCCCCACCTGCAGTTTTTCTCCAGTTTGTTGCCTCTGAAGAGACCAAGAAAGACAGAGGGCAGGGAAGCAGGCAGTACCATAAACACTGCCAAGCGACGGGTGACGCTTCTCTAGAGAGGGCTTCATCTGCATCCCTAATTTAGGGTAGATTCTGTGAGAGCATCAGAGTTTCTCTCCTCTCCCTTGGAGAGGGAGCCCTCAGTCGTATGACCCCCAAGCCCGGGTGTACTGGCTTCACTCTGGTCCCTCTACCAGATGAAGAGGGACATTGTAAGTCAGTCTCAGCACTTTCTTCTCTCTTCATTCCTGGCTTTGTGGGAAGAAGGGAGATGCAACAGGGGATGCTGGAGAGGTACCATAGCTGCATTTAGGTTACCCCTCAAACTTCCAATCCTGCCTCTCCTCACTGTGCCTGTCTACCTCCTTTTGAACTTGCTTGCGAACTTAGAGGAAGAAAAGATAATTGGATTGTGTCAAATTTTTATTTATATTTAGGACTACACATTGGTGTGTGATTAGTTCCCAAATGTCAATTTATATGACTGAACTTAAACCCTTTAGATATTTTAGTGAACAGAGATTTTAGTATGTAGGAACAGTGACTTTTTTAATTTCTAAAGGATAAAAGAAAGACTTCCACTAAATTTCGCTGAAATTTTAGAAGTGTAAAATTTTGGGTTTATTTTACAATCTAGAAAGATCACTTGAATTTCCAGATTATGGGAATAATTTTAACTAGCTGCGTGACATTTGGTAAATATATTAACCTCTCTGGACATCTAATTAGATCTCAGATACAGGGTGCTGCAATTGACTTACTCATTTCCCTGGGGCCATTTCAGCTAACAATCTGCAAGGGTGAGTGGTCTTTTTACTGTTCCTGTGGGAATATATTATGCTTGCTTTTGTGGGTCTGTGGGAGGGTGAGCTAGGGGCTTCTTTCCGATGCCACGGGTCCTGTGGTTATTCCAGGTAAACTAGGGATCCCCACCCATGGGTGATCCCCCCTGGGATTATGTGGCACTGACGAGGGACACTTTGGTCGTCACCTCTGGGGGAGGATGCGCTCCTCTAATGGGGAGAGGCCAGGGACGATGCTAAATCCCACGGTGTACAGAACAGCCCACAGTAAAGAGTCATTCAGTCCAAAGTGTCAACGGTGCCAAGGCCGAGAAAACGTGATGGATGCTGATGAACTGTGATGTGGTTCTTCCTGCCTTTCATGATTCTAGTGTCTGTTATTTTCCTGAACAACCGATGTCTTTGAATTTATCCTTGATGTAGCTACAAAGCTTCAGCAGGCCTGGAGACCATTTCAGCTTTTTTTAAAGTACATATATTTTTGCTCTACAAATACTCAAAGAACATAAAATAAAAGCACTTTTGTTGTTCCAAGAAAGTAATGTTGTATTTGTTCCAAAATCCAAATACTGCACTTGAAAGAGACTCGAAATCCATATGGTCCACATAGAAAGGGGGAAAAAGGCTCTTTCATGAATATTTGTTAGCTTGGGACATTACCAATATCATATTTCAAATGACAATATTCGCAAGAATTTAAAAGAATAACATAATTAGATTCATAGAAATTTTGAGTTGGAGTGAGTTTCAGGGATCATCCAGAATGTGAGATGCTCAGCCAGACTGTCTCCAATGTTTTGGATGTGACGTCAGGGTCCAAAGAGGTAAGCTGTGACCATCCTCAGAGCAGAGCCGGGCCCCCAGGCTCACAGGCTCCGGGGCCAGTGCGTCGCCTTCATCTACACGGAGCTACTTCACTTGTTCTGCTGTGAGAAAAATGTTGAATGAAGCAGCCTCATTTCTACCTCTTTTGAAAAGAACTCACATTACCTTTTTACATTGTATCTAAAGTATAAACATCAAAGACCTGATTGTTGAGAAGACAGAATTTCATGCCCGATGCAGCACAGTTTGCGACACGGCTCGCCGTGAGGATTTGTGTCTGTTACCCCACCCCTGACCTTGCTGTCACCAAGCACTTGGCAGCGTCACATTCACCAGGAGCCCAGGGTTACGAGGTGAGAAGGAAGCCTATTCTGGGCTGGGTGCAGCTCACACCTTTGCTGTGTGACAAGGGCCTGAGAGATGAACAATCCTGATCTCACGGAGCAGGCACCCAGGTGTCCGTGTTTCCACAGGGCCTGGTGACATTCACTTCCTTCACCGCGCTGTGTTTTCCTGGGCATGTCCCTGAATCCTGGGACTGTCTGCCGTCCCCCGGGCTGCGTGGTGCTGGATGCACAGGGGGAACGGATGACTCTGGCCTCTGGTCCTGCCGCGTTTACCGCCTTGAGACCGAGCAGGCCGGACGCGGACACAGCAGGGGTCCACGCAGAGTTCCACGTAGTTGACAAGGCTAGAGGACAGGGACGGGGCGCCCGCAGAGGCACCGCGGGGCGCAGGGGAGTGAGGGTCCGAGGACGGGCTCCGGAGGAAGCAGCAGGCGCGGGTGAGGACAGCCGGTGAGCGGGCTGGGGAGGAACCGGTGCAGGCAAGAGGGCCGGGCTGCGCTGCGCTCGAGCCACCGCTTCCCTGCCGCCGCGCCGACTTAGCCCACGCCTAAGAGCTCGCGGTGTGCCCGCGCCGACTTAGCCCACGCCTAAGAGCTCGCGGTGTGCCCGCGCCGACTTAGTCCACAGCTAAGAGCTCGCAGTGTGCCCGCACCGACTTAGTCCACACCTAAGAGCTCGCGGTGTGCCCGCGCCGACTTAGCCCACGCCTAAGAGCTCGCGGTGTGCCCGCGCCGACTTAGCCCACGCCTAAGAGCTCGCGGTGTGCCCGCGCCGACTTAGTCCACAGCTAAGAGCTCGCAGTGTGCCCGCGCCGACTTAGTCCACAGCTAAGAGCTCGCGGTGGGCCCTCGCCGACTTAGCCCACGCCTAAGAGCTCGCGGTGTGCCCGCGCCGACTTAGCCCACGCCTAAGAGCTCGCGGTGTGCCCGCGCCGACTTAGCCCACGCCTAAGAGCTCGCGGTGTGCCCGCGCCGACTTAGCCCACGCCTAAGAGCTCGCGGTGTGCCCGCGCCGACTTAGTCCACGCCTAAGAGCTCGCGGTGGGCCCGCGCCGACTTAGTCCACAGCTAAGAGCTCGCGGTGTGCCCGTGCCGACTTAGTCCACAGCTAAGAGCTCGCAGTGTGCCCGCGCCGACTTAGCCCACGCCTAAGAGCTCGCGGTGTGCCCGCGCCGACTTAGTCCACAGCTAAGAGCTCGCGGTGTGCCCGCACTTAGTCCACACCTAAGAGCTCGCAGTGTGCCCGCACCGACTTAATCCACACCTAAGACCTCGCAGTGTGCCCTCGCCGACTTAGTCCACGCCTGAGAGCTCGCAGTGTGCCTGCACTGACTTAGCCCACGCCTAAGAGCTCGCGGTGGGCCCTCGCCAACTTAGCCCACGCCTAAGAGCTCGCAGTGTGCCCGCACCGACTTAGTCCACACCTAAGACCTCGCAGTGTGCCCGCGCCGACTTAGTCCACGCCTGAGAGCTCGCAGTGTGCCTGCACTGACTTAGTCCACGCCTAAGAGCTCGCAGTGTGCCCGTAGCACGGCGCTGGGCTGGTCTGGTGTGGAGAAGCGGTCCAAGCCTCTCTAAGGCTGACCTGACCGGTGGGACCGCGGGGCGCTGTTGGCCTCTCCCGAGACGCGATGTGCTTCCCTCCCGCGTCACTGGGCTCTCTGCTTCACCAGCTGTGGTCCTCTCTAGAGTCGTCTTCTCCATCAGCCTTGGTCCGTGTTTTTTAAGGTGCAACCCCCTGTTACCGCAGTAAACTCTACCCCTTTTCTAAGTTTGCTTTTTCCAGCACACTAATTACCTATCATTCTACACATTTTCTTTGTTTATTATTTTTCTCCTTCACTAGAATTAATCTTCATGAAACTGGGATTTTCATTTGCTGTTTTTCACTGATAAATCCAGTGCTTAGAAAGATAGCTGATATAATACACAAAGAATAGATATTTGTTAAAAGAATAAATCTCACAGGGCTCTTTGGGGCCTTAGAGATAATGCAAAAAAGTCTCTAGTATACTACCAGGCATAGAATAGTGCACCAAAAAAAACATTTTTTTATTTTAATATAAAAATTAGTGTTTAAATTAAAAAATGTTAATAATGCTTCTTTTGAAAATCAATTATTTTTTAAAAATGAGGAGTTCTGGACAGTCTTTTCAACAAATTATTTTGGGAAACCTGGATATCCACATGCAAAAAAAATGAACTTGGGTCCTTACATTACATCATATGTAAAAATTAACTCAAAATGGATCAACGACCTTAATGTAAGAGCCTAAACTATAAAACTCTTAGAAGAAAACATAAGGGGAAAGCTTCATGATAATTGGATTTGTCAACCATTTCTTGACTATGACACCAAAAACAGAGGCAGGAAAAGAAAAATAGATAAGTTAAACGTCATTAAAACTGAAAACTTTCGTGCATCAAAGGACACTAACAACGGAGCAAAAAACAAACAAACGAACAGACAGACAACACCCCAACCCACACAAGGGGAGAAAATATTTGTAAATAATCTATCTGATGAGAGACTAGTATCCAGAATGTATAAAGAATTTCTACAACTCAACAGCATCAATGAACCAAACAAGCTGATTTAAAAATGGGCAAAACACTTGGGTTGATCTTTATCCAAAGAAGATATGTAGATGGCCAATATCACATGAAAAAATGTCCAACATCACTAACTGTTAGGGAAATTCAAATGAAACCCACAATCAAAGCCATTAGGATGGCTCCTACCAAACAAACAGAAAATAACAACTGTTGACAAGGGAGTAGAGAATTAGAATCCTTATGCTGTTGGTGGGAATGAAGAATAGTGCAGCTGCCATGGAAAACAGCATAGAGGTTCCTCAAAAACTTAAACATAGAATTACCATATGATCCAGTAATTCTACTTCTGGGTATATATCGAAAAGAATTGGAAGCAGAGACTTGGACAGATATTCGCACATATATTCATAGCAGCATCATTCACAATAGTCAAAATGTCCATCAATGGATAAATGGATAAACACAGTATGATACAGAGGTACGTTGAGATGCCATCAGCTTTAAAAAGGAAGGAGATCCTGACTCCTGCAACAACGTGGAGGAGCCACAAGGACATTATGCTAAGTGTAATAAGCCAGACACAAAAGGACAAAAATTGCACCATTCTGCTTATCTGAGGTACCGAGAGTAGTCAGATCCACAGAGGCAGAAAAGAGAATGCTGGCTGTAAAACAGAAGAGGGGCTGCAGGAGGAGGGGCTGGAGGGTCACTGTTCATGGGGACAGAGTCTCAGTTTGAGAAGATGAGAAAGTTCTGGAGATGATGGTGGTGGTTGCACAACATGAATGTGCGCCTAAAAATGACTAAAATGGTAAATTTTGTGTTGTATTTATTTACCACAATAAAATCGAGACTTTTGATAAATATTGTTAATCATTTAAAAAACGTTTTCAACATTGCACCATACATAAAATCCATATTTTAAAAGTTGTAATATAATGTGATATCAGGCTTTTTGACATTTTTTCCCCTGTATTTGCCTCCTGTATTTTTTCCTATTATATATATAGAAAAATCTAAAGTTTTAGGAAATTTGCCATTTCGGAGGAATCACCTTTGGACATCCCAACACAGACTATTTTCTACATTAAAGAGAAAATCGAATATGATAAGAGGAGTTGGGTAGTAGAGGCTGATGCCACGTTCAGGTTGTGTGTTGAATTCTCATGACCACCCTATGTGGCCGATTCTATTTGGCCAAATGTGAGAGAACCAGAGACCAAGAAAGATGAAAACACAAGCCAAGGTAGAGACACCTGGATAGGCTGAAGATTTTTTGCTTTTTTTTTAACTTTTAGGGTGTTATATTTTATAACCTCCAAATACAGACATCGAAGCCTGTTCATTCATGATCCACTCTTTTTTACTGACTTAGTTATTTAAATAAAGTTTACTGATTGCCTTCAGTGTGCCAGGCACTGGGAGATATGGGACAAACTGTCCCAATTTCGTCCTGTGTGGAGCTGGGGACAAGAGTTTGCAAAGTTAGGGACTGAACCGTTGATTCCCGCTTAGCAATGTGATGCGCGTACCTGCTGGGACACCTGCTATTTCAGCGCTTCTAAAACAACGACTTTCACTGGACAAAAGCCGGAAAACAATGATGCCTTTGAACATTAGTGAAGGTGACAACGGATGTTTTTAAAGGCACAAGGTACTGACCTCAGATTCCAACAATGCATAATCTTGAAATGTATTCGTCTAGAGGGTGATTTAGCAAATCAATTCCTAATTTGCTTAAGTTGGTAATTCTGTTTTAAGATTTCATTTTTTCTTCTTAAGGGGATGAAGAAATAAACTTTTATCACGACTGAGCTGTTGAACATTTTCTTTCTACCATATCATACTGCCACCATCTCCCATGCAGGGTTTAAAAATGCTGTTTCTCAAGCATGAATGGATAGAACATTTGGGGTTAGAAAAAGTAGCTGAGTTGGTGTTTTCTCAAATTTAGAACCTATCTAAGTTGTCAGGGCAGATTTTCAACTTTGAACAGTGAGAATATTAGCAATGACATCTTAGAACCTTAAGTCAGAGACTCACTACCCTCCAAACCGATGGGAAACATAAAGAAGACATCACAGGGATGCAGAAAGGGCCTGTGGTTGAAAGGCTGGGTTCCCAGTCGCTATTAGAAGTGGGGAAGAAAGCCAGGGCCAGAGGGGGCCGCCTGGACCCCAGGCACCCAGCTCACATCGATCAGACATTGATGAACATGTGACGTTCACATCAGCATCATGGGATGGACACACCTGAGTAAGATACCCGGGAGTCGGGGTGCAGCTGTGTGGTTAACAGGAAGGATGTCATAGTTACAGATTTGTTCATTTTGATTCTGTTGTTTCCTTTCATATTTTGGAGCCATTTTTTAACCTGGAAGTGTGCATGGCTCAGGGACAACTACGCCTGAAATGATGCTGGATGGCATGAACTGCCCTGAAGAAGAGGGTAAGTTGTCTGCAGGGTCCCATGGTGAAGCGGCAGCTGGGGCCTGAACATGGCGTGTCAGCCCCTCCGGACACGGCTGGTTCTCAAAGGGCTAGTTGACATTTATTAGCTCCATCAATACATTAGACATTGTAGCAAACATAATTCTGAGCCCAGATCAATGCGATTACAATCTTAATTAATCATGAGTCAGGCCACAAATAGAAAGCGAGGCTCCTCGGCTGACAGAGAGGGAGAGAGAGTATAACCTTACTCTCTGCCTGGATTTTCAAATGCTGAGGCGCTTGGGGAAGATTTAGAGCCTTATGAGTCACATGGGGCTGCTCCAGAACAGTGGTTAGAACCCATCCAAGGCTGGCCCAGCCTCACTCTTTACAGTTGAGGAGATCCAGGCAGAGAGATGACTCACCTGGACCCGGGCTGACCTGGGGCCACTTCAATCCTACACGGAGCTCATTATAGTGTTGCTGGTTTAATTCTAAAACAGGAGATGCCAGGCAGGATCTTGGGTAGAGGCTGAACTTTCAGGAGCCCAACCTCGTGGGCAAAGCAGAGTCCCTGGAGCTCACCTCCTGGACCCATAACTACGACTGGAATGTTGATGGGTTATCGAGAATAAGGCTTGAAGTTGAAGCTTTCCCCTAGACTTTTCTGTTAGATGAGGATGAAACTTAGGTTCCAGAAAACATGCCGGACCCTCCTGGCTCCACCGGTGACTGAGAGCGAGTTGAGAGCTGGCCCTCTTCCGACTGTCCATCCCTCCAGCCAGCGTCACGGGGGGGCCTGGCCCCGTGGGAATTTGAGTCTGCAAACCAAAGTCCAGATGGTACATATTATATAGTCCAGACCCAGGAGTCCAAGGTGCTTTTACCCATGGAGAGAATAGATGCATTTACGTATCATACATATATGGTACCCCAGGTTAAGATTTCACTTTTCTTTCAGATTCGTTACTGATCATTGGTGGGAGATGAACAGAGGGGGCTGAGCAAGCAGACAGAGGAGGGGCTCTGCAGTCGTTACCTTCTGTTCTGCTTCAGGATTACCAGAAACAAAATAAACAAAGTGAACTGACAAAAGCTGAGTTAAAGCTAGAGAATAAAGTGTTTTAAAAGTATAAAATTCATAGAAATATTACATATACAAGGAAATAAATAATTAAAACTAATATATATTAACATAAACCTCAAAAATAAAAAATAGGAATTGATAGTAATTTGAAAGATAGGTATTTAGTATTTGATAAAAGATGTAAAATATGAAAACAGAAAGAAATAAAAATAGTAGGTTTTATTTAACAATAAAAATGCTAAAATAATGTCGAAAATACAAAGTTGATTATAAAATTTATATTTTTGCATCAAAATGGTCAATTTCAACCCAATAGGTTGATATTACTCTGACGAAGCTCAACAGCTGGAAAAACATCCACGTCTGATCTCTTGCCAGAAAGACCTTGATCTTCCTCGTAGATGCTCAGGCGTGTCTTGGAGTCTGAGAGGCGATGGAAAGTCCCCTTCACCCACCTCATGTGGAGAGAGGCTTCCCTCCACCCACCCCTGAGCACCCTGTGCCCACTCCCTGGCCCCTCGCGGGGTTACCTGCACCAGGCTCCTGGTTCCAGATGACCTAGACGTGGTTCTTTGAGAATCTCCAAGTATGGTGTCCATAGACTCCTACTTCCCTCCTTCCAGTGCTGATTGATTCTCAGAGCATAAATTGGATGTGTTGTTGCTAAAATACCCACTTCCTATTAGGAGCTATCAATTAGGTCAAAGTTCAGCTGCAGTAACAGAAAACCCAAACCATCAAGAATTATGCCCTCACGGAAAAGAGCCAGAAGGGGGCAGTCAAGGGCTGCTGGGATGGCTCCATGAAGCGGCCAGGGACCCAGGCAGTTTTTAGCTTTTCGGTTCCACCATTCTTCTGTGTGGATTCCATCCTCAAAGTCACAAAATGGCTGCTAGAGCTTTAGCCATTGCATCAGCTTCCAGTCAGGAGGAAGGAGGAAGGAGGGGCGGCCAATGGGCTTTATTTAGCTCTCTGTTACCTAAAGCCTTCCTGGTATTACCTCCTGATAACTTCCATTTGAGATCTCACTGTTAGCTGAGCAGATTGCTATTCCCAGCCACACAGGCAGTTGCTTAAGAAGGAAAAAGGGAGACCAGCTGTGGGATGGCCAATGGCAGTCACTGCCACAGGGATTGTTTTCCTTGCCAGGAATTCCTCTACATTTGTTCTTCTGCCACCAAGTCCTACCTACTTTTCTACACCTAAGTGCCTTCTCCTTCTCCTCCCTGAATCCCTTTGGGCTCATTCATCCTGCTCTTGAGCTCATTATTATCTGGGTACCATGTTGGTTTCTAGAGGGTTTTGATGGGTGAACAGCTAGCCACTCAGTGCAGATTTTAATATGTGCATCACCAAAATGGATAATTTAGATAATCAACTGCAAATTTTTAAAATCAAGATGAAACTTACAGACAAAAATGGTTATTTTTCACATATCAAATTAATAGTTTGATGAACGTTGCTTTACAGATATAGGATGCAGATTTAACAATGGCAATTAATAACCGCGTGTTAAAATGTTATTCCTAAGGACCTCAGCTTTGGAGCATCCTAAAAAATGTCCTTTTGGACTCTGTTCTAAGTAGGAATGGGTGAACGCCTGCGGATGCACTGCATTAGCCGTGCTCCTCAATGCAGGTGCAGGGACCTCGCGGTGTCTGTGTTGGAGGGTCCTCGTCCCAGCTCGGAGGTGCCATTTCCTGAGACTTCAGACTTATGTCACTGCTTGTAGTAAAATGATTACCTTTGAAAAAGCCACCAGCTGGTTGACTATGTGGGTTCAGGTCTGACTCTTTAATAGTTAACACAAATTATTTTCTTTTGCAAATGAGGCACAGTGAAAAGAACACAGGTTGTATAGACCTGGCTTTGACACTTCCTAGACGGGTGACATTGGACAAGTCACCTGATTTTCACCCCTGTTCTTGTCACTGCCGTTGAGTAAGGAGGAGGGGGGTGACCAGGAGGAGAAAGCAGCTGCAGGAGCTGAGATGGTCCGAGAATGGGGGTCCAGGGCCCTGGGTGTTTCTAGTTGGAGAAACACTCGGTGAGGTTTTCGCTGTCCTTGAAGACGAGTCTGGAGGAGATATGGAGTGATCCGGAGATCACTCTTCCAGGTAGGCGTGGAATTTACCGTCTCATCAGAATTGTCTGACTTACCAGGTACCAGGACGTAGATGGTTTTTAGACTGAGCTACTTGGATAGCAGGTGTGTGTGTGTGTGTGTGTGTGTGTGTGTGTGTGTGTGAGTGTGTGCATGTGTGTGGCATTAATTTTGATTGCTTTTGACAAATAGCTTATTTGCCTCATAACTCATGTCTGGGAGGAACGTTGTTCCAATGTCTGAAAATCCCAGTCCTCCTCCCTCCCCACCAGTTTCTTTCCTTTGCACTTTATTCTTATTTTCCTCGTGCTTTAGGGACGCTATCAAGTAAATTAAGCAGCTTCACTTAAAGAATTAACCCCAAAGGCCACACCAACAACTGGAGCGGGAGTGTTTATTTCACAGCAATGCTGAGATGGTGATGTGGGTCAAACAGAAACACCAGGGGAAGAAGGAGGATGCAGACAGACGGGGAACCCTTCCTGAGTGTGAAATGCACCCGAGTTATGCCCCAGTAAAGGTGCAGCTCTGGTCTGAGAAGATTCAGAGCTAAGTGACCACAAAGCGGTCAGTTCCCTGCGATCTGCGGATGCTGGGAACCCTGGAGGCAGGGAAACCAGGTCGAGAAAGAGACTCACTGAGGCTGTGTAAGTGGGAGCTGGACCCTCGGGGCTTCTTCTCCCGCAGTCCCCAGGGCCGGAGACCACCTTCCTCCCTCCTAGTGGGAGCCTGGGTGCAACGCTGGGCCTGGGGACACCAGGGTAGGTGAGGCAGGAGCACCTGGGGGCCTTTCCTCATGGCTCCCGAGAATGCCTGGCGGCGGCTTCACCACGTAGGCCGGGGATCGGAGGATCACCGTTAGAAGAAAATGACCCATGCAGGAGAAAACAGCAGAAGCCCCAGACGGCTGGCTATAGCTCAAGCCCCTCACCACTGGGGAATCTCACCACTTTACAAGCTGCTCATACAGTTTTCAATCAGCTTTATTTTTAAATAAGAGCAGTTTCCCAAAGGAAATGGAAAACCTGAAAGACAAAGACAAAATGAAAGATTGAAAATAATCCACAAACAGAAAAAGAAAGACAATAAAGCTGGAAGACACAGGAAGGGTGTAAAGGGCAGAAGACAGGGGCGCCACAGGGGTCCTGATGCTGTGGGTTACCTTGTCACTTGGTTTTTGTAAATATTATCCATGGGCTTGCTTTTGCTATTGGGGAGCCTGTCTGCTGTCTGCTTGTATGCTGGGATTTGGAAAGAGGCAAAAACTGTTCCAATATTGCCACCATCTTTCCTGGGCCCTTGGTCAGACTGTAGTTACTCTCCTCAGACAGGAGAATGCACCGCATTCAAAAAGAAAAATGATGCTATAAGAAGAGAAAGGTTAAGAGAAGAGCTTCAAGACAAAACAAAGAAGACAGCAGAAATAAAAAATAATAATAGACACCAAATGTGAAATAGATAGCTAGTGGGAAGCAGCCGCATAGCACAGGGAGATCAGCTTGGTGCTTGGTGACCACCTAGAGGGGTGGGATAGGGAGGGTGGGAGGGAGGTGCAAGAGGGAGGAGACATGGGGATATATGTATATGTATAGCTGATTCACTATGTTATAAAGCAGAAACTAACACACCATTGTAAAGCAATTATACTCCAATAAAGATGTTAAAAAAAATAATAATAATAATAGAGAGTTGGAAACAAAAATTGAAGAAACTTTCCAGAAAGTAGAAAAAAGAACAAGAACTTAGAAATTTAGCAAAAAAAAGGTCTGACATTTAGATGCCTCTATTGACTAGATGTTTGTGTCCCCTCAAAATTCATGTGTTGAAATCCGAGCCCCAGTGTGGCTTGTATTTGGAGATGGGGCCTTTCAAGTTGTTTAGGTCATGAGGGTGGAGCCCTTGTGATGGGATTGGTGCCATGATAAAAGAGGTGTAGACCCAGGATCTCCCCCTCTGCTCTCTGCTGTGTTCAGACTCAGCAAGAAACGTCCATCTGCAGACCAGGAGGAGGGTCCCCACCAGACTCGGGACGGATCTGCCAGCACTTTCATCTTAGACTTCCAGCAACCAGAATTGTGAGAAATAAACTTCTGTTGTTTAAGTGGCCCAGTCTGTGTCAATTTGTTATAGCAACCTACACTGATTAACAAAAGGCTCTTTTTAGAAGCTACAACATTCAACTAACAGGAGTTAAAAAATAGAAAACATAAATAAAGCATCAAAGGACAAATATAAGAAAAATTTCTAAAACTGAAGGACAGGAAATTCCAGATTGAAAGCATCCACTGACTGTTCAGGTCAAAAGGTGGAACAAATCATGACACCAAGACTCATCACTGCAAAGTTCCAGAAATATTATAAGAAATGACATCAAAACATCTTATTACAATATTGAGGTAAATACTACAAGAAACTGCTAAAATGTAGAAAGTGGATACTTCTGGAAAGTAGTTCACTGGGACAGGCAGAAATGATTCAGAGGGAAACTTTTTCTGTACGAGCCCTGCTTTTGGCTTTTTCTGTTGACCATGCTTATAGATTATTAAGATAAAAATAAGCAGACATTGAGTTGTAAGAGAGTATTTGATATTTGCTCACATAATCTCTGCTGTCCCAACTGCTCTCTGTATGTGCGGATGAGAATTTACAACCTTCAAGTTGGACTCAGTTGATTCGGTATCACTCTGTCATCTACCCGTGTGAGAGCTAACCCTAGACATGTGCAGACAGGTGCAGACAGATGCAGACAGGAGCAGACAGATGCAGACAGGTGCAGACAGGAGCAGACAGATGCAGACAGATGAAGACAGGGGCAGACAGGTGCAGACAGATGAAGACAGGGGCAGACAGGTGCAGACAGGGGCAGACAGATGAAGACAGGTGCAGACAGATGAAGACAGGGGCAGACAGGTGCAGACAGGGGCAGACAGATGAAGACAGGTGCAGACAGATGAAGACAGGGGCAGACAGATGCAGACAGATGCAGACAGGGGCAGACAGGTGCAGACAGATGCAGACAGGTGCAGACAGATGCAGACAGGGGCAGACAGATGCAGACAGGGGCAGACAGATGCAGACAGATGCAGACAGGTGCAGACAGATGCAGACAGGTGCAGACAGATGCAGACAGGTGCAGACAGATGCAGACAGGGGCAGACAGATGCAGACAGGGGCAGACAGATGCAGACAGGTGCAGACAGATGCAGACAGGGGCAGACAGATGCAGACAGGGGCAGACAGATGCAGACAGGGGCAGACAGATGCAGACAGATGCAGACAGGGGCAGACAGGTGCAGACAGATGCAGACAGGTGCAGACAGATGCAGACAGGTGCAGACAGATGCAGACAGGGGCAGACAGATGCAGACAGGGGCAGACAGATGCAGACAGATGCAGACAGGGGCAGACAGGTGCAGACAGATGCAGACAGGTGCAGACAGATGCAGACAGGGGCAGACAGATGCAGACAGGTGCAGACAGATGCAGACAGGTGCAGACAGATGCAGACAGGTGCAGACATATGCACACAGGGGCAGACAGATGCATACAGGGGCAGACAGATGAAGACAGGTGCAGACAGATGAAGACAGGTGCAGACAGATGAAGACAGGTGCAGACAGATGCAGACAGATGAAGACAGGTGCAGACAGGTGCAGACAGATGCAGACAGGAGCAGACAGATGCAGACAGGTGCAGACAGGAGCAGACAGATGCAGACAGATGAAGACAGGGGCAGACAGGTGCAGACAGATGAAGACAGGGGCAGACAGGTGCAGACAGGGGCAGACAGATGAAGACAGGTGCAGACAGATGAAGACAGGGGCAGACAGATGCAGACAGGGGCAGACAGATGCAGACAGGTGCAGACAGATGCAGACAGGTGCAGACAGATGCAGACAGGTGCAGACAGATGCAGACAGGGGCAGACAGATGCAGACAGGGGCAGACAGATGCAGACAGATGCAGACAGGTGCAGACAGATGCAGACAGGTGCAGACAGATGCAGACAGGGGCAGACAGATGCAGACAGGGGCAGACAGATGCAGACAGATGCAGACAGGGGCAGACAGATGCAGACAGATGCAGACAGGGGCAGACAGATGCAGACAGATGCAGACAGGGGCAGACAGATGCAGACAGATGCAGACAGGGGCAGACAGATGCAGACAGATGCAGACAGGGGCAGACAGATGCAGACAGATGCAGACAGGGGCAGACAGATGCAGACAGATGCAGACAGATGCAGACAGATGCAGACAGGTGCAGACAGATGAAGACAGGGGCAGACAGGTGCAGACAGGGGCAGACAGATGAAGACAGGTGCAGACAGATGAAGACAGGGGCAGACAGATGCAGACAGGGGCAGACAGATGCAGACAGGGGCAGACAGATGCAGACAGATGCAGACAGGTGCAGACAGATGCAGACAGGTGCAGACAGATGCAGACAGGGGCAGACAGGTGCAGACAGATGCATACAGGTGCAGACAGGAGCCTACAGGGGCAGACAGGGGCAGACAGATGAATACAGGGGCAGACAGATGTAGACCGGTGCAGACAGGGACAGACAGGTGTGTCAGACATCTTCCCCCAACCCTGCCAGGGCCTATCCGCTAGACTCCACATGTTCCAGGTACTTTCTGCTGTCACCCTTGGGGGTCTCTCTCTCCCGACAGACCGTGACATGGTGCTGGGGGTGGAACTGTAGCTCTCGACTAGTAAACTCTGCTGCCAGAGCAACATGTATGTGGGGCCCCATTTCATCATCAAGCCAAGACCACCCTGGCTGAGAGTCAGTCTGCATTTAGCCTGTGTGCTTCCTCTTTCCCGGGGCAGCTTGGATTGGACGGTTGAGCCTTTAGAAAGTGTGGAGAATTGTATCACTGTGCCCCCAGACTTGCCCCCCCTCTCCGTGCAGGGCTCCCCGCTGTGGGAAGGTTGTAGTTCCTGCTCAGTGTTGGCTTCGTATCACTTCTGAACAGAATCTTCAAGAGTCAGTTCATGGTCCACCATCTTCCCTATTCCCATTCCATGAAGCTGGCAACACATCGTCCTTCAGAGAAAAGAGGGCGTGGAGCAGGGCTTCAGCTGGCCTAAGACACAAACTAGAGGTATGTATGTATTGTTCTGAGTCGCCGATGTCGTGGTTGCTGCAGTGTAACACAAAACTAAGCTGACTGGCAATGTGCCTACAGATGAGTGTCAGGTGTCCCATCCGATTTTCCTGGGTAATCAAAGTAAGCCACACTTTGGGCTTTGGCCTTTATCAAAAGAACAGTAAGGGAGCCATTGATGGAGGTTAAGCTGTTTTCTGTTTAAGGAGATCATTCTGGCTGGATAGTGGAGATGGGGTTGGAATAGAGGACAAAATGGGTGCGGGGATCTATTTTAGGAGGTTCTTGAAAATATAGGCAAGAGATGATGGTGGCTTGGAGGTGTAGGTGTAGAGAACGGAATGATGTCAAGAGACATTTAGGTGGAAAACCGGAGATGGGATTAAGACACAGGGAGGTGGTGCCCTTACTTGGAGAGGTGATGATGCATCCACAGACGTGGGGGAATCTTAGAAGGAGAAGTTGGGGGTCACTGAAAAGAGGTGAAGGTCGTGAGCTCTATCGTGAGTAGCCTAAGTGTGGGGTGGACTTGCGATGTCCAAGTGGGTTACTCGGGGGTCTGGCTCTGCCTTCTTGAATACGTTTCTGCACAGGACAGGAAACCCCACTCACAAAGGTACTAGATGTCCGCTGAGGTTCTTGGCAAGCCTGTGCTCAGGTAAGTGTCCTGTCAACACTTATTTAGCATTTATAATAATTCTGGTATTGAATGTCAACGAGTAAGCCTACTGGTTTTTTTTTTTTTTAACCTAGACAATAAGTATGTGGCTCATCTGATGTTCATTTCTGACAAACAAGTGGCGAATAGTCTTTGTCTTACAACCACAAGGCAGACCAGGGGTTTAAATGACTGCTCCAAAATCATAAAAGAAGTTGACAGCAGCTTTATAGTGGGCATTTAGTCATCCAGAGCAGGGCTGATCCATTAGGCGCCAGTGTTTTCACTGTACCAGGTTGCAGCAAATTCAATATGGCGGAGGACAGCCATGGTGTGCTGTGTCCTGTGGCTGGGGCGGGGGGGGGGGGTCTCCTCAACTGCTCCTAGAGCCACAACAGTAAGATCTTGTTAACAAAGCAGAGATAGTGATCCAGACATAGACCAGCCCAAAATCATTAATCAAAAACAAGATACATAACCTAAAACTTCTGGCCTGATTTTTTCTGTAACTTCTGAAGTGGTGACAGTAGATGAACATGATGTTAGAAAATCTCCCTTGGATGGAGGACACACCTTAGGGACTAAACAAATAAAAAACAGGACAGAAATAAATCACCTTAAAGGAATATGAAGAAATAAGTGAATTGAACACTATTTGCCCATGAAACTAATGAGCTGAAATATCATATTATGTCCTAGTTACGCTTCTGGGTTGTATCAATACAAGCACATTCCTGTCTATCCACCCAGCCCTCATGCTGGCCTTAACTTATGCTACATTCTAAGGCAGGGTCCCCAACCCCTAGGCCACGGACTGGTACCGGTCCACGGCCTGTTAGGAACCGGGCCGCACAGCAGGAGGTGAGCGGCGGGCAAGCGAGAGAAGCTTCATCTGTATTTACAGCCGGTCACCATCGCTCGCATTACCGCCTGAGCTCCGCCTCCTGTCGGATCATCAGGCATTAGATTCTCATAGGAGCGCGAACGCTACTGTGAACTGCGCATGTGAGGGATCTAGGCTGCGCGCTCCTTACGAGAATCTAATGCCTGATGATCTGAGGAGGGGCTGAGGCGGCGGTGCTAGCGCTGGGAAGCGGCTGCAAATGCAGATCATCATCAGCAGAGAGGTTTGACTGCACAGAGACCATCATGAGCCAATTGCTTGCAGACTCGTATCAAAACCCTATCAGTGAGTGGCACGTGCAAACAAGCTCAGGGCTCCCACTGATTCTGCATTATGATGAGTTGTATAGTTATTTCATTATATATTACAGTGTAATAATAATAGAAATAAAGTGCACAATAAATGTAATGCTCTTGAATCATCCCGAAACCATCCCCCCTTCCTGGGTCCGTGGAAAAACTGTCTTCTACAAAACTGGTCCCTGGTGTCAAAAAGGTTGGGGACTGCTGTTCTAAGGGCTTCTACAGCCTTTCTCATCCCTTGTCGGTTGTCCACACTCTCTCCAACTTTTGTGATGTGGTCCCCAAACTGGCCAACCTGAAACAAGGCTTCCCTTCCTCCAAGAAATAGCCAGGGTCTTGCTTCCTCCCTCAAAATTCCAGCTGTCCTGGACACCACTCTGAACCCCATGCCTGAGCAGCCTGGGATTCTGAGTTCCACATAACCATCTTTCCTAAGTGTCGCGAAAGGCTAGTCACTCCTTGGAAAATTACTGCTTTCCACAGTATATTTGCTTAACGAAATGGAGAATTTTCTCCTCAGGGATATGGATTCTGATTGAGATGTTTACTTTAATTATAAACCTTGGAGCAAAGAGAATAGAATGTTTTTCTTCTTCAAGGTTGGTGTTCTTGCTTTGGTTGGTCAACAGTCTCAGCTGGTTCTCTTCAGCTGTTTCCCTACGTGGATTCCTTGCAGATGGACATGGAAAGCCATTTACAAGAGCGGCCACGTTTGGAAAACAAAGAGTTGCTATAGGAAGAAGAAAGACACCGTGTTTATACTGGACTACTCATATAAGCTGATCCTGAGATTTTTGAAAATAGCAGACTATTTTCTCTGAGCATTAATTAATATTTTTCACACAGATATCTATTCTGCTCAATGTATTTTGAGGTTTGATTTAATTACGAAATCCTAACAAACCGAATGGTGCATTTTTCACATGGTAAAGGACCACACACTCACTAAAGCTTAAGAAGAATCAGTTTACTGTGGATTCCAGCCAATATTATGGAGTTCTGTTGTCCAAGAATACACTTTCGAAAGATGAGGTTAGATATATTAGTGTTGTTTTGGCTGAGATTTCATTGAGAGGGCTCTCATAGTTTTCTTAGACCGGGCAAATTTTATTAGGCCAAATTATTTTTAGGTAAATCTATGGAATCTTTCCGATTTGTTACATGTCCTAAAATCTTGGAGCTCTGAAGTTTTGTTTTGTTTTCCTTTTTTAAAATTCTCTCTTTCTCTCCCCCTCTCTGTCTCTTTCTCTGATGTTATTCAAAGTAAAATTGCATCTTTGTTTCACATGTGTCTGAGGACAGAGGGCAGTCAGGATGTGCTCAGAAAGTTAAGTGCAGGTTACACAAAGAAGTTCCTCACGACCCCCAAGCCCTCCCCTCCTGCGATGCCGTCTCCTGGGCGCCGTGCTTCCGTGATCGATTGTTGGGCTCACCGACGAGCTACCTACACACTTAGCAGCTACTGGACATCTTCTCAGAGAACAAATGACAGTCAAATGTCCCGTGTTCATGTGTTCAGTGGCTCCTTCCTTCTCTCACGGACAAGGCTTCATCTGGTGCGGGTGAAGGGACGGCCACAGAGCTGAGCGTCAAGGCTCCAGCCGCACGCACCAGCTTCCCGTGCTGGGTTCACGATGCACTTCTCTAAGTTCCAAACTAGGGTCTTCTCGGGGCTTAAGGGCAGCATGTGAAAAATCTCCATATCCTGTTTGCAATCCCCTGAGCTATAAACTCCCCAAGAAAAAAAAATCTTTTCTAAAGAGACTGGCTTGCTTTCAAGCTTATAAAAACCAGCCAGAGGGCCCAGGCTAAGTTTAGACAACTAAAAATAAAGTGAAAACTTGGTTTTAAAAATTATTATTATTATTTTAAAAGCCATTTTTGAAATGTACTTATACAGTGGTACAAAATCAGATTAATAACATTTCACTGTTATCATGAAAATAAGTCTGTTTTCGGCGCAGATAAAACGAAGGACTTCTGTAATGAATGCTTTTTTTTTCCTCTTAAAAACCAAATGTGCAAATACTGTCTGATTCCACTTACATGAGGCATTTAGAGTCATCAAAACCATAGAGACAGAGGTGTCATGGCAGGTGCCAGGGCTGGGGGAGGGAAGCAAGAGTCAGAGTTCTGGGCACAGAGTTTCAGTTTTACGAGAGGAGAAGCGTCCTGGGGATGGCAGGGGCGGGTGCACAACCATGTGAATGCACTTGATGCCACTGAGTGTGCCCTTAAAATGGCCAAGATGCATGTTCTATGTTATGTGCATTTTACCACAATACAAAAAAAAAAAAAAAAAAAAAGAAAGACCGAATGCGCACGATCTTTTGGAGAAATAAAGATTAACTTTGTTCATCATCTTCAACCTGCTTGTCATTTATTTCTTAGAAATCACCTTTTCCCTTAAAAAACTTGATCTTCTATGGTACTTCCATGCACATCAGACATATATACTTTGATGAGTCTGATGTAGATATGTATAGATTTACTTATTGGCATTTGGCTTTCTTTGAAATATTATACTTTTTAACATACACTAAAAACACAAAGAATGAAAAATGATCCTGAAGAATGGCAACTTTGCTCACCCTTCTTTTCTACTTTCATGGAATAAATATCAAACTTTCACGGCAGCTGGACGACTGTGGTATCGCTACGGTAGTCAGAACACAAATGTAACTGTTTTCGAATCTCTCTAAGCAGGAAGATTCTTAGCAGAACCTTATGAGGGATAATTTGGTCATTTTATAAAGTAGGTTTTATACATTTCAGCGAATTCCAGGAGTGCAGGGCTTGCCCGGCCCCACGGAGACAGAGGTGAGCACGCCTTTCACGGCGGAGGCGCTCGCTGGGCCCACACGTGGAAGCTCGGCCGCTCGTCCTCGTCCCTCTGGCGGCCGGAGCCCGGGGGCAGGGCCGAGGGTGGCAGGACTGGCCGCCCTGGTGCCGGCAGCGTCCCAGCGCGGAAGGGCCCCGGCCCAGGCTCGGCGTCCGCTGGATCGTGAGACTTGCGTTTACCCCGGAGCCGGGGGATCTTCGGCGGTGGAACCCCGACTCACTGCTTCAGCTCACAGGCCAACGTGCCTCGACCCGCGAACGGTTCCGCGCGCTCCACGCGCGTTGGGGGATTCGGGCCACACCCAGACGGGGCAGCGCAGGTCTTCCTGTCGCATCTCGCTCACGGCGACAGCGCGAGGCTTGGCGCCCGCCCTTGACCCGCCCACGGACGGGCTCAGGTTCTGAGGCTTCCGGCGCAACGGCTAAAGCGGAGCCTCCCCGAGCCATCGCCGCACGACGCCCGCTGCCGGAAGCACGGCACACCCGCCGGACGGGCTGGGACCCTCGCGGAAAGGCCCCTTCACAGCTGCTCGAACCTAGAATCCGGCAGAGTGGGAAAGCCGAGTGGACCGGGGCGCCCCTGGCGAGTGCCCCCAGCTCTGCCCACGAGCTTCCAGCACCGAGAGGCTCAGGCCTGTGGCCCGACGGGGACGCAGCCCTCGGCGTCCGAGCGGCCGTGAGACACGCACCCGAGCCAGCAGGCACCTCCGGAGACTGTCACGCGGACACGCAGCTGCACACGTGGGCCTCGCAGCCACTACAGCGTTCTGATATCGATTTTTAGCAGTTTGCTGTAAATTATAAAATATGAAGGTGGATGTAAGACAAAATCACCCAAGATCGTTAGTGGAGCTCAGCGTTTCCGAAGTCTCTGTGGCCCTGGGCTCAGCCGCGCTCGTGGCACGTGAACTCCCAGGACAGCTGCCCAGTTAGAAGCTTCGGGAAGTGCCTCCGTCTGGTGCAGGGAACAGCCTGGGCCTCAGAGGCTCTGAAATCAGGAGACTTTCTCAGGGGTTCCTTCAAACAGAGCCTAAATGTGATGGGAGATGAGGGGTTTCGTCCTGTCATCCATTTTACATTTACATTTACAAACCAAGCCCCGGGACTCCTACACAACCTACGCAGGTCATGGGTCAGCAAGGATTAGAACCAAAGCTCTGTCCAGCGCTGAAGCCCACATGCTTCCTGCTACCCACAGCCGCTTTCCAGAGCGAGGCGTTAATTAAAACACAGAACGATGACTTATTAAGGCCCTGAGAAGTGACCGGAAACCACCCAGAGATGGGAAGTACCCACCTGTAGGATTCGGAGGTGGGTGAGAGACCCCAGGCATAACCCTGCAACAGAAAAAAGTGTATGAAAAAATAATTAAGAAAACTGAAAGTCAGATGTGCAATAAAGTGAAGGAGGAAGAATCAGGGCAGCGGTGAGCACGGTCGGCGGGTGGGACTAGATTACAGGTATCTCACTCTATTAAGTCCTGGTAGGGAAGTGATGGCCAAGGCGCCCTGACCCCCAGGAGGAGGTGAGCCGAGGCCGCCCCCCTCTCCTGACCCGTCTGGGGTGCGCGGTGGGCAGCCCCTCGCCCCTGCCGGGCACGGAGTCCCGGAGCCCCGCTCGGTGCTGAGCCCGTGTAGCAGTGCTTTCCTTGGTGCCCTTCGCTGTGAGAAGAGAGCACCGCCTGTATTGGCTTTGCTTTCATCCCTTTCTCCTCCTCAGCTTCTTCTCCTCCCTGACAGTGTCTTCCCCTGTAATTTAATGGAGCTTAAGATGCTCTTGGCATTTGATAAACACTGACTGCAGGTCTAATATGTAAGACCGTGATGAAAATACTTGAACACGTTCACACACACTCGTCCATTCTTATGAAAGACAATTTGCCCCTTTTGCTAATAAAGTTCATGTCATTTGTTCTGCTTACAACTGTCTCTTCAAACAGCTGACTCCTGGGGCACCTGCGTGGCGTCTGCAAGGCTGGGCTGGGGAGCCGGGCCCACAAGGAGCACCCAGGCTCTGCTCGGCCAGGCGGGCGCCCCAGGGCCTGCCCGCAGAGGCCATGCTCAGCATCAGGACAGAAACGGTCGTGGCTTCTGAATTTCTCCCTTTCCTTCCCTCAGGTCTGCCTTTTTCCTGGTCCCCGTGGCCTTCCCTGGGTAGGTGGGTCCCTGCATCACTTCCCCAGCTCTCTCTATCCATCACTTCGTACGTTAGGAGAGCTTAAGGGGTTAGAAAAATACATGCATGTATAGATTTGTGTGTATATGTACATGTATGTGTGTTTATATACAAGCACAGATTTATTTATCCTCTCACACCTCAACTTTTAAAAATATTGTCTCAGCAGATTTACAGGTACCTCACTGTTAGTCAAAATCTGATAATGCCTCTCCCTTTATTTTGTATTTGTGCTCTAACAGTTCTCATCGTCCCCGAGGCAAATGGCTATTTCTGTCTGATGAGGGGAGAGATCCCATATACAAAAAAGAGAAAGAGGAAAGCACAATAGTGTAATCATACTTTTCAACGATCTCTTTTGCACCGATATTTGCCTTGTTTGTTCATGTTCATGAGAAATTTGTTGGGAATGGAATAAATTAGACAATGAGGAAAAGAGGTAACATTCCAATGTGCGCTCCGTTTGGGCAGAAGACACAGGTGACCAGCGGCCTTCCAGGCTGCTCTGCAGACCTGGATGCCAGCAGCTGCCCTGCAAGCCTGGGCTTTGCCATCTGTGCGCAGAGGTGCCCTGAGCGAGGCCAGGTCGGCAATAGCGTGGGCTGAGCTCTTCCTGCGTCTGCCCGAGGAGGGTGACCGTGGGAGTCTGGGCACCAGCTCTGGGGATGGGAGCCCTGGGCATGTTTAATTTCGGGCCCCCTTCACAGAGCGCCCTGGTGTCGGCCCAGAGCTAGTGTTAAGGACAGACCTAATGTCAGTCCTTTTATCTGAAGCCTCTCGGATTCCTTTCTGCACAGTTCTTTTATTTTTCTTCCTCTTTCTGATTTTTTTTAATGTTTTATTCAAGTATAGTTGACTTACAATGTTGTGCTAATCTCTGCTGTACAGAAAAGTGATTCAGTTATACATATATATACATTATTTTTCATATTCTTGCCCATTATGGTTTATCACAGGATATTGAATATAGTTCCTTGTGCACAGTTCTTTTTTTATGTAATGCAAACTCCTTTTCTCTGTTGAACCCAAGAAGTCCTGACATTGTGTAAGCTAAAATAGAAAAGTTATTTCCATTTGCCAGATGCAGTTTGGGAAGCTTAAGGGAACACCCAAGTTTCCTTCTTTCTTCCTTACGCACCCTGCTCTGTGATGTGGGGATGGATTTTCAGGCTTGGTTTTTCTGACATATGTTGAAGAAAGAGAAACCACTGACCTTCTCCAGAAACGGCAAAGAACGGTGGAAGTCAGGAAACTCAAACGCTCCTCCTAACTCTGACCTTGAACTAACCTTTCACTGTCCTCCGTTTTAGTTTCCACTGCAGGCAAGAGGGTATGATGTGCCCACCCCCGACCTCTGTGGCCGCGTCCCGGGCCTCTGGGTGTGGGCGCACCTGCTGGCAGGGGCACTGGGGCTGCTGGCTGGTCTCAGAGGCTCTGTGTGGGTCTGGACCCCACCCAGGCCACCCGCTCTGGTGTGAACTAGGGGAAGGTCGTGGTCCTGGGCCCCAGGACTGTCAGCTCTGTTCTAAGGGAATTAATCAGCCGAGATGTTTGAGCCTCTTACACTCAGTGTGTCAGGAGCTCTGGCCGGGTGCCTGAGGACTGTCCTTACTGCAGAGAGAGGGACGTGTGCTCACCTGCAGGGTGTCTGCCGCGGCGTCAGCCCTGCACACCAGCTTCCTCTCAGTGCTTCTAGAAACAGGTCTCAGTTTAACCCAGTTCTTCCGTTGGACACGGCGAGTCTGCCAGGGAGGGGCTGCCTTCTGTCCCCTGGGGATGGTCAGTGCTGGGCGCGCCCAGCCCCGGTCTGGAGCAGGCCGGGGACGCCCACTAGAGGGCATCTCCCGTCCCAAAAGGACGCCCGGGTCAGCCCGGCCTCTGCGTTACAATCTTTGATCCTCTTTTCCTGAAACACGTGCTGAATGCCTTTTCATACACTTCCTCTTTCTGCTGCCCCCCCCAGCCCTGAAGAACAGAACAGGCATTATCAGACCTCCTCTGGGGGAGGGGCTCCGAGGCTCAGCCCCCGGGGGATGCGGCCCGACCCCAGAGCCCCCTTCGGTCACCGGGACGCTGCGCGGCTGCGTCAGTGTCCTCACGTGTCTCCTCATCTCATCTTCAGCCTCCAGGTCCTGCTGATGATGGAAGCGACTCCGGGCCCCCTCGTCCTCTCAGCCTCGGGGGATGCGCTCTGTGTCCTGCAAGGTCGCCTCCAGGCTTCCCTCCGGGACGTGAACACGCAGAATTCCCGTCCTCGTCATCCCGCACCCGGATGTTAAACCACGTCTCAGTGTCTTCCCGCCTCTAGGCCGTCTCCTCTCTGTTCACCTGAGGGTGTCCGTCGGTCTGTCTCTCGCGGGGTAGTGATGGTCACATCACTCCCTTCTCAGGGACGTCACAACCCTTCTGAACATGAATAGTACCCAACCTTCAAAACCATCCCCGGGGCCTTGAACCACCTTTAGAACTTGCATCTCTTAACTTCCCTTAACTACTGTGCACTTGACTTAAATTGAGCTGTTCACAGTCTGCACACCTCGCCCATATCTCCCTGTTCTGGAATGTTCTATCTACTCACATTCCAGGCCGTTCATTCCCTCATGAAGCCCTCAACCCCACCCCCACCCCCCAGGCTACACGCACTTTCTATTCTGCGTGTGTCCGTGCTTCATGTTGACCATGGTTATTGCTTTGGGAGAACAGTGGTCTGTCCTGAGCTAATCCATGTGGCTGCATCTTAAATGCCCACCCACAGCTGGGGGCCTCACGTCAATGTCTCGACGTCACGGTGTGGGAGCTGGTCCCAGGGCTCTCAGCTGAGCAGTGGCCGACGTCCAAGAACCACAGTAGAGCCCAACACAGATGCTCAGGCTGGGCTGCCATGGTGACCAAGTGCTCCCCATCCTCTCTGCTCAGAATGCCTCCAGGGCTGCTGGTTATCGAAATGGATGTTTTTAGTCAACAGTGCATCTCAGCCCTCTAACGGAAGAAATCCTATTTTCAGTACCGCATATGTCTGAAGCATCCATTATTTTCACTTCCAAAATCAGTTGTGTTGCCACCACCTTAAATCTGCTGTGAAATAACAGTAGCTGCCAATGCATGGGCGTTTGGTTAATTATCGTCTTTTTATAAATGAAGTATGCTTTAATTGATATATTTTTCTCTTACTTAAGCCATTAATGATGTGTTATTCTGGCCTGTCATAAGGCAGCTCTGCAAAGAGTGTCCTTTCAGAACGATAATAAGCACGTTTAAAAAGTGTTAATGCCAATATCTGAGTTGCTCTAAGGAAGACAAAACTAATTAAAAAGGGAATGAACAGTTTCATGGAGTCACAGGGCTTATAGCTGGATTTGTGTGAGTAAAGAACTATGGAGAAATAAAACTGAGCTCTTGAGTTTTTGCTTTAATAGAATTGTTCTTTTGAAGACCTTGGGTCAATTGGGATGACAGATTTTTATCCTCTTACCATTAAAAAAGCTTTCTCTTTCCAGTGAAGGAATAGAAGGAAAGTATGTTCCTCCCTGGGCAGGTTTGTCTGGACTGAATGTGTCTGCCCCCATTCATATGCTGGCGCCTTAACTCCCACGTGTTGGTTTGTGGAGGCGGGGCCCTTGGGAGAGGATTGGGGTGAGGTGAGCCGTGAGGTTGAGGCCCCGTCATGGGATCAGTGTCCGTAAGAGACACCAGAGAACTGCCAGTGACTCTGCAGGAAGAAGAGGCTGTGCGAGCAGCAGTGAGGCCTCCCTGGGTCTTGGACATCCAGCCTCAGAACCGTGAGAAGTGAGCGTCTGGTTTTCTGAGCCGCCCAGCCATGGCGTTTTGTTATGGCAGCCCAAGCTGGCCAAGACAGGCACAATGGAAAATTTATTATTAAATATGCTTCTTTCTCAGAGTTCTCTTATCTAGCCTTGCTTTCTGCATAGCCATATACATTTCAGAATTTTAAAAAGAATTTTACAACATATGCAAGCACGAATCCTGATGGCATATTGACAATTCATTGACTCTACAGATCTGTTTGGGAATAATTGATATCTTTACAACATTGAGTCCACCTCTGTTTTCTTTCACTCAATAAATGATTTTTATTGGCTTTCTGATTAGTGGCCATGCACGCATTTTATAAGCTTGTTCTAGATATTTAAAGTTTTGTGTTGTTTTGTGATGCTTTTCTAAATACTGTTTGTTTCTGGCTTATAAAAATACAATTAGTTTTTAAAAATTTGACCTTGTATTCAGCAACCTTACTAAATACTAGAGTTTTCAGATTTCCACATTCAGTGTATCTTCTGTAGATAAGACAATGTGTTTTTCCAATCCAATCATTATATCTTAATTTCTTTTGATTGCCTTTTTGGGGCTCGGGGACCATGTTGACTCTGAGCAAGGACGGTGGGCAGCCTAGTTTTATCACAGTCTCACGGGAGAGCTTTCAGCGCCTCACTGAGAAGTATAATGTCTGTGAGAGGTTTTTTCTGATAGACATTCTTTAACAGATTATGCATTTTCTTCTATTTGTTTGTGACTAAAAGTTTTTTTCCTTTGTTAGAATGAATGCTGACTTTTATTAAATATTTTCCTGCATTTTTGGGAAGATCACGTGCACTTTCTCTACCACCTGGGAATCTAGCAGGAACTGTCCTCCGTGGCAGGGCTCAGACTCCCAATTTTGTGCCAAACAGTGTAAAAATATTACCAAAAAGTTGGTCAAAATATTTGTCAAAACAGAACTTTTGACAGACTTACGCCAATGAGTCTGTCAATGTTTGCTCAGCGTCTTGTCTCCCAGACTCTGCCCTTCGGAGACAGTGACACAGCCGGGTCACCTGGGGTCACCTGTCTGGCTCTCTCCTGGCCTTATTTTTGTCCCACAGTTACTCCTGGTCTTGGAGGTTTTCTGATCTCTTTAATCAGATGGATATACATATAGTCTTAGTCTAGTTTCTCTTCCTTCCTTCCTACCACCCTTCCTTCCTTTTTTTTCCTGAGCAAAAAAATTAGAATCTTCTCATTTAATATTTTCTCATTGCCTTTGGAATAAATACAGAAATTGTGAAGGTCTTACATCTTACTTGCTTTTTTCTCTTCTTTCCAGTCTCATTTCATGTGATTTCTACACTTTCATTCTCTGCTACAGTTGTAGTTTATTTGTGAATTTATAAAAAACTGTAGAATTTCAAAGGAACTCATTCTATTCTATGGAGACAGAAATCATCATTGACCTAGAGAAGGCAAGAATTTCTTTAATACAATGTCCTTTGAATGAATATAATTTTACTCATAAATTTATTCTACATAAATCAGCACCCACGACATTCTGTTATCTTTAGCTCAGTATTAAAAGAAAAAAGAAAGAGTTGTATTGGACTTGAATTTCAGTGAGTGCTGATTCTGCATGCGTTAAGTTCTCACCCATAAAACGTATGCAGTAGTGACTAAATCACAGTGTGTTTCGAGTCACATATGAGAAAAAGGTTTTCAGTGTGACTGGTATAAATATTTTAAAATGGGGCGTTCCAAAATACTTTGCTTGGACCTTAGTTAGCGTGAAAGGACCACAGACTTCTCATTGATTCCAGAAGAGGCTTCTCCAGTGGCACCTGAGGGCTCTCTACAAGTGCTTTATGTCACCGTGTTTTTATGGAGAAGCCAACTCTGCCGCGCTTTGCAAGGTACTGAGTAGGCCAGAGGGTTAGGGGTGTTTCCGAAGTTGTGGTGTCACCCTGCTGGCATGAAGCCGGCTGCCGGCAGACGCTGGTGCCTCCAGGCTTCCTCCCAGACTATAGACGCATTCGCGGCTTCCCCGAAACTCAGGGCTGCAGCTGCTCCCACGCGTGGTGGAAGGCTCGGGAAATCAGTCGCCATGGCGAGTCGGATTTATTTCAGGGCGTGGAAGAAAGCCAGAGGACAAAGACGTTTTCTTCATTTCTGTAATTTCAGACTTTGCCATGAATTTTCTCTTTAAAAAAAAAAAAAAATTCTGGGGGAAGTTGTACAATTAAAGAAACAAACCTCTTGGCCAAAGGGTTGAAAAATGTCGTGGCTCTGCTTAGATGTTATTACATTCAGAATTAGCAGGTGGTTCAGGGCGAGCAGAAGCGTCTTTCTGGCCTGTGACCGGACCAGAATTACAGAATCAACTGTAGCCCTTGGCCTCTGTGTCTCCACCGTGTCTGTTAGCATTTCTGTGGAGGAGCAGACGATTTGTAGCATAACTGGTTCCTGTGACCTACGTTTCACAGGCTCTGGATATTTGCAACACGAATCGGGCAAAATTCAGTGCAACTCAGGCCATGAAGACTCAGCGGCAAAGGGGCTCTTCATCTTTTATTCGTTCAGCACCTCGACCTGAGCGCCACTGTGACCAGGCCCCGACCGACAGGAGGGCGAAGTGCGGCCTCGGAGGCTTTCCCTGAAGTAGGGCTGTGACCTTGGAGCTGGGGGAGGCGCCAGCCCAGTCTTGGAAGAAGCCAGGAAGGAGCCTGCGGGGGGCGATCCACGCGTGACGAGCTGGCGGGCAGAGCAGGGACCCGGTGCCCCCTGACCTCCCTGTGGGAACCCCGCGCCCGCGTCCATCTGTCCAGTGACCGTGGCCACCACACGCCCGCCTCACGTCCACTGCCGGCTTGGACAGGTCCGGGGCGCAGGCCCGACTCTCTGGCCCCGGAGCAGCGGGACGTCCCCGTCCTTGCAAACCCCCCGGCCGGTTCCCGAGCCCGTTACTGTCAGCTGGTGAGTGGGGTGAGGTACTGTATGAACACGTACAGCCATTTGTAGGAATGGAGCTTGGGTTCTAAGCCCTGATGCGAAACCGTGTCCCATGGCAGGTGGAAGGGCATCCTGGGACCAACGCTGGGACAGGACCCCGGTGTCACCGAGCTGCACCGCCTCCCAGCTTGAAACCTGGGCCGGCAATGAAAACTCAGATTTCAGTTTCTCTCTCAATAAAAAGGGGATAATAATATTCACCCTGCAGGGTTGTTGTGAGAATTGAAATGTTCACATTTGAAAATCCACTCAGCATGATACCTGGTTCAAAGTAGGAGCCAAGCAAATGGTATCATAATAACATTTCCATTATTGCCAATGACCTTCGTTGGCCTGAACCCCTTCCTGGTGGCTGATGGTGGCCGTCTTTGTCATGTTCTCTTTCTCCACCAGGAGCCCAGGGTTGTGCCGGAAGGAGCACCGTGGCCCTGACACCTGCCGCATGCAGCTCTGGGCAACGTCTCACCTTCCCTGATCCTGTCTTTCTGTTTGTGAAACGGGGAGGCCGATACTCACCTGAAAGACCGACTCTGGACCAAATGCGATTACAGTAACGCAGGTCCTGACTCACAGCAATCATTTGATGACAAACACTAGGCTTTTCTCCCACTTGTAGGAACAAGTTTATAAAGACAAGTGGAGATTCAAATACAGGAATACGAGCAGATACGTTCAATGTTTCACCAGGAGGGTCGAGCCAGGGACCTGGACGTGAAGGCAGGACCCGGCATCGCCGGGGTCAGAACCCTCCAGCCTCCACCTGCCCCTCTGCGTCCACGCCTGAAAGGCCTCACGGGAGCAGCAGATGGCTCTTTCCCGTCAACAAGGTCACGGGAGCTGCAGGACTTACGACCTTTATAACTTCATAAATGTTCGTTGATCGAACCCTGGTGCCACCTAAAATAATATCAAACTGTGCTTAGTTATCCAAACAGCCTTATGATTCTGGCAATGGTGATGAAGTGATTTCCCCAAAAGTCCTCAGAAAGCAGAAAGCAAATATACCTCTGATCAAAAATATAAGTTACCAGTTTGAGTTAAATTCAAGTTTCAGAGAAAACTGTGTGTGCTACCCGATCAGCTTTAAACATGGAGGGGGCAAACAGTAAGTCATGCAGAACCGGCCGGGTCTGTGCTCAGGGCCTGGGACAGATGCAGCTGGTCGGTCCACACCACCCAGGGGAGCACGACTGAGGGAGGGGCCCTGGGGTGAGATCTCCCCCAGCCCCACACCCGGCGCAGGAGCCGGAAGAGGCTGGATGGTAGGCTGTCGTCCTCCAAGCAGCCCCGGGAGGTCTGGGATGCAGGCCGTCTTCGTCATCACCTCTGGCTCTTCTGCCGAGGGCTGAGTTTTCAGGTGGTACAAGAAGCCCGGAGGATGACGTGTGAGCCCGAGTTCACAGCCGAGCAAGGACAGGTCGGACGCCACACCCACCTACCCTCAAGCCCACCTCCCGACCTCACTAAGGGGTCTGAAGGTCACACTCGTGGGCCAGAAGGGCTAGAAGGCATTGCAAGTGTTTGGTTAATGCAAGTCTCGCAATGATAACTGGAGAGAAGGATCTGATTAGTAACAGAGCCAGTCCTCAGACTGGGATCTTCCACGTCAGACCCTAAACCACTGCTTCTCAACCTTGGCTGCCTCTAGGGTGTCAGAGGAGCTTTAGAAAAGTGCCAATGTGGGCTTCCCCGGTGGCGCAGTGGTTGAGAATCTGCCTGCCAATGCAGGGGACACGGGTTCGAGCCCTGGTCTGGGAAGATCCCACATGCCACGGAGCAACTAGGCCCGTGAGCCACAACTACTGAGCCTGCGCGTCTGGAGCCTGTGCTCCGCAACAAGAGAGGCCACGATAGTGAGAGGCCCGCGCACCGCGATGAAGAGTGGTCCCCACTTGCCGCAACTGGAGAAAGCCTTCACACAGAAACGAAGACCCAACACAGCCAAAAATAAATAAATAAATTAATTTAAAAAAAAAAAAAAAAAGAAAAGTGCCAGTGCTGGGGCCTAACCCACAGAACGCAATTCAGAGTCCTCCCTGGGCTGGTTACTGTGAGGATGTAACCATGAAGGACTTACAATATTTGTAGGCTTGAGGTCTTGGGCTCTGAAGGTAATTTCGAAACAAGAGACAGTAGCGTGTGATGAGCCTGGAGAAGCTGGAGGCCGCGGGGGCCTCACCTTCACGTCCTGTGTCAGGGGTGAGAGCTCACGTTTCCTGCGGGCGTCCCTAGGAGGGTGGCGTGGATTTCATCAGGACCCTGATCCCAGGCTCCGTAGGAAGGGCCCACCTCCCTTGTCACATCGTCTCACGCTACACCTTGATTCTGTGATAAGCAAAGTGTGCAGGTTGGAATTTATACTTGCAAGTTTGGAGAAAGGGAAAAGCAGCCCCTGACATCCAGGAGCTGGCCTGGTGCGGTCAAGGGCCCTCCTGTTAACACCAGTGAAGAATCAAGGTAGAAACAAGAACCCTCGGTGGTCACTTCTGAACAGACAGAACGCGAACCTGTCCAAAGCACGAAACGCCAAATGCCCTCTCCCGGCTGACGCGAGTGGCGGCTGCAGTTACCTCAGCCCAGCCTCCCCCCTCCTACTAAGACCTGTTGAGACCCCAGCCGTAAAACTGCCCGATTCCCCCGAGCCTCCAGCCCAGAGCAGAGTCTTGCTTCCTCAGACTCTCCCTCAAATCGCCGAACACCAGCCAAATCCGATAGGGTCCCTCCTATCCCCCACGGTGTGTGTCCTGCTCGATGCCACTGTCATAAACGCAGCTTGTGCACACTCAGGTGGCCCTGGGAGCACGTGGCTGGAAGGCATCAACAGTGTGAAAACACCGATATTATCCTTGATTCTGCGAGTTAGACAAGGTACGCTGCAGAGCAGGACCTGAGTTTATGGAGCTGTTCAGCGATAAACTTTGAATTAAAAGGACAAATTCCACAGTTTGGGGAAGTTTGTTATTGATCAAACAGGAAGCTTTAACATTTTTCTTGCTTTGCCCCTGAGCACAGGTAGAGAAGCTCCTTGGGATCTTCAGCTTCTACCTGAATAGTCAAGCTTGACTAAGTAGTGATGGCGCCAGTTGGCAAAATACGAAAAGCAAAAACACTGAATATTAATACCGTTCAGAAACGTTGCCAGATGCCTGTGTTGGTCATTGACGGGGCCGAGCGCACATCTGGACACGTCACTGACGCAGTGTGTCAACGTCGCTCTTCTGTTCAGAGCTCAGGAGCTCTGCTGCCCCGCATCTCTGGGCCCCACCAGGCAGGGCCGTCCAGGGAATGAGGGTAAGTTGGTGTCTCCAGGCTGAGCCGGGATGGGCTTCATCTGGTTCTAGACGGTCGTGGGTGGCAACACAACTTGCTTCAGCTGTGAATGGCGAGACGAGGTGGGGCACCTCCAGCACGCGGGCTTCTGCTCCCTCACTGTGCTTGGAAGCTCCAGGGGCCAAGCCTTGCGATTGGGCACCCACGTCCATCCTCCGCAGCCACACTGGCCACGGATGCGAGGCGCTCCCAGCGTCTCACAAGGACGATGTTGGCCTTGGGACTGGATTTTCAGAAGCCAGGCTATTCCTCCAAAATGGGTCATTAGACAGGACCTTCCCCCATCATGGATCTTCTGGAGGTTCTGCAGCGCGACAGGGAGTGCTGCCGTTAGGGTTCGGAAGGGTTCCTCGTAGATAAAATTTCCTGGATGGTCACCTGCTTCCCCCCAAGTTTTATCCACTTTCAGTGTATGACTCTGAGGCTGAGGGAAAAAAAGCATGTCAGTGACGAATTTGAAGGACAAAATTAAGCTTTGAAAATGTTAAATGCAGATTTTGCAAAAAACAAAATCTACTAGCTTATGAAGTGCATGTTTTTATGATCATAAAGCTTTGGATGAAATGCAGCTGCATTTTGAAAACTTTTGCTGTCTACATTGTCACTCATGTAATGGACAGCAATTAAATTATATGTTGAACTCAATTGCTTCCAAAGGAAATAGTTTTCTAATTATTGAAGCCATCTTTTGATGATACTGGAAATTAAATCTTTTCAATTTCTTGTAAATGAGAGTTTTTTTAAAAAATAGAATTCTTGCTGAGTTTATGGAATCTTGCTCTTTTCCACTGACTTTTTTTTCTTTTACATTTCTTTTAAAATCTCCCAAGTTTTCAATGTGAAACGTGGGGAGGAGCACATATTATTAGGTGACCTAGTTGAGTGGAAAAAGATTCTGGTCTAGGTGAGGGGATGTGTGCGGGGTAACCCAGGTGTCCAAGTCAGCTCAGGCTGCTGACAGAAGCACCGAGACACGGTGGCCGACATGACAGACACTGGTTTCTCACGTTCTGGAAGCTGGACGTTCAAGATCAAGGCGCCAGCAGATTTGATGTCTGATGAGAACCTGCTTCCTTGTTCACAGAAGGCGACTTCTCACTGCGTCCTCGCCTGGAGGAAGGGGCGGGGAGTTCTGTGGGGTCTCTTATACAAGGGCAGGAATCCCATCATGAGGGCTCCAGCTTCAGGACCTCATCGCCTTCCAAAGGCCCCAAAACTTTCGGTCCATAACAGCAAGCAAATGTGATTTTTTTTAAACTAAATACCTAGGGAGAAGGCAACAAAGAAGGAGATCAAAGATGATCAGAGAAATGGACGTCTTAGGAGAATCACAGATAATCTAAACACAAACTGAGGCCAGAATGAACATTTTCTGAAAGTTCTCACGCAGATAATGTGCCAAATATTTAAGGGATGGTGACCCAGCACATCTGTGTGTGTAAATTCATGATAAAGTTGGACATATACGAGCATATGTTCATTCAGCATTTATTAAATGTATAGTATTTTTATACTGAGATACTTGGATACAGAGATGAAAGGACATAGTCACCTTTTTTGAGACCCGTCTGTCTATGGCAGAACGAAGAATTAACAGCTAGACTTCACACAGTGAGGAAGGTGGAACTCTGGTCTTACGGATAAAGACCAAGCAAGCCAGAGGAGGAGTGAGCTTCCTCTTTTGGACGGGTTCACACAGCAGTCGTCTCTGGGATCTGCTCTGAGCAGCATTGAAGAAAGACCCGTGATTCCACAGAAAAGGGCAGAAGACCTTCGAACAAAGGAGCACTGCATCCCCGTGCAGACGTGTGGGATCCTTTCTCTTCTGAAGACGCAGAGAGAGTGGCCCGCCAGGGCCCACGGAGGACCCTGCAAGCCACGGTGTCCTGTCCCTTCCTGCACTCATAACCCACCTGTCGGTGAGAGCGGCAGATCCACCCCCCAAATATCTATAAATTCCACGCAGTGTCTTTACGTCCACGCTGCACCATCACCCTCCATGGCTGGTCCTGCCTGTGATCCACACACCTCCCGACTGTCTGTCCCTTCATCCTTGTCCTCACAGACGAGTTCAGCTGATCTTGAAGGAGCCGCCTCAGCTCCTCCACACAAATGCTGTCGTTTCCCATTTCAGGGATCCTGGGAGGAGCTGCACGGTGCCCTGACCCTCGGCCCAGCCTGACCTGGTGGCCAGTGCCCCCCTGCCCCGTGAGAGTCTGCACCCACGGGTCCTGCTCTGTGAGGTTCCGCTTTCATCCTGGTGACACCAACGTCTAAGTGTTCCCCCCATGTAGTTAAATCTTTTGATGTTTTATTGTATGCTGTTTTTGCATTTTTTTATGTTTAGAGGATTTTTCAAGTTCAGAGATATGATTAGTTATATTTCTTTCTAGGTTTTATTTTCATCATTTTTAAATCCTTACTTTTTGATAATCTGGCTTTTATTCCTCTATGTGGTATGAGACGGTGATCTAAATGGGTTTTACCACCACACCATTTGTAAAAGAATCTCATGGCTAATCTGGAAAGTCTTCATGGATTTCTTAGTAAGCAGCAGTAGGCTGGCCCGGGAGCTACTCCCTGTGGTTCCTGGGTCACCATCTATGGGAATAAACAGTTGAGAGTAAATGGAACACAGGTTCCACATTCAGTGTCAAACACTTGTACGGTCTGCATGAGGTTCCAGCCAAGTAATCATTTCACGTCTTGGTTAAATGTAGATTTCCCAACTTACGGTTAAAGTTACTATCTTGGGGCCAAGAGTGTACAAAATAGATAAAAATCTTATGGAAAATACGTACAGTGCTTACCGTCTATTAAAGTATGATAAAGCTGCTGTATTGTAACAAGGCCGGGTTTCTCTAAGACTAGGTTGACAATAAAACCGATATGCATCTTGGCTTGAAACTGAAAACAAAAATCAGTGGGCTTCATATGTATGTACATGTTGACCTTAATTAACAGACCAATGCATATAAGTTTAACAGAAATGGACTTGATTGAGGGGCCCTGGAGGCAAGCTCGGGATCTGAGCGACGTGTGTGTTTCAGACCCCAAGTTCCCGGAGGAGGTGTGACCGGCACCTACCAGGGCTGAAAACGCTAATCAATGTTGTCAGCAGAATTTTCAAGCCCTGTTCTTGGGAATCTAAGCTCGATCGACAATGGTGTTGCTTTGGGGAAATAATCCACGCTCAGACCTTGAAACTATGTTCCCGGGAAAGCTTGTTTCTGCAGCAGACAGCATCTGTTTTTTATTGGGGTCTTGCCTCTACTTAATTGTGCAGCTGGTTTGAGAGAGAAAAAGCATGTCATGTAATCTGTTTGGGATCAAGGGTGAGCAGCAAATTCACTTCAGTCTCCAGGACAGGCAAGTTCTAAGAGGCAAATCGCCAGCTCCCTGCTCCGTGAAGCCACGAAGCCACGTGCGCTCTTAGGCTGGTCATTTATTTACAAAACACCCTCTTCGAGGGGATGGGGAGGCCACGCAGGGACAGGCTAGTTTCAGACCAACCCGGACGTCTACACTCTGCTTTTAGGGGTGCAGTTAGGATGGAAGTATGTGTTTACACACCTTCTTTCTCTGAGCTCTGGTACGTACATGTCACCCCCCCTTTCTAAGTGGAAACATCAGCCCAGAGCTCACGGCCTGGCTTCAAGCCCTCAGTCTTTTCACGGTGTCACCCATCCCTTCAGGCGTGAGGGCCCTCCATTACCGACGAAATTTTGTGGGAATAAAAATTAAGCTCACTCTGCGACAGGCCTTGGGACAACAATTTTTTCATGTTTCCTTCATTTATCATTTTTAGTTTATCTGACATATATTTTGAACTCGTTATGAACATTTTATGGGATAGATGAACACCCTTGAGCATTTTAAAACCAAGTCAAAGTCTCATGTGAAATGCTTTATTACTTTTTTTCTTGTTTGTGGTGGTATTTTAAAAAGAACACAATTATTTGCACCGAGACAGTGATAACAGACAAGGGGCTTAACTTCCGGTCCCCAGATTTCCCGCTTGTAAAGAGGGGGCCTGGGCAGCTGATGAGTGTCCAGCAGTGCTCACTTGGGGCCCGCACGCAGGTCCACGCAGCTCCACGCCGCTCCGAAGCCACTGGGTCCACTCCGATCGTGGAGCTCTCGCTGTGCTGGTGGCTATTACTGTTATTTTTAGTGAGCTCATGATGTCTGTGGTGAGCAGTCTGCAATGTTGTCAAGGCTTTTCCTCTGCAATGACCTTGCAGCCGCCTCATGGAGACCCACCCCATTTCCCAAACCCCATGGCCTCCGGGCTGTGACTGGCTCTCGCCCTAGAGGCCGCCCGAACACCTGGGTCAGCCCCAGGCTTCACACACTTCTCCTCTCTCCCTGGGGACCCTGGAGAGGTTAACGGAATGCTAATATTTATATATCCTAAATAACAATTTTTCTGAAAAGAAGCAATCTTTCTCAGCTGCCTGACACCTGAATGAGCTCCTCCGTGGACCTCTCCTCAGACGTGCTGACTGTAAAGGGCCTCCCTGCCACCTGAAGTGTCTTACACACACAGGAAGAAGAGCGTCTGTCTTAACCACACCTCAGCTTGTGTAAGTATTTCGTGTTTTTTCTTTTTGGAGAGCGGGAAGCAGATGATGGTGTGATTCGTGACCAGCTGCAAACGCTCTGGAGCGTCTCGCTTTAAAAGGCGCAGCCACGGGCTCCAAGGGCTCGGCTGTACACGATGCCTACAGTCAAGCGTTGCACAAACCTGTTTTATCCCCCGGTAAACATCGGCACCTGCAGAGGGGCTGCGGAAAGACAGCCCGCCCCTCACACTGCTCAGTGGCGAAGCCTTATTTGTGAATGCCAGGCTCCCGTACGAATCCCTCGCAGTTGTTTTCTAGCTCTTTGATTTTGAGCAAGTTGCTTACCTCGCCGATTTCAGGCCCTACATTTGTAAAATAGGATTAAAATGTGTACCTCTCAGAGTTCTTCCAGTGAGGAAAAAGAATGCATGTTAATAAAAAGAAACGACCATCTGAAATAAAGTAGGCATGCTCACGGGACAGTTCCTTCCCTCTGCTTTGCTTTGTAAATAGAATTTCTTAACTGAGAAATTCAGACGAAAAGAGATTGCTTGCTTAAGGAAACTCTTCCTATTTTGGAAACGTTAAGGGTGTAACAGAAAAGAGGCAGGTCTGGGGTGTGTTCCCGGGGCCGGGCAGCTCTGCTGCTCTCAGAACAACCTTGATGACCCTCGGAGAACTGCCTCCGCGACCCACACTGCCCCCGGGCGTCCCCCCAGGGCCGCCGGCCAAGCGCTCACAGGGTGGGGCTGAGGGGCCGTCTGCTCCCTGCGTGACTCTGGAGCCCGTGGGTCTGGCATCTCACGGGAGAAATGAGAGCGGAACAGGCTGGTCTGAAGGAGGAGAAGATGGACGCAGATGTGCACGGGGAGGGGGTGTGTCTGAGTCTGCGATGAAGCGATTTCCCAGCATCAGAGATTTAGCTCCAGGTAGCAGCCGTCCAGCCGTCTTCCCGAAATGGGCTGCTGCTCTGGGCAGCCTCACATCAGTCACCTGGGGGACTGGAGTCTGTGAACAGAGGCAAGGCCCATGTATTTGTTCATTTTCTTAACGAACTCCTACTCCACATCTCATAAGGCAGGGGCCCCAACCCCTGGGCCACGGACTGGTACCGGTCTGTGGCCTGTTAGGAACCGGGCCGCACAGCAGGAGGTGAGCGGCGGGCGAGTGAGCAAAGCTCCGTCTGTATTTACAGCCGCTCCCCATCGCTCGCATTACCGCCTGAGCTCCGCCTCCTGTCAGATCATCAGGCATTAGATTCTCATAGGAGCACGAACCCTACTGTGAACTGCGCACGTGAGGGATCTAGGCTGCGCGCTCCTTACGAGAATCTAATGCCTGATGATCTGAGGAGGGGCTGAGGCGGCGGTGCTAGCGCTGGGGCGTGGCTGCAAATGCAGATCATCATTAGCCGAGAGGTTTGACTGCACAGAGACCATCATGAGCCAATTGCTTGCAGACTCGTATCAAAACCCTATCAGTGAGTGGCAAGGGACAGTTACACTGCATCTGGTGCCAGGCTTTAAGTCAGAATCCCACACTTATTTTAGTCCATGCGTGGCCCAGCCATTATTTTATTCGCCACTGCCGTCCATGCCTCTTTCCCACTAACCGCGTTGCTAAAGCTAAGAAGCCCTTTACTATTGGTGAAGAGTTGATCCTGCCCGCTGCTAAGGACATTTGTCATGAACTTTTAGGAGAGGCTACAGTTCAAAAGGTGGCACATGTTCCTCTTTCGGCTAGCACCATAACTAGATGAATTAATGAAATAGCAGAGGATACTGAGGCACAATTGTTAGAGAGGATTAATGAGTCACCGTGCGACGTAATCCAGGGTGATGAGTCTACCGATGTCGACAACAGGGCAACGATGCTTGTTCTTGTGGGATATACTTTCCAGGAGGATGTGCGTGAGGATATGTTACGTGCACTTTTGCTGCCCACCAACACCGCAGCTGCAGAACTATTCAAGTCTTTGAATGATTACATATCAGGAAAACTGAATTGGTCATTTTGTTCAGTATATGCATGGATGGAGCGGCTGCCTTGACTGGACAGCTTTCTGGTTTCACTACTCAGGTCAAAGAGGTCGCTTCTGAATGTGAGTCTACGCACTGTGTCATCCATAGAGAATGCTGGCTGGCCGAGAAATGTCACCTGAACTTAACAACATTTTGCAGGATGTGATTAAAATTATCAGCCAAGTTAAAGAAGTCCATGCCCTGAACTCACGTCTGTTCACGCAGCTCTGTGAGGAGATGGATGCAGAGCACACGTCCTCTTTCATACACAGAAGTGGGATGGCTTTCTAACGGTAGATCACTGGCCAGAGTTTCTGAGTTACAAGAGCTGCTCCAGAGATTTCTTTTAGAAGAACAGTCACCACTGGCAGCGCATTTCAGTGACACAGAATGGGTCACAAAATTTGCTTACGTGTGTGACATATTCAACCTGCTCAATGAACTCAATCTGTCACTTCAGGGGGGAACGACAACTGTGTTCAAGTCAGCAGATAAAGTGGCTGCATTCAAAGCCAAACTGGAATTATGGGGGGGACGAGTGAACTTTGGGATTTTTGACATGTTTCAAACATTAGCAGAGATTTTTAAAGAGACTGAGCCAGGGCCTTCTGTCTCCCAGCTGGTGCACGATCACCTATCTCAGCTTTCAAAAGAGTTTGAGCACCACTTCCCAACCACAAAAGACCCCCGAACTGGAAAGGAATGGATCCACGACGCATTTGTGAATAAGCCAGGTGAATCGACTTTGTCCGTGCTAGAAGAGGATCAACTGCTTGAGATCACAAATGACGGTGGCCTTAAAAGTATCTTTGAGACAACTTCAAACCTCCATACGTTCTGGATTAAAGTCACGGCGGAATATCCTGAGACTGCCACAAAAGCACTGAAAAGCCTGCTTCCATTTCCAACATCCTATCTTTGTGAAGCAGGGTTTTCTGCAATGACAGCCACCAAAGCGAGATTACGGAGTAGACTGGACATAGCAGCACACATCAGGTGTCACTGTCTCCCATCACCCCCAGGTGGGACCATCTAGTTGCAGGAAAACAAGCTCAGAGCTCCCACTGATTCTGCATTATGGTGAGTTGTATAATAATTTCATTATATATTACCATGTAATAATAATAGAAATAAAGTACACAATAAATGTAAGGCGCTTGAATCGTCCCTAAACCATCCCCCCCCACCCCTGGTCCATGGAAGAATTGTCTTCCATGAAACTGGTCCCTGGTGCCAAAAAGGTTGGGGACCACAGTAATAAGGTGCCCACCTTTAGGAGCCCACGCAGCTGGCAGGCACGCTTGGGATCAGTGGGGCCAGTCCCGAGTGTGTCCCTCAGGTGTGTCACTTCCCTGACCTGCAGGTGCGCTTCCCGGGCTCCTCCTGATGTGCCCCTCCTCCCTCCGTGCCTCCGCAGCCCCCCTGTGATGGGTTAGCAGGCTTCCTGGGTGTTCTGTCTCCACAAAAGCAATCACGTTCTATGTCGCTCTCCACCCAGGGCCTCCCCTTCCTAGCATCTGCCACTTAAGTGACTTTCCTCAGTGGTAACCTGGACCCTGAGTGTCCTCATAGCTCCCCATGGTCTGCAGGATAAAGCTTACACTATCTGGCTTATATTTCTCTTATTCCATATGTTCTCTTCACACAACTTCTTTATATTCTCCAAACATGTCATGCATTTTCATATAAATCTGTCTTCAGAAACGCTATCTATTTGCCGAGGATGCCATCAGTCACCTGTGACAGGCCGCGTTCTCTCTTTCCTTTAGGGTGGGGCTCAGGCTTTACTCTTTGCCAACTGTCCCTTGGCCAGAGTCTTGGTTGGGGCCTGGACATGTCCCTTCTCACATAGGGCAGCCCAGATGTTCATTTTTGCCGTTGGCATGATTATCCTCACTTCGTTCTCTGTCCTCAGCCATGAGATTCTTAGGAGGCAGGCGAGACAAAGTTTCACATATTTTTCCTCTCTTCTTTATAGAGTTTGTCTCGTTAAATGAATGAACGGTACTTCTGGCAATAAGACACGTGTGTCCAAAGGGAGGGAGGGAAGACGCCCAAAGGTAACACACATGGGGGGATGGGGGGGCCAGTAGAGAGATGGGGGAGCCTGGGGCAGCAGGGCCTGGTCAGCAAGTGGGGCAGAAGCAGAGAGATTCAGCGCACGTCCAAGAGGCCAGGGAACTAACACAAGTCCCTTAGCAAATCTTACAGGAAAAGAGCAGAGACGCTGAACAATTCGGACAGAATAGGCCTTTGATCACACCCACATCTTCAGCCTCACCGTTAAGAGTCTTAGCTGTTTTTAGAATTTTATGCCATGAACTTGCAGGGCCAGAAATGCACATAATGTATGTTTTCAAATCCAAATAGTTCCTGTACTGTAGGGAGATTCCACCATGGAGGATCGCAGGATTGCAAACCGCGTCCCGGGGGTTCAGCCAGGGAGGGACGCAGAGACCTGACACTTCCAGACTTGGGGGGAAGGGCAGCCTGGCCTCAGGGCACCGGTCACTGCCGAGGCCCTCGGGAGTCTTCAGGAATTGGCTGGAACCTCAGGGCAGCTCATCCTCCAGGTCCTGCGGTGCCGAGGCCCCTTGCCCATCCCTCCTGGGACCCCTTTCCTCTGGATGCTTCTCTTCTGCCTGACTTGTTACGAGGAAGGGAAATGACGGTGAAACAGATGCACATCTCAACACGTTGTTCTTCTAGGTGCCTGTAACAAACAGCATATTTAGTCAGAAATAGATCATGCCACAACTAAAGGAGCCAGTGAGCCGCAATTTAGGAGCCCGCCTGCTGCAACTAAGACCCAGCGCAACGAAAATAAATTTAAAAAATTTAAAAAGAAAGAAAGAAAGAAATGAAGATACACACATTTTGGGGACCTTGAGACTCCTGACACAGGAGGTGTCAGATCCCAAAGAAACTGCATCTGTGAGACTGATTTGTATGAGAACCTGGGACACTGCACAGCTTGTGGGGGGAAGAGTGGAAAACAAGTTATTGGAATATTTACAAAAGGAGACTCGAGGAACAAGGGCTTTGGGCGCTGGATTAAGGAGGAAGAAACCGTCTGCAGAGACAGTCCAGGGGCCTGGGGAGGACACGGCACTGCCGGGAAATCAGGGCTGATCCACAGAAACGAGGACAGGCCTCTAGAGAATTAACTAAAGCTCTGAATTTTAAACTCCCAGTTCTTGTGACTATTCCTAAGTCCTTCTTGTAAAAGTCACGCTGTGAGATGTAAGGGTTTGGGGCGACTTCAGTGACTCCTCATGGGCTTGGGAACCAGAACACATGCCTGAAACTTCCAGCCATACGTGTCCATTCGCACATTAAATTCCTGTTGAAATACAACTGCTCGTATTAAAACAGATAACTGTTACCATAATCTCCCAGGGTTCCTGGGAACCTTGAGCGTCTCCTTTGGAGGTTGAGCCCTTGCTTTTGAATCTGGAAATGCTGCATAACTTAAAGGTAAAAGACCCAAAGTGTAGCTTCACAAACAACTTTCAGGCCAGAAGTACCCAGATACGTGGTAAAATTATATTCCAGATGTGTCCCTTTCATGAACTGTAACATGTTGGGAATTAGCCTCTTGAAACAGAAGTAGTCAGTTTGATGTGAAACAAAAATCCAAAGAAAATTAAAAACTTTTGCCTGGCAGCGTCCTTACACATGGCATGAAGTTGGATGTGGTTCAAGTGGCTGTGAGTGGCAAGGGGTCTGTCCAGAAGCGGGGGATCAGGAAGGACTGATTCTTATCACCGAACAAGGCACGCTGTTTTAATCTCACCAAAGTTTCATCCAATTAGAAATTGTAACGGTTGGTTGGTTTGCTTGTTCGTAGTATATTTAATAAACTGGAAAATACTTAATAATGAGTGATTGCTTTGGGCCATAATTCCCCCAGTCTCTTTGAGGTCAGAGGTGAAGGATCCAGACCTTTCACATCAGAATTCGGTGTCACGAGGGGAATAATTACCCGACCTCACACGTTCACGTGTGTGGTGTCAGCTTACTTCAGGAATGGGCCCAGGACCGCGCTTGTTCACTTCCTGACATGGGCAGCAGGCTAGAACTGCCTCTCTTCTCTCTCGAAGTGCTTAGTTTCATTTAAATTATGTTAGTCTGTGTCCCCACCTCAGCCACACGCCGCCTGAGGGTGAACCGACACCTTGAATGTCTTGGCTCTTTCCCAGCGAATGCTACGTGGATTCAGCCGATGCCCAACAGGTATTGTTCACTGACTTATCTACAACTATTAGCATAGTCCCAACTAAAAGCAAGCCCCCTGTTGAAGATCAGTTCCCACTCATCCCCTGTGCTAAGGGTCCGCGTGTGGAGTTTACCCCTGACAGCCCCGACCTGGCTGGGACTCAGGTTTCCTTGAACACTTTTCGTGCCAGGAGCTCAACTTGCTCTAATCTTCCTGCTCCTAAGTTCTATGCTGATCTCCGTGGGAGTTAAGTGTCTACTTTCTTGCGATATTTATATATTGGCCTTAATGCCATCCCTGGAGCTGCAAAACATGCACCTCGTCATCTCTAAGACCAAGAAAGACGCGCACACCCTCGCCCTTCTCTAGTCTGAGGACCTCGGAGGGCTCTGCAGGGTCAGGTGCGGTTTACATCTCTCCCGCTGAGTGGAGCTGCCCTTCACGAAGCGGGGGAGCGGACCACTTCCACCTTTCTGACACTAGGAGTGTAAAGTTCTAGGAAACACAGGGCATGACATACTAGTCAGAGTAGGCCAGTCACTGGGACACCCCCGTATTTCAGTGGCCTAACAACTGAGGATGAATTCTTCACTTGCACAACTGTGCCTGCGGCCATTCGGGCGCCTGGGACCCTCCCCCCGGGCTCGGGTCCCCTGGGGCCTCTGAGGGCAGTGCAGGAACCAGGGGCACGGGTCCGGCCTGGAGGTGTGCACGTCCCTCCGCCTCCGTCTGCCAGCCAGAGTGGGCCTGGTGGCCGCCCTGCACAGCGAGCGGGGACTCGGGGTTCCCTGGTGCCCTGGAGGACGGCCATGCACATGGCTTGGCTCTCACGCGGGGGCTGCCCTCCGCAGAGGGCAGTGACTTGTCTCCTGCTCCCACAGACCCCACCGTCCAGGAGAGACAAAGCAGGGGGCAGTGCACACCGCCTGTGGCCGCGCAGCCCACCTCCACAGGGACAAAGCCCGGCCCTGCAGCCCCCGCGATGGGGGGTGGAGTGAGGGTGGTGCGGAGTGAAGTCTGTCTAGCAAGCGAGTTCATTTGCCGTCCACCACCTTGTAATGCCCCTCAAGGAGAAAAGGGTCATGCTTCCAACCTGTTTCCTTTCCGTGATGAAGTGTTGCTTTCCTCACCTGGCTTCTGATGTCCCTAATAGTTTTCTCTTATCAAGTCAAGACTCGGACCTCACCAAGCCCTTTGCTTCGTTTCGGTTTCTACCCCCTTGCTCCTCAGTGCCAGCTTGTTGCTAAGAAACTGAACTTAGGTTTGGAGTATGCACTGTTGTTTGAAAACTAAACCTTAATATATGGCATCAGGAGTTCCTTAGAAAGTCTCTCAGAAGGAACTCTTAGCAGGTAAGGAAGGATAATTCAAATCACTGGATGGGTTGACCAGGTTAGAGTGACCAAGCATCCTGCTGACGTTTGAAGGTCTCCTTCGAGGCCTCCTGACAGCAGTCATCTGCCTTCTGTTTGAACACGTGCAGGACATCACGCTGCAGGTGTGATGGCTCTGTTAGAAACAGCTTAGATTGCCACGTGGCATACGGCCCTGACATTTCCATCCCTCCATTCCACTTAAACCCTCAATTCCAAAGGGAACAAGTACAACTTCCCCTTGCACAAGGAAGGCTTTCACAGGCCTCAGGGGCTGCGTCTTCATCCTGCCTGTTGAGGAGACGTTGAGCAGGACACACTTCCAGTCACATGTCCATGACGGCAGGACCCTGGATGAAAATGAAAGGCACAGGGGGTGACACTGACCTGAGAGCGCGGTCCAGCTGATTCCCTTATGGCACCTGCATCTGAAGGGACCGCACTGCAGTGCATAAAGTGGACACATCTGGGCTCTTGAGATGAGAAATCAGTCACACAGACGGGGCCATGTTCCAGACGCCACTCGCCGCAGTGAGACACCTTATCTGGTAACAAAACCTTGTACACTTGGTGAGGGAACTCAGGGAAATTGTATCCGTATATCCGTATCTAACCTGCATCTATTTATACCTATATCCGCATCTACACCTACACCTGTGCCTACCCCTGCGTCTGTGTATCTAGACCTGTTCTGCGTCTACACCTACCCTTGCGTCTGTGTATCTAGACCTATTCTGTGTCTAAACCTACACCCACATCAATCTCATCTGTGACTGTGTCTACCATTTCTGCCTCTGAGTTTTACCTAAAGAGGATCTACCACACATGAGAGACTTTCCCTCTTGAACCAATGACTACACTTTCTAGACTGGTGCCTTCATGTGTAAATTGAAGTGTTGTATCACATGACTGCTAAAGAAACTGTCAGGGTGAAAATTTTGTTTGAACAATACCCTTTAGTCTGCGATTTCTGGTGGGCTTGCTAGGAAGTTTGGGGAAAGATAATGGTAACCCCAACCCTAGTCCTGGCTGACTGTCTTCAGTGATGCTTAAAGACTCTGAGAGGAAAACTCCGTTTCACAAGGAAGAGATTCAGGATACATGTGGCAGGTGGAGGGAGGGTGGTGTGGACCTTTGGGACCCCAGATGGCGGCCTCGTCTGTGTGGATTCACCATCACACGCTCTTAGTGAGAGGAGGACTCAGTGATGGAAAGTAACGGGTATTTTATGAGCTAAACCATTAAGCCTGAGGCCAGAAAGACAATGTGAAAGTGATGTTTTCCTGATTATGTGTAAGAACGGGCCACAGTTAGGGCAGACCTCCCTGAGGCTCGGCCACCACTGATGACCAGCAGCCTCCGTCTCTGTGCCAGTCGGTCTGGGGATGCCCCCCTGCCCTGCAGCCTCCTCTTGAGTTCCGTGTTTTGTCACCTCCTCTCACCTTGGCTTCTACGGCACCCCGCCCACCCCAGGCTGTGCCCCCAGGCTACAGTGCACACTCTGCAGCGTCCAGTAGAAACCCTGGAGATTTCCGTGTGCTCTTCTCCATCTCTACTTCCAGGGCTTTTCCTGTGACCGACATTAACCGTGTCAATGAAGCATCGCAGTGGGTGGAGAGAGAGCCGGGCAGTTTCACATCGTCCTCTTGGCAATAAAGGTCTCCTGATTGTTACCCAAATTTTCACATGATTTTTAACTCCGTTCAGTAAAGACTGTGGAAAGCAACGTGCCCGGTGCTGGTGAGGATGGAAGTCATGAAGCCACAAGGTGCTCGTGGGCAGGAACCCAGGCAGGCAGGCCGGTGGCCAGGTGGACAGCCCAGCAGGGATGGCACATCCAGTGGGGTGGAAAGGAAGCGTGGGTCTGCGTGAGCCAGGATACAGTGAACACCATCGAGTCAGCGAAAAAAATCCATCAGAATCCATCCATTCGGCAGCAACATGGATGGACCTGGACACTGTCGTACTGAGTGAAGTAAGTCAGACAGAGAAGGACAAATATCGTATGATATCACTTATATGTGGAATCTAAAAAGGGTACAAATGAATTTATTTACGAAACAGAAATAGAGTCACAGAGGTAGAAAACAAACTTATGGTTACCAGGGAGGAAAGGGGGGGAGGGATAAATTGGGAGATTGGGACTGACAAATACACACCACTATATATAAAATAGATAACTAATAAGGACCTACTGTAGAGCACAGGGAACTCTACTCAATACTCTGTAATGACCTATATGGGGAAAGAATCTAAAAAAGAGTGGATACATGTATATGTATAACTGATTCACTTTGCTGTATACCTGAAACTAACATAATCTTGTAAATCAAATATACTCCAATATAAAAAAAAGAAAAGGAAAATAACTTGGAAGTAAAGGAACAGGACATCACAATAGAAAAATATTTCAAATCAAACGCTGATGGAAGGGCCCTAAATAGCAGACTGTAAACAAAGGTCTGTGTCGTGAGCGTCCATGGCGTCAGCCCAAGACAAAAAAACATCAGATGAAGGTACAGGGTAAACAGGAAACTGGAAGAAGGACAGACTCTGGTCCACAGGCTACAGTCACCAGAGAGCCATCGCTTCCCCCAATTTTTATTTTTAACATTTGAGGTGCAGTTGCTCTAACAACCAAATCGTGCTTGTGAAAGAGGGAACATTTTGTTTCATAGTTGATTCCATTTTTGTGTAGCAAGTTCCATGGTTTACCTTATAATATACTGATGACCTATAGGAGTAATAAGTTCCAGGAAAAAGCTAACTCCTAGTATTCAGGTCATGCACGTATGTTTGGATTGGTGCCCTTTCTGCCGCTTTTCCTTGGTGGAGAGGAGGACACGTCTCATCTGTTTGGTGTCCTTTCTTCGTCCACTCGCTCTAAATACAAATGACTCCCTCCATTTGTCATTCTTTCTAAAAACATTACCTTGAGGCTCCCGCATCAGGGGCGATGAATGCGCAGGTGACGGAGCTCAGCACAAAGTGACAGACACACGGGACACTTCCTGGGGCCCCTGCCCGCCGAGGGCTGACCCCTCCCAACACACTACTGAAACCCTGAGAAAACGGAAGGAGAAACAATGCTCGCTATGTGGGAAAGAGCTTGTCAGGTGGGCTGTGTCGGTGTTTAACAGGATTCCTCATTAAGCGAGAAAGCATATTGCATGGGATTGCCAGTGGATTACACGGGCTTTGACTCATGGAAACAGCAGGCCTCTCTTTCACTCTGAGTCTCCAGACCTGGGGCTGGGGGGTGGGTGGCGATATCCTCAGGGTGCATGTCCCACCGCGCAGCTCTTACCTGGGGGAGGGAGGAGGGGCCCGGGACGGTGTGACGAGCAGCAACAGATACTAAGGAAGGGGTCAGACCGCATGCCTCACACTCGCAGAGCCGAAATAATGCTCCGATTGTTATTTGGGAAAAAAATCCCTCTCTATTAAAGATATTTATATTTAAGTTGGGTTTCCATTCCTGGTAGCTGAAATTATTCCTAAGTAATACAAGAGGATGGAAGTATGAAATAAAAAGTATAAAACCATTTGTAAATCTAAAAATATGTAACAATTTTTATAAACATGGAAACACCTGAAATAATCTAATAAGAAAAGTCAATAAATTTGACTAACTGAACATTTTATAGCATATGCATTTTTTCGAAATAAAGCCAGTTTAGGGCAGCAGACACTCCCGCCGGCCCCGAATCCAGCCCCTCCCGCGGCTCAGAGCCCCGTGCAGTCCGAGCAGCCACGTGTGGCCTGTGGTCGTTTGTGCATGGTCACAGCTAGAGCCCAGCTGCAGGCCTGACCCGGCACAGCCCCGGGGGCTCAGCTCTCAGGGTGGGCCACCTGCCCAGGCACCTCCTGTCCGAAGCCTCTTTACTGGGGGTCCTTGGCCGAGATGCTTCTTGGTCACCTCTGCAGAGACCACCTTGCTGGGGCTGGAAGAGCCCTCCCCACTCCCACTCAGCCTTCAATACTGGTCCATTCCTGGCCTCCCCTCCTCCTTCCTTCGGCAGTGGGACGATCCCCACACCGGTGCTGTGACACCAAACTCACCTGGTCCCGTTCTGAGGGGGGAGGTGGGCGCGAGGAGCCCTGCTCTCTCCCATCACAGCAAAGGACAAAGCCTGACCCTTACCTCAGTTGAGTGAGGACCTTGGCTTCTGGCAGCTCAGCCCTTGCCTGACGTTAGGGGTTCGCTGGGAGGTTTCTGGGAGGTTTCACCTTTGTCTTCCTGACAAAGAGGTGGCACTTCTCTGCCTCTGGATATACCTACATCTGAGCGCGTGGCCTGGACGTGATGGGAGGGCAGAAACATGCAGAGATCCTGAAACCTTGAGGGCATGCTTGAGCTGCTGGGTGGTGTAGGCACCAACCCTACAGCTACATTACTTTTGGGGTTTTAATGCCAAGTAACAAATTGATGCCACTTTCAGTAGACTTTTCTTGTACAAACTGCTGAAGACTTTTTAATTTATTTTATTTTTTATTGGAGTATAATTGCTTTACAATATTGTGTTAGTTTCTGCTGTACCATGAAGTGAATCAGCTACATGTATACATATATCCCTTGGACCTCCCTCCCCTCCCATCCCACCCATCTAGGTCCTCACAGAGCACTGAGCTGAGCTCCCTGTGTTACACAGCAGGTTCCCACTAGCTATCTATTTTACACATGGTAGTGTGTATATGTCAAACCTAATCTCCCGATTCATCCCACCCTCCCCTTCCTCCCCACCAACCCGTGTCCACACATCCAATCTTAAATCACCAAAGGACAGTTAGTAAAGAAGAGGAACCAGATAATTCCAGGTCATTCCAGATAATGATAATTTCTGGAAGCAACAACTAATGACTAAAACAAGTCTTCTTCCTCATTGTTGAGATGAATTGTGTCGCCCAAGGAGATTAGTTGAAGCCCTGACCCCAGGTACCTGTAAATTGACCTTATTAGGAAATAGGGTCTTGGCAGATGTGATCAGTTAAGAGAAGGCCGTTAGGGTGGGTCCTAATCCAGTGTGACTGGTGTCCTTGTAGGAAGAAGAGACACGGGGAGGAGGCCATTTGGCAATGGCGGCAGATGGGATGGAGCAGCTGTCGGCCAAGGCTGCCAGCAACCACCAGAAGCTGGAAGAGGCAAGAAAGCGTCCTCCCCGAGACCTGCAGAAGGACCCCTGATCCCAGACTTCCAGCCTCCAGGACTGTGAGAGAACACGTTTCTGCTGTTTTAAGGCACCGAGTTTGTGGGTCTCTGTTATGGCAGCCCTGTTGGTATTGGGACATGGCTGCCGCTGTAACAAATACTGGAAAACGTGGCTGTGGCTTTGGGTGGGGCAGCAGTACTGGCTGGAAGAATTCTGATTAATAAGCCCAGAGTAGCTTGAAGAGATTGTTGACTGAAACATGGACATCAAGTGTCTCCGGGTGAGGCCTCGGCACAGAGGAGGCAGCTTGTGCTGTCTCGGAGCCTCATGTGCCTCCACAGTCAGAAGGCACTGCTGGGGGTCTGGACGTGGGGGAGAGCGGCCCCATTCCAAGGAGCCAGAGACCCCGGCCGAACTGTGTCCACTGTTCCAGAGTAGAGCTTCTAAGTGATGAACGTGGACTTCAGCTGAGACTTGCAAACACGGTGGAGGCCGCAGCCTGGTTTCCTCTTGCCGCTCACAGTAAAACACGAGAGGAAAGAGGAAAATAGAGAATGGAACCCTGAGCCCTTAAGTGTGGCCTTATCTGGAAATAGCGCCTTTGCGGATGTGATCAAGGTGAAGGCAGTCTCACCAGATGGGCCCTCAGCCCCCAGCAGGTGTTCCAGAGTCCAGGAAACCAGCACAGTGATGGTCAGAGAAACACACAACTAGGTTTCCTGGGATCCTTTAAATCAGTTAAATCCATAGTCTGATTTTTATTATTTTGTAAATGTAGGGATCGTTTTGTACATTGGTGGTAAAAACAAAAACTGATGTGAACTCGCTGAAAAACAATTTGGAAACAACTTTCAAAACTCTTGAAAATTTTACGCCATTTAACTCAGCAATTACACTTTTAGGGAATTTATCTTCAAGAAATAATCGTAGCCAAAAATAAAGAATAAAAGTGGAATAACAGAAGGAGCCGGATGTAAGGTTTCTGACTCCTGGCCTCCAGAACTGGGGCGGATAGATTTCTGCTGGTTGAAGCTGTCCAGTTGGTGGTGATTTCTTATGGCAGCCCGAGGAAATGAAAAGAAGTCTGACATTTTTCTTCAAAAGTATTGGGAAGGAGGGTGTTATAGATGAGACGAGATAAGTTATGAATTAATACTGGGTGATAGGTTCTAGGGAATGCAATATATACTTTATCATTTTTTCAATACAAGCAAATAAGTACTTTTCTTCTTCCTGTTTTTTCCCTTAATATGTACTAGAGATATTTCTCATTCATTTTTTTCACTGCACATTATTTCATTGTATAAAAAGACCATGCCTTTTTTTTTCAACCAGACCCCTCTTGATGGACGTCTGGGCTGTTTTTCCGGTTTGTCTGTCTGTGTGTTTGTTGACTTGCATGGCTACTACAAAGCCTCCCTGGAGTAGACCTGCTCTGTCTACACATCAATGCTGACTCTGCAAATAACTTCAATACCGTTAAACCCGCCACATCTCCCCTATTGCTTCTGTATTTTGCATCATAGGTTACAAAACCATCCATCCATGTTTTCTCTTAATGAGATGCCTACAATTTACTTTAGCTTTAAGGTAACACGCACACCCAGAGCCATCCACGGTTTGTGTGTGTGTGTGTGTGTGTGTGTGTACACTTGCGTGTGTGCGTGTGTGTACGTGCGTGTGGCTCCACAGCCACACGCTCGATCCTCCTGAATTACATCTTCACTTCTCCTTCTCAGTAACAGGCTTGTCCTTCTCCCATTTCCATCCTCCGCTTCATCCGCTCCTTCCCCAGGTTCCTCAGGACCGAGCACTGCTGCTCCGCGACCCTCCTCATCCCTCTTCCGACGCCAGCCAGGCCCCGCGGCCAGCGGACTGCACGTGTGAGGTCCCCCCCCCCGGGGCTGCCAGTGCTGGTCTTCGTGGGTTTGGCTCCACTGGGGCCGGCTGGCTGCACACCCTCCTCTATGCTGTGAATAATCAGGCAAAAATCACTGAAAATGGTTACTTCTTGAATTGCTCTTTTATCTTAAAGCAGCAACTACTGCTTGAAAAAGGATAAAAGTCCGTTTTGAAGATGCTGTTCCAATTCTTTAAGGGTTTCATTGCATGACTCAAATTCCCAAACCAAAACATTATGCCTCAAAGTTCACACTGTTCCATCATTTTTAATTTTTTTTTCACCATTTAAAATTTTAAACACAAAGATTCTGAGTGAGTCGTCTCACGGTCTCAAGTTCTATGTTATTTTTGTGTTTATAATCACTGTTACTGTGTTTACTCTGAGTCTGCTGTTTAAAAGCAGGGGTGTGTCACCCCCAGAAGGGAGGGAACCTTGACGAACCTACTATTGAAATGGGAGGGCCGTGTGTAACGCGTCTGCATGTGGCTGTGAGTTCTCAGAATCAACGTTCGCGTGAAGTACAATGTTATGAAAGAATGCACAATAAAATATGCTAATTTGAAGTTTACATATATTATTAAAACTCAGTAGGAGCCTAAGCAATTATTTAGAGCTTAGACTAGCATAAAGCTGTTTCGGAGAGGAGTATTTCATGCTTGACATCATTTAATACTCCAGCGCATAGCGATAAGACAAAGACGCTGCTTTCGTTGGTTTGATTATTATTTATTACAAATTATCCGCAGAGAGAGCACAGGCTGCTCACACCCCTGTCACCAGCCCAAAGCCAGTGGGTTACGGATCACGTGGTATTACTAGGGTGTGTAAGGTTTTCCTGTGAAAGGGGAACGTGGACCTACAAGTCATTTACTTGTTTCCTTATAATCTATTCCCAGGAGTAGAAACAGTGGGTCAAAGGGTACAGACACTTTATGTAAGTTGACAGAACTGCTGAATTGCTTTTCAGAAGTTTGGTACCACTGTGTGCAGCAACCAGCGTGTGTTAACATACCTTCACCAACAGAGTGTGAAAGTTGGTTTTATTAACTTCTTGTGCCTTATTACTTTTAGAATTCTGGTTCATCCCATCCCATGCTACACATACATTGATATCCTTTTCCCCGAACCTGAGAGATTTAGACCAGATTACGTTTTTCAGAGAGAAGACATAAGAAAACTGTGTAGTAACCCAGGCCACATGGTTAGTTTCTCAATGAGCTTCGATTTCCCAACCTCTGCCTTAGCTGGCGGTGCACAAACCTGTTTGCATCACTTACAGCCTGTTCTCAGTGATTCATTTTAACAGCAAAGTGCAATTCTATTAATGTGTCTCCTCTGGACATTAATGTGATTTCTGCTCTGCAATTTCCTTCCCATTGTTCTTTCAGACCACTTAATGTTTCATATCGGTAATTAGCAAATTCTTGTTATTTAGTGCTAATTTTAAACATTTCATCTACTTTTGTAAGATCCTTTTTCGGTAAAGTAACCATAATTTCTTCTAAGTGTTCCCTATATTCATCTGTTTATAGTTACAAGGCTGCTCTACACCCGGGGGCACACGGCTCCTCTGCTCCTTGAGATGTACTGACTGGCTTTTCTTCTCCAGTCGGGATTCTGCCCATTGACCCTCTGGCATATTTTACTGAGCACCTACTACATGCCTGGCACAAAGGGGGAGAGGTGGTGCCACACCCAAGATTAAAGAGGGAGAGAGGAACTGAAATTTCTTAAGAGCCTGCAGTGTGCCAAGTGTTAGTCTCATGATTTCTGTGCATTAGTTTGCATGCTGCCAGTTTTGTAGATGAGGGAACAGAGGCCTGAAAACCAGGGAAGTTGGTGGGTTTGATGTCTCTCCTTGTACCCACATGAATACAATTTCTCACCCGGCCTTACATTTTGGTTTTGAATAACCACAGCTCCACAATTGTATGTGTGTGTCCCCCTCTCAGTGGTTCTCGGCTGGGAGGCAATTTTGCCCACAGGGACATTGGGTGAGGTCTCTGGTCACAGTTCTGGATGTTGTACCTGGGGGACGGGGCTACTGCATCAGTGGGGGAGGCTAGGAATGCAGTGCTCTGGACACCCCTCAGGCAAGAACCCAGCCCACACTGTGAAGCAGGTCGAGATGCATACATTCCCTGTCATTCTCCAGCCGAACTCCAGAGGGAGATGTTGTTGAAGGCGGGTGTAAGCCTCTCCCACGCTGTCCGTCTGCTGTATTTACTCTATGTTTGACCTCAATTCTCTCTGTGTGTATATTTCTAGCTAAAAATCAGAGCATGCTATATGTATAGGTCTATAAGCATTTGCTTTTTCCTACTTCAAATATTACAGACATTTTCATCTGACACCTCACTCTTCAACTCATTCTTCTTGGTTGCTCAGCGTGCACGTTCCCTCATATGGATGCACGTAGGTTTACTTGGACGTTCCCAGCTGGAGGATAAGAGGCCAGTTTCATTTTTCACACTGTTTCCCACGTGGCTCTATAGGTTCACATCATGATGTGTGAGGGTGGTGTCCCAGAAGTGGGGTGGCTTGTCACCGTGCACCCCCCTCTTCCTTGTGAGTGGGGTACACGCCTGAGTCCCCATCACCTTCAAGAGGGGTCCCCTTCCCACATCCCTGCCGTGTTGGGATGGCATCAACTCCTTACTTTGTGATGTAATCTAACAAGGAAAAGGCCCCTTCATGTATTGGCCAGTTTAATTCCTTCTTCTGTGAATTGTGTCTTCACACTGTGTCTGTTTATTGGGTCTAATGTCTCTCCTTACTGACTGCAGGGACTCTTGCATAGCTGTGATATATCGTTTTGCCTGTTGCAGATGATGCAGTTTTCTTCTCTTTGTTTGTCTGCTGGCTGGACATCTCTGTGGTCTGTTCCTTGCATCTGAGAACTTGGCCAGGTTCACCATCATTGTGTTCCCATTCCAAGCATGAGTCCAGGCATGCAGAAGGCACTGGCAAATATGAACAAAGCTAATAATTTGCAATGTGGATGTGAGTTTTCAAAATGTTTTTCTTCAAATAGAAAATATGAACAGACTGATCCCCAGTAATGAAATAGAATCAGTAATAAAAAAACTCCCAAAAAACAAAAGTCTAGGACCAGGCAACTTCACAGGTGAATTCTACCAAACACTTACAGAAGAGTTAACACCCATCTTTCTCAAACTATTCTAAAAAATTGCAGAGGAAGGAACACTTGCAAACTTTTTCTGAGACCAGCATCACCTTGATACCAAAATCAGAAAAAGATGTCAACAAAATTACAAGCCAAGGTCACTGATGGACATAGATGCAAAATTCTAAACCAGATATTAGCAAACCAAATCCAACAATACATTCAAAAGATCACACACCATGACTAACTGGGGTTTATCCCAGGCATGCAAGGATGCTTAAATATCTGCAAAAGAATCAGTGTGATACACCACATCAACAAATTGAAGAATAAAAAAACATATGATCATCTCAATAGATGCAGAAAAAGTTTTTGACAAAATTCAATATCCATTTATGATAGAAACTCTCCAGCAAGTGGGTATAGAGGGAACATACCTCAACACAATAAAAGCCATGTATGATAAGCCCACAGCTAGCATCGTACTCAACAGTGAAAAGCTGAAAGCATTTCCTCTAAGATCAAGAACAAGACAAGAATGCCCACTCATCACTTTTATTCAACATAGTATTGGAAGTCCTAGCCATGGCAATCAGACAAGAAAAAGAAATAAAAGGAATTCTAATCAGACATAAAGAAGTATAACTGTCATGGTTTGCAGATGACATGATAATATACATAGAAAATCCTCAAGATGCCACCAAAAAACTACTAGAGCTCATCAATGAATTTGGTAAAGTTGCAGGATATGAAATTAATATACAGAAATCTGTTGCATTTCTACACACTAACAATAAACTATTGGAAAGAGAAATTAAGAAACAATCCCATTTATGGTTGGATCAAAAATAATAAAGTACCAAGGAATAAATCTAACTAAGGAGGTAAAAGGAGGAAATTGAAGAGGGCACAAATATATGGAAAGATATTCTGTGTTCATGGATTGGAAGAATTAATATTGTTAAAATGACCATACTACCCAGAGCAATCTATAGATTCAGTGAAATCCCTATTAAAATACTAATGGCATTTTTCACAGAACTACAACAAATAATTCTAATATTTATATGGAGACACAAAAGACCCCAAATAGCCAAGACAATCTTGAGAAAGAACAAAACTGGGAGTATAATATGCGCCCTGATTTCAAACTATACTACAGAGCTACAGTCATCAAAACAGTATTATATTGGCACAAAAACAGACACATAGATAAATGGAACAGAATACAGAACCCAGAAATGAACCCATATTCATATGGGCTATTAATCTATGACAAAGGAGAACAAAAACACTAATTAGAAAAGATATATGCACCCATATTTTCATTGAAGCATCGTTTACAATAACCAAGAAATGGAAGCAACCCAAGTGCCCATCAATAGATGAGTGGACAAAGAAGATGTGGTATATTATAATGGAATATTACTCGGCCATAAAAAAGTATGCATCTTGCCATTTGTGACAACATGGATGGACCTAGAGGGCATTATGCTAAGTAATAGTGAAATAAGTCAGAGCAAAGCAAATGAACAAACATAATGAAACAGAAATGGAGTTATAGATACAGAGAACAAACAGGTGATTGCCAGAGGGGAGGGGGTTTGGGGGAGGAAAGAAATAAGTGAGGGAGATTAAGAGGTACAGACTCCTAGATGAAAAATAAATGAGTCATGGGTATGCAATGCACAGCGTGGGGAATACAGTCAATAACCATGTAATATCTTTTTATGGTGATAGATCTAAACTAGGCTTATCTTGGTGGCATTTTGAAACGTATAGAAATATCACTGTATAACAGGAACTAACATCGTGTTGTAGGTCAATTATACTTCAAAAACAAACAGACACACATGCAAACAACCTCATAGAAAAAGAGATCAGATTTGTGTTACCAGAAGTGGGGGGTAGGGGGAGAAGGGATTGGATGAAGATGGTCAAAAGGTGCAAACTTCCAGTTATAAGATAAATCATTATTAGGGACGGAATGTACAACATGTAAAGATAATTAGCACGGCTGTGTGTTGTATATGAAAGCTGCTAAGAGAGTACATCGTGAGTTCTCATCACACAAAAAGTTTTTTCTATTTAATTTTGTATCTATATGAGATGATGGATGTTCGTTAAACTTACTGTGATAATCATTTCCTGGCGTATATAAGTCAAATCATTCTTCTGTACACCTTAAACTTATACAGTCCTGGAGGTCAATTATATCTCAATAAAACTGAAAAAAAATAAAAACAAAAAAATGACAAAAATGTTTTCCTGTGAGACTATAAATATCCAGGATTTTTGGTTTTAGGTCCCTAAAGGTCACTGGCTCGGCCGAGCAAGAGGTCAGGGCCCTGGGTCAGGCTCTGGTGTCCTCAAGGCTCCCTCACAGCTCCTCTGGAAATCTCCGCCAACACCTCGGTCGCCCCGTTCTTCCCCGCCATCCACGGTATCTCCTACAGCTTGTCCCCACGTGTGTGCTCCTGTGTCCCAGACAGGCCCCACCCTGGGTGGAGTTAGGGAGGGGACCTCAGATCTAGGGAATCGATATGCGTCCTAAGGAGGTCACTGGAAATTCAGCGCGATTAAAGGGAGAAAGAAGCCTGATCCTGTGTGCATGACTGTCTCATGTGCCCAAGTCAACACAAGGTCCCCGAAGGGCGAAGTCCCATCACAGCCCTTCTGTTTCATGACTCGTACTCAACAGCCAGCAGTTCATACTCGGTTCAAGTGACTTATTTTCAAAAAAACTCAGTCTTTTACATTATAAAAGGGGCAGCTAACTTTCCTCAAAATGCTCACATAACATAGAAATTGACTGAGGCAACATTGAGGGTAATTAGGAAACTGTAGATTATTTAAAATTTTTCAAGTACATTGTTTTGTCTTCAGTGGTAGAGCCCTTCAAAAACAGATTCACACTCATAATAAACTTAATGGAGGTTGGCTTCTGTGATTCAATGAGAAACCACCAGGATAAATCACTTCCTGTTGCTCTGAGAGGGCAAGCCTTTCCCATTAGCCTTTTGACAGCTGAGGGTTGGTGGGATTATTCTAGGAAATATTCGGGAGAACGTCTCCTAAAGTAACGAGAGTGGAGCTGCGGTAACAGATCGTTACCTGCAAACTAGCTTTAGAAAACCCAAGAAAGATGCTCTTTTTCTGCATCTGAGCATGGATTTCGGGCTCCTATGCAGCCGGCGTGCAGTTAGGGCAACAGGAAGACACGGTCCCATTCCTGGAGCCTCTCCCAGCCGCTCCACGCCCTCCGGGCTCTCTCTGCTCAGAGAAGAGACCCCTTTGTTCTGCTTTGCAGAGTTAAGCACGTATATATATTGTGTTGGCCAAAAAGTTTGTTCGGCTTTTTCCGTAACAAACATTCTGGCCAACACAATGTTTTTAAATGGCTGATGACAATGAGCATCTCTCTAGCACTCGCTGTGATCCAGCTTCCGCGCAAAACGTCCCACATTCTTTCAGAACAATGGGGACTGAGGTCATTTTAAGCACCTAAGAAGCGTCGCGTTCTTTTTTTTTTTAATTTATTTTTTATTGAAGTATAGTTGATTTACACTTGTGTTAGTTTCTGGAGTTTGTTTTTTGTTTGTTTTGTTTTTACTTAGTAAGAAACTGGGATTTAAAGAGTCATAGGCACTTGGTCTAGGGCACCCGCTTCGTTTGTAACAGAAGCAGGATTTGGATCCAGATCAAGGAAACATCAGCTCTGCCTGAGGCATGAAGACGGCCTGGGCCTGGGGACCTCGCATCCCAGGTGCTTCCTTTGCCTTTCCTCCTGGCGACCCCGTTTCAGGGTCAGAGGCAAAGCCCTCGGTGCCGTGCACACCTTCGCTCCTCTCCTGGGACCTGGCCCTCAGGGAGCTGCGAGGGAGGCCCATGCCACCTGGGCAGCACCTGCAGCAGGAGCGCTCCCCCCTTCAGGAGGCGCCATGGCGTCAGCCGGGCAGGTTCAGGTCTGCGCCCCAACTCCCAGGGGCGGCGCCTACCACATCCCGGAGAAGAAGGCCGCAGACGCCAGGAGGGTAGAGAAGCTGCAGAACTGAGATGGGAACCACACGTTTCTGACCCTGAGAGCAACGGCCACCCTCCTGCTGCAGCGCATCCGGGCCGACGCCTGGCGGGAGTCGCAGACCACGGGGCGGTTCGTGGCTGAGTCCAGCTCTGCTCCCGTCGCTTGTTCTGCGGCTGTGAACGAGCGTCTCACTTTCTGTGACCCCCATTTCACCGGCAGGGACGGAGCCCGTCCTCGGCCCAGCACCGGCTTTGCTCCCCCTGCCTCGCGTTTCCACCAGTGCCTCCAGGACCTCTTCCCGACCCCGCACACGGCTGTCCAGGCCTCCTCGGAGCTGGGGTGCCCGGGGGCCGTGCCCTTCGCTGCGGTCCCTCCAGGGCAGCGAGGCGGCTGGTCCTCCGGGCGGGCGTTTGCGACTGCGGCCTCCAGGCGCGAGCGAGCTTCCAGTCTCCGCCCTGGGCCGGAGCCGGCGCCCCTGGGGCAGGTCACGGAGCCTGGCCTCGGGCTCAGGGAGCCCCGTGGGGACAGTTTTATTTTTCGGAGGGGCCGGGCTGCTCGGCGAGGGAGCTGCCTCCGCCCTCTGGGCGTCGGGTGCCGTGTTCTCGTCTTCAGGTGTTCCCGCTCTGGCTGATGCGTGTTATCTCCAAGGAAAGAAGTTCGGTTTATTGGTGGATATAAATGTTTAAATTTAATTTTGCCGTGGACAAGATGCATGGCGACCCAAGCGGGAAAACATCCTTTGGAGGAAATGCCCATAAAGGAGTGGTATTTATAGGGTTGGGTAGTAACTCAGTCCTGACACCGGATGAGCGCGGCTGGCGCCTCGGCCCCGGGTTCAGGCAGCAGACTGTCCTCACAGCGCGGCAGGGCGGGCGGAGGATGAGGTCTGTTTTCTGTTTTACCTGAAGATTAAAAACTGGTCTCATCTCCGTGAGTCTTCCTGTAGCTGTACCGTAGGCTTATTGCAGCGAATATCAATTCTTCACTGTATTGCAAAACCAGTAACAATCCACTTTCGTGCTAAACTGAGATAATAAAAGGTTTATGCCATTTCCACATGCGAGTTCCATACAGACTGTGTCTTCCTGGAAGACAGAGGAGAGTTTCCAGGTACCCCACTTCCTACTCCAGCTGACAGGACCCCGTTAGCCATCACATAATTTACCACGTGGGCTGCCTCCTGAGGACAGGCTGACCGTGACGCACACCTTATGGTTACAGAAGAGCATCCTAGGGCTGGAAGCCAGCACGTGGCACTCGCCGGACCTATCCCGACGCATCTAATTGTTCCAGCATCGTCGGGCTGGAAGCCAGCACGTGGCACTCGCCGGACCTATCCCGACTCATCTAATTGTTCCAGCATCCTAGGGCTTAGACATACAGTAAGTACACAACCCCCATCACCAGCGCCTAATAAATACTACGCAAATCTGGTGAATGTATCTATGGGTAGTTTTACAAGTAGTAAGTTCCAGGAATCTCCAGAACCTGGCACAATGTCTCTGAACACAGAGCACTTCCCCAGGAACAAAGTGAAACGAGCAAGACCGGAAAGCAAGTGGGAAAAGTGCACATTTCTCCCTCATTTTGACGACACTATTACACAATCATCAAGAGAGAAAGGAATAAAACACTGATATGGATTTAAGTGTAATGTGTTATAGTCTCATTATCTATGATGCTTTTTCTTCATTATTTTTTTTTTTAATTATAAGGCCAACGTTGAAAACATGACATTGGAATTAAAAACCACAAAAAATGTAAAAAGAAGCAGATTAACTTTTTATCAGCTTAAAAATTCTAGGGTCAACTGTTGAAAACTATTTAAAAACGAATCTGTGCTTAGAAGGGACCCTGGTGAGCGAGCAAGTAAGTGCACGGGGACGGAAGTAGCAGCACAAAGCTGGGCACCTGCGGCTCCTGCAGGGCTGACCACCCCCCCACCTTCCCTGTCCCCTCTGGGAGGTGGAAGGCGGTGACCCCACGCGCAGCGAGACTCTGTTGGGCAGTGGACGAAGGTTATGAAGTTTCTGTAAGGACTGGCAAGACGGTGGCCAAACTAACAGGAGCCCGGGGCTTTCTTGAAGATAAAATGCACAGCAGTTACTGGTATGTTACTTGTGAAGTGAGAAACTCACAGCTATCACAGCTAATCTGCAACGTGCTGTCTATTTGTCAGCCCAGTGCTTTCTTCGCACGGAGTTGGTGCCTGGAGAGACCAGAGAAGCTGCCCAGGTCGCTCCGCCAGCTCACTCACTTCTCACATCAGGCCGCCCCCGTGTCTTTTTCCTCTCTGCAGTGTCCCCCTCCCCCTGACTTGTCCCCTCCTGCTGTCCGTGGAGCTGTTAGCAGGACACTGCTTGTCTTGACTGCTGCAGTCATATCAGGAGGCAGACACAGGATCCGTTGGGAAGCCTTGGGGGTTTTGCTGCTGTCGTGACGCCACCGCTCCTAGGTCTCCAAGCCCACGTGTCACCCCTTCACCTAAATGGTTGCAGCCCCCTCCCCTCCCCTCCCCCAGCTTAACTGGCAGGGCGGGGGATTATCAGGGGTGACGGGACAGTTGGGCCTGCCAGCCTCACCTTGCCTCTGATTTTGGAAATCACATGCTGTCGCAAGTGTTTGATGTCCCAAGTTTCTCCCTAAGAGCACGATGAATTTCCAGAAATATCGGGATTTACTCCACTTCTTGGCAGCAAGAATGTCGAGGAGGTGAGCAAATGGACTATCGCCGTCCTGGTGGGAGGTGAGAGGCTTTGGTAATGTCTTAAAAGTTAGCATGCACCTGTTTTATGGCCAGCCATGCTGTTCCTAGATTTTGACTGAAGCAAAATGAAGACACACGTCTAGAGAAGACTTGTGAGGCACAGTCATAGTGAATTCACTCATGATGGCCAGAAACTTGTTGAATCCCATCATCAAGAGAATAAAACTACTGGAGATGTATTCGTACAATGGAATACTGCTCAGTGGTTAAAGGGAGCAAATTACTGATACATCCAGCTTCGAGGGTGATTCTCACCGACATATTTCTGAACAAAAGAAACCAGACCAAAAAGATCTCACATTGCATGATTCCATTTATGTGTAATTTACCAATATGGACAAATGTGATCTAAGGTGTTAGAAACCAAAGCAGTAGTTGCCTCTGGGGTGGGATTGCCTGGAAAAAAGACACAGGACCTTTTTGGGGTGAGAAATCTTATTTGGGATATAGTCGCTTGTGTGTATACAAGTGCCGGACTCATCTTTAGACTTTTCTTTAAAATGTGTGCACTTCACAAGATGTAATTTAACTTAGCAAAATAGAACTTAAACTTCTATTTCTTTGCTTTTAATAGCCTTCCCATCACGCCCTTATTGCAAAGGAAATTTACTTGTATATTTTGGATAAAAAAGGCTCTGTTACATTGGTAGAAACAAGGGATGCCCAGGACATGCCTCTGGTGAGGAAAAGAGAGACTCTTCCCACTCAGGGATTTAGGAGGCCAGACAAGAGCCTGAAAATAGGTCTCTGTTCATATTCAGAAGAGGTGACAGCATTTGTGCAGCCTGCTTCCTTTTTCTTGTTTGCTTTGTCTAAGTCCAGTTTTATTCTTTTGCTCTTTACCTTTGTTTTACTTTTGTCTTCTAAGGTTGGATGGATTTTAACGCTGAAACTGTTCATTATATGCGAGATCATTCACCTCACATTCTCATTTTCATCTAATTACAAGACATTCTTTTTTCAGCTTTATTGAGATATAGTTGACAGGTAAAATTGTAATATTTTTAAAGTACACAAAGTAACGATTTGATATACACAGACATCGCAAGAGGATTTTGAGTTAATTAACACATTATCACCTCACCTCACATACTTAGCCTTTTTTTTTTTTTTTTTTTTTGGCGAGAACCAAGCCAATTCTTGACAACTATAATTCATGGTTAGGCTTTCATGATATTAATATGTTATCCAGGAATACTTGACTTCTGCTGCTTTTCATATTTCTGATTGTGATGTATACAAAGGAAGAATGGCAAAAAGAAAATAAACAGATTAAAAATGGAGTTTGAACCTGTAGTAACCAAGCACAGGGAACTGTAAGGTGTTTACGTATCATCTTAGCTCAAGCCCAAGTCTTATCATGGGCTGCCTATGGGTTCCCAAGACAAAAAGAGTGTCAGAACCTGAAAGATAGAGACGGAGATAGAGATGGACGTGGAGATAGGAAAAGAGAGAGAGAGAGAGAGAAAGATGCTCAGTTTTCTCCCCCGTGGGCTGTGCTCCTGGTTGGTTCAGCAGCACAGATGGAAGAGGAAAAGGGAGAGACCCAGAAAGTAGCTCAACCCTCAGCCGAGCTGGGACATCAGCACCCCGTATCTGACCCGTAATGTTGGGGGGGAACGAGGAGGGGTGGGGAGGGAGGAGCAGAGAGCTTCCTTCCCAGCAGAGGAGGCTGGGTTGGAAGGTGCCCTCTCTCCTTAGGACGTGACATCACTGCCTGTAAGACCCTGGGAGCGTGTCCTGCTGCAGTTACCGTAAAGCTCTCCAGTGATACCGCCTGTGGTGAGACAAACCGCAGGAAGGGGGTGTGTTGGGAAATAGCACATTGTTTCAGGGTGTAATTACCATCACAACTCTCTAGAAAAATGATCAGAGATGGCAAAGAACTTGGGAGTAAATGGGTGTTCGGGAGCTCAGATACAGGGACTGTTAGGCCTTTGTGTCAGAATTGTGCTATGCCCACTGCATTAGTAATTGACTCGTGCCTTTGCCTCTGATGAATCCTAGATTCTCATTCTTTTAATTATCACCCACACGGTAGTTTTAATGTGTTATTACTCTATTGAACTTTGAGGACTGCATTTGCACTTGATATATTATTGATATGCAGTAGATGCTGTATATCTTAGATGTGAAAGGGAAGTGGTATTAGGATAATATGACTTTAGGTTAATAGGAGGACATTTCTTCCTATGTTTCTTCAACTTTTCAAATAAAGTGTTAGCCCTGGAAGGAGGCTCTGGGATATGAGATATAGATTTTTAGCATATAACCATCATATAACCAACTTGTATTGTATTTTCTGTGTGCTATTTCATGGTTCATTACCCAGCTGCTTCAACATTGGTATAAACTTCTTTTTGAATTTTACTTTTTTTTAAATTAATTTTTATTGGAGTACTGTTGCTTTACAATGTTGTGTTAGCTGCTACTGCACAGCAAAATGGTATAAACTTTTATAGTCTCACCTCTTCTCCATTTTTTCTGAAGGGTCTCAACTGAAAGTCAAAATTTGCCATTATTTTTAGAAGGAAATGTATCTTCATGGGGAAATATCCCATTTGGGGAAAAATTTTACTCACTAAATGTTGATCCAGTGTAATTGTATATGTGATTTTAGATTCGTATGTTGAGTTATTCATATAACCAACAGTCATTTCAGCGTTCGTCCATGTAGTGATCATGATGGGTTCAGGTGATGCAGAGATAAATGGTCTCACCCCGAAGCATCTCAGTCTGCAGTTGGGTGTCTTAGCTCATGACCTACAGACCACATGGTTGTTACATACATAACAAGAGATTTGCTCTTCGAACGATTGTGATCTAACTGACCTGAGACGCCCTGCGGTCCTCCTGGTAGCTTCCCGCCAAAACCACATCTCCAGAGCAGCAGCTACCACCATACCTGCCGTGCCCCGGGCGTAGAGCCTGGGCCGGCAGGTGCAGGGCCGGAGTGCTGCAGTCAGCCCGTTCCCTCCGCGCTCCGCTCCACCAAAACTATAGTTTGTAATTAAAAGAGCTCTGTGTAGCATTGAATTAAAACATGACCGAGATCCCAGAGATGCTGAGCTCCAAATGTAAAAAGCACAATATAACCAATAAGCATCACCACAAGCACATCTTTTCCAAGATTCTGCATCTTTATTTGACTTGCAAAGGATTTCATCCACGCGTGCTAGGCTCCATCCCAGGTGAGGCTGTGAGCCTCCGCCTCTTCGCCTCGCTCTGCCCCGTTTGCCAGGCTGTGAGGCTTTGAAGAGTAACCGGCTCTTCCCTCTCAGCTCCACGACTTTATTGCATGGTTATTCGTGTGTGACCTGTGTTTTGGGCTGAGGATAACCGATGAAAACGCACGTGGACAGCGCGAGGTGGGGAGCACCTCCTGTCCTGCACGCATCGCTGTAACCTTCGCCCTTTGCCCCGGGTCAGCGGCGAGCGTGGGCAGTGTGACACCGCGGAGCTGGCCCTCGAGGGCCTCGTGCGGACGCTGCTCGGAAACCCGCTCTCCTATGAGAACTCGTCTCCCTGAGCCGGGCGAGCCGCCGTCAGAAGAGCGAGTGACCTTCCCCCACCGGTGAATTCCGCCCTTGGAAGCTGTGGATATCCTGAGCTCACATTCGGCAGCTGCAGGAGGTTGAGATTTTCCTGTAGCAGCTGCAGTTGCAGCTGATGAGAAGGACCCGAGGTTGGGAGGAGGGAAGAGAAGCAAATACCTGGTAGAGAAGTGGAGGGTTTTACGCAAACATCCTTGAATAATGTGTTTAAAGGAATTTATTTTGGAGGTTGTTTCCAGAAAAATGGATTATAAACTGAAAATGTTTGCCAGGTACTACAGTGTCTTCTGCCCTGCTTAATGGCATTCTTTGTCGAATAATTTTTAATATTATATTATTGATATTTTATTTCCGGGGTGTACTTTCACCAATACATCACTGAAAAATCATTAATTTGATTTAAAAAGTTTTGAGTTTAGAGAACACAACCGTTAAAAGTTTAAAGAACAAAGTTTAATCGATGTTTAATATATATAGTAAATAACGCATTTAAATTAGCCATTGGATTTCTGAAATGTGCCATTGTCATATTTCCAAGTAGTGCCTGAATCATTGTCTTGGGACAAAATAGAGAACATCTTGTGTGGCGTTACAGAGCAACTCCGTTTAAGCCTCGTAAAAGCTTACTCTTCTCCTCAGGGTGTGAAATTGGCTGGATAACTGTACCCTGGAAAAGGGTGTATTTGTAAACGTTTCGATAGTCCGAGAAATCTCGAATCAGCCGCCGTTTATTACTGCCCCCCCATCCTCCCATCTCCCGTGCTGTCGCTGGAACACATACCGCCTGACAGCAGGGAATCTAAGGAAGGGAACGTGGTTAGGAGTCGGGGGTGGACATAAGGAAGGAAAAAACCCACAGAGTCGGGATAATGGCCAGAATCCCGTCCTAGAACTGCAGGCTCTTTGCGTGACTGACAAGCAGTCAGGGGCCAAACCTGGAGTTTATAAGTATCGTCATTAAAATGTGGTTCACAAAGAACACTGTGTACAGATCTTTGATGCCCTTCATAAATATGTGTTTAAAATCTCAGAGGAGATGTATTATATTCGAGTCCAGACGCTCAGTAGCCTGACTGGGGGCTGCAGTCCCCCCCTCACTGCCCCTGAAACATCACAGGAACAAAATGCAGTGAAAACCACAACTGGGCAGAATCACGAGACACCTACTAATCCACACATATTAACCTAGAGAAGAGCTGCCAACCGCGGTGCAGTCTGGACCAGATCATCAGAAGAGGTGCCCAGAGTAGAAAGGAGCTGGACTTGGTTCCAGAGGGCGGGAAGGGCCTGTCTCTTCGGAACGGGGAGGATCCCAGGCTTGTGAGGCCCACGGAGCGTCTCGGACGATGGGCCCTCTACTTGACTTTCAGGCAAGCAGGAGCCGAAGGAGAAACCCCATGACACTGAGCTCTCGTGGGAAGCAGAGCACGCAGTGTAGCAAAAACGGGAGCTTATCCACATTGGTGTAGAAAAATAAATGAAGGTAGGAGGTATCAAAGAGCTGGCCACACACACCGCACGTGACCCAGTCCCCAAGCTCAGAAACCAGGGGCTTGTGCGTGTGGAGTTGATGGCTGAAGCTTGATGAGAAAATGCTCTGACAGGCTCATCTGAACTCAAGTTGTCACACCAATATCTCCCATCCTGCCAAACTGCTGAGCCAGGACGTGTGGCGTCTCCGAGACAGGAAGCAGTAAGTAGAAAGGACCAAAATAAAAACCGAAGGAAAGTAGCACAAAGCACTAAAGACAGATACAAATTTACATCAGAAGAAAAACCAACTGTGATTGCTTGGTGTAGTTCTTAAAATTGCTCATTAAAGAAAATTTCTGCCAAGATGAGGAGCGTGGATAGTTTTGAGAAAAATTAAACACATGAAAAGGGGAATAACAAAGAAATCAATTTAATTAGGGAGAAAGTGATAGATATGGAGACAAAGGGAATCCAATACCTAATCAATGTTCTGGAGGAGTTTGGCAGAGAGTGACAGAAACAGCAGCGCGTTTATTGATGTGCATCCTTTTGGCAACCAGGCAGACGGAACCACAGCCCCATCTTTCTTCCACGACGGAGGAGACACTCCTGCACCCCACTCCCTCCACGATCAGTTCATCATTTGGAACGTGAAGCAATAGAGGACACTAGTCTCAGATCTGAAGACCTAAATAAAGCAAGCAAGAAGGCTTCTTGAAAAAAAATCACTTAAAATCAAGGAAACCAACAGCTAAGTGAAACTAAATGGTTAGAAATTGAGAAGTCATAGAATGCACCTTTGTTGACAGGTGCAGCTCTCAGCGCCCCTGGTGATTATGGCCAGTGACCGAGGACACAGGCTGCAGACCCGGAAACGAAGACAGTTAACAGGGACCAGTGGGACACGGAGGGAAAATGTGATGAGCATATTGGCGTGCCGAGTCTGGCATTTGTCAAAGCAGAATTTCGGATATAAATTTAAAACCTCATAAATTAAATTTTAGAGAATAAGTACATTATGTAAATTTGCAAGGCAGCATTTAAAGATGTTAATATACAAAGTCAGACACCAGTGGGGAAGAGAAGCTTTGAGGAGATCACATGTGTCCGTTTCCTCTCAGGTACTTGAAAATTAAAAGTCACTGTTTACAATGACAAATCAAAGGCTAGAGGTTTAAGCATGATATTGCAAGTTATGTCTCCTGACAGGGCTTGACAGGTTGGCGGCCTCACAGCCAATGATGGGTGAACTCAGGAGCACTGGGCAGGTGCCCGAAATATGGAGAGGGCGGGGCATGGACCTACAGGACCAAACGCGCTGATGAAAGTTCCCTGGGAATGAGGGTTTTCCTTCCTGTGCTTTGTCACAAAGAAAAGAAAACGTTTTCATAATCAAGGATTTGTCATTCCTTTTCACATCCTGTCAAAGCTTGTGATTAACTAACTTTAGTCTCTTGAATATCAGTAAGTGCCAAACTAAAGAAAAAATTTTATTTATTAGCAGTCATAGTTGGCATCAAAAATCACAAATCTATTTATCTGTCATAAAATAGATTTTGTGACACTCAAAGTGATGAATCTCCTGCTGCAATCTGTCTCTTCTCCCACCTGATGACCTGCAGCCTCGGAAGGGTTTGCATGCCTCGTCTCTGCCCTCACTGCTGTGCAGACCCATTTAGCCCCCGTTCTTCCCCAGGGGTCACCCTCTACCACCCGCTCCTGAACCTCCCTGCCAAATTCTTCACACTGAACTCTAGCGGGTTTGATATATTTTATTTCCAATATTGCCTTCTATCTTAAGATTAAGGTATCAATAAAAGAATTATGGTCATAATTCTGCAAAAGCACAAATAAGAGAGGACTCTCAGGACATATAACTCTGACGGGTCTAATACATACCCAGGGAACCTGTCAAGATGCAGATTCCTGGGCCCTGCCTCTGCATGTATGGCCCAGGAAGTCCTGGATCTTAGACCCTAGGGACCTGCATTTCCAGCAACCACCCACAGGTCCCCCGGAGATGGTGGTCCAGGGACCATGTGCTGAGAATTGTTTTTCTAAGGCTTATAATTGGAATATTTTTGTGTTGATTTTAAAAAGTTCCTTCCTTTGATTTCCTATTACAGCTATAAAAGCTGCATCTCTAAAAACAAATATTTTAGTTTTACCTGTTTTTTAAAACAAAACTGTAAATTGAATCATACACTCTACATCCTCGTCTATCTGGCCTCTTTCACTCAAATCTTTGTGGAAGGCATCCACCTCCCCAAACCCTTCTTACGTCCAAAAGTTTTCAGCCCAGAGTCCTTCTCAGACACAGTGAACTGAAGATTCTCCGAGTTTAATGATAGTGATTTCTTGAATTACTTGAGGTTTTCATATTAAAGTTGCGTTTTGGTTACATATGTTTGTAGGTGTTTCAAACTGAGGTAAGTATAATTGACAGGCTTGGTTGGCTGACCTATTCCTAATTATCTGAGGTGGTGTTTTTAATTTTGTTATTTTCCAATAGAGGATGGCAACAATTCCAGCTATTTGAGCTACTCATTTATTTAGTACTGGTTTATTGAAATGTTCTTATAAGATTGACTTTAGAAGGAATTTTAACAATGTTTCATAATAGTTAAACAATTATTAATAATGTATCTATGAACCTATGGTCATACCCTTACATATCGTAATTTATTAAAACTAATTGAATGAAATACCGCATTAATTACATCAGTTTTACAGATACCTGGTGATATGTGTATTTTCATGTTATTTATTAAATTCCCTTCCTCTTCTGTCTCGGTTAGAAGCTCTCCCCTTGGATTTAGGTTGAGCATTTATAAGCCCCGCACGTATGGTGGAGGAACATAAGCTCCTTGACACCAGAACGCTAGGGGCTACTTTGGCAAACACAGCGCATCGTCACCCAGCATTTTCCAGGTGCTCAGAAAGATATGTTCCTTTGGGACCAGCAGGGAATTGAAAAATCACTGTTTTCTTTCAAATGGCTTCATGAATTTTCTTTAATGTTTAATAAAATGCACTTTTTTTTTTTTAGTTTTATGGGGGAAAAGGGTGTTTTGATGCTAACATTTTAATGAATGATTTTTTACAAATTAAAATCTCAGTGCCCAAAATTATTCCCCCAAATGTGTTCAGACCACTTCTAAAAGTTGGAAAGGCAGTAATGAAAAATTCCCTAGTTTATGGTCTCAAAGAAAGCGTCATACAGTTTATTTACAAACGATCCAATCAAAATGAGAAAGCTTTGTGTGTGACATTATTTGCTTATGTAAGTTATATACGCTCCTAGCACACAGCTGTTCCAGTGATGGGGAGCAGGGTCTCTGCGACGCGGGGTTGATGGATATCCAATCCATCCTGCATCTCCTCTTGCCTAAAATCCCCCTTTTAGCCTGTGAACGTGTCTTTGTGGAAACATAAGACAGCGTTCAATTAAATGAAAACGTACATCAACCTTTACGCATCTGCTTCACCAAATGTAGGTTAATATGGTTCCCAAGTTTTAAAAATTTACCCCCGATAAAATTACATTAATTATTTAACAAGATAACTAATTAGTTCTCTTAGGCAGGTAAAATCACTTGAACGTTATATGTTACTGGAAAGTCATGGTGTATCATAAATGAACCAAAAATATCCTTAGCCTGCAAAACAGAAAAAGCTTCAAGACTGGATGCAGGGTATTCAGTGCTACAACAGGACCCAAAGGGGCGATCAGGGCCTTCAGATTCCAGAGCTGAGTGCCTGACCTTGGCTGCCTGCATCTCCAAAGCCACTTCCCTTCGTGGACGGTCTTGGTCAGGGAACTGTTGCCATCTGGTTACCTCACCTCTACGTTCCAGGTCCAGGAATCTGTGAGCATGATTATAAATTAATGTGAGCATGGAGCCAATCATTTGCAGTTTTTTCTTATTTGCACATATTTGTCTAACTTTGCATGAAAAACATTTTCATCACAGAAATTCCTTGTCACAGATAAGGTGGTCTGACCCCCCGCCCAGGCCGTGCAGCCACCCTTGGTGGCCGAGTCTGCCGTTCACACGAGGGGCTCCCACCACCTCCCTGATGCATCTTTGGGAGTGTCTGCCCAAGGGGCGCGCTGCTCTGTGATCTACCGAGCCTGCAGGTCAGCGCTTCCTACTCCTGTGGGGTCAGGAAGCAAACCTAGGGCTCGGGGCCAGCGCTGGGGGTGCTTCCACAATCCCTGGAGGCTGGAGGGGCAGGGCCTCTGCTGCAGGCCGGTGGTGGTTTCCAGGGCAACCTCCTGCCAGGGCAACTTCCTCTTTCACCTCCTTCAAGAAGGGAGGGCCCTCTGGGAGCTGCCGCTGGAACGCCGGCCCCGGGGCACTCTGCCTCTGCGGGACCCAAGAAGAAAGGAGCCGGTGTGCCCCCTGCAGCTCCACGCGGGCCTCTCCACCCACGCACATGCGTCACACGCGGGGCGGGAGATGCGGCACCTGCGATTTTACGTCCTCCTTAACGGGTACCAGCTTGATAAAAGGGTTAAATTCCTTTCTACCTGATGACAAGTACTCTTCCAACCGGCAGTGCCTAAAATGGTGATCTTCAGATAGTATACATTTGAGTAGACACTCAGCCGAAATTATTTAACTAATTCTGTGTGTAAACAGAGGAATAGGGTTTGCTGGTGCTGGTTACTATTTCCATTCGCAAAATCTGGACTATGCTTATTTTTCTTAGCCATCTGTATGTTCACCAGAGAATTGTTTCTCCCCCAAAGCAGTTTTGACACGTAGAGCAGAAAAAGCCACATCATGAAGAAATTCGAGTTTCCCAGCATGTATGTCCTGACCCAGTTCAGGGTCCACTCATCCACCTGTTTAGCGTCAGGTTTGTGGTTTTGAGGAAGCTCATTTGAGGAAGAGCGTAGCTTTAAAATGTGTTTGAAATAAAGAATTTGGCACTTGTGTTATATATGATGAAAGGTGTTCTGGCTTTAGTATTTTTTGCAAGTAAACCTTTGATCTTTAAAGAGATGTCGCACTTTATGAGCACACACACTGCTCCACGTGAGACCTGCTGGATACACGGTCCGCGTCCCCATGGTAGAGGGAAACATCTGAATTAATCCTGAACTTTCCATGTTTTAAAAAACAACTGCTCTATTCACTCCATGAAAGATAGGAGATGGGCAGAACACTTGTGTTCTGGTCCAGGTTGAAAAATAGCTCAAATAGCCAGCGTCTGTGTGGGTGTTGGCAGATGTCTTGCTCTGACTATTTCAGGAGATCCACACGGTTCCCTTCAGAAGGGAGCATTAGCCTTGCTGGCATGTCCAGTAGAAACTCGACTAGTTAAGTCTGGTGCGAGGCCGGTGTGGAGTGGTCCTCAGGGCCCCGGAACTGCAGGCCACGTGCTCTGTTCTTTCCCTGCACCCTTTGCCTCACCTGGTTAGGTCACCTTTGGTGCCTCTTGCCTTGGGGTCTCCTGAGAGCCTCACCTGTTAAAGGGGCCCCGGAAACTTCCAAGACCATGATCAGTGCTCACTCTGGAACACTTTTCTGGACATTCAGGGTGCAGCCTGTGCTTCTGTTCATTCATTTTCACTGTCGTACAATCACTTTATGCTGTGACCATTTCACAATTCCCTTTCTATTCTTATGGCAATGGAATTTCAGTTTTTTCACAGGTTATTGGATCCCTAACTCACACCATAAAATGTCTAAGTTTCAGATTGAGGATTTTATTCAAGATATTAGAAGGAAACGCAGTAATAAGACAGTAATGATTGACACTGATGAAATAAGATCATGAATTGCCAGGCTCTTGTGGGCATGTCTCTGCTGTGAACGCCTTAACCTCATGACAGCCCTACACAGGGGTCATACACAGGGGTCCTGCTATCATCTTATTTCACCAGAACCGAGGCTACAACCCTGAGGGGTTACGTGACTTGCCCAATCTTGCTCTGCTCGTGGTGGACGGGCCTGAATCTGAGGGGTTACGTGACTTGCCCAATCTTGCTCTGCTCGCGGTGGACGGGCCTGACTCTGAATCGGGTGTTGGGTGTTAGACTCACCCGACAGCTCGCTCTCCTACTTCGTGGCCTGAAAGGCTCTTCAACAGGTAAGAACTGCTTCCGGGACAGCCAGCTCACCTTGCTTTTCCCCCGGGACAGCCTGGCCCTTGACCTCAATTTCCCCTGCAGCCTCTATTTCTGTTCAGGTGGAAGACAGTGGTCCTGCCCTACCTGCCTGGGACCTATCAGCGCTGCCACGTGCCCTCCCCTCACTGGGGCAGGGGCGGGATCTGCTCGCCCAGCTCACATCAGGCCACCTCTCCCGGCGCTGTCCTCTGTGGCCACCAGACACTTGGCCACAGTGCTGACCACCCAACGGGGGCGGAGGGTCTCCACAAAGACACACTGACTGGTGTGTGAGTGAAAATAATTGGCTTTAAAATGTTTGGGAGTAAAGTATCATTTATACAAAGAAGCCAGTCTAGAGGTTTGTAAAGTCTGCCTGTATAGAGGCTGGATTATTCTACACGATTTCCAAATAATGTGGATCATATTCTTTCAGCTTAGCAATGGCCAGAATAAATACTCCCCTGACAGTCTTTGCTTGATCAAGTATATGTTCACAAACCAAACATTTTACAGGAAAGTGAACGTAAATGTGAACCTGCCCCGGGACCCGCTCAGAGGACCCGACCCTGCAGAGGACGGGACAGGACGGGTGTCTTCAGGTCACTCATCCGGGCCTTGTAAGGGGCCTTCTAATTACCTGAGTGCTGGGGGGAAACCGCGTCAGAGCAGCTACTGCGTCCGACCAAGCCCGTGTGATCAGCGCGGGGGGCGAGTGTGACCGAGGGTGCAGAGCTCCGGGGCCTCCTCGACGCTGACAGGCCGACAGGGTTCGAGGGAGGTGGGTGTGAGCGCAGCGGCCCGGGGTGGGGGAGCAGCAGAGACCCCCGACCCGGTCAGCGGGGCCCAGGGGCACCACGAGGGACCCTCCCGGCTGAGCCCGCCGCCGCGCCGTCACGATGCACAGCATGGGGAGGAAGGGTCCGTCCCTTTTCTGGGAGCCTCGCCTGGAGACGCCGTGCGCACGCACGTCCCTGCGCGGCAGGTGCACGACCCGCCGGGAGGCCCCGCGTGCAACCTCCGCCCCGGTGGCTCCAGGATCGTCATCGGGGAAATAAAGGGCGACTCTTGGGTCCTGTGTCCCCACCTCAGCCTCGGTTACCGCGCGTCCTAGGTCCTGACTTACTGTGTTGTGAACCGGCCAGGAAACTACAGTAATAGGTAATTTATAAAACTGACAAAAATCCTCCGCTAATGCCAGGAATAACTGAAGATTTTCAGAAAGGAAGCAGGAATATTTCCTGGTGTAAATAATAGATAAAGAATGAAAAAGAATAAATGAACACAATCCAGCAGTAGTCCCCTTAGGGGACAATAAAACCCGAAAAGTCCAATTTGTGCAGCAGGCCCATTAGGGCAGGAAGTTAGAAAGCCAGACACTGGCCTTGGGCTCTGAGGGGAGTGACCTAATGCAGGGCTTGATGCCTCAAATAAAAACTGCGGAAGGAAGGAACAGCAGCGTTGCATTATTTCTCATCAGCTCAGTGTGAACAGGCTTTATCCACGATGATTTCCTTCCGCAAGGGCAGGGCGTGCGCCCCGCGGCTGCCCCGTGCATCCCGGGGTCGGGGGCCCAGGTACACGTGCACCTTTGGTAGTGCTGTGAGTTGGCTGGAATCCTGAGGCTTTAACTAAGCTGCTGTTCTCATTTCGTACCTAACTATTTTCTTTTGAGGTGACTATCTTGCTGAGAGAAGTTGCTGTTTTCAGGAGAGGATAGATGTTTTTAAAAATAGAAGTTTAAACCATATTGGTGTGGTGAACCCTCATACATTTCTATTTTCTACAAGAAAAAAATCAGGAGTTTAAATTTTTATTTTAGTAACTGGGCCATTCTCACAATAACTTTTGCCCTGTGTTAGTAATCGTAGCATTAATTCCGGGGATTGTAGCTCTTCGGCTCCATTCATACATAAGTGAGTCTCTCTACGTGGATGATTTCAACATGCTGGTCTCTGTACTGAAGGCAGAGCTCATATAAATAAGACTTTGTATTATTTTTCCTATGACTATGAGTTTTTCCTAGTATTTTCGACCGAAGTCTATTGTGAGGCAGTTGGGAGAGGCCTGTTGTTGAGTGAAGTCTGTGAGCTCAGGGCTGGGTGAACATGCAAAGTCTGCTGCACACTGAGCCCAGGCCAGCTTTACAGCTCGTCCCAGTGAGTGCGTGGTGCCCGTGCTCTGCCCGGATGGTCCTGGGGGTGCCCACGCTCTGCCCGGCTAGTGCATCCACAGCCCTGGCTGATGCTCTGGTGTTTCGTGCTCACACTGCATCTGGGCTGGCTGTGAATGTTTGAGGTAAACTGACCGGAATAGACATGATCATCATATATTTTTTCTGTCTTACTCAAATCATTATCAATGTGCCCAATTTTATAGTGATTTTTTATGAATATCTTTCTAAATTTAAAAAACAAGGCATGTAATTAAGGCTTGAGCTCGCTTGCATATGGCCATATGGCCAGATTGTAAAAATATACCTCTTTACCTCACAGTTTGCTTTCTCAAACCCAGTAGAGTACTTTGACTGATTAAGTTTTCTTCTCATGGTTTCCTTCCAAGGATGTCCTTGGTAGGAAAGATACATAAAATTACAATAAATATCTTTGCATAATATAGTTCAATTACTGAGATAACTCAGCAGTAGTGGTTTGGGGATATGTGTGTGTTTTAAGAATAACAATCTTACTTCATTTTGTTCTGGTACCTTGGGGAAGTTCTTGGAAGGCCCCTAATAATGGACAAATAAGACATGTTTGTGTTTAGCGTATCAGTTATCTTATAAAAATGAATATTTTCTATATGTTTCAGAGGGTAGAATCAGATTATTACAAGCCCTTTTACCAATTAAATTTATAACTAACTTTAAAGAAAATTTATGGAACAAACAACTACTGAACACATACACCCATCTTCCTTTTGTCTCTGATCCTAAACAGATATCAGAAAACAATCAACGCCAAAATAAGTTAATTCCAGGAAAATGCTGGGAGGCAAGAAACAGAGCCATCAGCATACCAAAAACTTGAGAAGTATCCCAACTTGAGGAAGTAGATGGGGTCCTATCCTTAGAGAGAAAAGTTCTATGGCAACTCCAATTCTCAGCACCAAGTGCAGGTGAGACCACCCCAGAGACAAGAGCCCTTGATGGAGGGCTTGCCTGAGAGCAGACAGATGGAAGGAAAGGATGGAGGCGGTCCTTCCCGTGCATCACTGGGAGGGCATTCACAGTGCTCAGCCAGGCCCTTGCCCTTTCCCCAAATTGTGCTGAAGCTGGGGGGACACCAGCAGAGTTTTCCCAGAGGCTACAGGAGACAATGAGTGATGAAGCCACTAACCAGGAAGGCCAGGGGATCATACGTCCACAAAAGTCTGGCTGCAAGCTTGCCCAACTCAGTGGGGGCCAAGTCAGGTTCATTCTCCACGATGATCGAGATAGATGAGCCCTTGTGCTTGGAACCTGCACCTGCACGTGGCCACCAGAAACTGAAAACACAGAACGGGCCTTTGAGAAAACCGACACTTAGAAGAGATGCATCAGGACTTGTATTTCCTGAGATGGAGGAGTCTCATTCCTCCCTGGTCCTTCCCTTACAACCGAAACACCTTACACAGCACAACAAACAGGTAAGGCGGGAGAAGAAGGCAGGGCTTGGACCTCAGGACTGAGGAACAACACACAGTAAAGTGCCCCAGCTCCCTCAGAGTTCCAATACAGCTGGGCAGGTGAGTCCCCTGGAGTCCTTGTAGCTCCTGCAATCAAAGCACCTCCCCAAATATTTAGAAATCTTTAGAAAGATGTGGGAACTGCGGGTTATAGATACAATGAATCTGAGAGTCCAGTTAAGGCTGAAAACACAAGTACCGTTTCAGCCTGTGGAATAGTGCATCTCCAAGTGTGGTCCCCAACTAGCTGCCTGGGTGTTGCCTGGAAACCATTAGAAGTGCAAATTCTCGGACCCCTAAACCTCCGAATCAGAGACCCCTGTGCATACAACCCAGGGCTTTGCAAGTGCTTCTGTGCTCACTGGAGTGGGGTCCTGCTGCTGTTTGGGAACGTTTGCATCCTGGAGCCCCTTCCCGCCCACGAGAGCCTGGTCGTCACCTCCCCACCCCGGCAGAAGCCTGCAGACACAGGACCCTGGAGGTCCAATTTCTAGAGATGTGCTCTTCACACTTTATGTGCATCCAGATTCCTGTTAAACAGATGGTGATGTAATAGGTCTGGGCTGGGGCTGGGGATGATGCATGTTTAATAAGCTCCCGGGGGCAGGACCACACTGAGTGTCAAGGATCAGAGTGGTGCTTCCAGACTTGGCTGCGTGGATAATCTGGGGAGCCCTGCAAACTGCTGGGGTGGGAGCCCCACCCTGGAGGGTCCCCGAATTGGTGTGTGTGTGGTCTAAGCACTGCCTGCTTCTGCCCCGGCAGAGACCTCTGAGGCAGGGGACTCTCCTACAGCTGAAGTGAGCATTCCAGACCCTAAGTGGAGAATAAGGAAAGTTCCGACACTGAAAAGTGGAACTCCAGTCTCCTCTCCAACTCAGCTTCCAGGCAGAAGTTTATATGGTTACTTGTGGGAAAACTTGCCCAAATGAAAAGAACTAGAGAAATTAATATTTGAGTCTCCACCTGATCAGGCAATATGTTCTCCCCCCGCTGACACACAAGGTGGTGAAGTAAAAGAAAGCCAGGCAATTAATGTTCAGTTTGAAATTGTAAAGGCTAAAAAGACTCTTTTCTGTAACGTCCCCTCAAATATCTGGAAATCAGCTTAACGGGAATTGTGGGAGATTTACAATTGTGGAAACCTATAAAGAAAGCAAATGTCTAAACTAACAGAGACAGTCTTACGGAGAATTCACCATTTAAAGCTGACAATTCTCCCCAATTAATCTACTAAATCAACTCAATTAAAATATTAAATTACTTCAATTAAAAATATCAAATCTCCAATAGGATTTTTGGTGGAACTTGAAAAGCCAATTCTGAAATTCATCTACAATATACACAAGCTCAGCCAGTTCAATTCCCAGATAAATGGCAAGTGTGCTCATTGGAGAAGGAGCTGCTCACTGCTCACAAATAATGTACTGTTAAATTTTAATACAAAAACGTACAGTATCTCTGTCTTTTCTTGATTAATAATTTTTAGTAATTTTTGTTGATTCTTAGTTTTTAACCATAAACTTAATGTAAGAAAACTATCTTGTGAAGAAACCATAAACTTAATGTAAGAAAACTATCTTGTGAAGAATGAAGGACACAGTGAACGCTACGAGCTGGCAAAGTGCTCACGGCCAGTGGACCCTGAGACCATACAGAACATTCTCTCTGAAACCAGACCACCAGTTTTTTCAGCATATTATACATTTTATTCTTTGAAAAGATGTAAGACTTACACAATACTCTAGCAACATTAATCAAGGAAAAACAGAGATGATCTACATTTTCATATTAAATTTTTAATAGTAAACTACATTTATAATAATTTAATATGAAAATGTAGACCTAATAGAAAATTTTCTAGAGAAATATATCTTACCAAAATTGATTCAAGAAGAAATAGAAGACTGAATATCCTATATCCACCAACAAAATGGAATCAGTTAATGATAAAGATCTACCAAAAAAAAAAAAAGAAAGTCCCAGTTAGTGACATGCTTTAATCAAACTCTCAGGGGATGAGATAACTACTAACTTTTACTTTACAGATTTTATTTTTTATAGCAGTTTTCGATTCACAACAAAGTTAAGAGGACGATACAGAGACTTCCCATATTTTCTCTACCATGACGCGAGCATAGCACCCACCCCCATCATCGAATCCCCAGATGGTACGTTTGTTACAGTTGATGAATCCATATGGACACATAACCACCCAGAGTCCATGGTTAACCTTAGGGTTCACTGTTGGTGTTGTTCATTCTGTGGGTTTAGACAAATGTAGCGTGACGGATCTCCATCTTTATAGTATCACACAGAGTATTTTCACTGCCCCAAATCCTCTGTGCTCCACAGACATCAATTTTTAAACTTTATTTTAACTGTTAATGAATCATGAGGCATGACAAGTTACAAGGACATAGCCAGGCCAACCCCAGAACCTGCCTTTGAGCGTCACCCCACTCTGCTGCTGAGTCTGTCAGGGTCCTGCCGAGAAACAGAAGCCAATGTTTCCACAGAAGGAATTCAGTCCAGGGAAATGGACCCAGAGGCATCTCAGGGCCCCCGAGTTCAGGGAGGATGCTGCAGAGTGGCCCAGACCCCGGGGAGGGTTGGTGGTCCCTCCTCTTCCCGGAGCAGGTGGGCTGTGCTGGGTGTGTTGGAGGAGATGGGCATTGGGACCACCCGCTGCTCCAGGGGGACAGCCACTGGCTACGTCGGAGAGAGGGCGGTGGACGCCAGCATCCCAGTGTCCCTCACTGAGAACTGGTCTCCGCTGCTCGAAGCAGTGCCCACGTGCTCGTCGGGTTCAGGCGTGGACGCGGGGCTGAGAGGCAAGATTGCTGAGTGTGGACGGAGCCCAGGGTGCCCCACTGGTTTGGGGACTTTCCCTCGGAAACGAGTTCTCCTCCGTCTCCTTTGGCTTCTGTCACTGCTGCCCAGGACTCAGAAGTCCTTCTGCCTGGCTTTTACTCACACCATCTCCCTGTTTCCCTTTGGAACTTTGAAAACCTATCCTTTTCATCTTGCATCCCCAAATTCTATGATTATTTGTTTTGGTCTGAGTTTTCTTATTCATTACCAAGGATATTGAATGCACCTCTACATTTGTGAATTTATGGCCTTGACTTCTAGGAAAGCTTTTGATTTCGTAAAAATATTTTTCTCCTTATGCTTTCTCTGTTCTTTCTGGAACTCTATTATTTTTCAAATGCTGCACTTCTTATTCTAGTATCTAATGTTCCTATTTTTTCCTCTCACATTTTCCATTTCTTTACCTATTTTTTCTATTTCCAGAAGAGATCCTCAACTTTATTTTATCATCTTTTGTGTTGATTTTTGTCTCATTTCTCCCACCATATACTTAGTTTTAAGTAGGGTTATCAGATCTAGCAGATAAAAATACACAATGCCCAGTTATATTTGAATTTCAGATAAAAAACAGCCTTTAGTATTATTGTAACTATGGCCAAATATTGCATGGGGCCTAGTTATACTAAAAAAGTACTTGTTAATCAGAAACTCAAATTTAACTAGGACTCTGGTATTCAGAGACCCTAGTTTCAAGATAGTTTTTCTAATTTCTCAACCTTTCTCTTAATAGAGAGCCTTCAGAGATGCAGTGTTTCCTTCTATCTCTACAGATGAGGATGCTTTCAGTCTTCTACTTTTTGAAGGTTTTCTTCCTTGCTCCTTTTACTTTTCCTGTTTCTACTTAATTATTTTTTCTTGCTGGTTTGTTTTGTTTACTTTAGAGATGTTTCTCAAGTGCCTGGTGATTATACTGAGGAGTGAGGCATGGGAGGATGGCTAAGCTCTTGGGGGCACACTCTCAGGGGCTCATGTAGGACCCCTTGATTCTGGGGAGTGGTCCCTAACTGTCAGTATCTTCTGGGCAAGTTCTGACCTCTGCACACTCTCTACTCTGCTGTTGGGGCCTGTGGTTACCGCACCAGCTGCCAGCTTCCTGGAAGCAGAGACTAGGAAAGGCTGCTGGTGACCCAACCATTCAGAATTTAGCACTTCGCCTAACGTCATGTTCTGCGTCCTGTGTGCGCCTCAGTTCTCAGCTAGGACTGGTGCTTGCTGGTCCGAATCCACCTCCACAGGGGGCTTTCTGGCTCCTGTTGGGACAGAGGGAGGGGGTCCACATTCCCCCCCGGAAGACTCAGTCATCCCTGCCTCTCACTGACTTGACACTGTGATTTCAAAGGCACCTGGTGTTTCTAATTTTATGATTTTGGGGTTCTGTGGTTTGGATAGATAAATATCACTGAACAGGTTTATTTTTCATATATCATTTGACTTAAAAACATTATAAAACAGAAAGAGTTAAAAGTACCAAAAGAAGAAACAATACAAACCTGGAAAAAGTGCCATAACTTAACTGCACTGTTAGAAAATCTTTAAAAATCTAAAATTTATTATTTGTTTTACACTAATTCCAAATGAGGCAAGGGGTAGTCAATTTGGCAATTTTGATATAGGACTAATTTGATCAAGTCCAATTTTCAGACCATCTTCATAACCCATTTATCTTTCCCAACGTATACATGCAATATGGCACTGGGTCATAAATCAATCATAATTTAAACTTGAGGAAAACTATATATGGTACAATGGGAAATGATCTGGTTGTGGCCAGTTATGGCCACTGTACCACCAACTCTCACCCCGGGAAACTTATTCTATCTCAATTAAATGGGGATCATGTAGCATAATTATGTGACTCCCAAGGTTTCCATGATCTTCAAGTGATAGAAATGAACGTTTTGTCAGTATTAGAGCAGCTTATTGGTGGGAACCGTCTTATTTATGACGGGATTATTATTAGGTTTGGTTCTCATGGAAATCTGCATTAGAACCTCCCCAGAACCAAGTGTACGGGGCAGTCGACATGCAGAGCCAGAGCCCAGCTCAAGGACCAGCATGTGGTGTGTGCCCATTATTCTGATTTTTACAAGGTTCTGTGAGGCCAGACAAGCAGTTTCATAACTTCCACCCATATATTCAAGATGTAGTGGAATAATTGTAAAGACCTTCGAGAGGGGGAATGTTGTTTCCTGAATGGGGTAATGGGGCTGGCGTGGCGGTCGACCCCCTGCCCGCCCTCTGCCAGTGACGGAAATTCTTGTCTGTCTCGCAGAGACTGAAAGTGCATCCAAGCACCCAGGAGCCTTCTTCGTGTGTACAGTACGGAAAGGATATCGATTGGAAGTTGGCATAACTTGACTTTTTTCACACAAATCGTTGGGTCGCTTGTGCAATCCTGAAGAGGCACGGACTTTTCAGGAAAGAGACCGAACAGTCAGGCACAGACTCCAGCCCGCCGTGTGCTTAGTGCGTCAGAGTGAGGAGGGGTCTGCAGCGGCCCCTCGTCGGGGGTCAGGAGAGAAGTTTCCAAGGTCGGCAGAGCCTCGTGGAGCTGGAGGATGAAGGCGGCTGCGAGACGCAGCCATGTGGCTGGGAATGGGGGGAGGGGGCGGGGGCGGGGTTGGGGGGGGCGGGGGAGAGGCGGGGGGAGAGGGCGGTGGGGCCGGAAACGGCCTGCGGGCCTGATGCTCCGGTTCTGCCCCCGTGGCTGTAGTCTGTGCGCGGCTGCGCCCCGTGGATTCGCGTGTAGAATTCAACAGGCAATTTCCACTTTCAAGTACTTGTTATGTGTTTAAAACATGAATTTTCTATAAAGTAAATATAAGGTTTGAGGAACTACAGATGGAGACAAATCTCTATTCTTTGGAAGTTTTAAGGAATAAAATTTTCATGAGTTTGAGAATATGTCATAGACAAAAGCCTAGGTGTAAAAGGTCCGGTAATAATAGCAATAATAATAGTAATCCCATAATGAGAATTGATTGTATCCCCAAAAGGAATTGATCAGAACTCTTTGACATACCTGTGGCTACAAAACCTAACATTTGGGCATTAACTAATGATAAATAACATAGAAAATGGGACGCTACTAACTGAAAATTTAACACGTTACTTGCCTAGATAGGTTATTTTTCTCCATGATTATTTTAATTCTAATGAGGGCCTCTTAGAAGTCTGATGATGTAACCAGCATGAATAAAATACTGTTTGTGTTTATATAAACACAGAAGAGACAGCGTTTAAATGGAAGTTTCCAAAAATGCAGTTAACTTTAAGACCTTTCGCTTCGGGATTTGCTGATAAATTCACTATTGTGATTACTTTAATAGCTTCACCCACGCACCTCAGATTTTTCTTATCAGGTCCATGGAGAGTCAGTCTTGTGCGTGGTTCTGCATTGCACCCCTCAAACTCTGAGAAGCGATGGAAGTTCCACTGCCTCTCCTCCCCGTGGGAGCTGCCACGGCCCGTCAGGCGATGCGTGCTCAGCCTGGCCATCTTGCTTCACACACTGCTGCTCTATCAGCAGTTTTGTACACGTCCTTCTGAGTAGAACATCTACACTGGGAAAGCAGAAGTTGTACTGAAGACATTACATTTTTTTCTCTGAGCTCTATACTTCCACTGATGCGGGCTAAAAGTATAAATAATACAATTCTTAAATCTTCATTGTAAATACGTCTGTACTTGTTCAATTGCAGATTCTGAAACCAAATGGTGGGTCTTTTATTGGATGATTAAATGTCACTTGCGCTGGTTGAGACCCCGTGGGTTCCAGTTCTTTCACTTAGACCGTTCTTTATTTTGCCTAAATTTCTATAAATTTCAAAGTTGGTTAGCATGTCATTTCCTCATTCAGGTCACTCATCAATAAATAGAAGATGCCCCCGGACGAAGGACTGTTCGTTACATTTTTGGAGGCATCTTCTAAACTTATTTAGTCAGTGAAAACGTTGTGAGACTTTTTCACATGCAAGACATGAAGTGTGTGATGAAACTACACCTGACTTTTTGTCCTTCAGGGAGCGATTAGTCTATAATTTCACCAATTAATTCAAAGCAACATTCTTTAAATACTGTAGCTCAGTTAGTGATGAGGTCACTCTAATGCGCTAAACATGGCTCACACGCCTCATCTTTTTCAAGATGCTGTAAAGGTAACAGTCATTGCTAATGTGTGTAAGTCCTGAGGCAGAGATGCTGGCTGGCCGTACGTAAAGGTGCCGTCCTTTCTGTGGGGTGACTGTCCACCGAAGCACACTTCCCAGCCCCTGTTTGCATCTAGGTGGGGCTGTGAGGCTGGGGCTCACTCATGGAATTAGCTGAGTGATGACTGTCAACTCCTGGTCAAAATGGTCACAAAGAAGAAATGAGTCCCTCCCACCTGCCTTTTTCCCTTTATGTGAGCCACCTGCAGACGGTCTAAGACAAGACTGAGTCTCGGGGTCCAGTGGGGTCACAAGTTTCTGAATCATCTTGTGAAGTCTGTGTGTTGCATCCCCACATTGAACTGTTATGTGACCTGCGCTTTTGAACCAATACAACCTGGGGGAGGCCTTAGCTTCCTCTGGCACTTAGCACGTTCCAGGGAGTGTTCTAGGCGCATTCATAGGTGTTGATTTGTTTAATTCTAAAACCAAACGAAACCATGAGGTAGGTACCTTTCTCACCTCTGTTTTGTAGTGGAGGAAACTGAAGCCCAAGGAGGCCAACGCCATGGCAGAGTGCCCCAACCAGCGTGGGCTCGAGCTTGAGCCCAGAGAGCTTGGTCCAGGGTCCACCCTTGAGAGCTACACTGTACTTCTCTCAGGGAAACACTGATAGGATGCCCGAGGAAACATCTCTGTCTTTATCTATCTCGCTACCTACAGATGCCACATCTGCGTCTTCTCCCTGCCCCATGAGACCAGGAGGCCCATTAATGTAAATATAAATGGAGACACATTTGTTCTGATTTTGCTGTATGACAATAATGACAGTGGAAATTTATACAAAATTTGTTTCCCTTTGTAATGCATTTGATGTCTAAAAGCATCCTGTCAGGCAGATGCTAACATTAGTGGTCAACCAGGTGACTTCCTCGGGGTACAAAGCCGGTAATGTAGAGAGAGACGGGGAGCCCAGATGAAAGGCTCCTCCCTCTGTTCTGCTCTCTGCAGCCCACAAGGCCTAACTGCTCCAGTGAACTCGGGTGTGTCCAAGCTCCGTCCTGCTAAATGCCTGTCAGCAATCCTTCTAGAACCACATTCTTGACCCAGAAACCGCCTTTTATTGAGAAACAGAATATTGCCGGTCTCTGTTCTCTCATTATCCACGGGAGTTCCAAGCTCATCATAATGGTTCAACAAACACATCTGCAAGTTCTGCAAGTGCACCCTTGGCCGGCCCGAGGACAGACCCAAAGTGGGGGACACGGTTCTGGACCAAGATTCAAGCCAAGCGAGCAGCCGTCTCTCAAGTGTGACCTCTACCGCAAGCCCCACCATGCAGAGCACGCGGTTTCAGGCTTTGCTCCTGCCCTAAGAACTCCCTGTGCTTTCCTCATTTATTCTCCCGATGTTGATCGAGTATCTAAGGTGGTCAGGCGTCATTCTAGGTGTTAAAGGAAGCGATCAGTGTCTGTGTGGCTTAGTTCCTGGTGGGGAGAGAGAAAAGCAGCCCAAGGGGGCGGAGTCCAGGCAGGAGGCGTGGGAGCAGCAGGGGGAGGGTGGGTGTCGGCCTCCTGCGTGGATGGAAGATGTGGGGTAATCGGTCCCACTCACACGTCAAGCTGTGCTTCACCTCACCGTTAGGCCTCCCTCTCTCATGCAGGATGTGAGTTATCAGGTGTTTAGACTGCTTCTTCATTCTGGTCCCAAGCCCTCTCTGCACCTTGTACATCTGCCCCCATCACAGCCATCCATCTCCACAAATCCTTCCAAAATTCACCTCAAATATTTGTGCACTGAAAAAACTTTCCTATTTTACTTACAGTCATTAGGGATTGTACTCACTTTGCTAGATTCTTTTTGATATGCAAGTAATATTCTAATAGATTACATTGGGGTTCTTGTTGCTTCATGAGCTGGTGCTATTATTTATTTGCTTTGTGTGGCACAGTAGCTAAGCTGGTCAGAAGGAACTAGCATAACGTTATACATTTAGCAGATATTCAGTCCGTATTTGGTGAATGAATATTGGTTGAACGTGTGCTGAATGCCTATAATTGTGCTAAGGCTCTGCAAATATAGACATAAGAGAACTAATCACACCTACTCATCTCATATCAGGAAGAGAGGGATGGGTACCTGGGGTCTGAGTTAATTCCTTGACTTTGCAGTTGTGTACCCCATGTAACTGTACCTCTCACACCCTTTCTTAGCCTTGTTATAGAGCTCTGGCCTCTCCTCTTTCCACTTCTGAAATATATTTTCTATAGGTACAAGGTGGATTTTTTCTAAAATGCTAATTTGAACAAGTAACTCATTTTCCTAAAAACTGATTTCCTCTTCCTACAACGTAAAGTCTATTCAAGTCCCATTTAATTTATTCTTTATGTTTTACCTTAAAACTCCTTTTAATCAGGTTTTATTCCAGTCCAACTAAACCTTCTTATTAGCCCCCAAATATTCTGTGGATTTCTTGCCCTTCACCTCTGCTCAGACCGTTTCTTTTGCTGAGATGACTCTTCTGACACTGTTATGCCCGTCTCCACTTCTGTGGTCTCATTAAGCTTGTTCCTGACCTGATTCTTGGTTTCACCCGAGGCTGCCGCTTCCCCAGCAGCACTGAGGACCGCCCCCCGCAGCGCTCATCACCACACAGGGGGCTCTGGGGCTCCCGAGCCCTCACCTGAGCGGACACACAGCACTTTCCTCAGCCCTCCCCCTCCGCTCAGACGGGAACGTGGGACTCGTCCTGACCTGGTCTCCTCTCAGCAGGTCTGCGCTGCAGCCGTCGGCTCCCCCTGACCCCCGAAGTGCACCCGTGATGCCCTCCCTCGCCCCGTCAATGTCAGCGCCGGGTGCCCAGCTCTCACAACGTCTCCCAGTTCCAACAGCACCGGCCTGGGCTCCACCCTTTGGGGTTTGTGCCTATGAAACACCCTCCGCCCGGCCACCAGGTGCTTTGCTCGGAACATGAATAAGGCCTCGGCAAACCACTGCTGAAAACTGACAGGCCCCCCCTCACCTGAAACCAGCCTCAGCTTTCAGCTCGGCCACGTGGACTTTCCCAAGTGCTGCCCTGTCCACTCCGTGCCCTGAACTTTATGTTCCCTGGACGTCAGGCCGCGGAAGTGGTCGTCTTACTCCCGGACGTTTCCAGCTCCTGTGCCCATGACCGCCCCGCGCTGTCTGCACAGAACGCCTTGTGTCCTTCCTCTGTTTCCTGAACACCTGGCACCTCCTACTCAGATGTGGGGCTTAGCTCCAGAGGACTCACTTTGTAACCTGCTACCAAGCTGTGCCAGACCCAACCTCCCTGTATGCCCATCACATCTTATAAACCTCTTGGTACTTATTTTATTCTATTATAATTATCTGCTTATGTGTTTATCTTCCCAACTAGACTGAATCACCTCATATCCCAGGGATAGTGGCATTTAATGTTTCCCATTTGTACCATAGATAATTTAAAGTAAACATTTGCTGACTGGGAGAGAGTCAAATGGAAATAATGTCTATCTCACAGAAGTTTTAGGAAGATAAAATGAGGTAATGTTTCTAAACATGATTCAAAAACTTAAAAATACATTACAAATGTTAGTGATAAAGTTGCCGTGACGTTGATGGTGATGGTGAGGATGACGTGAAGTTACGTGACGATGCTTGGTGGGCAGGACCGGGTCTGGGGAGAGAGGTCTCAGCTGGAATGTAACGTTATTCATCACAAGATGAGTCAGCCAGGGGCAGTTACAGAGATGAAGCACAGAGAAAACAAATGGATCCTTTCTGCAGAGTGGCATTGACGATGTAGCCAAAGAGGAGAAACCAGTACAGGGTTAGAGAAGGAACCTCCAGAGGGGTCAGATGAAAGCCAAGACAAGGATGTACACCATCGAGAGAGAGAAGAAAGGGCAGAGGGAAAGTCCACAAAGAGCTGGGGTCAGAAATGGGCTATAGCTTCCAGTGGAATTTTGCAATGAAGACCCCACTGTTTACCTGAGTGACAAACACATTCTTTCTTTGGACTAAATTTGCAGTAACTGGAAATTAACAAAATATTTACTCTAGGAATGTATGGTACTCTTTGAGGGCAGGACCAGCATCTGGCCCATAGCCCCTTTACCTGGCGAGTATTTGGCATGTGGTAGGTCTTTAATTTACAGGGTTTATTTTTTTAAATGGAAGAAGTTCTGATGGGCAGTGCGGGGCTACCTTCTCAGTGACTGTCTTAAGATTAGCTTGTCTGTGCCTGAATATCATCCTGTGTTGGTGTAAGAAGATTTTCTCTGGAACATTAAGTTGGTAAAATTTTGTGTTTCTTGAGTCAAGAAGTTTCTTTTTAAAAATAAATATATCTTAAAGTAATATGTAATGATAATTGATCCCTGACAGCGGTTGTGTTTTCAATTAACTGGATGAATGCAGCTTTTTGCTGTTTATGTGACAGCTGGACGGACCAGCGTGCTGGGTTCTTTCTCTCCCTTCCTACCCTCTTCCCTTCTGATCTCCTTCTCCTCCCTCCCCTCTCCCGTCCCCTTCTCCCTCTTCCTCAGGGCAGGAGAGTTTTTAATCTCGGTTATTGGAATTAAAAATGCTGATATTTCACTCCTGGGCCTCAAGAAACCCTAGAGCAATGATCACGTTTTAGATAAATGAAATGTAGCAAATGTTAAAATTGGTAAGATACGCAGTACATGAGAGCTTCCATGTAGGAAAAGCAAGCGGTGAGAATGTACCCATAAAAAATTTGGACAATGAAATATTATAACTTCCAGTACAGATACAACTGAAAGTTTAAAACATGATCATGAGGAAGTGGTCTGAAGCAGATCTCAAAGGAAGTGACAGAAAACACAGGGACCTTTGTTCTGTTCCAAGTTGGAAGATGGGAGAATAAAGAAATAAATGAAGAAGCACTTCTGATGGGGCCCCAACCCCAAGGATTGACACAGCACCTTTGTCTGTTCACTGCATCTCAGCCTCCGGTCCCTAGCTGTCTCACCACTTCCACGGAGGAGCTTGAGATACCAAATTCAATGGGTACTTTTTGGTCCTTATTTCACCGCATATAGTGACTGCGTTAGACCCAGTGGACCAATCTGTCCCATTTGAAATGACTCTGTCCCTCGCCCTCCTCGCCCCCCTTCTCAGACCTACCCCTCCCAGCCTGCTGCTTCACCCCAGCCTCATGCCTCCGGTCACCCCGTCTCTTCCCAGGCTGGTCTTCAGACCACTGTCTCTTCGTCCACTCGCTTAGTGACTCACTGACCCCGAGGCTTGACCACTACCTGCTGAGGACCTCAGATCCCGCCTCACCGAACCCACATGCCAGGGTCCCACCTGGCGATCCCGACCCTGGGTACCAAACAGCCATGTTTCACTCAGTATTTCTAAAATCACATTCCTGACTCTATCTCATCTCACAGTCTTTCCACCCTAATAAACCTGTCTGAAATTGCCCTCCACCCATGTGTTCTATTCCCTTTACTGATTTATATTAATTGTCGTCACTTGTCACTATTTAACATTCACAGGTTTGACTTCTTCACCAGTTCGCCAGTTCAAGGAGGGCAGGGATTGTTCTCTTTGTTCACTTGGGTATTTCTAGTTCTTAGAACAGTGCCTGGTACAGAATACTTACTAACAGATATTTCTTGAGGTAATGAATTAGGGGAAAAGCCAGATAAATCACTGCTGCAGGAGTGAGGGCAGGACTTGAGGAGAGACAGCCTTGGGTTAGACCCAGATAGGGGACAGAGGAGATGTACAGAACGAGAGGGTATCTAAAGGTGAAGCTGAAACTTCAGTATTTGCCAACTACTGGACAATTCCACGAGTTGACTTTTTATCTTTAATCGAGAGAAGAATGCAGACCAACACCATTTTGTGGGGTGGGGGAGTCTTGTTTTAATAAGAGGTGATACCACAAACACACCCAACATTGTCTGGGGTCCCGGATGTGGACTGTTTCAACGAATGTTTGATGGAAGGAGACTTACTTCGTGGGTATTATTGGGGTTTTGCCACTTTTTTTGGTATTTATTTACTCATTGGCTGCGTCGGGTCTTCGTTGCAGCATGTGGGATCTTTTGTGGCGCACGGGCTCTGGAGCATGCAGCCTTCTCTCTAGCCGTGGCGCGCAGGCTCAGTTGCTCCGCGGCATGTGGGATCTTAGTTCCCCGACCAGGGATCGAACTGGCATCCTCTACCTTGCAAGACGGATTCTTAACCCCTGGACCACCGGGGAAGTCCCCTTTGTCACTTTTTGAAATCACTAACTCTGCTTTATAAACTGTGATCTTTTCGTAGAGTAACTATTTCTTTTCGTTAGTATCTCATCCTCCTTTTTTGGAGGTTCATCATGCTTTTCAGTAGAATCTCACATTTTTTCCTTGCACCTACGTTGGTATCTCATAAGTAAGCAGTTCCAAAAGTGAATTGTCAGTAGTTTGGCTGAAGACACAAAATAAGCAAAGATTTGGCAGGAAAGGTCCAACTCAAAGCCACAACTTTATTCGTGAATTATGAGCAGCAGGATTAGATGTCTGGGCCTTGGTTTCCACAAGGCTGGTCCTGTTTCAGCCTCATCCTCTTGGCACATGGCTGTTACAAAAATGCTTCTAATGACAAACTTGCTGGGAAACTGTTCATCTTTTTCTTTTACAAGGCTGCACATTCCTTAGAGAGGCTTTCTTCTGTTTTGCTTTTTTTTTCTTGAAAATAGAAAAATAGCCAAACACTTGGGCACCGATTGTCCCGTGTCTCTAGGGAGGGCCCAGGATGGCTCCCCTAGGAGGGTGAGGTCTGCCAGGCCCCAACTCCACGGGGCTCTCCGGCTGACGCAGCTTTAGACATGCTGGCAGGGTCCGGCAAAGCTCCTCCTGCGTGGAAGGCCAGGGCGGCCGCTTCTGGGATGAAGCAATTCCACAGGGAGACCCTGGGGCCCCCAAGGCCATGTCTGGGGCCGGTGTCCTGGAATCACCCCTCTTGACACCCGCCTGGAGGAGAGATTCCCAGGCCCGCCCCCCAAAAGCCTGTCGTTTGGAACAACTTCCGTGAGCTGCTGCCCTGTCGGCACCACGTCCAGGGGGTGAAGGTCTGAACACCTGCTGTGATGGGGGAGGGTGTCAGGCTCGGGTCTGTTTCCTCAGCAAGTTCCTCCAGAGACCCAGGTGCTCCGGCACTGACTGGGGAGAGACCAGCAGCAGAGATTCAGATGACGGCTGTGTGGAGAGGAGCCTGAGAGGATGCTTCTGGGTCTTCGTTTTCTGCTAATTAACTGAACATCATGTTACTTTTACCTTTATGTGTTCGAGAGAAGAGGCGGGAAACGGGCCTGATGTTTATTGATAGGTACACGTGTGTGTGAGTGGGTAGGTGTGCTGGCACGTGCACGTGTGCATGTATGTCTGTGTGTGTCCACACACTCCTTACCAAAGCCCTGTGGTAAGGATTAATGTCATCAAGAAGACTAAGGCTCCTAAAGGTTAGGTAACTTGCCAGTGTCACAGGGTCAGCATTTAATCTGAGATGAACAATTAACACATCAAGTAGGTGATACGCTGTGACTTGTGACCAAGTGTGGATGGGAGGCCCCCAGGAGGGGAGGTGCACTGGCTAGAGCTGGAGAGAGGCCACAGCAGAGGGGAGATGGAAAGCCCATAGGATCTGGGGAGGTTCACACAGCCAGGCATGAGCTGCCCTTGGTTAGAGAACTCGTTAACCTTCTCTGCACCTACTTACCTCACCTGAAGAATGAAAAATCAGTATCTCCTGCGTCCAGTTGTCAATCAGAATTACAGAAGATAATGTGACAATCACGCTGCTCATACGGGGAATTCAAGGGTACCGCTATTGTTATTTGGGCATCACATAGGAGCAAAGATTACGCATAAAACAATTAAAAATCACAATTTTCTGTCCTTCCACATGTTTCTACCCCAAGATGTTCACCCACATTGTTCCCTCTGACAGAATTGCCCCACCTGGCTCTTCTACGTCTGTGTAAGTCAACTGGTGTTTTGAGGACCAGACCAAGTCCCCAGCGCTCTGTAAACCGACTCCCCCGCCCCCCGCGCGTGCCGTCCCTCAGGGGGCCTCTGCCTGGGGGCCTGTCGTCTGCACTGCTCTTCCTAGGAAGCCTCCCCCACCGCCTCCGTCAGTCCTTTGTGTCCTCCTCCGTCCTCGTGATGTCACCTTGTTCAGATAACCGTGCACGGAATGCTCGGTGCTGACACAGTGACATGCACTCAAAACAGTTGACATTCTGGGGGATTTTAGGTGCTGGCCACCCTGCATCCTTCCATGTAAGCCTCAGGAAGACTTGCTCGACCCCGGCCCTGCCCCTCAGCCCCTCCGTCCTAAGAGCTATTTGATCACCTCCTCTCTATCTCCAGAGACCCGGGGGCACGGATGGCTTAAAGAACTTGCCCGAAACCACTGCCTAGACGATGGGGAGCTTTCCCACCAGACCTGTGACCTCGGACTGCACCCGCCTCCTGAGAGCCGGGGCCGAGTTCGGAGGGGCAGGGCAGACCTGCATTACGGTCTCTGTTCCTGCTGCCCGAGCCCGAGACACCTCCGTTTATTAGGCCCTGGTCAGCGAGAGCAGTGACCCCTGTCCCCGGGCCCCACGCCCACTGAATGCACCTGTCATTTTTCACAGAATTCCAGGTCCTGGAAGTAAGGAGCCGGTCAAAGCAAAGCTCAAACTCTCACAAAGTTATAATCTGTGGAAATAAGATCTGTAACTCTTCACGGTGTAAGGGATTTTAATTTTGTAATTTTAAATTATAGTTTCCCTAAGAAAGTCACAAACTGATCACTTTTGAAGTCCCATTTCTGACATAAGGGACTACCAAGTAGTGTTACTGTGCTTTGGAATGAGGCCGACAGGTCAGCCAGTAGTGGCCTCTGGTGTCCACTTGAGACCCTGGGACACAGACACATCCCCGGGCAGGCAGGGGTCTGCGTCTGCCCTGGAACAAGACTCAGCCTACCCGCATACCCCTGGGGCCCGGGGCTGGGGAGCATACTCTATGTGTGTGTATCTGTGTGTATCTGTGTATGTGTATCTGTGTGTGTCTCTGGGTGCATATTGTGTGTGTGTTATTGTGTGTATCTCTGGGTATATATTGTGTGTGTATCTCTGTGTGTGTGTACATTGTGTGTGTGTCTCTGGGTGTATATTGTGTGTGTATGTTATTATGTGTGTCTCTGGGTGTATATTGCATGTGTGTGTATCTCTGTGTTTGTGTACATTGTGTGTGTGTCTCTGGGTGTATATTGTGTGTGTATGTTATTATGTCTGTCTCTGGGTGTATATTGTGTGTGTGTCTACCTCTGTGTGTGTGTGCCTTATGTGTGTATGTGTCTCTGGGCTTATATTGCGTGTGTGTGTATCTCTGTGTGTGTGTACCTTGTGTGTGTGTCTCTGGGTGTATATTGCATGTGTGCCTATCTCTGTGTGTGTGTCTCTGGGCTTATATTGCGTGTGTGTGTATCTCTGTGTGTGTGTACCTTGTGTGTATGTGTCTCTGGGTGTATATTGTGTTTTTGTCTGTCTGTCTGTTTGTGTACCTTTTGTGTATGTGTCTCTGGGTGTATATTGCATGTGTGTGTATCTCTGTGTGTGTGTACCTTGTGTGTGTGTGTCTCTGGGTATATATTGCGTGTGTGTCTATCTCTGTGTGTGTGTACCTTGTGTGTGTGTCTCTGGGTGTATATTGTCTGTGTGTCTATCTCTGTGTGTATGTGTCTCTGGGTGTATATTGCGTGTGTGTCTGTCTCTGTGTGGATGTACCTTGTGTGTGTGTCTCTGGATGTATATTGCGTGTGTGTCTATCTGTGTGTGTGTGTACCTTGTGTGTATGTGTCTCTGGGTGTATATTGCGTGTGTGTCTGTCTCTGTGTGGATGTACCTTGTGTGTGTGTCTCTGGATGTATATTGCGTGTGTGTCTATCTGTGTGTGTGTGTACCTTGTGTGTATGTGTCTCTGGGTGTATATTGCGTGTGTGTCTGTCTCTGTGTGGATGTACCTTGTGTGTGTGTCTCTGGGTGTATATTGCGTGTGTGTCTATCTGTGTGTGTGTGTACCTTGTGTGTGTGTGTGTCTCTGGGTGTATATTGTCTGTGTGTCTATCTCTGTGTGTGTGTGTCTCTGGGTGTATATTGCGTGTATGCCTATCTCTGTGTGTGTGTCTCTGGGTGTATATTGTGTGTGTGTCTATCCCTGTGTGTGTGTACCTTGTGTGTATGTGTCTCTGGGTGTATATTGCGTGTGTGTCTGTCTCTGTGTGGATGTACCTTGTGTGTGTGTCTCTGGGTGTATATTGCGTGTGTGTCTATCTGTGTGTGTGTGTACCTTGTGTGTGTGTGTGTCTCTGGGTGTATATTGTCTGTGTGTCTATCTCTGTGTGTGTGTGTCTCTGGGTGTATATTGCGTGTATGCCTATCTCTGTGTGTGTGTCTCTGGGTGTATATTGTGTGTGTGTCTATCCCTGTGTGTGTGTACCTTGTGTGTATGTGTCTCTGGGTGTATATTGCGTGTGTGTCTGTCTCTGTGTGGATGTACCTTGTGTGTGTGTCTCTGGGTGTATATTGCGTGTGTGTCTGTCTCTGTGTGTGTGTACCTTGTGTGTGTGTCTCTGGGTGTATATTGCGTGTGTGTCTGTCTCTGTGTGGATGTACCTTGTGTATGTGTCTCTGGGTGTATATTGCGTGTGTGTCTGTCTCTGTGTGGATGTACCTTGTGTGTGTGTCTCTGGATGTATATTGCGTGTGTGTCTATCTGTGTGTGTGTGTACCTTGTGTGTATGTGTCTCTGGGTGTATATTGCGTGTGTGTCTGTCTCTGTGTGGATGTACCTTGTGTGTATGTGTCTCTGGGTGTATATTGCGTGTGTGTCTGTCTCTGTGTGGATGTACCTTGTGTGTGTGTCTCTGGATGTATATTGCGTGTGTGTCTGTCTCTGTGTGTGTACCTTGTGTGTGTGTCTCTGGGTGTATATTGTGTGTGTGTCTATCCCTGTGTGTGTGTACCTTGTGTGTATGTGTCTCTGGGTGTATATTGCGTGTGTGTCTGTCTCTGTGTGGATGTACCTTGTGTGTGTGTCTCTGGGTGTATATTGCGTGTGTGTCTATCTGTGTGTGTGTGTACCTTGTGTGTGTGTGTGTCTCTGGGTGTATATTGTCTGTGTGTCTATCTCTGTGTGTGTGTGTCTCTGGGTGTATATTGCGTGTATGCCTATCTCTGTGTGTGTGTCTCTGGGTGTATATTGTGTGTGTGTCTATCCCTGTGTGTGTGTACCTTGTGTGTATGTGTCTCTGGGTGTATATTGCGTGTGTGTCTGTCTCTGTGTGGATGTACCTTGTGTGTGTGTCTCTGGGTGTATATTGCGTGTGTGTCTGTCTCTGTGTGTGTGTACCTTGTGTGTGTGTCTCTGGGTGTATATTGCGTGTGTGTCTGTCTCTGTGTGGATGTACCTTGTGTATGTGTCTCTGGGTGTATATTGCGTGTGTGTCTGTCTCTGTGTGGATGTACCTTGTGTGTGTGTCTCTGGATGTATATTGCGTGTGTGTCTATCTGTGTGTGTGTGTACCTTGTGTGTATGTGTCTCTGGGTGTATATTGCGTGTGTGTCTGTCTCTGTGTGGATGTACCTTGTGTGTATGTGTCTCTGGGTGTATATTGCGTGTGTGTCTGTCTCTGTGTGGATGTACCTTGTGTGTGTGTCTCTGGATGTATATTGCGTGTGTGTCTGTCTCTGTGTGTGTACCTTGTGTGTGTGTCTCTGGGTGTATATTGCGTGTGTGTCTATCCCTGTGTGTGTGTACCTTGTGTGTGTGTGTCTCTGGATGTATATTGCGTGTGTGTCTGTCTCTGTGTGGATGTACCTTGTGTGTGTGTCTCTGGGTGTATATTGTGTGTGTGTCTATCTCTGTGTGTGTGTACCTTGTGTGTGTGTGTCTCTGGGTGTATATTGCGTGTGTGTCTATCTGTGTGCGTGTGTACCTTGTGTGTGTGTCTCTGGGTGTATATTGCGTGTGTGTCTATCTGTGTGTGTGTGTACCTTGTGTGTGTGTGTGTCTCTGGGTGTATATTGTCTGTGTGTCTATCTCTGTGTGTGTGTGTCTCTGGGTGTATATTGCGTGTATGCCTATCTCTGTGTGTGTGTCTCTGGGTGTATATTGTGTGTGTGTCTATCCCTGTGTGTGTGTACCTTGTGTGTATGTGTCTCTGGGTGTATATTGCGTGTGTGTCTGTCTCTGTGTGGATGTACCTTGTGTGTGTGTCTCTGGGTGTATATTGCGTGTGTGTCTGTCTCTGTGTGTGTGTACCTTGTGTGTGTGTCTCTGGGTGTATATTGCGTGTGTGTCTGTCTCTGTGTGGATGTACCTTGTGTGTGTGTCTCTGGGTGTATATTGCGTGTGTGTCTGTCTCTGTGTGGATGTACCTTGTGTGTGTGTCTCTGGGTGTATATTGCGTGTGTGTCTATCTGTGTGTGTGTACCTTGTGTGTATGTGTCTCTGGGTGTATATTGCGTGTGTGTCTGTCTCTGTGTGGATGTACCTTGTGTGTGTGTCTCTGGATGTATATTGCGTGTGTGTCTATCTGTGTGTGTGTGTACCTTGTGTGTGTGTGTCTCTGGGTGTATATTGTGTGTGTGTCTATCCCTGTGTGTGTGTACCTTGTGTGTATGTGTCTCTGGGTGTATATTGCGTGTGTGTCTGTCTCTGTGTGGATGTACCTTGTGTGTGTGTCTCTGGGTGTATATTGCGTGTGTGTCTGTCTCTGTGTGTGTGTACCTTGTGTGTGTGTCTCTGGGTGTATATTGCGTGTGTGTCTGTCTCTGTGTGGATGTACCTTGTGTGTGTGTCTCTGGGTGTATATTGCGTGTGTGTCTGTCTCTGTGTGGATGTACCTTGTGTGTGTGTCTCTGGGTGTATATTGCGTGTGTGTCTATCTGTGTGTGTGTACCTTGTGTGTATGTGTCTCTGGGTGTATATTGCGTGTGTGTCTGTCTCTGTGTGGATGTACCTTGTGTGTGTGTCTCTGGATGTATATTGCGTGTGTGTCTATCTGTGTGTGTGTGTACCTTGTGTGTGTGTGTCTCTGGGTGTATATTGTGTGTGTGTCTATCCCTGTGTGTGTGTACCTTGTGTGTGTGTCTCTGGGTGTATATTGCGTGTGTGTCTGTCTCTGTGTGGATGTACCTTGTGTGTGTGTCTCTGGGTGTATATTGCGTGTGTGTCTATCTGTGTGTGTGTACCTTGTGTGTATGTGTCTCTGGGTGTATATTGCGTGTGTGTCTGTCTCTGTGTGGATGTACCTTGTGTGTGTGTCTCTGGATGTATATTGCGTGTGTGTCTATCTGTGTGTGTGTGTACCTTGTGTGTGTGTGTCTCTGGGTGTATATTGTGTGTGTGTCTATCCCTGTGTGTGTGTACCTTGTGTGTATGTGTCTCTGGGTGTATATTGCGTGTGTGTCTGTCTCTGTGTGGATGTACCTTGTGTGTGTATCTCTGGTTGTATATTGCGTGTGTGTCTGTCTCTGTGTGGATGTACCTTGTGTGTATGTGTCTCTGGGTGTATATTGCGTGTGTGTCTGTCTCTGTGTGGATGTACCTTGTGTGTGTGTCTCTGGGTGTATATTGCGTGTGTGTCTATCCCTGTGTGTGTGTACCTTGTGTGTGTGTGTCTCTGGGTGTATATTGCGTGTGTGTCTGTCTCTGTGTGGATGTACCTTGTGTGTGTGTCTCTGGGTGTATATTGCGTGTGTGTCTATCCCTGTGTGTGTGTACCTTGTGTGTGTGTGTCTCTGGGTGTATATTGCGTGTGTGTCTATCCCTGTGTGTGTGTACCTTGTGTGTATGTGTCTCTGGGTGTATATTGCGTGTGTGTCTGTCTCTGTGTGGATGTACCTTGTGTGTGTATCTCTGGGTGTATATTGCGTGTGTGTCTGTCTCTGTGTGGATGTACCTTGTGTGTATGTGTCTCTGGGTGTATATTGCGTGTGTGTCTATCTGTGTGTGTGTGTACCTTGTGTGTGTGTCTCTGGGTGTATATTGCGTGTGTGTCTGTCTCTGTGTGTGTGTACCTTGTGTGTGTGTCTCTGGGTGTATATTGCGTGTGTGTCTGTCTCTGTGTGGGTGTACCTTGTGTGTGTGTCTCTGGGTGTATATTGCGTGTGTGTCTGTCTCTGTGTGTGTGTACCTTGTGTGTGTGTCTCTGGGTGTATATTGCGTGTGTGTCTGTCTCTGTGTGTGTGTACCTTGTGTGTGTGTCTCTGGGTGTATATTGCGTGTGTGTCTGTCTCTGTGTGGGTGTACCTTGTGTGTGTGTCTCTGGGTGTATATTGCGTGTATGCCTATCTCTGTGTGTGTGTCTCTGGGTGTATATTGCGTGTGTGTCTATCCCTGTGTGTGTGTGTACCTTGTGTGTGTGTGTCTCTGGGTGTATATTGCGTGTGTGTCTGTCTCTGTGTGGATGTACCTTGTGTGTGTGTCTCTGGGTGTATATTGCGTGTGTGTCTATCCCTGTGTGTGTGTACCTTGTGTGTGTGTCTCTGGGTGTGTGCCTGTGCACACAGCGTGTGCTGGCTCACTGTGCCGGCGCAGCACTGAGGCACCGTCCCCCAGGGAAGCGGCTCAAGGCCTGGGGCACTGCTGTCCCTCCACCGCCCGGAATCACGGCTCTGAGGACAATCAGTCTAGCTGCTCAGGCACAGACTTCTGACCCTTGGTTACCCAGGTTCTTGTTTGCGAAAACAGGGAATTTAATGTTCTCTGCCTTTGCTTTGGACATGTATTCAAAACACCATAAGGAAATCAGTGTGTCAGTAGTTAAAACAGTCTACATAGCCAATTCGTTTTCATATAATTTCCATTGGTCAGGCTTAAGTTTTTCGTCTTTCAAAGTATTCAGTTTACTATGCTTTCAACAGAAAATGAGTTGGAAAAAAATGACAAAAGTTAGAACCAGATGTTTGGATGTCTATGATAATGTTCAGTTTGGAAAAGGGAAAAATATGCTAAGAAACAAGCTTTGTTTTATTTTTGTTTTTATTATGTCTTCTGGTGGTTAGGCCAGTAGGAGGAGGCCTTCCCGGCGGTTGTGCTGTTTATCTGCTTCTTTACTATGCCGTTTCCAGCTGCACAAGGCTTTCTGGAGTAGATCGTGCTGAGGAGACGATGACACACAGCGCAGGAGGGCGGGGCAGCAGACGCAGGGATCCGGCGGCTCCAGTGGAAACTCGGCCAAAACGCCCCTCCGTGAGCCCAGACGCTGACGCACAGATCGTCCAGAGCACCCGGGTTAAACGCCAATTCTGACAAGAACCGAAGACATCGGAATCATACTTGATCCTTTCAAAACCATCTGCACTTTGGGGAGAGTTCAGACAACTTCTCTGCATTACACGTTTAAGTCAATGGCACATCACCGTGCCTGGGGTTTTCAGTAAATACTGTCTGACCGCGCACACCCTCCTCAGCACCTTAGCCCACGGACGGGTCGGGATACACACGATGTTGTGGTTTCTGGGGCAGCTTTGAAGGCGCTCAGCCTGCGTTTGAGGGGCTCCTTGTGGTGCCGGGCGCGTGGGTGTGTGAGATTCCCAGCCCTGGGCTCTGCCGGCCGTGGTCCTCCCGCAGAAAAGGGAAAGCTGCTTCCTGCCAAACACAAGGATGAGGACATCCTTGCCAGATTATAAGCGTACGGCCGCCCACAGGCTGGGCCCGTGACCTGTCTGGTCTTCTTTAGTCAACAGCAGGAAAAAAACACAGCCTTGCTCGTCTGCCCCAAAACTGCAGCCTCAGGAACCTGCCAGCACCCAGCAGCTCCCAAGAGCTCTGGGTTCAAGGTCTATGACTGACTACTGTCACCTCGTCGGAGCCTTGCGGACACAGCTTTGGCTGGTGGTGTCTTCTTTGCTCCCTTGTAAAGCAAGTAAATTAGGAGTTTGGGATTAATATATACACACTACTATATGTAAATAGATAAACAGCAAGGACCTACTGTATAGCACAGAGAACTATATATGCTCAATATTTTGTAATAACCTATAAGGGAAAAGAATCTGAAAAAAGATATACATTTATGTATAACTGAATCACTTTGCTGTACACCTGAAATTAACACAACATTGTAAATCAACTATATTTCAATTTTTAAAAAGTAATTTAAAAAAAGCAAGTAAAGAGTTCATGAATTAGGGATGGTGGCTCTCGTAAACCTCTGGGGCCAATTACTAACCGAATAAACTAACAACCAAACAAAAACAAAATGTGAAAGAAATCTACAGCCTACAAAATTCTTACCAAACATGGCCCGAACCACCTTTGGCCGGTTCTTACTTAATAGAGTGTGTTTCATGATTCTCTAGAACTTGCCTCATACGCCGTAGTCTCTTAGTCGTGCCTCTTCCTTTATGTGTGCTACAGCTGTTTTCCCCCATCGTACACTCACTGCAGGAAACAAGTTGACTGATTGGAATGGAAGACAGAGCTGCCCGGCATTACTGAGCTCAAATCTCTCTTCCCTCCCCGCTTCTCACCCTCCCCCACCTTACCCCTCCTCCCTCTCTTCTTTCCCTCTCATCTGAGTACATTTAATAGGCTTTTCAAGGTATTTTGGTAACTGTGATGAGACACAATGGCAGTACAAGTGTATTACTGAAATGCCAACGCCCTGTGTCTGTGACACTAATAATTTGCCATTATTAACTCATCAAGTAGATTAATTTACAGCTATTCAAGACATTGAATTATTCAACTTGCCACCCTGGGTTCTGGGTGTGAGGTGAGGAGCCCAAACTGGTGACCCTTGGGGCGTCACTGCCCGGCACCCTCATTTGCCCTTGGGGACCCTCTGTGGCCGCGTGACTCACGCGCCCTTGCCCGGCAGCTAAAGCACAATGGTCAGATTTTCTCCTCAGGACTTTCAGCCTCTCCCTCTGCCCACCTCTTCTCCACTCGTGTGCCTCTCATTAGTTTCTCAGAAATACTGTGCTTCTCTTCTGACAAATGCTGTTTTCATCCTTTGTTCCAAAGGAGACTGTCCTGTACAGAAGACTCTTGCCTTTAGGGGCAGAGATCTAGGTTTATAACTGCTGACTCTGGGAAAGTCTCAGCTTTCCAAGCCAACTTCTTCTATTAAATATTTTCAAAAACTTCTACTCATAGAGTTCTTATACAGATCCAATGTCATAATGCATAGACTATTACATGATCAATTTATACCCTTATCATAATTATTCTATTCATGTTTGCAGTGTAAACCCTGACAGCTGTTTTTTCTCCTTTGTAACACAAGTGCCCGACTTCAGCTCTGCTCCCCTCGACGAGTCTGCCGGCCACACACCAGACAGAGCCAGGGCCCCGGCCCCTGCGCCGCAACGAGGCCCCCACGCTTTAGAGACCTTGGTTGATTTCAGTAACTGACCAGTTGGCCCCTTGTTTTCTCTCTTCCTGTGCTGTAAATTCCCACCTTTATGTTTAAATTCCCCAATAAAGAGCGATCCCGGGAAACCCTAGGCCCCGGCCTCGACCCCAGTGAAAGCAGGACCCCGGGCCTCGTGCGCTCTGCTGGTAGCCTGCATCTCGCTGTGTGACCCAGGGGTGCTGTGTGATTTCCAGGTCCTGTCAGCAACGAACTTTTATTTATCCAAAGTCCCCTCATGGCTACTGCTGAAGGCATCGTACGACCATAATGAGAGCCACAAGGGCTGGTCCAGCCGCAGCACTCGTTAGAGACAGGCCGAGACCCACACAAAACAATGTTAACCTAGAATTCTAATCTCACTACCTTTTCACCTCTAAATCTCTCGATTTATTTTCGGTTCAAAATGCCACGCTTTCCGTGAAATGACTTAAAATATCACCAACTGAAAATTATGTCCACTTGATCTGAAGTGTCAGGACACTCTGGACCTCACTAAAGAGATGGGACCTCAGTAAAACATAGTGGTTACGCCTGGGTCAGCCTGGTTTCCTGTGATACAGCAAGACACCCGACACCCAGCCACGCACTTACGTGAGCAAAGGGCGTGACCACTAAGCACATGGTCACCGGGTAAAGGCCTCGGTCTGGAGATAAGGAATTTTCTCCCAGCCTTCCCTCACGGCAACGACTTTCTCATAGTAAATTTGAGAAAAATGATCATCTGATGTGGGTTATATAAGACAGTTTTAAACCCAACCGTATTTTATTTATACGCTGTGCATTCTTTAATATTGTTTTACCTTGTGTGGAATCTTCTTAGGAGATTTCAGTAGAACAGGCCACTGTCATAATGATGCTGTTTTATACATCATTCTAAAGATAGTTGTGTGTTTTCCCACAATTTCTGTATAAGAAAACACACAGAGGTTAAGACTAATGGAACATTCAAGAACATTGGATTGAGTCATATTCAATAACTCGAAACAACTTTTGAAATTAAATCTTTGTAATTACTTATTATGTAGGATGAGAAGCACACTGTGTACTTATGAAAATAAATAAATTAGGAAAAACCTATAAATAGACCTCCTCTATCATGCCATTACGATAAACAGTGTGAATCATTTTCATGGCATCACCCACAGGTACTCTCAGTCCCGGCCTAACTTTCAGTCTCCGCAAAAGGAACGTAAGAGCTTTGAGGTTAACAAGGTTTCTTATTTCTACAGAATTTAGCTCAATGCCTGACACACAGCAGGCCCCACAAAAACAACTGCAAAATGAGTGCTGTCTCAACCACGCTGAGCAATAACTACGTTAGTAAGTCAGGTCACCAGTATGAGTGGAAGAAAGAAACGTTAGGGAGAAGTTTTGTCGTGTTTTATTTTAATGGCCAGAAGGTCAAAACGGTTTTCGGCAGCCATGACCTCACTCCGGCCGGAAAGGTCAGCGCCGTGCCTGCTGTGCATTATCTGTCGCCCCGTCAGGCGCCCACATTTCTGTCTCTGCTCTTCACGTGTTTCACTGAACGTTAGTCTCATTTTTCAATGTCAATTTTCATAAGCTTAACGTAATACTTTAAAAAATGGCAAAGAGAAATCTGCTGTTTAAGTCTGGTTTTGCTCTAAGGAATGGCAAATCATCCACATGCCACATGCTGCATTTGCAGGGAAATGGGAAAATTTCCAGCACAATTAGAGTCAGAATATGGTTTAAAGGTCTTGACTCTCTCAAGAACCCTCCAATTTTGAGTCCCTTTGGAATAGTTGAGATGACCTGTGGCCAGTGTCCGGAGGACAAGACTAACCCTGACAAGTTAAAGGAGTTTCTCAGCAGGAGTTCCCCTGGGGCCAGCACAGAGCCTCACGGTGTTTCAAAACTGAAGCCTAGAATCACGGTCTCTGTTGGAGACCTGGGTGGTGTGCGTAAGGGCAGACAGGCATCCGGGTGTGCTGACAGGTGATACTGTCCGTAGTCCAAGTTCAAAGTGAGTGGCTCTAAAGCTTTCCTGGGAGACCGAGGCAGCAGGTAAGCATATTTGGATACACGAAGAAAAGGTTGACTACTTAATGTTATCAAATTTATTGTCTTTATATGTCAAAACAACCTGGTTTTGGAGGGGTGGAGAGATGGTGGGTGAGGAAAGGATGCTTCCAGTTTGGCTGTGTTACTTTCACAGAAAACAACAACAGGGAATGACAACCCCTCCAGGTCAACAGTGTGACCGTGCAGCTAGGCTTCCTCTACCAGAGCAGCCCTGGGCCCTGGGACCGCCTTCCAGTCTCTTCTCAAATAGCATGGAATCTACTCGTCTTCCTTAATATATTTTATAATTTTAATAGTGTTCCATCTGAAGGGGGTACAATTCATATGTTGTTGGTCATCTAAGCACTCAAGAATGAATTGTTAATTTTCCCTACATTACTGAATTAATCTAAGTCCTACAATCCTGTGTTCCATTATTTTATCATTGAGCTATGATCAATTTCTAGGGAAAAATAATCAACTAATCATTTATTTTGTCAATTTGATTTAAATTTTTTGCTAGGTAATTACAGCAAAGAACGCCAAGTGACAATCTAGTAATGTTGGGAAGTCTGGACAAGACCTAACAATAGTGTCAAGTAACTTAACATTTGGTTCCATTAGTGCAGAAGCAGAGGGAAGGGAGTAGAGAAGCATTGTTCTATTCCCACTGGTTCACTGCAGGGATGTATGATTTCTCACTTGGAAGAGCTCAAATCTTTCTAGGTGGTCTTTCCATTTCCTGTAAGTTCTGACTCCTATCTATCTTGCACGTATATTATAGATTTGTCTTCCCAAAGAAGAGCTTCGATCATTTGACCCTAGAATCTCACAATTAGGAGGGATGTTATGGATGGCTTTCCTCACCCTGCAGTTGGGCACTTAAATGAAGTGTCTGGATGCTTCCAGTCGAGATTTTCTCAAAATAGGACCCTTGACCCACCTGCTTGAGGATCACCTGTGATCTTGTCAAAATGCACATTCTATGTCTGCACCCCAGTTCCACTGACCTGGACGCTTGATCATCTGCCTTTAATCAGGAGAGTCCTATTCAGTCCAGAGTTAAGGGAACAACAGCACAAGACAGTCTATTTCATCATGGGAAACTCATTATTAGAAAGATATTGGAAAGTTACACTCAAAAAGTAAAGAACAGCAAGAACAGAAAAAGAAAACTCAGAATAGCTGAATCTTACTCCCTCATCCCTGGTCACAAGGCAAAGAGCTGTGGTCCTGTGGCCCATGTGGTCCTGTGGTCTATGTGATCCTCTGGTCCTATAACCCTGTGGTGCATGTGATCCTCTGGTCCTGTGGTCCATGTGGTCCTGTGGTCTATGTGGTCTGTGGTCCTATAACCCTGTAGTCCATGTAGTTCTGTAATAGAGCTTGATGTTGTGGCAATAAAGGAAGGTGGGTCTGAGGTCAGAGACTACTGCTGCCTTTCTTCCAATTTAATCTGAAAAGCTCAACTATGATGAGTGAGTCATGATCTTTCTTTGGGCTAGACACCCCCATGCTATTTTGTTTTGCTATAGGGTGTGGTACTTCTGGGCATGTTCTTGAAATGCCTATGAGTTGTTTGGGAATGATGGAGGGAATGATGTGGAAGAGTCATTGGGCTTCAAGTTCTTCTTTCCTTCATTTTGAGGGTTCACCTTATAGTCTCAAAAGACCCTCACCCAGATTCTTCTCATTCCAATACAGAGAGATTATTTATCCTTACTTGTCCTTGGCTCAAAGTTGAAGATGAAGAAGTTTGGAGCCTTTTGTGAGTGTATGCAGGCTTTATGCTCTTAAAAGCATTTTTGATGTTTATAAAATTAAAAAGAGTAGTAGCAGTACAATGCAGGGAGAATGATGTGCGTATCTGAGCCCCATCTGTCATCTCAGTAAGTGATGAGGCCAAATTTATAATTTAGTTTCTAAAGTCTAATAATCTCCAAATGTTCAACCAGACCCTCTTGGCTAGTGCCCTTATAGCAGAGACATGCAAATGTAATTCAGCTGAGAGCGATGAAGATTTTCACACTATCATAAAAATCAGACCTCTCCGTCTTTCTTTATCCTCCAGAAAGATCACTCTAAGATATCACACAATTCACTTTTCCCCAAGATCCTGAGCCTGCATCAAACACACACATTTGCATGTCTACATGCAAACACAGACACAGAAACACACAGAGGTATGATGAGTATTAGTAGGCAGAATGATACTAGAATATAAGATCTTAACCATTTTCATGTGTATTTACTAAGTTGTAGGGTTTTTTCCCTAAACATATGTCAATCTTAATATTGCCAAACATATAGAAGCATCTTTAAACACAGGAATCTGATTTTTGAGTCTAATAATAATAAAAAGGGTAAAGGCCACGTGGATTCATTCTCTTCTGTGCAACTCTTCCCATGTCTCTACAAGCCAGATTATCCCTTTCAAATATACTTCTTCATGACTCTGTTATAGACACTCACAAAGAAAGGCAAAAATATGTACCTTCTAAGAAAACAATGACATTTAGTTTGCATTTAATAAAAACTAGGTATCTATTTAGAAAATACTGAAGTATATAAAATGCTTCAATGACAGAGGAGTACATATTAATTCAATACAAATGTAATAAGCATGTACTATCTTCTGGGAACCCGTATAAGTGCTGGACACGCGAAGATGAGTGGAATCCATCTACGGCCGTCAAGGACCTTGGACCCCGTTGGAATAGTGTAGGGCACTATTTTCTGACATCTGGCGATTAAGGGTTCTGATTATCTAGTATAAAGAAGAACGGCTTTGTCAATCAAGTCCCCGCTGAGAGGAAAGGACCTTGCATGTTGGTAACAAAAGATTTCAATTCCAGCTGTAATGAGAAAGACAATAAACCAAAATAGTATAATTTGAAGGAATCTAGGAGTCACCTTATTCCCATCCCCCGTGTAAGATGAGGGAGCTGTGACTGGAAAGGCTGACCAGCTCCAGGGGAGCCAGGGAGGGTCCTCAGCAGGCTGACCCAGCTCCTCTTTCCAACCCACGTTGTCTCTGCCTCCTGGAAGTATGCTCCCTGTGGAGGGTCTCGGGTCCGACCCGGCTGTGCCTCTGGAGCTGTGAGCTGACTTCTGCTTGTGCTACCGGAGGATGGGGCAGGCAGTGGACAGAGGCCTGGGTGACGGAGCAGAGTCGGGCAGTCTTGGAAAATTTCAGGAAATTATATACTTATTACCAATTTGGGGTAAAGTTACTCACCTACATGTTGATTATGATGGTTAATTTTTTTTTTAATTTTTTTTCTTAAAGATTTATTGATTGCTATGTTGGGTCTTCGTTTCTGTGCTAGGGCTTTCTCTAGTTGTGGCAAGCGGGGGCCACTCTTCATCGCGGTGCGCGGGCCTCTCACTATCGCGGCCTCTCTTGTTGCGGAGCACAGGCTCCAGATGCGCAGGCTCAGCAGTTGTGGCTCACGGGCCTAGCCGCTCCGCGGCATATGGGATCTTCCCAGACCAGGGCTCGAACCCTTGTCCCTTGCATTAGCAGGCAGACTCTCAACCACTGCACCACCAGGGAAGCCATGATGGTTAATTTTTATGTGTCAACTTGACTGGGCACCAGGGGACCAAGATACTTGGTCCGCATTATTATGGGTGTGTCTGTGAGGGTGTTTCTGGGTAAGATTAACGTTTAAGTCAGTAGACTGAGTAAAGAAGATTGCCCTCCACGGTGTGAGGTGCATGGGCCAGTCTCGTGGAGGCATGAACCAAAGGAAGGGGAGGAGAGGACTTGCTCTCTCCGTCTCTGCCTGACCCTAATGCTCTTCAAGTTGGGACCTGGGCCTTCTCTTGCCACACACTTGGACAGGAGCAAACACCATCAACTCTCTTGGCTCTCAGGCCTTCAGACTGCAGACCTGGGACCCCCCGCGGCCTCCATATCACACTCGCCAGTCCTACACACGCATTTACATATATGTACTCACACATATGTACACATAGGTGTGTGTGTATATATATCTTATTGATTCCGTTTCTCTGGAGAACCCTGCCTGATACTAACAATACTATATCAGTTTTATAATAGTATGATGCTATACTAATAATCAATGGACAGAATATTCACAAATTGTTTTACTGAATTCCCTGTAAGAAATAAATGATTTTACTCTATGTTTATTCTACGGCTAATATGTTTATCGAATGAAAATTTTCTCATTTAGAAAATGAATCTGACTGCTGAGATAAACGAATCATTTAAGGCAGACGGATATGAACCCCAGTCCTTCCCTGACTTCTCCTCTCTTGTTAACCTTTAAAAATGTATTTGCATGTTTTTAAATAAAAATGTGTCTATTTAAGGTTACAAACACGATGATTTGATGCACGTGGTGAGATGATTACGACAGTCAAGCTAATAAGCGTGTCACACATCTCCTCACGTAGTTTATCAGTTTTCTGTGTGATATGTCCACCTGAAACCTACTCTCTTCTCTGTTTTTTAAATACCCCACTTGTCCTGTTCCACACTTGGTTTCTAAAAACTCTAATTTTCTTTTCTTTACATATGAAGTATGAATAGATTCCAAAAAACTTTCAAAGAGTAAGAGAATAGAAAATAAAGTGGTAATTCATCTTTTGGGATTTAAACGTCTGTTAAAGCTACGCTTGCATTTCTAGCATTTGGCTTGTTAATGAGTATAGTGAAATTTCTGGTTATATATAAAATTTCTCCAAAATGCAAAACATAACTACTGCACAGTTTTTCTAAATTTCCCTTAGCTATTTTTTCGAGCCAGTTCCACAGTGATCTCATAGTTATTATGAGAGACAATCAGCCCAAGTGTAGTTTCCCATGAATGGAGCGTAGCTGAGAGCAGCTGCTACGTCTAACTTGCCTGCGTTTTTTCCTCAGAGCCGGAGCCGGAGCTCAGAAGCTCAATCAGAAGGTTCTAAATAGATGCCTCATGAGCTGGGACTTCCTGCGTCAGACGACTTTGTTTAAAGTTGTTTTGCTTCTGCTCTGCCTTCTTAAGTTGATGCTGTGGGTATTTTGGGTTCTGTGGGCATGTGGCTGTGAATAGACGCAAAATCTTCCAGTTTTCAAAGATTTTTGTGTTTCTCTGTGAAAAGACATGACAGTCACCAAGCGCCTTTGAAAGGAATGATCTGTCTTGCGGGCAGAGAAAGATTTGCTGGGAATAGAACTCGCGCACCCACCCGCCTCCCGCTCCTGAGAACGTGCATCGAGGGCAGAAGTGTCCCTGGCCTGGCATCATCTGTGATAAGGGTCTCTGGTGAGCAAATTCTTCAAATCAAGCATTTCTTTAATACAAAATTATCTTACATTATTGGTTTGTTTCTAACTTTAGGAAAAGGACAATTTTGATCAAGACTGAAATGCTCTGAGTAATTTTAGTGCTATTTCAATCACTGACCGTAACCCTGGGGTGTGTCCTACAGCCGCTGTCCTTTTCCCATGGGACCTCTTGTCCCCTGCTGCTGCCCGACGCTGTTCTCTCACAGGAAGCGTAGCCCCCTCCCTGCTCCCCACCACCACTGCTGGTTATGAAAATTAAGGTAAATAAAACCTATTAAATTGGTAATCGAATCTTACTAATTTATTACTGCCTCATAAAGGGTGGCTGCTGTACTTTTTAAACCAACTTTAAAACTAACACTTTATTTCCAAAAAACTGGCATTGCCTGAATTGAAACTACCAAAATAAATGAAGGATATTTTCAAGCAAATACTCCCCTGAAAGGAAGATCCTAGACTAAATGTCTCAAGATTGCCCACCGGTTGGCCCCCGTACAAACAGGCCACAGAATGAAAGGCTGGAGCACGAGTAAGCAAGCGTGTGTCCCGCTGTTACAGGCAAGGGCTGGAAGGTTCTCTCTGGCCCGGGTCTGGAGCTGTCCTCCATCTCATCGCTAGTTTAAATGCAGTCTATTCTTCTCCTTTTATCAGTTTTGCTATCTGCTATGCATAGGTAAATAAAATGGAATCTCTATCTGTTAACCTCTACAGACACATGGAAACAGCTGGGTAGATTTTCACTAAGTTAGGATCGTGACTTTTGGGTGTTAGGACTACAAAAGTGTTGCAGGCGTACGTGTCAGGCGCACTCTGAAGAGACCTGGGATGCCGCACAAAGAACCTGCAATTCAACCTCCTGGGAGGCTGAGAGGGAGATGCACGGGGTCACCACACCCTCAGGGAGCTGTGCCGTATCCAGAGGAGAGAAACATGGAAAACAGGTAGTTTCCAATTTCATCCCCCAGTGGAAAGCTACATTGATTGACAGCCAAACTGCTTCAGAATCACAGTGTTCTCGGGTTCTAAGGCAGAACACAGCTCAAACTTGTAGCCCAAGGTTCTCGGGCCCTGCATCCTTAGACTCTGGGTCCCATCAACATTTCTGAGACATTTAATGAACGCTACTGAGATCCCTTAGTGTTCTTTCTTTACAATGTTACATACATTCTACCCAGTCAGCTACACTGGATTCCTTGTCCCTTTCTGAGTTCATCTATTCTTTCCTGACTCTGATTTCTCTTTGCTTTCATTTTTTATCTCAGATGCCATTTTTTTTTCCACAAAGCACCCCCTTCTCTTTCCCCTTCCCCCAGCAAAATTTCGTATGCTGTCTTTCTTATCTGAATACTGTCCATTTCTATTGGCATTTATCTTTTCAACCCTGCTTATAGCTTTTTAGCAATCTACCTTATTTTTATTACAACATAAGTTCATAGATTTCAGGAGTCATTCAGAAGGTCTGATTGGTCAACATATCTATGCATACATGCTAAAAGTGCATCCATGCATTTAAAATTGGAAATTTTTTTTCCAGTTTTGTTAAGATAAAATTGACATATGACGTTGTGTAAGTTTACGGTGTACAATACTATGATATGATACGCATCTATATTGTGAAACGATTACCAAAATAAGGTTAGTTAACACTTTCATCATCTCACATAATTACAATTTTTTGTTGTGGTGGTGGTGGTGAGGACATTTAAGATCTTCATCTTAATTGAGTACTTAGTAACTTTCAAGTATACAGTACGGCATTGTTAACTGTAATCCCTGTACTGTACATGTACACTACATCCCCAGGACTTATTCATATTTTACATGGAAGTTCATACCTTTGACTGACATCTCCCCGTTTCCCCACCTCCAGCACATGGTAACCACAAATGTCCACTCTGTTGGGATGAGTTCGGCTGTTTTGGATATTTTAATTTTTATTTATTCTCTATACCCCAGAGAAGAGTTAGGTCCTCTGGAAATTTTAATACCCTCAATATAATGGGACCCTCAAGGGTAGTTAGTAAAAGTTTGTGCTGTTTCACTTTTGGGATATTCTAAGAAATAGCAGCAGAAAGACCCAGGGTTCAGTGAAATTGCGTTGTTCCTAAGTTGGGTAGATTTGGTCAAATGTGTAGCTTATGGAGAAGCATCAGTCCAGTTGGGTGGGGCGTGGAGAAAGCACAGAGATGGGACCCTGATGGAGTGGACCTGTAGACAAATCAGAGGAGATGCAACCCTGGCTCAGGTGGGAGAATTCACCATTACCTGGACCAGGTGGCCTCTCCCTGGAGAGGGGGTGGGGTTCTGCGTGGGCAAAGGCATGGACGTGGTTAGAAGATTTGGAGTGAGTCACGGGGGGACCAGGTCGATTAGACTCCCGGGTGAAGTGACAGGCCGTCACAGAGAAAGGCGGGCTTTCAGTAAGTCGTTGGGGGATTCGGGGAGCAGCGGGGGTAGGTGTCTGAGGGGTGGGGGAGGAAGATGAGCAGAGACAGTGACAGACGACCACAGCTGGCAAGTGTTCAGCACAGTCTCTGTTTTAGGCATAAGAAAATTAATTAACTGAATCTTCTCAAGATTCCAATGAGGTAGAAACTATTATTATTATTTTGCAGATGAGGGAACTGAGACATAGTGAAGGTGAAAGAAAACCTACAAAGGACACTGCTGACCACAGGCGAACCGAGGCTGTGACCCACCATCGGCCACATCCGTGGCGTAGCCGGCATTCTGGGTCGCTCCTTGTTGCAGCCGAGAAAATATGTTACTTTTTCATGTTTGCTACTTATTTTTTCTAATTAAGTAACATTTGAATGTTAACTTATTCCCTGTACTCTTTGGAGTAGTAACAAACCCCTAAATAGAGAAAACATATTTAAATTTACAGTGTTCTACATATAAAAGAATCTTCTATTTTCTTCTCATAAATCTACACCTTTCTAATTGATATATTTTATTTTATTTTGTATTTGCATGTACCTCACTCTTACTGCTAACCGGCCATTAGCTCGCCTGCCATCACACAAAACACCATCTCACAAGGAAGCAGAAGGGAACTGAGGCCATAGCAGACGTCCAGAGACGGGTAAGACGGGCCACCTGTTCCTCTGTGCACAGTGAAGTGCTTGGTGGAGACTCTGCAGTTGCCCAGGGTGTGCACTCACACGTGTGTGTTTGGGGGGGTGTGTTTGTCAGTGCACAGGTGTGTGTGTTTAACAGCTGACTCAGGAGGCCGGATGGAAGTGGGAACGTCCCAGGCAGACAGGCTGAATGCCGGGGCTGATGTGAGCACAGATCAGTAAATAGTCCCCAGGGCTTCCTGCTCAGGAGCAATCTGACTTCTGGAACAGGGGGTGGTCACGCTGTGGGGATTTAGAAGGGAAGGCGGGAGAAGGCGGGGCGGTTAGGACCGGGAGCTTGTGGCTCAGCCCCAGAGTTAGCAGGACGCAGCGAGTCAGTCCCAGATTCGAGAACAGAGTGGGAAGCAGCTGGAATCCCCGTGGTGTGCCAGTTATCCAGGTGGGGCCGTCCCGGCCCCCATGATAGAAAACGCCGCCGCAGACCCCCGTGAGGCCAGAGCAGGTGTGAGAAGCTGGAGGCGGCGCTCAGCTCGGCAGCTACTGGGGGGCACCGTTCAGCAGAGATGGTGAGGGGACCCCAGTCACAGCAAGTGAAGAGAAGAGCATGAAACACACCCACGAGGTCCTCAGGAGCGCGGGACACAGGGACGCATTTTATAAAGATCCGCAGGTGATGCTTAGGCTTTTCAGGGCTTGAAAAGCACAACGTAAAGAATTTTTAAGTCGTTCCCTTGCATTTTGGCAAATGTGACTTTATTCATCAGGCGCATGTGGTTTGTGCAGCTTAAGTGACTTTTGCACAAATGTTATGACCAAAATGACATAGAAATCATCATAAAACAGTTGACAGACTGCAGACATCACTTACTTTATGGCTACCTTCTATTTTACAGAAATATACTGAAATTTTTTCTTAATGCTGTGGGATTGCTGAATGGACCACCTGGCTTAGAATACAAAAGTGAAAACTCAGTTATTATTTGCATTCTTCTGCTGTAAAAATGGAAGAGCCCATCAGAATGCTATTTAAATTGAAACACGACTGTATATTGAAAATCAGCGCAGCCTGAAGGGCACACGTGACTTTTTCGTAGCCGTGGGCATCTCACTCCTGGCTGATGGCCTGTGTCTCCCTATTGAGAAGGAGCCCGCAGCCCTCCCAGCCCGGGCTTTGTGCTGCCCTGCCCCGGAGGGTGGCCTGGGGCTGCCGGCAGACATAGGGCCAGCTGTTTCTGACGGCAGAGTTAACGTTGTGTATTAACATTGAATATAACGTATGTGTGTGTTTAAATACACGTATATGTGTAAATAGATATCTGTAGTTATATTAAATCAAAGAATGTAATTTTACAGCAATGGATTTTTCTTGGCTGTAACCCAGTATTCTTATGTTTCTTTCAGTTATCACCATTCTAAATGTACCAGACGAAGTTTTTGTGAAAGTTGTTTATCAGATACTTTAAGAATTTGATGCTAACCGTGTTTTGCTTATTTCTTTGTTGTTCTTCACAAAACACTTCTTCAAAATCCTTCTATATCAATAATTATGTTTATATATGTGTATATGTTTTAAAAATAATAAATACTTTGAAATTTTAATTTTCTAATATTTATTCTGGCACCAATAAATTAACGTGATGTTTACTTTTTATGGTAGGTCGTAGAGGCCCAGAAACTGATATATAGTGTCACCTAGGAGTACTGTTAAGGCAGAATTCTTTCTTTTGTTCAGAACTCGTGACTTTGGCAAGTTTTGATTTTTTTTTATTCACTGCTTCTGATTCAAAAGTTACTGTGTTTTCATTAAAAAATTTGTATACCCAGTTGGAAATAAAGAGAGAAAATGTAATCCCACAATTATGAGAAAATTACAGGTAATACTTTGTCTCCTTCTACACACACGCACGCACGCGCGCACACACACGCACACACACGGATTTTATTTTTAAAAAATGGAAAATGGAAGATACTGTAGGATTAGTCAGCTTGGGCTGCCGTAACAAAACACCACAGACTGGGTGACATTTATTTCTCGTGGTTCTGGAGGTGGACGTCCGAGATCAAGGTGCTGGCCAATTTGGTTCCTGGTCAGAGCTGGGGTGCAGACGGCTGTCTTCTCACTGTCCTCACACAGGGGAGAGAGAGCTCTGGGGTCTCTTCCTGCCTTTATGACCTCATTTAACCTCTATCACCTGCTTACAGGCCCCCTCTCCAAATACAGTTACCGTGGGATTTGGGGCTTCAACATACAAGTTTTGGGGCAACACATCCAGTCTATAACACTATACATACTGTCTTACAAATGATTTATTAGCAATATACTGTGAATAACATTCCAGGTCATGAAATACTCTTTTACAGTATCATTTGTAGTGGCCACCTGGTGCTACCTTGTATGCAACATAATGTATTTAACTAACTCTTATTATTTCCAACAATGTTTTGCAAACAAACACAATATTTCAGAACACTGTTATAGATAAATCTTTGTGTTTATCTTTTATTACTCAGTCATTATCATTATTCAATATTTTATAATTATATAATTTATTAATGAAAAGTGAGACTATTTTAGCGTTTGTAATAAATACGGAAACTTTCAGCAGTATATTTAAGACTGCATTTACCAACAGCCAGCGGCCAACACTGATTTATGTATTCTCCAGTGACTTTACAAATATGTATAATGGTTTATCATTGTTTTGATCTGATATCTGGGATTAGTTATGATATTGCACAGTTTTTTCACATTTACTGGTTATTTGTATTTCTCCTTTGATGAAGAGTCTGTTCATCTCTTTGACAATTTCTTACAATTAAAAATATTAAAATTTTTATTGCAATTTAGTAAGTTATATAAAAAACAATTCAATGCAATGTCTAAGTGGGATTTAGTCCTAGAATGCAAGGTTGGTGTAACACCCCAAACTCAATCAGCATAATATACTGTAGGAATTAAATACAGTACAGAAAATATGATCATTTCTATGTATGTAAAAACAAAGCTCTTCCAGCTTTGCTCCTGCCTGTAGGAGAGTTCCAGTTTGTGCTTCATTTGCTGAGTCTTACTGAGCCTCTGCTATAGATGTAGCTGCCTGTGTCACAAATTTCGGTAACTGCATTTATGGGCAGGAGTACGGGATTAGTCTCCTTGGGCCTCGGGCCATGTCCGTGGGTCTCAGGTTGAACCTCCTTTCTTGGAGGAGAATATAAGATGGGTGGTGACTGAAGCCGGACTCACAGGAACAACCTTCATGCTGTGGCCATTGGCTGTTTGTCTCCCAGGTGTTGGACCCAGTTCTGGAGCCCCCCGGGGAAAGGCTGGCAGCCTGGGCAGCACATGGGCTCGTCAGGCGCTGCTCATCCAGGAAGAGCAGATGCCACCCACGCACAAGCTGACTTCCACGCTAAAAACAACGCCCACTGGGACCCACTGACGCTCCTGCTGTTACTCCTGCCTCTGCCACCAAAGAGGATGGGGAGCCTCAGGTTGTAGGGCAAATACCCCTGGCACTTCTGGGGCACAGCAAACAGGTTGCTTCAAGCCTAATTTAAATGCATTTTCTTGAAACCCAGAGAAACAACCATTGCCAAAGGGGAAGTCCCTTACCCTGAACATGCTGAGCTCCGAGAGGAACAGTCTTAGAAACGTGAGCAGGCTGGAGATCGTGTCCCCAGATACACCTAGTGACCAGAAAGGAGGGAGGGAAGGAAGGAAGGAAGGAAGGAAGGACATGAAACCTGGGAATACAGGAGGAGGAGGAAAAGACAGAGGTCTGCAGTTTGACCCAACTGAAAATTCAGAATTTATGTACACACATATATAATATAACATATATAACACAAAGATAAGATAAAAGAAGGCTGACTGGCTTTTGTGCCCCTTAAACAGAATTTCATCAAAATTTTAAAAATCTGTTCTTCATCCAAAGAAAGTAAAAATTTACAGAATGAGACACCATATTGGCAAAGCACATATCTGATAAGGGATTTGTATCTAGGTTACGTGAATAACAGCTGCAAATAACAATGAAAAGACAAGTCCCACTTTTTAAAAAATGGGCAAATGATTTGAGTGGACATTGCTCCCAAGATGATGTACAAATATCCAGTGAACATATGAAAAGCTACCTGGCAGAATTCACATCAAAACACTAGGAGGCTAAAACAAAAAGACAAAAACACACATTGGCAAAGATGCAGGAAACTGGAACTGTCATCCTTGCTTGTGGGAACGTAAAATGGTGCAGCCAGTTTGGAAAACAGCCCAGCTTTGGCGTTTTCTATAAATGGTAAACATGAAGTTACCATGTGATTCAATAATTCCACTCCTAGGTATATGTTCAGGAGAATTAAAACCATATGTCCACAAAAACACACAAGCATTATTCATAATATCTACTGTAAAATGGGAAAACAACCCAAATGTTCATCAAATGATGAATGGACAAATAAAATGTGTTATATCCATCCAAGGGGATATTATTCCACAATAAAAAAGCATGGAGTGCTTATGACAGCTACAGGATGGATAAACCTTAAAAATGTTATACTGAGCGAAAGAGCCCTGTCACGAAAGATTGTATGAGCCCATTGATGTTAAATGTCCGAGAGAGACACCTCTTCTCGGTAGAGACAGAGGTGCGTCGGTGTGGCCGGGATCCTGGAGGAGAGGGGGGTAAGGAGTGCGTGCTGACGGGGCGATGAAAACATCCTTACCGTTGGGGCAGCACAACCGTGAATACACCCAGAACAAACAAGAACCCACACGCAAATTGTGTGTTTTGAAAGGGTGGATTTTGTGGTATGTGGATCGTATCTCAATAAAGCTGTTATTAAAAGGGGGAAGACGGCACCTGAAGATACAAAAGGATGTGAAGCTCACTCATCACCTGAGAAATGCAAATTAGAGTGAGCTACCGCTTCTCTCCTAATTAACTGGGCAAAAAACGAGATGACACACTGGGCTGGTGAAGCAGTGGGGGAAACACTGTGCTGCACGGCCCATGGAACGAGAGCTGCTGCTAACCTTTTGAAGGAACATGTGGCAACATTTATCAACACTTCATGTGCGACTGCGTCCTGGTACAGCGATCCCTCTCCCAGGACCTTCCCCTGAAAATACATCTCAACAACACAGAACACAAATGCACAGGGTTACTGATTGCCTTAGTGAAACTGCAAAATATTGACAGTAACCTACATGTCCATACAATGGAGAGAAACTGAAGAAATGGCTGGGTCCACACCGTGGAATACTGTACTCTGAGCTGAGAGATAGAAAGGGATGTGTCATTAAGTGGGCCAAAACGTGTTTAAAAATGAAAGGAAGACACATGTCTCTGCGTGATTGTGTAAAACACACATAGAGTGGGGATAACCTGGGGGTTGGACAGCAGAGCTCGGGATGGATTTGGGGGTCTGGGGACAGAGCGGGGGCAGGGACACTTCCTTGAGTACACATTGTGGCTTATTTCTTAGCAAAAACTTGTTCATGGTAATTTTCTACATTACTGCCTTGTTCCCGTTTTTCCCAAACTCTGTCTTCTAATATGGACTCACTCATATTCACATTTCTTTATTTGAAAAGTTTACATTAATAATTCGACACCCTCTTTTCAGCCAATCACAGCAGTTCGTTTTGACCACACCTCCACTTTGCTTTAACACACTCCGTCCTCAGCATGTGTTAACATTTATTCTGATTTTCTTAAAGCAATAATGCTGGGGTGCAAACAGGGTTGTTTGCCCACACCTGCCACTCTCTCTCCCACCTGGAGGGGTCTTTGCGAATATAACAGTCGACACACCACTTTGCACTGAAATTACTCAGAGGGATTCCTCACAATCAAGTTTAAAAGTCACCTCCTGAGACTTCCCTGGCCCTGCAGCTTGGGTTGTGTGGCCCCCGTGTGCCCGGGAGGTCCCTGCTCTCCTGCCTAGCGCAGCGTTTACCCCGTGAATCGCGGGTGTCTCTGTGGGTCACCCCCTCCCAGAGCCCCAGGGCAGGCAGGAGGCGACCTCGCCCACTTGTGTCCACGTCTGCTGCATTTCCAGCAGAAGGCTCATCCTCAGGGAAAGTTCGTGAGATTTTGGAAAGCAACTGTCTTGCTAATTCTTTAGCTTATTTTCCCAGGACATACCAGCCTTGTTTATAATGAACAATTTTATTTTCTACTAAAGGTTTTTTTTAATCATAAAAAAATTGTCATAATGAGTTAATGTAATATTCTGAGTTTTTTTTCAGTGGGAAGAAGTAACAGGAAATGAAATCCTTATTACACAGCAGATGATGTTGAGAATTTGGATGAAAGCCGAGGGCTTGTAAATTAGGGGTATTCCTTCATGTCACCTGCTTAGTTATCAAACTGGGCCCCAGATTGGCAATTCAAATAGGCCTCACCCTACAGATCTACAGAGAGGGAAATTGATTGTAAGAAAGACTTTGCGTCGGCTGCCAAATTCTTAGGAGGAATCAGCCACTCCCATGAGAATCCCATTAATCAACTCTCCGGGCACAAAACACATTTGGCTTTGCAGCCTCCGTGAGATGATTTCAGTCTGGGTCATTTGCCATAGGCCAGTCAGTTTCTCCTGCTGCCACACATGGGTCCAGCCGTGTGACTGCTATCCTGGAGGAACAGGAGTGCATAACCAGGGTTGAAGCTTTGTTATTCCCTCTCGGACATCTACCCCGACCCACAGCCAGGACAGACCCCACATCTGACACCTGTCCAGCTTATCTGCACGTGACTGTCTGATGAAGCCCCTTGTCTGTGGCTGGTTACCAGTGGCCACCCTCTCCCAGCACAGGGGCCGGTGTCACCCACGCGTGGATCTACGTGATTAGGTTAAGTTATCTGAATTCTCTGAGTGATAGTGTCTCTGCGTATAGAATAACAATAGAAACACCTCAGTAAGTTGCTTTAAAGATTAAGTACCTTGATGTGCTTATTAACTGGGACCCTTTCCCCCAAGAAAGCCTGTGACACTTGGGGCCAGATCCATGTCCTACGGGCAGTGTCGAGGGGCTCTGCGCACCTGGGCGCCCTCCCTCCTTCCCGAGCCGACGTCACCCCGCACTCTAAGGGGTCTGTGCTGCGGGCCCCCCGTGGACCAACACCATTGCCCCCGGGCTCCTGCGGCGGAGAAAGTGGACCTGCCGCGGAAGGTGTTCCGGATCCACAGGGCCGTCCTCCCTCTCGTGCTGCCCGGGGCCTGCAGGGCCGGGACCCTCTGCTGTCTTCTCACTTCTCCTACAATGTTCTTGCCATTACACAACTTCCTGCTACTCACTTTTCTCATGGGTGGCCTCTAACTTAGGAGAAGGTGAACACTTTTGTTAACAATGCACTTTTCATGCACCTCCCAGTTATTTAATAATTACATGTGTATTGCAGTGGGATAAGGGAAATAATCTAAATGGTGCTAAATTCGTAACATCCAGTTGTTAATGAATGAACTAGAGTTACAGGTATCAACGTGGACAGACCACAAAGCAACAGTAAGAGAAAAACTGAATCGTTAAAACAATATGTTCTTCTTGGTGCTGTGACATGTTTTATTCTCACCTCAGAAAAAAAGTTCTCCTCTTAAGAGTTATTGAATGAATTTAGGCTCCTAGGAGGGCAAGAAAAATGCTTTCTGGTCAGAGTTTCCCATTCACAGCAGCTCAAACAAAGTAGGGTTTGACACATGAACAGAATGAATGAATGAGTAAGTGAATGAATGAGTGAGTGCGTGAATGAGTAAGTGCGTGAGTGCTGAATGAATGAATGATGAATGAGTGAGTTAGTGATTGAATGAGTGCGTGAATGAGTGAATGATGAATGAGTGAGTGATTGAATAAGTGAGTGAGTGAGTGAGCAAGTGAATGAGTGAGTGAATTAAAGGGTCCACTAGCAATGGAAGCTCATGGAGGAGCCCTCCCAGTACCTCTGACTCTTGAGGACGGTCGGTTAGGGTGAACAGAACAAGTGTCCCAGCCCCAGGAATGGGTTCATTGTGGCCACGTAGTCTTCGGGGTTTGGCTGGTGGGAAACAGGGGGAGTGAGCCTGGTACTTCAGCTCTCCCGCCCCACCGAGCTCCAAGCTGCTGTTAAGAGTGGTCGCTAAGGCAATGACATTAAAAATACACAGAAATAACTTAGTGATAATCAAAGGACAGTGTGAGCAGGTCAACTGATATTTTCTAGAGCAGATTCCGATGCACACGTCCGACTTGTTTCGAGTCAGGGTCCCAGGGGAACACAAACTCCATGATTCTGGCTCTGTCATCTGACAGCCCTTTGGTGGAAGGTCTTTCTTTCTAACCTGTTCATGTTCAAAAGTTGAAATTGTACTTATTTTGAAAAGAAATCCTGAGTAGTCCTACCTTTTTTAGTTAAAAAAGGAAAATTCTCGGTAGAGATCAAGAAAAGAGGAAAGAATTTACTGAGAGAGAAACAGATAAAGTTATGGTGGCAAAAAAAAGTGAAAGAATGAGAAGATGGAAAAATAATTATAATATAAATGAACGCTGCTTCTTCTTTTCAAGCTTTCTTTTAAATTCCATCATTTTTTCTTCCAATTGTGTTCACAATCCCAAAGGGTTTCCATGCTGTCCACACAAGCCCAAAGACACTGATATGCAGAAGGAATTTCAGGGAGTAGCTGGGTGGGGTATTCACCAAGAAAGAGACATTGAGAAACAGACGTATAATACATAATTAAAAATATATATATATACAATTAGATGTATATAAAAATTAAAGCAGAAAAATGTTTTTAATAGCTTTTTCAAGTACTATTTTTAAGTAAGGCATTTTTTCAAGGATTTATATAGCTTATGCCTTTAAAATGATTTTTTAATAGATTTTATTGGAGTATAATTGCTTCACAATGCTGTGTTAGTTTCTGCTGTATAACAAAGTGAATCAGCTGTACATACACATATATCCCCATATCCCCTCCCCCTTGAGCCTCCCTCCCACCCTCCATATCCCACCCCTCTAGGTGGTCACAAAGCACCGAGCTGATCTCCCTGTGCTATGCGGCTGCTTCCCACTAGCTATCTATATTACATTTGATAGTGTGTATATATGTCGATGCTACTCTCACTAGCCCCAGAAGACCTAAATAGACATTTCACCAAGGAAGACATACAGATGGCCAAGAGGCACATCAAGAGATGCTCAACATCACTAATTATCAGAGAAATGCAAATCAAAACTACAATGAGGTATCACCTCACACCGGTCAGAATGGCCATTATAAAATGATTTTTTTTTATGTTTTAAAATTGTGAATCACGGTGTCAGACAAGTTTTTAAAAACAGAAAAAAATCTCTGCTGAATAGCACCTCCCTAACCCAATTATTTAAATGTAATCCCATTCAAATGTATTTTTGGTCTTTTCTTATGTTTTTGTTGCTGTCTCGCTGTACCACACGCCTGTAATAGAATCAGCAAATCGCTATTAAGATGGACGCAGGTGAAAGGCCCTGAAACAGACGTTATCTTCCTGGAAAACGCGCCTTTTCTGGAGGGCAGGGTTCCCCCCTTCCCGGGCCTGGCGGCAGACTCACCGCGGCACCGGATCCCCAGGCAGGCGTCGCTCACATCACGCTTCACTCCGCGTGTGGCCGTGTCCGCGACGTCCTCCGGCGGCCGTGGTTGGGATGAAGGCTAAGGAGATTCTCCCCCGCCAGCCCCCCTCAAAGCCCCTGTCAGCCAGCCCGGGGACTCACCGGGAAGGGCGGCGGCTCGGGGACTGACCCGAGGGTGCCCGTCCCGCTCTGGGGTTTGCACGGGGTCAGGCTCGATCCCCGGTTCCTGCAAGAGTGATGGCGGGGGACGCGGGTCCGCTTTCCGAGGAGCAGCTACAGGGCTGGGGGCACCCGCGCCACAGGGCCCCCTGCGCATTTTAACAGGCTTGTTTTCCAGGTTTGGACGGGGGATCCGGTAACCAAGACTTGGCTCCCGAGTGAGGACTTAGGGACGCGGTGACCGGCCTACGGTTTTAGCTTAAGCCTTCGAGGTGAGTCACAGCCTCTACGAGACGGGTCACAGAGGAGGCTCAGGACTGATCCCAGGAGGCCGAGATTTAGGGGATCCGTGGAGGGGGGCGGTGAAGTCAGGCCCGGCGCCCCCAGCCCCTGCTGCCCCTGCGCCTGGTCACGTGACGGGGAGACCCTCGCCCCGACCTGGGCCGGGTTTCTCGTTCTCCACTGGAACCATTTTCCTCCCCAGCCCTTTCCATCTGCCTGTGAGCTCCTTATGGGGGGACCACGGGGCTTTCACTTCGGGGCCTGACACGGGCCTGGCACGTGGCTGGCTGCTGGGACAGCCACTTGAATGGACCCCTGAAACAGAGAATCCCTGGCCGAGTGCCGCTGACCACCCCTCCAGCCCGTGCCCCCTTTCTGGCCCTGCGTTGTCTTTTCAGGGCCCCAGATTTTCTGGGCCTCTGCTCCCAGCCTTCTGTTTCCCCATCTCAAAAACTGGCTAAAAGCATCAACTTCTGTGGATTTGTTGGGAGAATAAGGCTGAAGTGTTCCTAAGAGTTCTCAGCACTGGAATTCTTTTCTTTTTTCTTTCCATTGTATGGATATGAGATGGCGGATGATAATTGAATTAATTGTGGTGATCGTTTCAGAAATACATGAGTGAAACCATCAAGCTGTACCCCTTAAACTTACACAGAGATGTACGTCAGTCACATCTTATAAAACTGGAAAAAAGAGGACACGGCTGGTATTACTTTAATAGGTGTCTCCAGAGGGGTGACCCGCCTTGCTGCTTGTCACGCACCTGAGGCTGAGGGCAGGTCTCCTTGCGGATAGGAGAAGGGGGTGTTTCTGGGGGTCGGGGGCGCTGAGAAGTTCCAGGCACTGAGCTGTCCAGCCTCGCTTCACATCACACCGCTGGACCTGATCACACCGCTGGACCCGATCACACCGCTGGACCCGGCACTCCTCTCGTCCTGCGGTGGGTCAGCCATTCCTGGAAGCGTCTCCATGGCTAGAAGAACTCTGGAGAAAGAGGGCAAAATGCTCTATGCCAGGAAGATGCCCAAAAAAGCGTTTTCTGGAAGCTAGCTCCTGCCTTGTTTCTATTTTTAAAAGCAGAGATTGCTCTTTGGAGACACAGACGCGCGGGGACCAGCCCTGGAGGGGAGGGGACCGCTGTCTTCACAGGCCTCCGCCTCCACACCCACCGGGACCTTCCCATGTGAAGAAACAGAAGGAGACGACTTAGCGGGAGAGCGCCCCGCTAACGTTAGGGCTGGAATGAAGCTCGGGCGTGAGGCCCCGTCCTTCTCTGTAGTTTAAGCAGGTTTTCATGTCCCGTCATCCTTGTTCATCTCAGAGAACACGTCACAGTGACATTACGGAGGGATTCAGAGCCTCATAAGAAATGTAAAGTAAAATCCTACATCACACGGTCTCTGAAATGGGTCTTGTTTAAAAAGCAATAATTTTGTTTCCTCTGATTCTGCATGTGTGTCGTGGGACACGGGCTTGAGTCAGTGACAGGACCATCCTCTTAATTTTTGTCCCATTAAGTACACAGTGCCTTCCAATGGCTTGTTCTAGAAAACTGCTGTGATACTAAGGGAAAGAGAAAATGTTATTTATATAAAGTTCATTAGTTGCATCACACTTATTTCCAAAAATGATTGGAGATGATTTATATTTAAAATATATGTAACATGAACATACAGACACACAGTGTGAAAAGTAGTAAAATGTCTGTAAGCCTTCAGCATCGCTTTATTTGGGGCCTTTGTTTTCCTTTGCCTGGGTCATCCTAATGCCCAGCGGAGCACTCCTCTGCCGCAGTCCCTTTCCTTTCTAATCTCGGTGCCACCGCTCTTCTTAAACACGTAAGCGGTCGGGTCGCTTCTCCATGTACGTTCACCCAGCGTCCCTAACTTTCTGCAGGGCGGACTCGGACACCTGAGTGCCTCCGCAGCACCTTCCAGCGCCCGCCGTCCCCCTGCAGCCCCAGCGCCAAGCATCCCCTGAGCCTGCTGTGCTCACTGCCTTCTTCCCTATCTGGTCAAATAGCTCAGCATTTTTTAAATCAGCAGATTTTTTAAAAAGTATTTCCTCACCTAGCGTCCGGAGCCTTTTAGTAAAGGATTAATTAATAAACAAGTAAGAAATGCTGGTCTCCTAACACTGCTGATACAGCTAAACCGACAAGCTCCTGCCCTCGTGTGTCGGGGCACAGAGGAGGAGACGGGCACACAGAGTGTCACACGGCATCACACGGAGTCACACACTAGGGTGAGAGCAACTCGGTCATCCTCTTGACTTGTTAGTAAGACAAGAGATTATTTAAAATGTAGAAAGAAAATTTGAAACTTTTATTCCATCTAAGAAGTAAAATCTGTGAATAACGCCACGATCCACGCTTGACTTCGGGGAGACAGCCAGCTCCCGTCTCCACAGTGAAAGCCCTGTGTCAGGCTGGCCTCATGATCGCTAAAGCATGTGGTGCCTCTTTGTCAGCCAGCAAGGACCGGGTGCTTCCTGAGGCACTTGCCAGGATGTGTATCATCTCTTGTCAAAGACCATCTGAGACAGGGCTTTCTCAGGTAGGACCCTCGGGACAGGCTAATCCTTCATTTCTCTAGTTTCTTTGAGCTCAATCTGATATCATCTTAAATCATCAGAAAGAAACATACTTCAGATGGCATTAACTTGGCTCCCTGTAGAAATGCTGTCACAGAATCGCAATTCAACATGTGCTTTTAGATCGAGGGTCATTCGTGCTGAGGAGCCGTGTCCAGAGAACATCTGTGCATCTGCTGAACAGCCATGGCAGAAGCCTCTTGACTTCCTTTGTGCACAGAGACTCATGGTGCATTCATCCCAGAATTCAGAGCAGGAAATTTAGACAGGACATTATCTATCTATCTATCTATCTATCTATCTATTCATCCATCTATCCATCTACCTCTCTATTTCTATCTCTCTGCCATTCCTGCACCCACTTATTTAACCCACACATGTTTGTGTAGCCATAATTCTAGGGGGCCCAGCTGCTCACTGGAAATGCGCTGGAATGAAAGACGCCCTGGCATTGAGGAGCCTGGTGACTGTCGGAGGAGGAGTGGGTCAGGAAACCACAATGCTCTGAGTCCTTTACTAGCAAACCAGCTGACTCATGGAGCTAGATGGTCCTCTCTGTAAGTGGAACGAGGCTGCGGCAGGGACGGGCATCTTGACACAGCGGCATGCGGGCAGCCCACACCCCCCCTAACTTACTATCCACATGGCTACACACTCTTCCTGAAGGGTCCCAACATGTAGAACTGACAAACCACACAGATATCTAATTTACATGGAACGGGAAACAAGGCATTGGAGTTACCTCCCCACATAGTACGTTACACGTGCTACTTTCCCAGGACAAAACTCTGATAAAATCCTCTACATCCCGTTTATAAATTTCATTGCTATTTAACTTCACACAAAAGAAATATTATTTTGAAATTTTCTGAGATCTTCAAGGAAAGTATTCTAGTCGATGCACATCTTATTCAGCATGCCACAAATCCTCAGAGATGGTAACATACAGGAAACACGGCCTCTTCATAACATGCGTATACTTCTCCTTCCTCCAAACCGTCCATTGCTCAGTCCTCATGTCTCCAGCATGTTTGAAGAGAATGAATTATTTATACAGGTGGTTGTTGGAAATGAAACACCCTTCAGAAGTGAGACTAAGAACTGTAAATCTGCAGAGCAGGAGGGATTCCTGTGCCCTCGTTCCAGAGACTGCGTCTTCTAATACTGTCGATTTACGACACCACACGAGGTAGGGTTCTGGGGTGCCTCAGCGGATTCAAGAGCCTCCAGCAATTTTCTAAAGTAACCGGTGCACAAAAACTGTCATTGTGGCAGAGAGGTACAGCTACAGAAAATCACAGTCTCATTTTAATTTGAAAAGCTCCCCCCATGTTAATTTATTGTATGGACGGCTTTATAGGAAATAAGCTTTTAAACTAAAAAAAATCATTTTATCTGCCAAAATCACACGCTTCCAAACTTCCCACCAGGCACCTGCACGATGTTTGACAGACGCCTTACGCAGAACCCAGCTTCTGCTGGCGGCCCGGAGCTTCTGCCCACCACCCCTCCGTCCCGTTGCTGGAAGTTGCACAAAGCAGACTCGGCACGGCAAAGGCCCGCTTCTCACTCACGAGGCACCTGGTCACGTGCTGATCATGCTGGGCTCTGCTCGGACGCCCCTCGGAAGGGCTGCAGGGGCTCCACCAGCCGGAACGTCAGCCACTGAGAGCATCAGGTCCTCGGGTCAGTGGCAGAGGGAGGAATGAGCGGGGAGGCTCCCAGGCTTCCAACCGCTTGGCCTGGAGCCGAAAGGAGCTACTCCCCCGATGGTGCCGGAACCCATCCTCACGGGGCCCTCTCCTCGGATCTGAGTTCTCGTCCTGCTTTGTGATGGCCGTCATCGTTTTCTATGAATCTTACTTACGTGTGAGTTCGGTGGTATCTACTCTGGTTTATAAGGACTCGGATTTAAAGAATCAACAACAGTTCGCCATTGTATTTACACTCTTGGGAAACTGAGGTCAAACTTCCCCTCCACCATCTGGAAGGTGTTGGTAAGTCAAGTTTCTGGATAGAGGTTCAATTAACAGAAAATTTACAGAGTGTGATTTCTGAAGATTATAGCCTTAGGCTCAAAGTCATAATATCTCAGGGATGCACTTTTGCTTCAAATCAGTCATTCACAACCTCTCTCTCTTTCACACACACACACGTACACAGATGCACACACATATACACACATGCACACATACACACCGGGGACCAGTGAATCACACACACAAGGATCATTTGTTCATCTGCCCAACGTCTGTCTTCCCCATGTGACTGTGCTCCAGAAAGGCAGAAGTTTTTGACCCTTTGGATTTTTCCTGCCACATGCCCTACACCTAACACAACAACATCTGAAAAGTGTTTGTTGAATAAGTGAATAAATGCAAGCAAATAAATGAATTAATGGGTCCTCGTTTCTAACCCAATGTTCAAAGTGGATTTACGAGCAGCACCAGCTCTTAACTGCGGCCGCCTTGAGCCCACCTCAAGTCCTCTACAGACTTGAAATAGAGGCCACTTGTACAGGTCAGACGACCCTCGGGGACATGGGGTCTTTGCTCCTTGAAGCTCCACCTGAGGGAATGAGAGTACCTTTTATAAGACAGTCTGCAGGGTCTTTGAACGTCTCGGGGTATCTTGAATCATGGTGACAGCGTGCATGTCCACAAGGTCACTCACATGGTACAAACTTGTAACATGTAAAATATCCTGGTTGGTCATAAGCAGTGAAGGTGGCCACACAGCAGGTTTTAATGCAGGGAAGGCATCAAGCTGAAACATGTTCACACAGCCTCACAAGAGATCCACGGGGAAAGCAACAACAACAGGAAAAGGAAAACAAGCAAAACTCGCACAGATTTTGCCAAAAATTATATTTTTAAAACACCTATTTGGAGAAGGAACAGCACTATTGGAATTAGCCTCTGGCTGATTAGCCTCTTTCGTGCTACGACTTACTCCAAACCCCATGGAGGCAGAGGCTAAAATAAAAGCCAGTTATGATTGTAAAGAAGAAATAAAATGAAATATTAGGCAGAATTCTTGGAACTTGAAATGGGCAGATTCTTTCATCCACTTCTCCCTTCAAGCCTCCATTGACTACATGTTTAAAAGGAAGTCCTACTTCATCTCCCTCCCTTGTCCTTTTCCCTTAAAATTATGGTGGCTTAAAACTTCCACCTTATAAGATATCTTTGGTTTCATCTCTTAGAAGGTCCCCTCACACATGTTTAAATACAGATCACGTGCAGAGCCTTTGGCTATAGTTGCAGATTAACTAAAAGCTATTCTGCAAAACTCTCCTGAATTCTGGCAAAGTTTGACACACGTCTTTTTTCATGTTCGGTGGCCATGTAGCCAAACATCCACTGGACACTCATTCCATAATGTGATATGGTCCATTTACCTAAACGCTGGACCACTGCAGTGTTACTGATTTAATTAATGATTGATTAGGAGTCAGGCTCTGTGATGAGTGTTACTCTGGAGATTGGAAGGAAGTGGCATGGGCAAAGAATATATTCAGAAATTAGAATTTAAAGTCAGTGGAGAATTAAGTGAAATAAATTATTATGTTCACAAATTTAGTCTTTAATGTATGGATTAATATTCATTCATTATTAATTTCTAACAAAATAGAATCTTTTCATATTCTGTTTCTACCCTTGAGCTTGTAATAATGATCCACATGTCACATCTTCTTTATCCATTCCTCTGTTGAAGGACACTTGGGTTGTTTCCATGTCTTGACTACTGCGAATATTGATGCTGTGGTGAACACGGGAGTGCAGGTATATCTTCAAGATTCTGATCTCATTTCCTTTGTATCTATACCCAGAACTGGTGTTGTGGATCATATGATAGTTCTATTTTTAATTTTTTGAGGACCCTCCATACTGTTTTCCACAGTGGCTGCTCCAGTTTACATTCCCACCAACAGTGTACGAGGGCTCCATTTTCTCCACGTCTTCATCAACTCTTGCTGTCTCTTGTTTTTGATAATAGCCATCCTAACAGGTGCGAGGTGAGATCTCATTGTGGTTTTGATTTGCATTTCCCTGATGATTAGTGATGTTGAGCACTTTTTCATACACCTTCTGGCCATTTGGATGTCTTTTTTGGAAAAATGTCTATGCAGGTCCTTTGCCCATGTTTTAATTGGGTTATTTGGTTTTTTTGCTATTGAGTTGTAGGAGTTTCTTATGTATTTTGCATATTAACACCTTATCAGATATTTGGTTTGCAAATATTTTATCCCATTCCATACATTGCCTTTTCGTTTAGCTTCCTTTGCTGTGAAGAGCTTTTTAGTTTAATGTAGTCCTACTTGTTTATTTTTGCTTTGTTGCCTGTGCTTTTGGTGCCATATCCAAAGAATCATTTTCAAGACCAATAACAAGAAATATTTTCCCTATGTTTTCTTCTAGAAGTTTTATAGTTTCAGGTCTTAAGTTTAAGTCTTTAATACATTTTGAGTTGATTTTGTGTATGATGTGGGATCCAATTTCATTCTTTTCATATGGATACCCAGCTTTCCCAGCACCATTTATTGAAGAGACTATTCTTTCCACACTGTGTATTCTTGGTGGTCAATTCCACTCCTTCTGTAGTTCTTTGAGGGGTCATTAGTGAGTATTAAGTTGACTGTCTTAAAATGTGTTTATCTTACCATCACCTTTGAATGATAACTTAGTTGGGTATAGACTCCTAGGACAGCATTTTTTTTCCTTTGTAATTTACAGGATATCGTTACATTGCCTTCTGGTCTTTACTGCTAATGAGAATTCTACTGTTAGCTTAACTATCATTTCAAAGAGAAACATAACTAACCTGTCTTTTCTCTCTGGTTCTGGTTACAATTTTCACTTTGTCTTGGATGTTCTGAAATGTTCCTAGGATAGTGTTAGGTATGGATTTGTCTTTATATGATCCCGCGCAGGACGTTGCGTGATCCCTCAGTCGTGTCCTTCCTCCTTCTGGACGCTGAGCAGCATTGTCTGTCCCCAGCCCTACTCCTCCTTCAGTTCCTATTCCATGCGTATGCAGGACTGGTTATGGCTGTTCGATGCGTATGCAGGACTGGTTATGGCTATTCGATGCGTATGCAGGACCTGTTATGGCTATTCGATGCATATACAGGACCTGTTATGGCTATTCGATGCATATACAGGACCGGTTATGGCTATTCGATGCGTATACAGGACCTGTTATGGCTATTCGATGCGTATACAGGACCTGTTACGGCATCCTCACTAGCCCTTAACTTCTCCTTCCTGTTCCCCCCTCTGTCTCTGTTTCACATTAAAAGATCTCCGAATTATGGAATTCTCTTTTTGGTTGTGTCTAGAATAAAGTTTATATTTTCATTCAACTTTTATATAAGTGAGTATAGGTATATTTTCTTTCTAAAATATCTTTCTTGTTCTTTCTCTTTATAGACACTTATTTTATGACACGGGAGTTCTATCCCTTTAAATGTTTTTGAATTCTTCTCATCCTTATTTTTAATTCTCTTTCAGGTTATTGTTCCATTTCTAGAATGTATGGGAAAATTCACTGTATTATTTCATTGGATGTCTCTCTTTATTAACAGCTCATTTTCTTCAGTTTTTTTTGTTTTGTTTTGTATTTTTTGGTATTTATTCTGTCCCTTGTATTTTTTAAACAATGCTGCTTTATTTAATTTATTTTTCTTGTTAGAGGATCCTTTAGCAATTATAAAATGCATACATCACCATATTATATAAATGTAATGACACTTTACAGATAGAAACCTTACCTTAGCTCCTTCTCATCTTTTGTACTGTCATTGTCCTAGATTTTCTTTCTACCTATGTTGTAATTCCCAGGGGTATTGTTATAATTTTTACTTTAAACATCCACTGCCTTTTATAAACAACAGGAAAGAGGGAAACAGCAACTCCTCCACACGCATAGCTATTATTTTTGGCACTCTTTAATCTTTAATTAGATCTGATTTCGATCATTTTCCTCCAGCCTGAAAAACTTCCTGAAGCATTTATTATGATTTGGATCTGATAGGAACATTCTCTCATCTTTTGTTATCTGAAAATGTATTTTTTCTCACCTTCCTTTGAACAGTGAAGAATTCTAGCGTGTGTTTTTCTTTTGACGCCTTTGCTTTCGATGATTTAGACTCTTTCCTTGACGGCCTCTGGCCTCTGAGCTCGGGTGAGAAGGGCTGTGGGAAGGTGGCTCTGGGCTACTCGGGGAGGTGGGGAGAACTGTCTTCGTCCTGAACTGGACCAGAAGGTTCCAGGCCCCGTGGTACTTATAGGAATAGCCCCTCTAGAAGTAAACGGCGTCACCCTGCGGGTGTACAACCCCTGAGGCCCTACAGCTCCAAGTCTCTAAGTGGAAAGTGGTGGACCCTTAGGCACACTGGGCCGTACAAGGAACATCTTCAGATGGCCACGCGGGTCTCGGGGTCCCCAATGGCTGTTTCCCAGTCTCCCGTGTGCTCAGTGCTGAAGGCTGTGCGCAGAGACGTCCCGTCACTCACAACCTCACCCCACACCTCCCACTTTCCTTGGCCAGCTGTGCTGCCCAGGGCTTGCTGGGCTGCCTCGCAGTCCTAGGAGGTGATTTTGAATTTTTACCTTTTTCCTTAAGGTCTAGACGCAAGGCTGACCATCAGTGCTGGCAGCCGTGTCTCCTTCCTGGGGCAGCTCGGTTCCATTTGGGTCCCGGAGGAAGGACTCAGATGGGTCTCCCGTGACAAAAAGTCAGAGAAAAGAAGGAGACGCTCTTCCCCACTCCTTTCCTCTGATTCCACCCAAAGGCTCCCGGGGTACCTGAGCTGCATCGGAGCTCCTTAGAGATTAAAACACACGCTCAACAGTTGATAATTACAATTTTTAAAATGATAATTATAATAATAGCGACATCAAATTGAAAAACACATTAATTTATTTACTCCTCAACCTCCTCGCTCATGAAGCAGGTGTAACAGGGCAAGTTTCTGATTCCAGATATTCTTATTCAAATAACCATATTGTTTCCACTGTGATACCCTTTGAGTGAGGGTGTGATTAATTTAGATTAATTATGAACAAGGTAGTCTCTCTTTATCTTTCTGACCTCACTTGTTTTCTTCATTCATGACCCTCCGGAATTTGCGGGGGTCATAAAAAGGAAGGAAGGGGAGACTGTGGTCCTTTTATCCACATGAAATTCTGCTGACGTTGCATTTTGTTTTTTAAAGACACAATCCCTCACCCCACTCCTTATCTTCTTGCTTTCTGGAGCAATCCCCAAACACGTAATTCTCCTGTAACAGCCAAACTGAACTGAGGATACGAGCTGAACTGGGACGTACAACCTCAATCTATAAACCAATTCTCAGCCGTGAGGGTTTCTGGGGAGTGCACCTGCGCTCTCCTCAGAAAGTTCTTCTTGTGCCAGAAACGTGGGAACAAGTTTTCCTTGAAGACACAGCTGCCAACGGATGAGGAGTCTAATTTCAAGCTAGGTTTTACGATGTTACTATCACAGCTGACCAGGGTGCAGGGTGGGGCCTGGAGTCACAGGTGACACTCAGAAGGAAGGCGGGGAGCCAGCGGACATTGTGGTGTTTCTAAAGGATGTCCTCTCTGGCCCCACTGTCACTTTTTGGGGATCCGAGGTCAGAGCCAGAAGGCAGAGCAGAGGGAAGGCCCTGGAAGGCAGAGAAGAGCCAGTGCCAGGCAGCGGGAGCTGGTCCTGCAGGACCCCGAGTAGCGGCCTCTGAGGGACGGTGCGCAGGGGCCGGGCAGCTGAGGTTCCTCAGACACCAGGTGTGAGCGGACAAGCCACCAGCTCAGCACAGGTGAGGGCGGCAAGCAGGACGCACCTGCCAGGTAAACGGGGACACCTGCTGGAAACCACGTGTGCATCTGGCTGCTGTCTGTGCTGCTGTTTCCACACTGTGCCATGGCACAGCTAGGTTTTTATACGTCATAACTTATTCTCAAAGCCCGACGGCTGCTGGTAAGTATAATTATTGAGTCACGCAGTGTTTAATTTAATTTGATAAAGAAAGAAGACAAAGGGCTGCTTCAACCAGAAATGGGTTTTGCTTTGTTCTTATGAAACAGCACTTTCCCACATTTGTGCTTATTTACACTCGCTCCTTATTCATTAACCAAACTTTTATCGAGCACCAGGTGTCTTCAGGTTTGGGTCCTGGAGTCACACCGTCACCATGGGAAGGGTGGTGTGTTCCTTGCTCTTATGTCCTGCTTAAGGAGAAGAAAGGGCGTAGAAGTTAAGGAGCTGCCCGTGGCCACTCCTCGTAAGTGGAAGGTGGGGCTTAAAAACAGGGTCTGTCAGTCCCACAAACTCATTACTGTAACCCAGATTGTTATTAAAAACCTAAAGTTACTTAGAGAAAAATGATAAGGAATTCCCCTGGTGTCTAGTAAGAAGACAATCCATTTACCATGACCACCTGCGTCTGAATCGTCCACGGTCTACACAGAGAGCGTCTGTGGGGTGTGGATGGCCCACAGGGTTATGAGGAAGATGTGAGGGTCTGGAGGGCAGGGAAGCAGGAGCAGCAGCAGACCATTTCTGTCGTCTACACGGTGCCAACCCTGGTGCCAGGCACACGCCATTCTGCTTTCAAAACGTGCAAGAAAAGTAACTCAGACTCTTTCTGATTCTAATTAGCACTTCCCAAGCATCCAACTCTCTCTCTGTCCCTGAGAGGCATGGAGACATGGGGCCAAGTTAAAGAGATCAATGAAAAATCAAAACCCAGTCTCAGATGAAATCTCTACCAATTATTCCAAGTGACACACAGATCATTGCGTTTCCATGTAACCGAACGATGGGAAGTGATTTCAGATGCTTGTAGCTGAGTCTTTATTTCCTTATCGACGGTGTTTCAGGATGACCAAGGGAACCAAGCTTGGCAAGAAGCAAGAGGATCTTTGTTCTGTTCTCGCTGATGCGGCCACCAGCTGGGGCGAGGGGGTGAAGGGCACTCGCATGTTCTAAGGGTCCCTGTTATTAGCGCATCCCAGGATGGCGTCAGCAGTGCTCTGTGAAGGGTGAGCTGGACCCCGGGTCCTTCACGGAGGAAGGACCTGCTAGGGGTTGTCCTCTTTGTGAAGCCAAGGAGAGTCCCGGATGCTTACGGATTTACCGCTGGGCTCAGGGACTCACAGTGTTGTCAGGGGTTTAATTCATGTTCTCCAACAAGGGTCATGCAAGTTAAAGTACAGTGTGTCCCCTGGAAAGGGCAGAGTCCATGGGAATCAGCAAAGACCTCCTGGGGGGACGATGCAAAGTGGGTGGGGAAGCAGCACCAGTGCCGACCCAGATCTGGATCCACATGAGAGGGAGGTGGGGATGGGGATAAAGATGGAGGTGGGGATGGGGATGGAGGTGGAGGTGGGGATGGGGATGGAGGTGGAGGTGGGGATGGGGATGGAGGTGGAGGTGGGGATGGGGTTGGAGGTGGAGGTGGGGATGGGGATGGAGGTGGAGGTGGGGATGGGGATGGAGGTGGGGATGGGGATAAAGATGGAGGTGGGGATGGGGATGGAGGTGGAGGTGGGGATGGGGATGGAGGTGGGGATGGGGATAAAGATGGAGGTGGGGATGGGGATGGAGGTGGAGGTGGGGATGGGGATGGAGGTGGAGGTGGGGATGGGGATGGAGGTGGAGGTGGGGATGGGGATGGAGGTGGAGGTGGGGATGGAGGTGGAGGTGGAGGTGGGGATGGGATGGAGGTGGAGGTGGGGATGGGGATGGAGGTGGAGGTGGGGATGGGGATGGAGGTGGAGGTGGGGATAGAGATGGAGGTGGAGGTGGGGATGGGGATGGAGGTGGAGGTGGGGATGGGGATGGAGGTGGAGGTGGGGATAGAGATGGAGGTGGAGGTGGGGGAGGGGATGGAGGTGGAGGTGGGGATGGGGATGGAGGTGGAGGTGGGGATAGAGATGGAGGTGGAGGTGGGGATGGGGATGGAGGTGGAGGTGGGGATGGGGATGGAGGTGGAGGTGGGGATAGAGATGGAGGTGGAGGTGGGGATGGGGATGGAGTTGGAGGTGGGGATAGAGATGGAGGTGGAGGTGGGGATGGGGATGGAGTTGGAGGTGGGGATAGAGATGGAGGTGGAGGTGGGGATGGGGATGGAGGTGGAGGTGGGGATAGAGATGGAGGTGGAGGTGGGGATGGAGGTGGAGGTGGGGATAGAGATGGAGGTGGAGGTGGGGATAGAGATGGAGGTGGAGGTGGGGATGGGGATGGAGGTGGAGGTGGGGATAGAGATGGAGGTGGAGGTGGGATGGGGATGGAGTTGGAGGTGGGGATAGAGATGGAGGTGGAGGTGGGGATGGGGATGGAGGTGGAGGTGGGGATAGAGATGGAGGTGGAGGTGGGGATAGAGATGGAGGTGGAGGTGGGGATAGAGATGGAGGTGGAGGTGGGGATGGGGATGGAGGTGGAGGTGGGGATAGAGATGGAGGTGGAGGTGGGGATGGAGGTGGAGGTGGGGATGGGGATGGAGGTGGAGGTGGGGATGGGGATGGAGGTGGAGGTGGGGATGGGGATGGAGGTGGAGGTGGGGATAGAGATGGAGGTGGAGGTGGGCATGGGGATGGAGGTGGAGGTGGGGATAGAGATGGAGGTGGAGGTGGGCATGGGGATGGAGGTGGAGGTGGGTGTGGGGATGGAGGTGGAGGTGGAGGTGGGGATGGGGATGGGGATGGAGGTGGAGGTGGGGATGGGGATGGAGGTGGAGGTGGGGATAGAGATGGAGGTGGAGGTGGGGATGGGGATGGAGGTGGAGGTGGGGATGGGGATGGAGGTGGAGGTGGAGGTGGGCATGGGGATGGAGGTGGAGGTGGGTGTGGGGATGGAGGTGGAGGTGGGGATAGAGATGGAGGTGGAGGTGGGGATAGAGATGGAGGTGGAGGTGGGCATGGGGATGGAGGTGGAGGTGGGGGTGGGGATGGAGGTGGAGAGGGAGGGGGAGGGGAAGGGGGCATCCCACTCTGCAGGCACACACCCCACGTTCCCAAGGACAGCGTCTACTTCCCGGGCCTTTTCTCACTTGTAAAATGGAGTTAATAGTGGCCCCTGCGTAAGCGAGATGATTTGCTAAAAGCGTTTAGCACAACGTAGCGTGTATGGAAAGTACCAGGGGATGTCAGCTCAGGGGGTAAAGGCGCACATGCAGTTGGTCGAGGGCCGGGTAATGGAGGGTCTGGTGCGCCCTCGAGAGCACGTACGCCGTTCCGTGGGCAGCCGTGAACTGGTAAGAAAAACCACAACCGAAGGGACTGTGTGGTCAGAGCTTTTCCTGGGAGCTGGCTCGGCATCACGGGAGGCTCAGCAGGGTCTGTATACAGCAGGCCAGTGGGAAGGGCAGGTCGCACAGGGGCACAGGGACGGGCTGAGGTCCAGGAACCGAGGGTTTTCCCCTGGGGACTGAAGGCAGGTGATGGAGGGAGACAGTTAACCCTCAGATCAGCTCGTGCTCAGAGAGGAAGTGAGGCTCCTCCTTCCAGCCGAACGCGCACCTGGCGATTCAGTGACCAGGTGGGGCGTCTGTCCCTCACCTGTCACCTCTGCCCAGGCAGCCAAGCCCAACTTCTCAGCTGTGGGGCAGGGGTGGGCTGGCAGCCTCCAGGTGGCATCTTGACTCAGCCGGGCTGTCAGGACCCCTGACGGGGGAGACTCTCCTCCGTCTCACCGTCGAAGCAGTCTCACCTCCTTAAGTTAAATCATCCTGGCTTTTGCTTTAGAAATCCTGCTGCAGAGTCTCCTGCACGGTAGAAATTTGCCCTAACGCCTTCAGTAAATATCCGTCATTTGTGGAAGCAATTAAATTTTAAGGCAGTGAAATACTTCGGACCCAAATATTTGAAATCGAGGCAAAGGGTGCTTCCTGATGGGGTGTGAGGGACATTTCCCTCCCCCTCCATCCCCAGCACCACATATAACCGCCCGCCGGGAGGCTGCTGGGTCCCCAAGCTTGGCTGCTTCTGCCGGGAAGGGATTTACCTCTTTCCTGTGAGCATTCTTGTGAAATAGCGGTTCATCTCCTTAGACCAGGGGCTCCTTCGAGATAACAAATGTTTCAGCTCATTAGGTGAATTTCTCCTTCACTGGGTTTCATTTCATGAACATGTCTGGGAAGCCGTGCACTTTAATGAAAGGTTTTTCAGGGATGCTTGGAGACTGACATTTTAAGGAGAAATAGGAAAGATTTGGCAGCTCGCAGCTTGTTTACATCATTTTTTTCTATTGATTGTTGGGACTTCACATGAGAAGAAGATCAGTTCAAAAGACTAATGAACTTGACATTGATCTTGGACACAGGATGTGTTCTGAGCACTTCCCAGAGGAAGCGGGGACCTCGCAGACCTGCCTCTCAGGCCCCCTGAACTGGGTGGAGGGTGTGATGGGTAGAATCTTCCCAGACTGGGGAAGACATGTAACAGTGGATTCCATAATGCCCCGGAGGGAAGGGGAAGAGGCACAGGGCGTCTGCAGTCACAGGGAACATGGAGATTCTGGCAAGTGGCCAATGAGAAAATCAAGTACAGGACGATGGGGCCCGGAGTCAGCAGCAAAAACATCTAAGCCGGTCTTAGCAGCCATCGCAGAATTAAGGTATATCTGTGGCATTTTGTTCAATTTGGGGCAGCGTGTTTTAAAAGGGAAGTGTAAAACTGGAATATGTACTGAATAAAACAACAAGGTGGTGAGAGTTCTCAGAATCTTGTCCTCTGAGGACTATTGATGGAACTAGATTGTTTGGCTTTGAAATTAACAAAAAAGCCTTGAGGGGCAAAGTGAGGGTCACAGTTGGGTCAAGAGAACTGTTTACAAATATATAAAGCTATAGGGTAGAGGGTGGCTCAGCTCTTTGAAGTAACAGGACTGCAAGGTGAAAGATGAGAAGTGACCAATGTCAGCTCAGAGCTGCTCAACTGGGCGCCAGCCACGGCGGGGTGGGCGGGTTCCATTGGATGCCGCCGGGCGGTCACACCCGCACACATTCTCCAGTCGCATAAACCGCAGATACTTGCATTCTGACCACCTAACTAACAGCTCCATTATATAAGAAAAGGTGCTCCTTAAAAATATGGAAGTAGCAAAGTAATGTCAAAAAAGTAAATACACTCATATATTTATATTTTACATAAGCTACCAGAGCACAGTGCATGGGAAAATGCTTCTCTAAAGACACGTACTCATTGGAATCAGCTGCGTGGGGAGTTTAGCGACATAGACTTCAGGCTGAAAATTCAATCTGGAGTCAATCTCCCCTGTACGTGCCACTCACTCTTCGCTTAGGGTTCTGTTGCAACTTTCATGTCTGTTAACATAGATAATTGCATATGCAAACACCTCATTCAATGACCTGAAAGAATCACCAGGGGGTGCTTTAAATTCTGTGGTTTCTCACTTTTGATGGGTACAGGGACCATCACAGTGGAGAAGCACACCCCCTTGCCTCCCTCATTCGGGCTCACAGCCGCGGCTGCACACTTTTTTGCCCCCCCTCCCAGCCCCCCGCCTCGCTGTGCGCACAGCCCTTGCTCCCAGGCTCTCAGCACACATCTGCCATGTGTGGAGCTATCCCACGGTTAACAGGCTTTTGCTACATCTGGGTGACCTGCATAAGTGGCGGCCGAGTGTATTTTCATTCCTTTAGAAATGGAAACAGGGGCTGGCTCGAGATCATGTTCTCTGAGACTGAAGACAACTGGATAGATTTTGATACTTAGATGCTGTGAATAATTCTGTGGACAAAATCAGCATAATTGGAAGCAGACGTGGACCAAGCACCGTGGCATCATCTTACAGTCACCCCAAGATCTGTGCTTCTGCCAGACCACGTGATGGCCATGAGCGGGTCCCATGTGCCCCGTTTTACCAGCTGTCCTAGAGCCCAGCCGCCTCCCCGCTGCTTGTCCTGACTCGCCTCACCCACGCTTAGTGCCACCTCCAGGACAAACGCAAAGCCCTGCTCTGCAGGCTCCTGTACACCTCAGGGCTCGGTCGGCTTGGGGCGGTGGGGCCCCAGCAGCCCAGCTGTGTCAGGGGACGAAACCGGACGGGCATCTGGGGACCGCGTTGCCCACGTGGAGGTCAGAGCTCGCAGCCTCCTATCGTCCAGATTCGACCTGCTGTACACACACCAGAGCCGCTCCGAATCACATTGTTTCCCCGAAAACAACAAGATAACTGCTGTGTCTTAGCTGTACCCAGAGCCAGTCATCTGTTGTCTTCCAAGTCTGTCTTCCATCACAGCAGTGTGGCCCTGAATTCATTTGGGAATGGTTACAGAAAGCAGTCTGCGCTGAGGCAGGGTCCCTGGAGTCTGGAGATGTGGCTCCAGGCCACGCTTTGGCAACGATTGTGCGGCGACAGTGGGCAGGGCCTACTCGCCTGTACGCAGGACGGGTGACTGGGCCCACAGAGCTGTTCTGAGCTTCGTGTGAAGCAGCGTGTGCTCACGTATTGTCAGGTGCCGCATCTTTGTCCTTCAAAGGCTTAATCAAAGGGGAAACCCAGTCTCCCGGGAAGAGCCTCTATTTCGCAGCCGGTCACTTAGACGGTGGACACGTCAGTGTCCGCCCACGGTGTTCAGCGGTGTCCCAGGTCACCAAGTGCGCCCCATGGGTGCAGCAGAATGGTGGCCCGGGCCTGCGAGCCCTTCCATCCTTTGTTAAGTTTTAACAAAGCCGAGAGTGTTCTAGCCCCCGGTTGGCCAGGACTTGTACCGGCTCTTGTGCCAGACACTCACTTCCCCGTGTGTTTGCGACACCGGGATACTCACTGAACGTTCCGTTTTCTTGATTCTGACGGAAAATGGTGTTGGGAAGCGGGGGAAGGTGAGCACAGGGGATGCGTAGATCTTGTCGGGAGCCTCTGCCGGCAGGTTCAGCCTGTGCGAGATTAAGTTAAAAAGCGTAGCCGTTTAGCCAAGACCAGTGTTTCGTGTTTGCTTGTGCTGCGTTGGCCGTTTGGGTCGAGTTCAGCCTCAGGACAGTTAGGCCTCCCTCCCTCTGGGCCCCCAGAATTGGGCCAAGAACCTTCTAATTGACTGTTTAGTTACCGAGGTTTCCAAGTTACAGCAGTTTGGAGCCTCTTCATGATTTATTCTGCAAAGTAAAAATCTCCTGTTTCTCTGCAGGTCTGAGCCAGGGACCCTCTCTCTCCTCTAGAGATCGGACAACGCCATCTAGAAAGCAGCCCAAGAGACACAGGGCTGCCCTGACGTGTGGGCGTGACTCGGCCGCTGTTGTTTTGGCAACAAATCCGACCTGGTTTGTTTTTGGGTTTGAGTCGTATGTATAATATATATTATATACATTTTGCTAAAGATTCTCTTGTTAAAATACAAATGCATTTTGGAAATGTTAGGTCACACCATCAGACCGCCTCTTGAAGGCCGACGGTGGGGAAGGCTGCAGGGCTGGAAGGGTCTGGAGTTGGTAGAGATCCTGGGCCCTGGTCTGCGTCAGCCCTGCACATACGGGACCCGCAGGGCCAGCCTTCCAGGGCCTCACGTTCTGTGGGGAGAGGTAGGAATGTCCATAGTTGGAGCTCGCGGTTCGTGTTGGCAAAGCACGGGGTGGCGGGGAGAGGTCTCACAGGCTGGACCCTGAAGGACCCCTGGGAACTTGCTGGGCACAGGGGGCACACTGAGCCTCTCAGGACTAAGCCTGGCAGGACTCTGGGGCCTTTGAGGCGTTGCAAGTGGCTCTGGGCTCAGGAGCGAGTTGGGCAACAGGCGGTCACGACCTGGTGGGGACCCAGGTGGTCCTGACAGGAACGGGGGTCTCCTCATGGGGGCCTGGACCACGTGCTGTCTCCAGAAAGACCCCCGAGGACAGAGAGGACAGTTGGTTTCGTTTGCTTGTTTTGCTTTACCTTTTTGTCGGGGTTCGGGGGGTGGCTGCACAGACAGCCGAAAGGCATGAGACTGATTAGGAGGTTTGGGCAGAAATAGAGCAAGAAGCAAGGAGCCCCGCTTTGCAGCCCCGCACGCCTGTCCGTGGGGGTCACTGTGGGGGGGCGTGCCTGGGGCAGGGCTGCTGCCCTCGGCCGTGCTGACCAAGACACACGAGGGCGCTTCTCCTGAAGCAGGAGGGACAGAGGGAGGGACCCTCAGCCTGGGTCTGTTTTCAGTCGGGGAGTCAGGACAGCATGGCATCGGCGCCAACTCATACCTGAGCCGGACCCCCTTCCTCGTTAAACTCCCACCACGCGCTGGTGCCCCAGCTCCCGGCCTCACTGAAGGGCGGGGTGACCTGCATTGCAGGGGCTTTTGTAGGTGACCCACTGGGGTCTCCAGCCCTGGGAGCCTCCAAATGCCAGCCGGCGGCTCCTTGTGTTTCTGCCTTAATTTATCTGATTTGGCTGATGGCCTAAGTTAGAAAAAGACAGATGATTGGTTGAGAGCCTGAAAATGATCATTTACTTTCCCCCAAAGAAAACTGAGAAGCATGAGTGAAGTGCTTTCATTTCCATGTGACTGTTTGACAAAGAGAAATTTAAAGTTTCTCTTTTAAAATTCTACATTCTCAAGTTAGCTGCGTCTATCTGACACTTAAAATTATACTTTCTGTTCTCTAAGTTTTTACCAGTCAATAAGTTAAAGGTTAAATAATATGACTTCGAGGTGTGAATGTGCTTGCAATTTACTACCAACGGCTCATTAATCACACGGCTGACCCAGAGCTTTCAGAAAGGTCCAGAGTGAACATACTTGGTGAGTCACAGGGAGTGCTGTTGGTACTTTTTCTTAAACTTTCTTTTAAATTCAAAATCAAATTTTTCTTGTAACGAATGGCACTGAATTGATTCGGTGTCACCTGTCCCAAGAGGCCGGGGAGCTGTGAATGGGTTGTGAGTAAGGCTGGCTGTGGATATAGGCAAAGCCACGGAGCAGTGGCGAGCAGCTCCAGAGCTGCCCCAGAAGACAGCCGGGTAAAGCCGGTCTGCAGGCTGCTCCACTGGAGGAGTGGACCACAGGAAGGAGACACAACTCATGCTGTTCGTTCAGTCAGAAAATCCAGGACTTGCTGTGCGCCCCTGTTGTGTGTGGGGGCTGGGCCTGCAGGGGAGAGTGAAGCGTGTTCTCGTCCCCAAGCGTCCTGCCACTGGTACAGACGTGTCCAGGGCACCGTGAGCCACAGCGGGGCTGCACCTCTCTCAGCCCAGGAGAGAACGGCAAGGCTTCCAGGGCAGACACCTGAGCCCTGTCCATATGCGACCTGGGTTATCCAGTCACGGGAAGGGGCGCCCCAGGTGGAGTGGATGCATGAGGGTCAGCTGGGGGGACGCTTCCTCCAGGGAGCCAGAAGCACGTGATTTTTATTAAAGTGTAATTTATATAAAATAAAATGCAGAGATCCTAATTGCACTGCCTGGTGAGTTTTGGCAACTGTGTTCGCCCCGGTATCAACCTCCAAAACAAGACGAAGAACTTTCACACCATCCCATGAATTTTCCTCCTGTCCCTGTTCCCCTATCTCAATAATTCTGGCCTCAGACTCAGTAGGGAAATGTCCCTTCCTTCTTTATATTCTGAAAATGTACAAGGTTGTATCATTTCTAGCCTGAATGTGTGATATAATTCCCCAGTAAGGCTATATGCCCTTGATGTTTTCTTTTGGGGAAGATTTTTGACTACGTATTTAATTACTCTAGTTTATATAAGCTTTCAGATTATCCATCTCTTCATGTCAGTTTTGGGAAGCTGTATTTTTCAAGGAATTTTCTCATTTCATTGAATTTGGCAAATATATTTCTATAACGTAGTTCATAGTATTTCCATATTTTCCTTTTAATGTGTGTAGGATCTGTATAGTGCCCCATCTTTCATGCCTGATATAGGTAATTTGCGTTTTCTCCATTTTTTCTTGATTAGAGAACTATTCATTTTATTAAATTTTTTTAAAAATTAACTTTTGACATTGTTGATTTTCTCTATTTTCACTTCCACTGATTTTTTGCTCTTATTTTTTACTATTTTTTCTAATTATGTTGGTTTTAATTTGCTCTCCATTTAGTTTCTTAAAGTAGAAGCTTAGCTAACTAATTTAAAATTTTCTTATTATATATTTACCTCTATGCACTTAGTTGAATCCCATACATTTTCATATATTGTGCTTTTATAATCATTATGTTCCAAATATTTCTAATTTTCTTAATGTTTCCTCTTTAATCATTGCTTATATGGAAGTACGTTTCAAATTTCCAAATATTTTTTGATATCTCACTGTTATTGATTTCTAATTTAATTCCAGTTTAGAGTATATACTCTTTATGTTTTCAATCCTTTAAATTTATTGAAAATCTTTCTATGGCTCAGCATATGATGAATCTTGAAGAATGTTCATTACACTTGAAAATAATATGTGTTTTGCACTTATGTGTAGCACTCTATAAATGAAAATTAAATCAAATTTGTTAATAGTGTTATTCATGTTTTCTATATCTTTACTGAATTTTTATCTACTTATTCAATCGATCACTGAGAAAGAGGCATTAAAATCTCTGAATATAATTGGGTAATTACCAATATCATCTTTTCATCTTTTTAAAAAATAGACTTTAGTTTACAGAGCAGTTTCAGATTTACAGTAAAATTGCAAAGATAGTGCAGGGAGTTCCTAAGGATCCTTCATTCAGATTCTTCTTTATTAACATCTTACATTATTTATTACTATTAACATATTACATTATTATTAACAACATTACATTAGTATGGCACGTTTGTTAAAATGATGAACCCATATTGATACATTATTATTAAGTAAAGCCTATTGCTTATTCAGATTTCCTTAGTTTTTACCTATTGTCCCTTTTCTGCTCCAGGATCCCCGTCTGGGACACCATATGACATTCAGTTGTCACATCTCCTTAGGGTGTGGCGATTTATCTGACTTGCCTGGTGTTTGACGCTGTTGACAGTTTTGAGGACTCCTGGTCAGGCATTTTGTGGGACACCCACATTGGGCATTCTTATGATTTTTTTCATGGTAAGGATGAGTTAATGCATTACCAAGGTAAAGTGCTGTTTTCATCACCTTGCGTGGGGGGTGCATATTGTCAGCCTGACTCCTCACCGCTCACGTTGGCCTTGAGCGCCGGGCTCGGTGGTGTGTCAGGCTTCTCCTCCGTGGGTGCCCCTCCTGAGGTCCATCCTGTGCTCGCCGCAGGGAAGTGACTCTGCAGCCCACACACAGGGAGTGGGATCCACCCTCCCCTTCACTGAGATCAGGGCGTCTACATACATTATTCGGAATTTTTCTACATGGAAGATTTGTCCTCTTTGCCACTATTTATTTATTCAGTCATTTACATCAGTATGAACTCATGGGTATTTGTTTTAAACTTTGGTTATGATCCAACACTAATTCATTTATTTTTTGCTCAAATTGTTCCAGCTTTGGCCACTGGGAGCCCTGCAGTTGGGCCTGTTCCCTTCACCACCCTCTCAATGGACTGTTTGTTTGTTTGTTTTTGATCACTTCTTCCTCCCTGTACTGTAGGATGCTCCACGCTCATCTTGGGGATTTTTGTTCTAATCCTAGAATCAGCCATTTCTCCATGAATCCCTGCATCCTTTTATTGGAAAATGGTATGAGAAACCATGATCTGGGGCTAGATGTGCAAGGTGCCACTGGGGCGTTGTTTCCTTTAGGCCCTATCAGCTGACAGAGCAGAGAAATATATGTGTGTCTACTAACCCTGGTATAAACACTTGTCACTAAATATTTCTGTAGGTACTATCGGCATCTATATTAGACTAAACATGAGTTCACGCCTATGTCTGCATCTCCAACCCACCTTACCCACACCCTCCTCCTCCTGCTTCCCTGCAAGTGTCCGCTGCAGCAGAGGGGGCTTGGCCGCCACTGCCCACTATCCACAAGCTTAGTTGTTCACTTCCAGGGCGTATGTGTCCTGGTACCAGCATTAGTGCTTATATCCCTGGGACACAACTTTATTAACCACAGCGCAGTGCTTACATGCAGCTCCTTTGCCTTTAGTCTTACAGACCCCACACCCTTCCAAGTTACGAGGCCAGGACTTTGTCCACCCCCTCCAGTGAGGCTGTTCATACCTTTGTCATAGAGTCAGAGTCTCTGGTCACAGTTTGCATTTCTCCTTGGGGATGCATTTCTTACTTTCTTATATTTTTGTTACTGTATATAAAAACTCATCACTGTACCCAAAGTTACATACTCTTTCTCCTGTTTTCCTTTCAAAGTTTTATAATACTGCATCTAACATTTATATCCATGATCCATTTTGAGTTAATTTTTGTAAACGGTGTAATATCTATGTGTGGATTCAGTTTTTTCCCATATGGACATTCAATTGCTCCACATCTTCTGTTGAAAAGATTATCTTTTCCCCCTTGAATTGCTTTTGCTCCATTGTCAAAATAAATTCACTTGATTTATGTGGGTCTATTTTGAGGTTCTCTATTCTGTTCTATTGATATATGTGTCTATTCTTTTACCAGTACTGTTCTCTGTGGATCACTGTGGTTTTATAGTATTTCTGAGGTTGGGCAGTGTCAGTCCTCCAACTTTGTTCCTTTCTTCAATATTGTGTTGGCTGTGCTGGGCCTTTTCCTCTCCATATAAAGTTTAGAATCACTGTGTCAATATCGACAAAATAGCTTGCTGGGATTTTGATGGGATGGTGTTGAATCGTATATACAGGTTCTTACCATTGAGTATGATGTTGGTTGTAGGTTTTTGTAGTTGTTCTCTACCAAGTCAAGGACATTTTTCTCTGTGCCTAGTTTGCTAAGTGTTTTTATCACAAATACTGATAAATATTGGATTTTTGTCAAATGCATTTGCTGCATCATTCAATATGATCACATGATTTTTTCCCTATAGCCTGTTGATGTGGTAGGTTATATTAACTGATTTTTGAATGTTAATTTTGTTAATTTTTGGATGAATCCCACTTGGTTGTGATCTTTGATTCTTTTTATACATTGTTGGATTCAATTTGCTAATATCCTGTTGAGGACTTTTTTTTTTTTTTTTAAAGGAACTCTATTTATTTATTTATTTATTTATTTATTTGGCTGTGTTGGTTCTTCGTTTCTGTGCGAGGGCTTTCTCCAGTTGCGGCAAGCGGGGGCCACTCCTCATCGTGGTGCGCGGGCCTCTCACTGTCGCGGCCTCTCTTGTTGCGGAGCACAGGCTCCAGACACGCAGGCTCAGTAGTTGTGTCTCACGGGCCCAGGCGCTCCGCGGCATGTGGGATCCTCCCAGACCAGGGCTCGAACCCGTGTCCCCTGCATTGGCAGGCAGATTCCCAACCACTGCGCCACCAGGGAAGCCCCTGTTGAGGACTTTTGTATCTATGTTCATAAGAGGTATTGGTTTCTGGTTTTCCTTTCATGCGATGTCTTTACCTGGTTTAGGTATTAGACTGATGTTGGCTCAGAGGATGCGTTAGAAAGCATTCCTCTGCTTCTATTTTCTGTTCAGGAGTCTAGGGAGTGGGGAGCCAGCTGAGCCTTGGCTTGACTGTAGCCCTTCCTGCTCCGTCCAGCTGAACTCTCCAGCTGGGGATGTTCCCAGGCGCTGCCACCTCCTGGCCAGTGGCCCGGCACCTGGAACTTGGCTAGTGCAACTGGGAACCTGGATTTAAATTGTAGTTTAAATCTAAATAACCACACCTGCCTGTGGCCATGTATCAGACAGCAGCACACCCTGAGTTTAGTTCCAGTTTAACAGAAGACACGATGCCAGTTTGTTTATTGTAAGATGGAAATGTTCATCTGAAGATGAATTGATTATACAGGAGGGGTCATAAATGTCTGGGGAGTTGCAGAAATAAAATAAGTAACAATGGGGAAACAGGTACAAGTGGATGAGACCTGGTGGGGAAACACATGACGAAGTGGAGGAAAACGTGCATTCCACTGGCTCTCAGACAGCGGAGCCGGAAGGCTCTGGCAAGGGCGAATGGACAGGGACCCTCCACTGCCCTGTGGTTAAGACCTTCTCCTCCTTGCCTTGCAGGGGATCAATACGTAACTTTAAGCTAATGATGAAATCCGGGTAGAGATGAAGCACGGGGCGATGGGAGGTGAGGCCAGGGCAGGGCCAGCTCCAGCCTGAGGAGGTCCATGCCGAGCCCCTCCAGGCAGACTCTGCACCACAGGGTGACGCCAAGAGGGGGAAGGTGTGTGTCCTCTGTAGGTGGCAGAGCTGAGCTTTCCTGCCCGGGAACTTCCTGGGTCCTGCAGACCTGCTGGGTTTCTGGAGGGCTTGTGGTGGGCACTGTAAATAATAGCCGTTCGTGGGTCTCAGAGCTGCCAGCGTCAGGAGCCAGCCCTGAGACGCAGGCACACCAATCGGCAAGCTGTACGCCCACTTGTTTTGCAAACAACAATATGTCCTGATAAGGAAATGATCTTAACCTTCATAGGAAGAGAAGAATCTAAGGTACTGTTATGTCCAGTGGTTTAAAACCTGACCCTGGGCATAGAAGATGTTGACAGGCACTTGTTGTGGATGTTTAAGTTCTGAATACTTCATGCTCTTGAGACAGAGAAGCAGCAGTGCTGCCAGCGGGACCCACAAGACGCACTCATTACAAGCGGGTGAGAAGCCGTCACGCGCACACACACACACGTGCACACACGTGCATACACGCACAGTGGCTTTGAAATGCGTTCAGACACGCTGCTTCACCTGATCTTTATACGAGGTTACAAGTCAGGCTAGAATTTTTCAATATTTCCACTCTCATACGAGAAAACTGCAGCTCAAGGAATCTGAGACGTGTTCAAATCACATAACTAGTTAAATCGAGTCAAATCTGGAAGCCACACTTCTGAACGTGGCTCTGAGCTCCCTCCCCCGAGTGCGCGTTTACCCGCGGAGTTGGGGTCCCACCAGGCTTAGGGGCAGGCACTTTGCCTCATCCTTTCTGGCAGAAATCCAACATTTGTTTCAGGTTTCTGGTTTCTTCCGACACCCTGGCTCTGGAGTACTTGCAGCATTTAATTTTAGAAGAGACAGTCCCTGTCACCAGGGCTCCTAGGAAACTGACCATTAAGGGAACAAAACAACTGGTCGATGAGAAACTTCTGCAACATTTTAGTTAAAGATAAAGCAATTATTTAAGAATGCTGCACATTGCAGTAGTGATTTAATTCCTGTTACTGTGAGTCTCTTGCCAAATCCAAAGGTAATTTTTCTGTAAGTTCCTGACGTGCAGCTCACTGGGTACCAAGCACTGCACACACCGGGTCTGCAGCATCTGCCGATACTTACCGGTCTCCTCCAGGTTCTGTCTGTACCTCTCACATGCCGACAGACTTAAGAAAGCTGTAAATAGGCCTTCAGATCAGGGGATGAAAGTCCTCACGTCCGCAGAGAGAACGCGTATGTCCCAGGTAGAGATGAGTTTCCACCACCCTGACCCTGTCTCCACACCCTCCCAGCGCCTGCCCTGCCCAGGACAATGTCTCTGCCTCCAGGAATTCTTATATTTCAATGACTACTCAACAGGCGTAAAAAGAAAACAAACTGAAAAAAGAAACAAACAGAACCTTTAACAGGTGAGTGAAGATACATAAAATCCTCACTTGCTGCCCCTCTCGGTCGCGGCCTGCTTTCCAGGCAGAATCCCAAGGGCCCAGGTGTGCAGCAGGCGGTCCACATCATGGATGCATTTTTCCATCCTTGTCACAAAAGGCCCTCAGAAATGGTTTTCGTTTCCCTCAGAAGAGAAGACAATATATATGCACATTTTAGTCCCAGAACTGTGAGACCATCTCCCTCTCAGCCTCCTCCTGACACCCCGCCCGAGGGAAAGGTGCCCCCGGAGCTCATGTGAACAAGAGGGTCCTAGCAGTGGTGCCCCCAGCCCCCCTCGGGGCCGGGGTCCATCCGGCCCAGATGGCATCTCCTGGGGCCGCCCACCCAGAGTGACCTGGGCCTCCCTCCTCAGCCGGGACGGCTCTGAAGGGCCCTTAGCTCTGGAGCTCCTTGTGGGGTCAGTGGGGCCTCGGTGGGACTGCCCTGTGCCCTCCACCTCTCCCTGGGCCCAGCCCTTCCTTTTCCCTCCCGCGGACGGGGCTCTTCCTGCCAAACACCCTGCACAACGGTCTCCAGCTCACAGGCAGCGTCTCTGGGAACCACCTGAGTCAGAAGCCCACGAGTCGCTCAGTACTATCATTGATCGATGGGCCCTTCCCTCCCTGTTACCTCCTCTGAGCTTTACACACACAGTTGAGCCTTCCCTGGGCCGCCCCACTTGTCCCCAATGAATCGTCCGTACCAGTAGTTTAGAACGGTGATAAAGCCAGGCCTTAGATCATAGGAACCCTCCCACCAACACAGCTGATTCTCTTTCCCCGATGCCAGAGCACAGACCACAGAAGCCTAGAACAACAGACTTCCTTGTCATCCACCGCCCCTAAAAGTTGTACTGCCTGCTGTGGCATGGAAATGGAGCCCGTTTTCCATTAAGTTTTAGGTAAAGCCTTCATTCCAGCCGGTATTAATTGTCTGGACTCCACTGTGACACCAGTTGGATAAGCAGCCCAATTAAGTTTTTAATTATCCCGTGTGACACCCTCAGGTAGGACTCACTTGCTAATTAAATAAAGCAAGGGGATTTGCTCTGAGACCGGGCACGGCAGAAATACAGCATAATCCCGTCTCTGTAAAAGTTCAGAATCAATTAAAAAGTCCTTTAGAAGTAAAATTTCAACAATTGTCGAGGATAAAATGCTCTCGAGGCACCTGGCAAGGTGGCGGATGACGGCTCGGCATCCTCTCCTGCCGTGAGAAGGTCCAGTGCCGCATCCCCTTCACAGGCGAGGCGGCTCACTCCGGGGGCTGAAGCGACACGGGGGTCCCCACCCCATGGCAAGTGCCGTTAAGGAAGGCGTTTCCGGTTACTTTCTGTTAATGAAAGCAGAGATTTTCCTTATTTAGAATGTGACAAGAAATGAGCCCCCGAACCAGGCGAGAGCCAAGCAGGAGCAAGGCAGGAAGGGTGCCCTTTACAGACAGAGCCACCTCTGCTCCCTGAGGCCCGTCCCTGCCGCTCACCAAGACCTCCGCGTTTTTGCGTTTTTTTCAATGACAGATCCTTAAATCCGAGGGAAAAGTGGTGGGTTACCAAACTCAGGCTCTGTGATTTTCGGGGGCGTGCCAGGATGGGGCCCGGGCACAGTGGCCAGGCCCGCAGACGGCCCAGGAAGGAGGAGGAAGCATCTCCAGCCTGAAGGAGGAGGTGCCGTGTCCGGACCACGTCTGAGGGCTCCACGTCCAGTGGCAGCTGCAGGCCACACCGCTGGGTAGACGCACCTCGAGGAGCTGGACACAGTGCTTCTCAAATCCGGCCGAAGCTCTGGGGACCCTGCGGGTGGAGAACGTGCCGGGGCAGGGCCCAGAGGAAGGAGCCCAGAGGCGGGAGCTGGCTTCTGAGGGCGACTTTTCACTTGAGGCCGACCATGAAAAACAGAAACCCATATTAGGGATCCTGAAGTCTCAAAGGACAGAGGGACAATAATGGGGTTTTGGTTTCATCACGGAGCCGAGACACTGGGAAACAGTCGAGGCCTTGCTGTGGGATCCATGTCCAAACGCCTCATCCTAGAAATAAGGAAAAATAGGAAATAGAGAAAATCCCTAATTATTTATTCCATTCCCTGATTATATTAAAGTCGCCTGTCCCTTTAGACCAGATGATATCAGAGGCAAATTTAAACTATTATGAAGGCATAATTCAGCCAGAGCATCAAATTACTTCTAAGATGATTTATATAAAATGTCCAGTATACAAGGAGAATAGAGGAAAACAAGAAGTCAGACCCATGGGGAATTCAGGTTGGGATTATCAGACGTAGACTTTATGACAACTATGATAACGGGTACAAGAATTACACTAAAGTGGAAAGTTTGGGCAGGAAACTGGAAACTATGAAATAAATGGTTACCGGGGCTGAGGGTGGGGGAAATGGGGAGAGGCTGGTCAGACGGTACAAACTTCTAGTGACTGAGGAAGCTCTGGGGCTCTGATGCACAGCCTGGGGACTACAGTTAACAGTACTGTATTGTATACTTGAAGTGTGCTGAGAGAATAAATCTCAAGTGTGCTCACCACACCAACAAGTAAAAAAAACGGTCCTTACATGAGGCGACGGGTGTGTTAAATAGCTTGATTGCAGTGATCATTTCACGATGTACACAGAAATCACAACATCACACTGCACACCTTAAACGTATACCATTCTTGTCAATCATACCTCAGTGAAGCTGGAAAAAATAAAACAACAAAAACGTAACGGACAAACCCTCAGTTGTACTGTTTGGTTTAAAAATACATCTTCAGTAACTAATAGAAAAGTCAGACAAGGAATTAGCAAGGATATGAAAGAGTTGATGTTCTAAGACAAATCGTGTAAATCACCACATTAACAGGACAACGAGAAATTACACCAATAAAGGCAGAAAAAGTATTTGATAAAATACCACACAGATATACACACAGACACACACCATACACATACATGCCATACACACACACACACACCATGAACACACCATACATACACACACACCATACACACACAATACACACACACAATCGACAACATCAACAGAAAGGATTTGGCAAACTAGGAACAAAAGGAACTTCCTAGGCCCCCAAAAGGATGTGTGAAAAACCTACAGCAAAGTCACAGTTGGTTGTAGAAGATGAACTGCCCTCTCTCTCGAGGTCAGGAAAGAGACTAGAAATCCACCGTCACTACTGATGTTTAACTAGCAGGGGAATAAAACAAGAATAAGAAATAATACATGAAAATTGGAAAGGAAAAAGTACATCTACCCTTGTATGTAGTTAAACTGATTATGCATGCAAAAAATCCAATAAAGTAAACAGATAAACTTAAAAATTGATAACTGAATTTAGCAAGACATTGGATAAGAATCAACATACAAAAAAATTATATTTCTACATACCAACAATAAACAATTAGAAAACACAATTTAAAAGATACCTTTATAAGGACAGAAAATGTCAAACGTTAGCAACATATCTAACGAAAGATACATGAGACCTTTAAGCAAAAATCCAGAAAACATTACAGAACAAATTAAAGAAGACCTAATTGAATTGAAAGACTCAATCATTCTAAATATGTCAATTTTCTCCAGTGTTTTATGGGTTTAATATAAAATCCTAGCATAATTTATAAGGTTAAGAAAATCTTGTGGAGGAATAATTGTAGACTTATAAAGCTACAGTAAATAACAACAGTGAGGAATTGTCACAGCATGGACCATAGACACAGGAAGAGCACAGACAGTTCAGAGAGACCCACAGTAGATGGACATTCAATTGAGGGCAGTGGGCACTGCAGAGAAATAGTAAAGCACAACCTTCCCAATAAATGAGCATTAAGTCATGTGGATATCCATATGGAAAAAATATAATGTAATTCCCAGCTCACACCATCAATCAAATCCCTTCCAGGGGAACAGTAGATATAAATGTGAAGGCAAAATAATGAAACTCATAGAAGCTAACAGTCAAAAATCTGGGTGACCTTGAGATAGGAAACCTCTATTAACCAGACAAAAAGAGAAGTAACCATCAAGGAAAGTAGTGATAAAGGGGCTATACTAAAATTATGAGGGGCTTCCCTGGCAGTGCAGTCATTAAGAATCTGCCTGCCAATGCAGGGGACACGGGTTCAAGCCCTGGTCCAGGAAGATCCCACATGCCACGGAGCAACTAAGCCCGTGCACCACAACTACTGAGCCCATGTGCCACAACTACTGAGCTCGCGCGCCTAGAGCCTGTGCTCCGCAACAGGAGAAGCCACCGCTCACTGCGACTAGAGAAAAGCCCGCATGCAGCAACGAAGACCCAATGCAGCCAAAAATAAATAAATAAATAAATTTATAATAAATAAATAAAATTATGAACATCTGTCCATCAAAATATATTGTAACAAAAAGAAAAAAAAAAAGGCAAGACAGACGGGGAATGGATATTTGCAAAAGCGCCTGTCTGTTATCAGGAGAGAACTCCTGGCTAACAATAAGATGGGCTCTCCATAGACCAAGTGCGTGATGGCACTGGCTGGGCCCCATCGAAGTGGATGGTCACGGTGAGCAAAGGGTAGAAAGCAGATTCACCAAGGACCCTCCAACTCAAACCGCAGCGAGAGGCCGCGCTCCACCATCTGGAACAGCTGAGACAAAGTGACCGACATCACGAGTGTGTGATTCATCTTTACAAGGTTCAGAAACACACAGAACTGACACCACGATGCTGATGGCAGGAGCCGAGACAACAGTTAGCATTTGGGAGGTGGGGAGGCGTCACAACAGGAGCGACCGGGGTCTGGTAATGTTTTATTTAAAGATGCCGCGAGCGGTGCTGTGGTCACTCAGCTGCGCTTTGTTCACTGTGCTGAATGCATTAATAATGAATAACACCTAACAGCACATTAATTCATAAGAAGGAGGACAAGTGCCATCCACGTGATGGGGCCAGAGATGAGGTCCCATGGGGCCTCGTGGGGTCAGGACTTTCTCCTAAAGCTCCCAGGGGCTTTGGGACCAGGCCTGCGGCTGCGTGGCCCGTGGCGGAGACGGGCCGGATGAAGGCAGGTGGGTGCCTGGCTGGGAGCCGGCAGGAGCGGGAAGTTTGCTCTCCCTTCGAGGGGCGTGGGCTGCAGCCTCCTCTGATCTAGAGGCACAAAACAACCTGCAAAGTCATCGTATTCATCACCACAACACTTCAAGGCCGTAGAACTGAATTGCTGTGAGCTGACAGTATGTATATTTTAGTCTGAATCAAAGGAACTTAGTTTTTGTAAATTGTTAGAGACTTCAAAAAACACATCTCATTTTCAAAAGTATCGTCAAGGGCAGTGACTCACTGCTCAGGCTGGTTCAGAACCAATCTCTAAAGAAAAGCATAATCTTTCCTGAATCTCCTTTGTGAGGAGGCCGGGGTTCTGCCCCTCCACCCGGTGGTCGGTTCTGACTCTGGGGCCCTGAGTCAGCTGAGGCCCAGGAAGGGCGGCATTGCTCATCCAGGGACCCGGGCGGGCGCAGCGCAGCGTCACGGGAGCAGGGGCGCGCTGCTCACCCCGCTTTGGCTGAAGCTTGTGACTAGGTTCGAGATTCAGCCTGTGGGCACTGAGCAAGTTGCCTCACCTATATTGCATTAAAATACAATTTCCAACTGTTGCTTGAAATCAGTAGATGCGTCAGTTCAGTGATTCACTGCGTCTCCTCACCTTCTTAATTCTGTTATATCCTGGAAGAATCATACTTGAATATTGATGGAAACCCTCTGAAGTCCTGAGACATTGTGTTTTCTAAAATAAGGTCATTTCTTTTTGCTACTACCTGACCTATGAAAAGTCTCTCCTCAAAGTCTGTACAAACACTCAAACGGAGATGACAGGTCATCTGTCACCTTCTTCTGCAGGTGCGGTTGGTCCTGGAAAGCCGTGGCTGCACATGAAGATCTGACAGGGCCTGGGGGGTGGTAAGACCCCAGGCTTTGGAAAATCCAGGCCTCGAACGTTCCAGCTGCAAGGTCGAGGGAGCCGTGTCCTGGGCCGGTTGCTCTCGGTAGTACAGGGGTGATGCCCACGTGAGGGACCGCAGACACGTGTAGGGGCTGCCCTGGCTACAGACACACCCACCCAGGACGCACAGCTGGGTTTCAGCCCGTGCAGGCTTAGCGGCGTGAGTACAGAGCCCTGGCATGATTTGATCAGTAAGAGAAAAATCAGGACTGTCCACCGGGCATCTCCACTGGGGAAGGGAGTGGGGACCCACAGGCCCGGCACAGGAGACTGGCTGTCTGGGTTCAACAGTTCTGAAACACAACTTCACAGCCAGTCAGTGCTAACCTCTGTGGATAATTCCAGCAAGGTTGGCAAGGAGGTCTTCCAGTTGGTGACATGCTTGGTGACCAAGAGCGGAACTCTCTGGAGCTGGTTTAAGCAGAAACAGGAACTTATCTGAAGGTTTCTGAGGCATGGCCTCCAGAGGGAGGGTGGCCTGGGCCGGGGTCAAACCCCCTTCTGTGTCCTCAGCCTCTTGGTTCTTTGGTTCTGCCTCTACTCTGTGTAGCTGTTCCATCCTGTTTCCCTTGGCCCTGGCCGGGTGTGGTCTCCTCCCCTCCAGCCCTTTGTCACTCCCAGACCAGGCACCCGGCACAGACAAGCTCAGATCTGTGTCCAACCTCACCCTCTGGGAGGGCCTGGGTGACGGGGGGCTTAATCCCTGACCCTGACCCTGACCCTGGTTCAGGCTGCAGTACGTCTGCCTCAGCACCTGCCAACTTTCGGCTTTCAGCAGCTCTCTTAAACGTCTGGATCTCTTTGCCCTACAAGAGGATGAGTGCAGGTGTTCACTGTGGGCTGAGACCAGCCACCAACAGAATCTGAAGTGTGGGCCTCTGGCTGCCCCTGGAGGAGCCGAGTGAAGCAAAGTCCTGGGAAGGACACGCTCCCCAGTAATCGTGCCCCACAGTGAGCCCATTTTCAGAAACACTCTTGGAGGATTTGATGTGAGAAGAAAGGACAAATTTCTAAGATGCTGAGGTGGCTATTTCCTGTGTCCACTTTATGGGGCTTCAGTTGCCCAGATATCTGGTCAATCATTCTTCTGGGTGTGTCTGGGATGGTGTGTTTGGATGAGCATTTAAATCAGCAGAATGTGTAAAGCAGATTGCCCTCCCGGTGTGGTGGGTCTTGTGCAATCAGTTGAAGGCCTGAATGAACAAAACGGCTGACCCTGCCCAGAGTAGAGAGGACCCCTCCTGCCTGGTGGCCTGGAGATGGGACATCGGCTTTTCTCTGCCTCCAGACTCAGCCGTCACGGGTCTCCAGCTTGCCAACTCGCCTGGCCGATCTCGGGACTTGTCAGCCTCCACAGTCGCGGAAGCCGAAACTTTACAGTCAATCTCTTTCTCTATGTGGACACATCCTCTTGTCTCTGTTTCTCTGGACAATCTAACCAGTACAGACGCTGTGCCCTGTAGAGACAAAAGGGCCACCGGGGGAGAGGAAACAGACAACACGCCCCACTGCTCACCCTGGATTCACACCCCAGTGTTCACAGGGTCTGACCTACTGTCCGTTCGTGCGCTTGGATGCCTGCCCCGGGCCCACTATGCTCAGGAGCTGTGCCACCCGGGTTAATGGGGGGCTTGCTCTGCGGGGGTGGGGACAGTGCTGGGCAGGGGGGGGTGAGAAACGTGACACACGCGGAAGCTTCGTGTAAGTGGGGTTTGCTATTGAAGACTCCCGAGAAACTCATGACATCCACAAGAAACTTCTACACAAAATCTCTCAAATCACCCGAAATTGGTGATGAAGAGAAAGTTCATGCCACGGGAGTGGCTGGCGGGTCAGGCCGCCCACTTCACTCTACCTGCGAGCAGTCTCTGCTGGTCCGCAGCCTGGCCGGCCTCGGCCTGCCTCCCAGGGACACCTGGAAAACCCAGACTTGGCCTCCGGCAGCCGGGGGAGAACGGCCAGAGCATCACTGCTTGGTGTGGACGAGTGGGACCTGGGGGCAGTCGGCCAAGCAGAGTCCCATACGTCGAATTACAAATATGTTTCCCTCAAAGAAGTGACAAAGGGTGCCATGGTGCGTGTGGCCGTTCAGGATTTAGTGTTTCTGCCGTGAGAGCCTGACGCTTCCGGTGAGGGGACCAACCAACAGGGAGCACAACCTCTCCCCAGGCAGCGTCGAAAGTCCAACTCTCAGAATTCTGTGGCCTGTCAACTGCTAAGTCTGCTGCAAGATAAGACAGAGGAACTGGGTGAATCTGAAGGTGACCTCATGTGTTAATGCCTCCCTGGGCCTTGTGATGCACCAAAAGGGCTGAAAACAAAAGGCAAAGTAAGAACCAGGTTTTAGAGACGTTTGTGCATTCAAGTCCTTTTTCCTTTAATTTAAACTTTCACAAACCCACCGGTTTCTCTTTCAGCCAAAACTCTTTTAATATTCATCCGCATCAAGCTTCCCACTCCTGACGCGGGCAGCGACCTCCCAAAGGTCAAGGGTGTTAAGATGCCAAGACAACGGTGAGCGTCAGTGGAGCAGCTTGTTCTAAATGGGCCGATGCGCGTGGAAATGCCGCGCTCAGACGCCCATGGGAAACAGCTGCTCTCAAATTTGTAACGTCCTGTCTGTTGCTGAGTGCTTGCAGCACTGGCAGCACCGGTCCTCACGTGGCCAGGTGGGGCAGGTCCCTCTTCTCCAAGTGAGGGTCGGAGCACCTGAGGGGAGGCAGAGTTGGCCTGGGCCCTGGGTAGATGCAAAGCACAGCATTTTTTTCTCCACGTGTTAATTCTTCCCCAAAATGAAATGACAAGTTTAGGCAAAGCGCATACAAAATCTAGAGAGGCAGCACCACGGAACCTGCCCCTTAAAAATGCAGAGGGGCTCTCCCAGCAAATCCCCACAAAATATTTGATGCCATGTAAGAAATAGCTCAAGCTGGTTAATGGAATAGAAAATGTGACTTAGTTTTCATTTCATCTGAAACGTTCTCTGATACTTTCCCTCATTTTCGCTTAGTGCCCACAGAGTAAGTTGCAAGGGTGTAAAACAAATACAAGTTAAAGAAACGGGAACTTGTTCTCTTTGGGAGAAAAAGCCTTTCCACAGCAACTCAATTACAAATCCAAATTTAGTATTAACTCCTAGGGTCTCCTGTGTCATCCAGGAAACAAGAGAGACATTGGCATTTCTGGTCCCTATGAAATGGGGGTTCTCACCTCCACGGAGGAGGGTATTATTGTCCCATTTTAGAAAGTATTACATCAAAGCTCAAGGAATTTAAATAACTCAGTCAACTCACCCACAGCACCTATACTTTCTCAATATTGGGGCAGGTGTAGGTGTAGGTGAGTCATCACTGAGAAACATCACGTGATGGGAAGTCTGAGGTAAATTAGAACTCACAGAAGGAGAATTAGAACCCACAGAAGGTGGGTTAGGACCCATGGAGGTGAGTTAGGACCACAGAAGGTGAGTTAGAACACACAGAAGGTTAGTTAGGACCACGAAAGGTAACTTAGGACCACAAAAGCTGAGTTAGGACCACAGAAGGTGAGTTAGGACCACAGAAGTTGAGTTAGAACCCACAGAAGGTGAGTTAGGACCACAGAAGGTGAGTTAGGACCACAGAAGCTGAGTTAGGACCACAGAAGGTGAGTTAGGACCACAGAAGGTGAGATAGGACCACAGAAGGTGAGTTAGAACACACAGAAGGTGAGTTAGAACCCACAGAAGGTAACTTAGGACTGCAAAAGGTGAGTTAGGACCACAGAAGGTGAGTTAGAACCCACAGAAGGTGAGTTAGGACCACAGAAGGTGAGTTAGGACCACAGAAGGTGAGTTAGAACCCACAGAAGGTGAGTTAGGACCACAGAAGGTGAATTAGGACCACAGAAGATGAGATAGGACCACAGAAGATGAGTTAGGACCACAGAAGATGAGTTAGGACCACAGAAGGTGAGTTAGGACCATAACAGTTGGGCAGTTTGGTGCACCAGCAGAGTGCTTTCCTTTGGATGAAATGATGAATTAAATGATCATTAATGACGGACTAAATTTCCAGAACAGGTGCGTGTTGAGCGAGGGGATTGGGGGTTGATAAAAGCCTCTGGTCGTGGTTCTGTGAGCGGCAGCTGATGCAAGTCCTGCTCCCTTCACTTTCAGGGTCTGAACCTCCCTCTTAACGGGACGTTCTGACAGCAGTATGGAGGCTCCCTGAGGGTCAGCCTTGGGTTAAACAGTGGTAGATGCACTAAAGCCGAGAGCCAGAGAGAAATCCCACCAACTCTGCCCAACCGAGGGCCCTGTGGTCACATGTGCAGCTCCCCGTCACAGAACAAGCAGTTACAAACTAACCTGTTGGGGCACAATGGTACCTGCCCCCCAGATCCCTCCCCAGACAGCTGGGTCCTCCTGACCCTCGTAGGAGGGTCATATACTCCAGGGAAAATGTGGGCTCATCCACCCTCTATTCAAAAATAGATTTCCTTATAAAATAGAGTAACATCTTCGACCTAAAGAGTCCTGGGAAGAAGTTTTATCAAACCACACTGTGTGGTAACTTCACACCAAGAGGGGGTTCTACTCAAACAAGTTCCATGGTTGCTTTAAGAAGAAATGGCGACGTTAAAAAGATATGTTCACTTGCTCTTGTTTGCTGAGGAATAAATAGATGTACTTTTCTCTCGACTGTGACTGCACCGAGCTTACAAAGACTAAGAAATTGGATCATTTACATGATGCCAAATGACCACATCCTTCCCTCCGAGCCCGGAGGTCTGAGCACACGACTCTGAGTCATCCCAGCCAAGCGCAGAGTCTCGGGTCCAGGCCGTGCTGAGTCACGGCTGTCCCTCCGGAAGCACTTTTCAGGGTAGCTTGTCTGAAAGGAGAGAAAAACCTGTCTGAGTCTTCAGTAAACGTAACAGAGGCTAAAGTGATGCTTCGAACTTTAGCGCTGAGGTCTGATGGAAAGAGGTCAGATGCTCGCAGGGGGTTTATAGTTTTGGCCCAGAGGCTGGAATGCTCTGCCTTTCTCATGGAAACTGGTTACATGTGGGCTACTTAGTAAGTTAAACTATCCATTGAATGACAGCATTTCTCTTAGTTTCTGCTACAGTCATTTAAAATGTACAGCTAATTCACTTTGTTATACACCAGAAGCTAACACAACACTGTAAAGCAATTATACTCCAATAAAGATGTTAAAATAAATAAATAAAAACCACCTTGGTAAGGACACAGATCACGCTTGCTTTGGCGGTGTTGTGTCCCAAGGTCCAAGTATGCAAAAATGTTTAATATTTATTTCTGAATAAACTAATGAATGAATTGACATGTTATCAGTGTCCTGTTGGGGTGTCAACTCACCAATTTATGCAAATTATCTTATCTACATTCTTATTCTCGTTCGTATTCTGTCTTATGACCAGTGTTTCTGATATAATAAGCGTAACAACTGATATTTCTTGAGCAATCCACGGTTTAGCAAATGCTTTACATCATCACCTTTTATCTGTACAAACCCCATGAGGTAGGTATTAACATTATACTCACTTCTGATTGATGCACCGAGCCTCAGGGAGCTTAAATGATTTCAATGCAACCCATATAATTTAGTAGCATGTAAGTTTCCTATTTTTCTTAGTACTACTACACTTAATACTATGTTGAAATACACTGTTTCAACAACAAGATACAAGTACACACCTATTAGAATGGCCCAATCTATTAGAATCCAGAGCACTGACAACCCTAAATGCTGGTGAGGGTATGGAACAACAGGAACTCTCGTTGTTGCCGGTGGGAATGCAAAATGGTGCAGCCACTTTGGAAGACACTTGGGTGTTTTCTTACAAAATAAGCATACTCTTACCACACAATCCAACAGTCATGCTCCCTGGTATTTACCCAAAGCTGCTGAAGAGTTACATGCACACAGTTTTTTGTTGGAGTTTTATTCATAATTGCCAAAACTTGGATACAACCAAGATGTCCTTCAGTAGGTGAATGGATGAATAAACAGTTACATCCAGACATAATAACGGAATATTATTCAGCAGTAATGACAAATGAGCTATCTAACCATGAAAAGACATGGAAGCACTTTTGATGTATGTACTAAGTGACAGAAGCCAGTCTGAAAGAGCTACGCACTACGTGATTCCAACTCTGTGACATTCTGGAAAAGACAAAACTATGAAGACAGTGAAAAGATCAGCGGTTGCCAAGGGTTAAGGGGGGCACACAGGATATTTAGGGTGGTGACATTACTCCGTGTGACAACATAGTGGTGGACACATGTCATTATACATTTGTCTAAGCCCATAGAATGTCAACCCCAAGAGTGAAACTTGGTGTAAACTATGGACTCTGGGTGAGGATCACATGTCAATGTAGGTTCATCAGCTGCAGTAACTATACCTTCTGTGGGGGGGGGGGGTGTTGGCAATGGCGGAGGCTGTTCCTGGTGAGGGGTGGGCAGGGGCTATACTGAACTTTCTGTATCTTTCTCTTAATTTTCTGTGAATCTAAAACTGCTATAAAAACTGAAGTCTAAAATAATGGTCTGCTGCGTGAGAACAGATTATTTCACACGTGTACATGTATACAGAGTATATATATTTTATAATTATATAAACACATGCTGTTATACAGACACACAAACATATACTCAGACGAGCAAATCTGCAGGCTAAGAAGTGAAATCACGGGTGAATAACAACAACAACACTGTGAATCCTTCATCCACGGTTCTGCAGTCACACTCCCCACACCTGCTTAGAAACAGAAAGACCCATAGTGACGTTTTCCTCCAAAAGTAAATCAGAGTAAGTCAGTTACCCACATCCTTTATTCCAGGACGTGGGTGACTGTTCTCAGGAGGACAGTGAGCCAAGCCCAGGACCGTCGCCCCCAACTGGGAGGCCTCGTGGTGCCGTCACCCAAGCCCGGGCTGTATTTCTGTCACTCATCAGTGTCACATCTGCTGATGCCGAGCTTCTCGCATTGTCCTGATGCCATTCTGGTCATTTACACATTGTTTGCACACATTGTCCGTGTGCAGCTGGTGCATTATTCACAGGAGCCCAGCTGGCAAAGCAAAAATACACCCAGGCTATATGGATCAGCTGTTTATCCCCCGCAGCCTTGGCTGCGAGACGCCGGGAGGAAGTGAAAGCATTACCTGTGAAGAGTCCAGGCCGGGCCGGAGGAGCGTGGCGGAGCTGAGTCATCGTGGTCTCAGGGCCTGCGGAGAAGCCTCAGCTCCGGGAAGGACTTGTGCACCAAGTACAGCCATCAGGGCTGCAGGGCGGCGCCATCTCCTGACCTAATCCTCTTAAGGTTAGGATGCCAAGAAGGAGGCAACGTGGCAGCAGTTGCCGATGCCCAGTAGGAGACGGAAGCCAGAGGGACTTCCGCCCACCCAGGAGCCCCTCCTCGTGGCCCGGGGACTCGGGATCCTCCTGCAGCGAGAGGCAGGGCGGTCGCCTCGGCTTCCCCACCTGCTTGTTCGCCGATTTCAACATCCTTGACAAACAGCTCAGCTTCATGGTACATATGTTTTTTGATTGTTCGGTTTTTACTTCTGCTTCTATTCTAACTCATTTTGATCTAGGGTCACAGTGACAAACATGCAGTAATCATCACTGACAAGAAGCGGTCTCACACCCGGAGACTGATCTCGGGATCGGGCCGACCTCAGGGAGGAGTTAAATTATGTAGGGTTTATATGATTTCTGCCTCAGGATCAGTGACACAAAATGCCTGGTTGAACAGGTCTCTGCTGCTAAAAGGCCATCTTTCTTTTTTCCAACTTTTTCTTATTGTAACAAAACACACAACATTTACTATCTTAACCAATTTCAGGTGTACAGCTCAGTTGGTGAGAATGTAAATTGGTGCAGCCACTTTGGAAAACAGTACGGAGGTTCCTTAAAAAATTAAAAATAGAGTCGCCATATGCTCCAGCAACCCCACTCCTGGGTAAGTATCCAAAAAATAATAAAATCACCATCTTGAAGAGATACCTGCACCCAGGTTCACTGCAGCGTTATTCATATGCCATGATATGATAACAACCTAAGTGTCTCTGGTGGATAAGAAAATGTTATATCTATATATACATAGTAGAATATTACTCACTCTTAAAAATAGAGGAAACCCTGCCATTGCAACAACACGGGTGACCACGATTATGCTAAGTGAAATTGCATCACTTCACCACTAAGAGACCATCCTTCTTATCTGCTTCTGTGGTGGTAAGCGCATCACATATTTGGCGATGAAATGAAAGAATGGAATTTATAGGGACATTTAAACTAAATTCCCTGAAGGTCTCCTGTGCTTCTCTGAGTTTCTACCAAAGACAATGGTGTCATCCAAGTACAGTAGAACTCCTAAGTAGTTCCTAAGGAGCTCTGAGATCCCCTGTTAGATTTTTTCAAGTTAAACCCCAGCAAATAGTCCAAAGGATGCTTTATCCTGGTCCTCATCAGCCATGAATCCCTTATAACCACCACCCGCACCAACTCCCTAGAAAGTGACTTTGTAGGTGAGACAGTTGAGTTTGGTCCCTCTTACCACAACCACAGAGGCAGCAGGGCAGCAGGGTTTAAGAGTTATTTACCGACTGGCCTTAAATGTAGACCCTAGGTCAATAATTCCTGACACAAGCGTCCTCCCTGGAGTGTCTGGCAATGGACTTGAGTGACTGTAACTCCCACTCTTCCCTGAGGATCAGTCCTGTCCCGTGAGCAGGCAGAAGCAGCCACCTCCCTGTCTGCGCCGTCACCACGCTGTCCGGCTTGGACCCGCCAGGGCTCGCCTGAGTCCTACCGCTCCTCCGCCCTCCATGGTGGATTTGGACCTGCCCTGTTTGGGTTCATTTCCTCTTGTTTTCAGTACCTTTAGTTCATCCCTTCTCACAGCCAGGTGCCCTGGGAGGGTAAGTTGGCGTGACCCTGGAGTCTTGCTCTGAAATGAGGCAGAGGTGGCTCTGGAGCCCCCATGGCTGCTGGTGGTGACCACGTGGGGGTGTCCTCTTATTCTCCGCACACCTTCCAAGCCCTGATGAGATCTGGGGAAGAGACTGCAGGTGCTGAGCTGGCCGGTGCTTTACTTCTGGTTCTTGTGTCTGGCAGGGGTAGTGTCCCTGGCGGCTGTAACTGGGTGAGTACATTTCCCATTCCTCACGGTGAGAGATGGATGAAGGTAATATGACACACTCACGCATGCACACACATGCACACACACGCACACTCGCACACACACGCATGCATACTCACACACGCACACGCACACACACGCACACACACACACAGGTGTCCTGCAGTGTGAACAGCCTTGCTCCCAAAATGCAGGTGGACCACCTCACAACTGGGGATTGACTGGGCGCTTTAGCCCAGCCTCAGAACAAAGCACCATCGCTTTCCCTTCTCAGATGTGAAAAACAGATGTTGCCCCATTTCTTATTCTAAGCAGTTAACTGTCATTTTGGTCTCCCGGCCCCAAACAACACTGTGGCCCCGATGTCTTCTCTTCCAAGTGACCCTTATAGCACTTTCCTTAGCAAAGGCATTCTTATTCTTGTTCTTAATTATTAAGTGAGCACAATAGCCAGTAGAAATGTAAGAAAAAGCTTACTATCACTAGATTTCCAAAAATGAAAATTAAAATAATTGTCTGCTCTTCCTTTTCCAGACAAATTCCCCAAAACAAAAGAGAGTGCAGTCTTCTGGCTGTGAAGGCAGGCAAAGGGCACCTATCTGTGTGTCCATCGGAGGGATGTCGGGATGAGCTCTTAGAAGGGCCGTTTGAAAATGTGTACTAATAATTTTAAAAATAAGTACAACAATGCCAGAAAAGTTCCGTAAGGAAAAAATTGAGAAGCAAGCAAATGTGTATATTTAAAGATAATTTTTACAGTAGTGTTTATAAAAAAAAAAAAAACCTGGAAACAAAATAAAGTGCAATTAGTAAAAGAGTAGCTAAATAAATTATGATAAATCCACACAGTAGAATCCTATGAGCACCAAAAATCATAATTACAGGTTGACTTGGAAAAATGCTGACAATATACTGTTAAGTGAAAAAAAGTTTTCAAAACAGTGAATACAATCGTATCCTATTTTTGAAAACTATAATGCATACAGACTGACAAAATCTGGAAGAACACACACTAAAATGTTAAGAACAGTTATTTCTGGGTGATAAGATATGGAAGATTTAATTTTAGTTTAGTTTACTTTTACTTATTTTCTTAATAGTCTATTACGACCATAAATTACTTTTACAAGAAGAAAAAGTATTTTTCCCTTAAAAATATAAGCACATATTGCAGCATGGTGGACTAATTTTTACATATTGCATCAATTTTTCTGACATTAGAACAAATATCCAAACAATGTGAGTCCTCCCTCCAACATCAGAATTTTCTCCTATTTTGCCTAAAAGAATAAAGGTAAGAGTCACATTTTAGTAGAGGCCAGTGTACATTAACTCACAACTTCCTTTCATATTTTAGCTTGAGGTTCAGAATTTCATACTACATTTCTGCAGTCTCCCTAGGGATTTGAATTTGACAGAAATCAGGATTTCAGGCTATCAAGTATAATTGTTTTAACTGGAATTGGTTTGTAGCATCACCCCAAAATCCCCAACCGTGAAACACAAAGCTTGATTTTTGCATAGGAATCATTCTGCCTTGTCCTGCCCCACTTCAGCCAGCTAAAGGTTGGCACTTGCCATCTACCTCTACAAGGATTAAATCACAAGCTGCTGCAACCACTGACCTTCAACACCCCCAGAAAGGAGCTCAGTGTGGAAGTCAGGAATGAGGCCCTCTGTGCTCTGGGAAAAACTGGCAGAACAGGTCTTCAGATAATTAGATATTTTCAGGGGAAGATTTTATGAGCCCAATTCTTGCATCTCCTCATGTCTAGAAAAGCACTAAAATCCTTCATTATGACGTCAGCTCCTCGTGACTAGCAGTAACCTTTACGAGACTAGCAGAACCTTCTGCAAAAAATATCTGCTTGATTGCACGTCCCCCCTTCACCAAAATCACATCGATACTGACCTTCCCGCCGCCTCTTTGGAGCAGTTTCTCAGCACTGTCTGAAATGCTGTCTCCCAGCCTATAGTCCTCATTTTGCCCCAAATAAAACTTAACTCACAACTCTCACGTTGTGCTTTCTTTTTCAGTCGACAGCTGGGTGTCTGCAGAGATTCCCTCACTTCCTCTCCGTGGCCATTTCTGGAGCATTATTGTGTCTAGGATGAGGCCACAAGCTGCAGACACAGCCGAGAGGCAGTCCTGTCCCTGGAGGAGCTCAGAGCCTGGAGATGAAGACAAACAATCACACATCCTATGAGTGTGATTCGTAGGCAATCTGGGGTAGAGGGAAAAATGCCTTTATCTGCCAGGAGCTGAAATGCGGAGCAAGGTGTCCGGAGGTGTCCATGGGGTCAGACACCTGGAGGCTGGGAAGACGCTGCTGCCCCAGGACTCTGCGTTCCGGGGCCTCCAGATCTGAGAAGAGAGGCGGCATCACCCAGGGGGGCAGGGGTCTGACTGCTCTTTGCTGTACCTGCCAGCCCGTGAGGTGAGGGGGACTCAGCCCCGGACCTGGGGGTCCAAGACTCAGCCAGGACACTGGGCAGAGGACTAGCGGGGCCCCGCCCACAGAGGGGGGCCAGCTACCCACTCTCCTCCTTTTCTGTCTTTCTTTGCTTTTTTTTTTTTTTTTTTTTTTTTAAGAAATAGTTTTCCTTCTGTGCCAAGAAAACTAGAGCTTATGGTTCTGGAAATAATCATCATCTGCACTTTTAAGGTCTGTGCTTTGTCAAGCCTGTTATGTATGCTTTCAAGAAAACTATTAGAAATTTTGCATTTGATGAAAGGTTTAAAAAAGTCACTTTAAATGGAAGATTTTAAATTCACAAAATGTTTAGAAGTGGAGCCTTTCCCATAAACTAGGGGTGGAATTTGGAACGATTATGGTCTTTTCAGTTTTACAGAATATTCTTCATGTTTTTAAAACACAGGGAACTCAGAATCTTATATCTTTCAATGGTTTTCAGTATGTTGTGGCCCCAGGTGCGGGCGATAAGGCAGATGAGGCTGTGTTTCTGCCCATGGCCCGGAGCCCGCAGCTCTCTGGCCTCAGATGCACACGGGAGGCTGGAAGGTCAATGTTGTGAGGAAAGGGGAGACTCTGTGCTTTAACATGATAAACCAAACATTGTTCCTAAATGTCTGCTCTTCCCGGATCCCGCTGGTTTCAATAGTTGCTCAGGCCTGGTTCTGACACAGGGGCTGCCTGGGGAACAGAAACAAGCATTTAACTGGAGCGTGCGTCAAAAAACTGGCAAGAAACAAATGGTTACTTGCTCTCCTTTCTGTCTCCTCAAGACTTCTTTTGTTTCATGTTCAATTTTTCAATATATGCAGGTCCGTAAAAACTGAATTTTTATAAAACATTTGGCAAAATGCGGATTTCTTGCAAAATTACTGGAAAGGTTACCAAGACAAGGAAGTCATTCAACTCCCTTGTGGGCTACTTTTGTTCTGTTTTGTTTATTTTTTTGAGCATTTTGAAACTTGTTTGGGAGGATGGATTCTGTTTGTTGTGTCAGGATACTCCTGTGAGAAGGTGGTCATTAGCTGGTATACTGGGCTGGGGACGTGGAGAAGGTTGGGGTCCATGGCACATCTGTGACGGCTGAAACATTTCCAGCTGAGGTGTCTGGCGGAGGGGGGTCGGCTGTGGGGCAGTTGACAGCAGGCCTGGCATCAGCAGAGCCCGTGGCCGCACACAGGTGACCTCTGATGCCAGGGCCCCTGCTGTCGCTTCTATGTGTTAAGGATCAGCTTCCTTCACTCTTTTTAAAGAGTTTGAATATTGTTGTAATGCAACGCTCTGGCCCCCTTTTGTCTTTGAAGTAGTGGAGAGGTCCCAAGTGATAAAGGTAGGATTCAAGAAGAAACTTAAAACTGGAGCCACCAGGATGCAGTGAGGCCTTGAACCCCGTGTGCACGGGCAGGGGTGTCAGCGAGGACACAATCCCAGGTCCCTGCAGATGGGCAAGAGGCGCCACCCACGGAGACCCACCCTCACTCTGCATCTGCCATTGAGGGTGCAAAGTGACCTGGTCAGCTTCTTCCCGAAGGTTCTCACCTGGTGAAGACAGGTGTGTCTGCCAAACCTTGAGGAGAGCGAGCTAACCCCAACTTGGACAGAATGTGTCTACACACCTCTTATGTCCACACGGTACCTTCATAAGGACCCGACTGTCTGGCATTTTCTTCTCTCAATACCTCTGTTCTATCTAAAAGTAAACGTTCTGGTTCACTGGAGAGAATATTAAATATAAACTCTACAGGTTAAATAGGTATTAACGTTTGCTCCCTCACACATATCCAGAGAAGCTAAGGCTATGCTTTATTTATTATAACTCTATGTTATTGTTCTCAACTCCAATGGCTACTTGAGCAACTGGGCCTGTAGCCTGAAGAGACAAACTCGTCTCTTATCAGGTTCACGATTGTGCTAACGGAAGAGACCTTCCCCACCACCACCACCCAGTGATCTATCACTTCGTGAAGAATAAATTAGAATTGCCAAAGCCAACCTACTAACGAGTCAAAGCAAGGAATTTATGTCTCCTCATCCCTCGGGGCCTGGACAATCTCATGCCTGCTTAACGTCAGACCTCCCAGCCAGGACTCTGCAAGGGAGGCTCGGCTCTGGGACAGGCAGGTCCCCTCTTGCACTGGGAAGGTTGAAACATCACTGATTTGAGCTGGGGAAGAAAGCCGAAGACGGGCAGCTCTGAGGAACTGCTGAAAGCAGCGAGCCACTCTTTCTGCCCTTCCTAATCTGTGTATTTTCTTTGAAAGATGCCAAAAATGACACAGCTGCATCCTCTTAAGACATTTATGTCCATGGAAATGAGGGGGCTTTCAATGTTTAATTATGGAACAGGCTGCAGACACATCTAAATAAGGGGAAATGAGTCTTCTTAAAAAGACCTTCTTTAAAAGGTTGTACAAATGCAAAAATTGTGTTCTTCAGACACAGGAAGGCTGGGGTCTGAGTCAGACAGGCAGCCGTGAGGGTGCCGTGTGGACCATCACTTCTCATTGGTGACTGGGAAGGAAGCAGTTCCCTGACTCTGCGAGGGGAGTCCGGGCACCAGTGCAACCAGCCGTGTGGACCTCCAGGGGCTACTGGACGTCGTAAATGACCCCTTGACACATAGTTGCAGTACCACCTTCAAGCATTAGCAGGAGGAATGAACAACAAAATGTTTTATGGGGCACTTGAGAGAGTTGCCATTGCTCTGTGGAGTGTTAGTGGTCTTCTGCCCCCTGATTTCTCTCAGGGAAACACTGGGCTCCGTCACCACTGCCCTGGGTGGGAGAGGCCAGGCAACCCTCCACACACCGCACTCTTCACTCCTCACTAGGGGTCTGTCCAGGGGCAGCACACAGCCTGTGAGCATGCTGGACTCAGGGAGGTAGGTCCTCTCACAATAAAGGCGCATGGATAACCTGATACATCTACCCCACTCAGAGCACGGAGTCCCAGAACACCAGGGCGCTTGCTCTGTGAGCTCCTTCCAGAGACTGAAGCTGCCACGTAACTCTGACATGTGCCTGCAGGGGCCACTCCTCTGAGTTCCTCAGGGATGGGGGAAGGGCCCTATTGGCTGTCGACCCCAGTTAATGGCCTAGGTGGGTCAGAGACAAGTATGCAGCAAACATTCGATAAATTCAACACGTGGTAATGAAGGGGCTGAGTTATGCCAGGCAGCTGCTCAGGACTCCACATCATGAGGTTCCAGGGTTGTTGGCTGACTGCCTGCTGGCCTGGCATTGTCCAGCAGCCACAGAGGCAGCAGCAGGATCCTTCTTCACTGGCTGGACGGACAGGGCTGCAGGTGTCCTGGATCCTGAGGGATGATCTCAGCCAGAATACCTCCTAAAGGAGGTCCAGATATCACAGTAGGAATTAATGAAACTTAAAATACCTGTGATTAGTATGTGCTAGAAATTGTAAAATAAAAAATTTTAGAAGAGAATTGGAAGCTTGAAAAGACTATTGGAAATTCTAGAATTAAAAAATCAATAGCTGAAATCAATAACTCAGTAAACTAACTAGAAGTGATAATTAGTGAAGTAGACAGTAAAGAGGTAATACTCAGAACAAAGCAGAGAGAATGCAGGAGAGACTACATAAGAACAAAAAGCATAAGAGGTTGTGGAACAAAGTGCAAGCCCTGCTGTATTTGTAATCTGGGTTCTGGAAGGGCAGGAGGGATGGATGGAGAGAAGCAATCATTGAAAAGATGAAAATTCCTCCAAACTGATGAAAGACGTCAAGCCACAGATTCAAGAATCCCATAAACCCCAGTCAGAATAAGCATACAAGAATAAACAAAAAAGAAGGCACATCAAAATAATATTCCAACACAGAAAGATAAAAAGACAAGCAGAAAATCTTAAAAACAGCCTAGGAAAGAAAAGACCTATTCCATTTTATAAAAGCAGAAACTGAGATGGATAGTTAACTTTTTAATAGAACAAAAGAAGCCAGAAGACTGGAAAGGCATCTTCTAAAACAATAAAAGCAAATAAATGTGGGAGCAAATTCTATAGGCAGTGGATACATATTTCTAAAATAAAGGATAATATAGAGAACATTTTAAAAAGGGAGGGGGCAGAATTGAAAGAGAATGTGAAAAGTTAGAAAAAAACTTGTCAATTGCCTGAGAGACACTGAATTCTGGTAAAAAGATGTTACTTCAAATTAAATGCTAGGAAGGGGGAAGTGGGAGAACCAACATTCAAAATAAAGAGGATTGGACAATGTTAAATAAAAGTACTGGGATAAAGCAAAACTGTACAACAGAAATACAAACTTCTCTGTAAACCAAATGACATGCCTTAAGTGGGGAGAACAGAGAGAGACCATCTCAAAGCCTGGTGGACACATAAATACAACACAAAACAGATGACAAAACTGAGATTAAAATGCCAAGATCAGTAAATGTAAATGTGCTCAGTGAACTTAGTGAAAGATTTTACATTGACTAACAGAGCAAAATTCAGCACTAATTTGTATGTAAGAGACATTCCTAAATCAAAAGATTCAAAACGTAACAACTAAAAGGAAGGGTCGGAATAGAGCAGGCGGGTGTCAGTAGCAACTGGTTCCAATTTCCAGGTTTTCCACATCCCCGGAACCAGCTCATCATGGGCCCCTGGATATACCAGCACCTACCACAGGCGTGCCCCCTCAGGAGTCTGGGTCCCCGTTTCTAAGAGCCCCGACTTCTTCCCCTGTCTTCCCACTCCTCGGGGTGTATCTGTTTCCTGCAGTTACTGCCTCTGATAGCTCACTGTCTGCTTTTCTACTTGTCTAATATGACTTAACCAATTCCTTATATTACATTTTCTCTCCTAAAATAAAAAAGAAAGCACAAGTCAGGAATAAGTAAAGATCAAGGAAGAAATTAATGAATTACAACACAAAGAGCAGAATAAATCAGAAATACATCTTTGTGAAAAAATCAACAAATAGGCAAAAATTATAAGCTAACTTAATCAAGACAATAGGAGAAAGACAAATGGATTAAATTAGAAATGACAAGAGAAAAATAACCACAGATCAGAAGAAAATTTTAAAGTGCAAGGTAACACTTTGTGCAACTTTATACATATAAAATGTAAACACCAGAAGGAATTAAAAACTTCATTTTATAGATTTACAAATTTGACCATGGTAGAGTCATAAACTTGAAACCAATAGCCTTAGAAGAAATTGAGTTAATAAAGAATCCTCCTATAGAAAGCAAAATACCCAGGTAGTCTAACAGGCAAATTCCATTAAACTTTATAAATCTGATTATCCCAATGCTACCTAAATTATTTTGGAGCACAGGAAAAAAAGGGAAACTTCCAGATTATCTTTATTGAGAGTAAAACATTGATTCCAGAAACAAAGAATGAAACAAAATGACTACAAATCACTTTTATTTAGTAATAATGATGCAAAAAATTAAATATTTGCAAAAGAATGTACCAACACATTAAAAATATGATACTTCTTTAACATAACATTGAATAGAGTGGTTCCCAAATTGCAGGGCTACATCCGAGGGTCCTGAGGTCCCTGAAACACTTTTAAGGGATTCCTGAAGCCAAACTATTTTCAAAATAATACTTGGATATATTTTTTCTACTGTGTTGATATTGCCACTGATAGTGAAACAAAAACAAGTAAAAACCAACCACGCACAAAGCAGTGGTGGGTAGAATGGCAGATGCCTTAGTGCAAAGGTGGTAGCGGCCCCAAACTGCTTTGGCTGTAGGATGTCCTGTGGACCAGCTCCGGGTGAGGATGGCCCTGATGAAGCAATCGCCTTATTAAGTATACACCACAGACCTCGAGCACACAGTTTATGTGACACAAACAGAAGGGATGCGTCTTGCACAGTCTGGGATGTTGATGGGCAGGAAGGAAGAGGAGGAGAGTGGAGTCAGGGAACAGAAGGAAGAGAGACCCCAGAGCCCTGATGCGCACAGAGCAGGGACGGTGCTGGGTCGGAGCCGAGGCGTGTGAGCCCTGGCTCTGCCCTCAGGTACCATTTGGGAAACACGACAACAGAGCAACAGAGCAGGACAGAAACCGGCAGTGGCTCTCAGTTTTTACCAAAAGTGCTTTAAAAGCTATTTTTCATACTTCTTGTTACTCATTAACGTGTGTAATTTTATTTCTGGTATTGCTGAGCCAACACTATTTAGCACCATATTACGTTGCTAAATAATATCAATAAATACCTGATAAGTGGAGTGGCAACAGTACACAACCAAAATGACCAAATTCAAAATATTTGTATGGATTATAAAGCTTTAACTTTAGATGTTTGTGTTTTACACTTCCCTCTACTTCCTGAGGTCATAATTTTCACACAGGGAAGAGTTTTGTTTTTGTTTAATTTTGGTAACATATTGTCCTTAAAGGATGCTGGGATGCAGGCATGAAGCCCCATTGATGGGCTGGTGCTTTGGGGAGACACCCTGCACTCCAGCCAAACACCAGATTTTTATCAGAGGTGCTGTGCTGACAGCTGAGGGGAGGCGCTGCCAGTGTGTGCAGGGAGTCAGAGACGGAGAAGCCTGTGGCCCCCCCTCCCCACTGTGTCCCCCTCTCCCCACTGTGTCGCTGAGATGGCCTCTGAGCAGGTGACTGTCCCGGAGAAAAGGCACTCCTTCCCTGACTGCAGGAAAGCAGAAGGAGCTGAGGGTGCTGAGATGTATACCATGCCTCTAGCAAACTTTCTTCCTACCTACAAATTAAAAAGAAAAATAAAGGATTAAATCATGTAAAGTTACCACGCTCAGGGAGATAGAGAATTTCAGAGAAGGGTGCCGAAGGGAACACATCATGTGTGTCTGTGCATCTGACCGTAATGCTGCCCACTCCTTGGAAGGGAGAATTCACTGGAAGACCAAATTCAGAGAGTTGATAAATGGAGATGTTCTGAGTTGGAGGACGTTTGCCCAGAAGTGCCTTAGGAGTGGAGTTTAGGGCCTCCAAATAGTCTTAATCGAGTTATTAATGATCTGAAAAAGGTGATAATCAGGCCGCTAATGTGATTTCAGCAGGGCTGACATTCAGAGGGGTCACTAACCTGTGAAGAGGAGGAGGATATAAATGGTTCAGGAAAGTATAATCATTCAACTGTGAAATTCCAAAAACCTGGTGAAAAAGAAAACAGGAACTCATTTTAAAATAAATAGCTCTAGTCAGCTTACAAAATGAATTGCTCATTTATCTTAAAAACCTTGATCATCATCAGAGATTTAAGCATTCGTGTTTACAAGGGGAAAACAAACAAGCAAACAGACATGAGTAGCTTTATTTGTTTTCCCTCCTGACTCAGAAAAATGAATATTGTACTGGATTATCTTTTCTAAAAGTTAGTGATGTGGCACTAGACAGGCCACCCGCAGGTTTTCTAGACATCTGGGTGTGGACATTCCTGGGTGCCCAGCTCTTTGGGATCCAGGCCTCCCTAAGTGACAAACGGGGCCTCAATGGCCAGTGCTCTGGTGACCAAGCAGACGCCTGGGTTGAAGGTCTTCTATGCGTTCACGGAAATACTGTTGAGACTGAAGGTGGGACCCAGTTTGGCTGGATTTACCCTGTGGTTCCAGTGTCATTATTACTTGGGCCCTATTTTAGTCTCAAGTTTTCCTAACTTGAGTGGAAATTGTATTGCTACCCCAAATTCAGATGTTACGGTTAAGAGCCCGGACCCTGGACCAACCCCTGGCCCCTCCACCTCCTCGGTGTGCAGCGAGAGCCAGTTATCTTAGCTCCATGTGCCTCTCCCACCTTTGTAAACGGGGAGAGACAGTGCCCTCCTGCCGGCTGTAGTGGGGACCACGCCGAACGCCTTCCACCCGCGTCCCTGTGCAGTGAGTGCCGTGCAGAGGCTCTCAGCCCAGGAGCAAATGAGACCCGTGCCTGCTTTGTCTCTGCCAGGGGCGGGGCCCCCTGCCCATCCATGGAGATCTGTGGAGACTGCTTGACCCACTGACCCCCCCAGGCCGCGGGTTCTGCCATGTGGACCCAAGGGAGCCTCCATCCCTTTGACGTGGAAATGACCAGTGTACCTGTGCCCCTCGGGGGATGCACACGCATCAAAAGGGAACCTCTCTCTCTCTCTTAGTCTGGTGACACAAACATGGAGGTGGTAACAGAGAAAAAGGTTTTGTTAGGAGAGAACTGGGCCAGAGCAGAGCGAGATGACAGAGTCCCTGAATAGACTCTTTCCTTTCCAGCAAATAAAATAAGGCCGCTTAATTATTCTGTCACCAGTAACCAAAAGTACCTTGATGTTTACATCCTGCAGGACTGTTTTTTCCAGGTTAGTAGAGCAACACCTGTGGGGTAATACAGTCTCCTAAAAATTGTGTTTGTTGGACCGTTTGGAAGTGTCTGGGGAGAGAGAAGAAGATGGTCCAGCTTTCACATCGTCTGTTCGTCAAGCTGGACAAGCACAGGGTGATGAGAGCGGCCACATGAAGTGCAGAGCAGCGGGCAATGGCGGGCTGGGCTCCCCAGACGCCCAGAGCGTCACTGCCAGAGAACCAGCAGAGCAGGTGCCACCTGGAGAGCGAGCAAGCTCCCCGGGGGTCCCTGGTTCTAAGGCTACAGGCACATAGGACACAATCTATTTCCCTTACGTTGCCACCGCCCACAGTTCCATTAAAACAATTGTTGTGTTTTATTGTAAATGACTATAAACTTAATGTACACACATCATTGTGCATCCCCAGGCACCAACATAAATAAACCCTATCATGTATTTATGGGGTTTTCTCAAATCCTTCCATGTGCAAAAATTTCCATTTCCACAGCATAAACAATCCAAATGCAGGAGGAGCTAATCCCACACCATGAAAAGATGTTATAAATTTTTAAAAGTTGGACGTCTTTTAGTTGCTATCAAAGTAAAGCAAGATTGTAAAAAAACACTTCATCACTTCAAAACGAAGAGTAGTATTAGTTTCAAACAAAAACTCAATTTGCTTGGCCTCTCTATGAATCTCACAAAGTTAATTTGCCTCTTTTCACAAGAATGAATCTCACAATTAATGATCAACGCTTACTTGTCACTGAATGGCTGCTAGCAAAATAGCTACACAACCCTGCCGGTTATCAGGAATGTGCTTCCAGTTTTTATTTATTTTGACTTGCATGTTGTAAGGAACACAGCAAAGGTTTGGTCCTTAAAGATCGTCAGTCCTCCCAGCAGTGCAGGAAGAGGCACTGGCTTCCGGAGAAGAAGTGGGACCCAAGCATCTCATCAGCAACCGAGCCCAGCTCAGGCCTGGCCTTTCGCATCCCTCACCAGAGCCGCACGACAGAGCTGCTAGGGGTCCGGGGGCCCATGTATATCTGAGGGTAAAATGAAAACAAAATCTGTATTTCCTTGCTGGAGAGGATGTGGAGAAAAGCGAACCCTCCTACACTGTTGGTGGGAATGTAAATTGATACAGCCACTATGGAGAACAGTATGGAGGTTCCTTAAAAAACTAAAAATAAAACTACCATATGACCCAGCAATCCCACTACTGGGCATGCACCCTGAGAAAACCATAATTCAAGAGAGTCATGTACCACAGTGTTCATTGCAGCACTATTTACAATAGCCAGGACATGGAAGCAACCTAAGTGCCCACTGCACTGACAGATGAATGGAGAAAGAAGATGTGGCACATGTATACAATGGAATATTACTCAGCCATGAAGAGAAATGAAATCGCGTTATTTGTAGTGAGGTGGATGGACCTCTGTTGATGTTGGAGAGCTTCTTGAGCCCTGCACTGTGTGATGTTGGTGACAACGTCATCATGAACATGGTGCAGATAGCGCGGTCGTTTACATGGAGGAGACTCTGAGGCCGGAAGACTCTGCCCCGCTGCTCGGACACGCGCCTCCTCTAGACCCACGCCTGCTTCCATTGCCGCCTCTGCCAGGAAACGGTGGCTCCCGGGGAAGTGGCTTTGACGAGGATCTGCCCTGCAGGAGCCTGGGTGCTCAGAGACCACGTGCCGCCCTCCGTCCCCTCCCAGCGCTCTCGCGGGGCCAGGAGCAAACGCGAGACCTCACTGGTCCGTGTTCCAGGACCGGGCCTCATTTCAGAGCGAAATCCCTCAGCCTCCTAGGACGCTTGTGATGACGGTCCCCCTCCTCTACGTGGCCAGGCCAGCGGGTGGCCAGTGTCCACACCTGACCGTCGTGGGTGTGACGCTGGTGTCACAGTGAATAGTTGCATCGTTGTCACGGGGCCTGGGGGCTTTTGGTGTCGACTGAAAGGACAAGGGGGCTGTGCTGACTTCCAGCAGGTTTCTCAGACAAGGGTGTCCTCCCCCTACAGATCTCAGGGGGGCTGGGGAGTAACCCGAGCTCGTAAACAACAGGAACCCTGCCTGATCGCTAGAGACTAAATTCTGTGTTTGTTTCCTCTTCCCAGGAAGGGACATTTATCAGATGGTACTTGTGCCTGTTACTCCCTCACGCTTTCATCAGGGGAAGCAGCCTCAGCCTTCCAGAAGGAAGAGGACGGGGCGTTCTGGAGGCTGGGACGCCTCCCGCCCCTGGACCAGCAGCCGGTGCGCCGTCTGAGGCGCCCAACTCCCTCAGCACCCTCACTTGCAGGTGGACACAGGCGCCAGGATGGAGGAGGTCCTGAGTTCTCAGAGAGATGCAGGAGGCCCTGCGGTCCTCCCAGCCGTAAAGCTCACATTTCCATCCGCTACGGCAGAGTCACCTGTACTTATGGTTTTCCAGTTGGCCTGGGAGAGAAAGGTGAGTTCTAGGATTTAGACAAAAAATCCCACCACAAGACTTTCACAATTCACTTTGTTTATTTTTAAATTTCATTTGGTGACTTTACATCTTATCAGGAATCCTAAATAGCACAGGAAATAGAATTGTGTTCGCACAAAAGGACAGAGAACTGTGGAAATCGAGTTTTCCCAGCCCTCTAGAGTATTAATTAAATTTTGTTATTTACCAGCTAGATGCTGACTGTCGATTAGTGCTGACAGAGACTAATCGTGTTGTCAGAGGCCATGGTAATTGTGTCCAGTAACAGGGTTACACCTTGAAGTCCCACAGGTAGACTCACGTGAACCTGTCTGCTCACCCCCAGCAGCTCATCCTGGGAGGAGAGGACCAGAGGGCAGCTGGGGTGTCAGTGCTATCCTGCCTCTTTCTCTGTCCACCAGCACCGGATCTCAGAGTACAGCCAACAATCCCTCCACCATGGTCCCCAAGGGACTAAACGCTCTGCACCCTCATGTGTCTAGGTTCCAGTTCTTTTTTTTTTTTTTAATTAAAAAAATTTATTTACTTATTTATTTATTTATTTATTTTTGGCAGCGTTGGGTCTTCGTTGTGGTGCATGGGCTTCTCATTGCGGTGGCTTCTCTTGTTGCAGAGCACGGGCTCTAGGCACGTGGGCTTCAGTAGCTGTGGCACGTGGGCTCAGTAGTTGTGGCTCACAGGCTCTAGAGCGCAGGCACAGTAGCTGTGGCGCACGGGCTTAGTTGCTCCACGGCATGTGGGATCTTCCCAGACCAGGGCTCAAACCCGTGTCTCTGCATTGGCAGGCGGATTCTTAACCACTGCGCCACCAGGGAAGTCCTCAGGTTCGAGTTCTTGGTTCCCGTCATCCCAAACTTTCCTTCCAGAAATTCCCTATCTCATTTTGTTACCCTGCCAAGCTCCAAATTTCTCAAACTAAAAGTGCACCACTCCTCCTTGACGCCTCTCTTTCCTCACACAGCACATCCAGAGCTTCCTAATGTCCTGGTAGCTCCCTCTCTGGAACGGATTTCGGATCCACCCACTTCCTCTCTCCGCCACCTCCCAGGATCAAGTCAGCATCAAACTTGCAGGAACCCCTGCAGGAGCTCTGGGGTGTCCCTTTGCCAGTCCGTACTCTGCTCTCCACCCAAGACTGGAGTAACCACCCAAAAACAGAATTTAGATTACATCACTGCATGGCTCAAAGTCCTCCACATGGTGCCCATTACACACGGAAGGAAACCAGGACTTCCCTTTCTCGCTCGGCCCGTAAGCCCTGCGTGCGCTGCTCTGGGTCCTGCTCTCACCTTGGCTCCCTGTGCACCCCGACCACGCGGCCTCCCTTCTGCTCCTGTCTCGGAAGTCTTCGCCCCTTTGAGGCTTTCTTATTTCTTCTGCCAGGATGTCCTTGTCCTTGGCTGATCCCAGCCTGCAGTCCTAAGTCAGGTGTTGCCTCATCAAAAGGGACTTTCTCAACCAGCTTGCCCAGTAACACGCTCTCGAGTGGTTCTCTAAGTCCAAGACGATTTTACGTCCAACGGTCAGTCGTGACCTTGGTTATATCTGTGCTTACTGCTTCTGTTAGAGAAAAAGATGGTGAATGTCATTTTTGCTGCACTCTGAATTCTTAGTGCACAAAGTGGGTGTTTAGTAAGCATCTGTTTGGTGAAAAGTCACCCAAGGAAGAGGGTGGGTGTGAAGGTGAGAACAGGAAATGCAGACTGAGCCAGGCCTGACCTGTCCTGCAAGCACAGAGCTCATTCTTCACGGCCTTTCCCAGCACCTTACACATCCTCACTTCTGTTTTCCTTCTTCTCTGTGTTATTCGTTCATACGTCCATCTCCCCATCCCCGCTGAGGTGAGGGCTGAGGTGGGCACTCTCCAGGGACACCCGCCAATTCCTGGAGGACCCTAGTGGGGTCGGGTGGGCTCAGGTCGGCCTCTCCCTCCCTCCAGGCCACCTCCTCTTGGCTGGTCAATGCACTAAGGCTCGGAGAAGAGGCCACACTCACTTAGAGGGGGTTCCATCCCCATGGACCAGTTTTGCTGGAGCTAAAACAGAGCTGCCATCAGTCCGCGTTCGATCAAGGGCCCCAGCCTGACCTCGGGTGTGACCTTCTGCTTTTGCAAGATCGGGAAAACCGAGGGTGAGGCCGTCACCCCCCAACCGTGGATCCACACGGACTGAGGTGGTGCAAAAGAAAATATATGATATACTGTAATACACAACTAGATGCACTATTATCATGTATATTATGTTTCCTTTTTAATTCTTAGAAACAATATATCATATTATATTTTATGTGTTTTATATTTAATATAGTATATTAAATACACAATACATAAAATAACTTTTTGTATCATATATATTGTATATTATATAATTTCTCTGTATCTTATAGTCCTGTTAACACTCACCAGGGTCCAGATGCTAATACATGTGCGTGCCTGTGATCAGCCCGTGTGGGTCCCTACAAAGACTAAGCAGAGGAGTGAATTTGCCAAGCTTTGTGAACTTCTAGAGTCTGTGTCTACAGTCTCCTGGAGAGAAGATGCTTCCGGTGGGTGATCAGCTTCCCCGGGACAGAGGCTCTGAGATGGAGATGCTGCATGAGGTTTGTCGGGGGTCATCTCCCAGCACCAGGGACAGCCCTTCAAACTGCCCCCCGCATAGCGCTCCCACCACCCGGCCGCCAACACTGTCATCTTGGGTTGCAGGGAGTGTGACCTGGCAGCTTCCTGCCCGCCAGGCAGTTTCTCCAGGAGCCTCAGGCCGTCGTGCGAGCAGCTTGACCCTCCCCTCAGGCCTGCAGTGATGAACGTCTCCATCTGTGTGTCTGAGGGACACGGCGGGTCTGCTCCCCGCCTGCGCAGTCACGGGGAGTGTGCACTTCTCTGAGTGAGTGCGTGTGCATGTGAGCTAGTTTGAAAATCAATCCATTTTGAATTTTGTTATTCCACACAAAAATATAGTTATTTTATAGATCCAATCATAGTAAAATTAACTCAGACATTCTTCAAATAAACTTAATTAATTCACACTGGTGAGTGTTGGGTGGAGATTAGTGCCCTGTGGTGGGCATGTCCCCGTGAACGACCACAAAACCATGTGGGTTTGAGAACAGTGTCTGTTCAACCGTGGTTTTTTGTTGGTTGAAACCACTTCACCCAGACACAGCATTTAATGCAATTATCGATGAAGTTTTCGATGAAGTGTTTAGATGTAGGAAAAGCACAGGTGTGATTGATGCAGATTTTTTGTTTCCTTGAACCAATTTTTGTTTGTATGACCTGGAACAAAGGACTTTAATAAAACATTAAAGAAGGAACAGCGTTGTAACATTGTCTGAACAGAATTCTAATTTTGTAGGTAAGAAACTGTAGCTCAGGAGGAAAAGTGGCCTCCTGAGGAAAGAGTTGCAAAAACATTTTAGATTTTAAGCAAGACCCGAAGCCTTGCAGTACAATACCATTGAAACTGTCTCTAAACACCCCAGATTGTGTTGTGAGGACTTGGAAATGTGCGAAAGTGAATTCTAATGTCTAAACAGCTCTGCTTGGACGGAGTCGTCCCCTCACCCTCGTGTTCCCGCTCCATGTGAAAGGCAGACGTTGTACCTGTCAGAAGACATCCTGTTCCTGGTCTTGCTAGGATAAAGAACCAAATTTTTTTGGCATCTAGCCCCAAGATAAGGAGAAGTGAACGGTCCTGGCAGGTGGTTGTCCTGTCCCCGATGCTTGTCACCACTTTGTCAGACCAGGAACCTTCTGACTCTGACCAGGAAGCTGTAGCCCATGGGAATTGGGACAATTCAGAGCAGAAGCAGCAAACACAGGGCACTCACTCCAGGCAGGATTTTTCTTGTGACCCTCAGGTCTTGAAATCCACCCACTTGTATTAATTATACCTTACTGACCTCTGGTATAAAGAGTTTATATCATGCTCAGAAATAGATTATTAAAGATTATGAAATAAAGCAAATACTGTTGCATTGTCTTGGTAAGCATGGAGTGTGTAAGTACTATGATTGTAAGTGTTTGGGTTATTAACTAAGACAACAGAGATTTTATTCTGGGTTTTGAATTCTTGATTGAAAAAATCTTGTTACATTGAACACTTCATGTGAAGGCTTAGAAAACGCCTGGACGGGAGTCTCTGTGGCGGGAGCAGGGGGTTCGTGGGGAGAAGGTAGGTGACCCCTGCGGCCTGCCTCGGGCACTGGCCCTGACGCCGCACGACACCCACCTGCTCGAGGCTCCGCTGTTTATAAGTTTGGTCCATTATTCCCGAGAGTCTCAGCTGACCCGCAGCACTGAGCCTAGTGTCGGCTGGCAATGGTGGCCGGGGTTATTTGCATACTTTTTTCCTAATAAGTAGGTCAAGAGAAAATGATGTGTGTCACAACAACAATAATGAAGATCAAACATCCAGAACAGGCGCCCAGTTACACATCCCAAATCCCAACATTTTGCTGCCACCGGTTTTGCTGGTAAAAAACAAAGAGGACATGGAATTCCAAAAGGCAAGAGAAGGACACATGATGGGGACAGATAATTCTTGAATCTTCATCGCCTGCTTTATTACTGGTACTTTTCTTATGAGGCATTAAAAATAAATACAAGCTTTTTAAGGCCCATTGTTAGTGGGACTCAGTTCAATAAAATTCATGAGCCCAAACTGTTTTTAAATGTGCAGCTGCAAACAATACAGCTGTCCACTGAAAATTACCTGAATGGTTTTGTGAGGCATCTCTTTACAGCAGAGAAAACCAGAGCAACGGGCTGTGCTAACTCTGACGCTCAGGCTGGAAGATTGAACCATACACCGTGTTTTGAAGACAACTTGAAAGTATTTTGTTACTGATCATGTAAATATTGAGCATAGATTACTTTTGCTAATACTGGTAAATGCAGAAAATTTACTAAAAAGTCATAAATACAGAGAAGATTAATATCTAAAATATATAAAGATGCTCAGCAAATCAATAAGAAGACATAATGGAAAAAAAGCAAAGGGTATGATCTGGTAATTCACAGGGAAGAACATGAATAATCAGAATAATGATTAGCAAATGCTCTGGGGTTTTGGCCTGAGCACATCGCCACTGGGTCAGGGGGAGAACCTCCCTCCCCCCTGGCTGAGAGAGGAGCTTTCCCGCTGAGTTCTGGCTCAAATGCCTGGGGATGCATTTAGGATGGTCTCTTCAGCTGATGCTGATGTCTGGGTGGGTTTGGGAGTAGCTAACATACACTAGATGTGGCTGAATACTAATAACTTTGAAAATATCAGTCAAATGGAAACATTTATGAAAAATACAATCGGCCAAAATTCATGTAACATTTTTAAAGAGTATATAAATATCCAATATAGAAAATTAAAATAATGAACAATCTCCAGTAATGCTTCTGGAGTCAGAATGAGTTCTGAGATAATGAGTTCTTTCAAGATTTCCAGCCTTAGCACCTGGGAACCTGCATAAATGTTCCAGAGCCCGTTACAGGACTGAGCACCAACCCTGCACTGTGGTGATGCCAGAACAGCTCTGACCAAGACTCTCAGAGATGCGTCACCGAAGGACTCCATGGGCACACCCGCCGTGGATCATTCGTGGAGAATCCAGAACAGTGAACCCTCTTCTCTAACAAGGAGGTTCAGCGCTAGGAAACCAAGTGCTGTGCTATAGGACAGCATCCTGGCAAGTGAGAAGATTTGCTCGATCATCTTAAAGGATTCCAAATAAAATTAAACCTTACACCCATTTTTGATAGAGAGCCATCTAAAACCAACTGTAGAAATCATATTCAGAGGAAATCTCATTAATAACTGCAAACAACGGCAATGATCTTTAAAGCACGCTCTGGAAGTTCTGACCACTCTAGTAAGATATAAGATAGATTCTTCTATATAACTATCTTTCAGACGCCTTCCATGCAGTAGACGTTCAATAAATATGCTCTATAAAGGAACAGTTGAAAAGATGAAGAAATGGTGTTGTGTTGAATTGAATTTCCGTGTGACAAAGAGCCTCGGCGCTGCTCTCTGCGTCCTCTGTGCTGCGCGGGTCACGCGTAAAGGAACTCAGTCACGACTGCACTTGGCTGCCTGTCGCTGCTCCTTTTTGAAATTATGACATAACCGCTCAAACAGGCTTGTCTGACCCCAACCGTGGCTTCTAGACTGAATGGTTGAGTAACTCGAAGTAGGAGAGGCAGAGGAGCCCGGGGTGTCTGGATGGGCTCCGGCCAGGTTGCAACCGTGGAGTGTCAGACAGTTGCCAGCACCCAGAGGGGCCTCTGAGAGCCGACACCAAAGCTGCAGTCAGGCTAGTGACAAGGGCATCAGAGGTGAGCAGGAAGTAGGGGGTGGTTCGCCAGAGTTCACGCTGCCGTGGGAGGATCGGGCCCGTGTATCTCACACACGCGCACACGCACACACAGGACACGGTCACAGGAACACTCCCGGGGCTGTTTGTATAAGTCGTGTCACCAGACTAAGCAGCGGAGCTACCCAAGCCAGCAGGAATATTAAAATAGACGCCGCAAAGGAATTTTGAAATCACAGCGCAGTTATAAGGGCATGTCATTCGAATTAGCCAACTTTAAATTTTTAAGATATAAATATATTTTAAAAATTGTAATTCATGTGCAAGTTTTAAAATAATTCTACTCTCCCAAGGTTACAAAAACCATGTAATTTTCAAAGTTGTTGGAATTTGTATATTGTGAATATTTTCAGAAAAAAGATATAACTAGAGTCACTTTTTTAATTACTGCAAAATCGACCACAGTAAGAGATTATTGTAATTTTATAGCCCAATGCTCCCAGTGAGACTTTCAGGAAGGAGTGTAACATGAAGTTACATACAGAGGGTTTCTTTTAATGAAACATTTACCAATTATCTCATGCCTTAAATAAAGTAAAAATGTTCTAAAACTGTTAATTATTACTAATTATTAATGCTTTAGTTTGTAGCTAGCTTTAAAACTCTAGGAACTATGTAATATACTGTATCTTTCATATATCAAATATATATATTTGATATATTTAAATATATATTGACCATATTTTGGTATAGCTATAATTCTGCATCTCTGCTCGCCTTAACAATAAGCTTCCCTAAGAAAACTTGCTTACCTGCCCTGCTTATGGGCTTGTAGAATTAGTATATAATAATATTGTAACGTCTTTGCATATCATGTTTCTTTGACCAGGAGCAGATGATTTTCAACACACCTCTTGTCTATAAACAAATCATTTTCCATAACAGCCAGGAGAGAAAATAAATAATAATGATCAGAAAAGAAATGCAGCCAAATTTTCTTTGATTGAACTTCATATGTATGATTATGCCACTAAATTAATGTTTTAATTAATAAATAACACGGACATAAAAGGGAAAAATAATGCATTAAATATTCAATTATGTTCACATATTTTTGAAAAAAAGTTAAAATGTATATTAAACATTAGCCTGTCACAGCAATGAGTAGCTACATTGCAGGTTCTATTTTTGAGGATTCTTTCACAAATACTGGAGCATCAAGTGGTCTTCTCTGCAGGGTCACAGTTCCTGGACGTACAGCCCAAAGCTGCCAGTCTGCCCTCAAGGTCAAAAGCACATTTCAGTCATTTTATTTTGGATTTTTTGTGTGCATGAAGGAACAGATATACATGTAGATAGGAAATGTCTTAAGTATTAAGATAATTTTGGTCAAGATTCATAAATATCCCATTTCACAATAAATTCCAGAAATTTCAACACTGCCCATGTCACTGTTTCTCTGAGATTAATTCTAGATGCTTTCAGAGTGTCCAGGGTTAAGACATTTCCACTAATATGCCTTCAACAGAAAATTGGCCAAAATTTTCTAATATGTTCCATAAACCACCACAGTTTTTCAAGCTCTCATGAATCAGAGAAAGTGGCTGAATTACATTATTCGATCCATTGCTGAGAAGAAGTATCCACTTTTTGTTGAATCTGCTGGGGGTGTTGAGCCCGCGGCGTCTGATTCCCCGGTGGTGTCGTGCTTCACAGGCATGGAACTGACTCCTGTTCTGTCCTTTGTCCTTATGCTTGCTCTACCGTCACTGCTGGTTTCAGATCTACTGTTTAAAAGCAGTCACCTAGTACCCGGGGCTGGAAACTCAAGGATTCAGGACCCCTGGGCACGTGACCCCCAGAAGGCTGTGCATAGCTGACTCAGCGGGTAGCCCACCCAGGAGTTCTCTGAAGAAACTTCTTATTGGATTCAACAGCTACTAAAACAGAAGGCATGCAAATGGGAGATTTGAAGCTGCCCTGGATAATTATTAAAACAAAGCAATTATTTAGAACATGGATCGATAAAATATTTCTACTGGGTACAGCATGTTATCACTTAAATTGTCTACAATTGCATGGTTTAGAAAAGCAATGATTTACAGTGACTTTTATTATTGTTTTGAGTTCTTGACAGACTTGCCCCTGTGGTGCCCTTCACAGAGCCCTGCTTGGTACCCACCACACAAGCTAAGGAAGAACATCAACCAAACCTTCAGGTCCTGCTGTGGGTCCCCAGCAGTAACCCTTGTCTTCAGGTTGGTGTTTGACTCTCTTGTGTATGAGTGTTACATACGTGAACCCCTAGTAACACAGGGATTGGCTGCTTGCTACACAGAGCCTCTGGTGGTTTTTCTGTTCGAGGGCTCTTGTGAGATGTTTCCATGCTAATATACGCAGTCATAGGAGTTCACTTTAACTGCTGTAAGCAAATCTAGGAATGCTTATTTCCCTACTATGTGCCAGTAGGAATTCTGTGATAAGGAAAACAGGCAGAGTTCTTGTACTCCTGGAACTTACAGTCTCCTAGGAAGACAAACCCATCAGCAATTAAATATACCCTGTCTGATTATGACTATACAGAATCATATCTATGCTAATAATTAAAACAACATTTATCATCAAATCATGCTGGAAGCTTTTACGAAAAATAAATAACTGTCTCTGATGATTAGAAACATAATTCATATGGTATTATGGTTATCAAATAAAATTCAGGAAAATAACTTCATATTTAAAGAGTTGCAACTCCCAGATTCAAAAGTGGCAAAAAAAAAAAAAAATAGTTTGTCTAAAAAAGAGATGTTTTAGAATAACACTCCATTAAAACTAAGGTATAGAGAAATACTTAGAGAAATAATTTGAGAATAAACACAAATAAACCCAGAAAAAAATCATAAAAACTTGATAAAAGAGAAAGATATGTATTGCTTAAAAGAAAACTAAGGAAAAAGGATTGCTTGAGTATGGAAGTTGGAGCAATAACTCAGCTTCTGTAGTTCATGATACTTACATTAAGCGTTTTATTTTGGGGTTTTTCTCCCAATAAAAGAGTGGAGAACACCCTTACTGTGGTAGAAGATGTAATCTATGAAAACGAGAGAATCAGAGGTTTTAGTGTCGAGTAGATATCACTTGAATATCCACAGTCTCTTTCCATGAAGAATGCGTACAACCGAACCTGCTGAACCTTTGTTTAAAAGTTTGGGTGACACCAGAGGGTCCAAGATCACTAAAACTGACTTTTAAAAATTCCTTTATATTTATTCCAAGTAAGCAAACCATATTTTTTTAGGTGCTAGATTTTCTCACTTCAAATGCTGTATGATTAGGAATATTGGTTTGGTTTTGTTTGCTTGGATTTCAAGAAAATTGAAAGCATAGAAGCATAGGGAATATCTTTACTTCATTTCATAACCATAGAGTGTGTGAGGGGTGTGGGAGACAAGAAAAGGAAAAAAAATATCAATTTATTTAAAAGGAAATGCATAGAACAAATACTTTTATTTGGAGCAGAATTTTGAATTATAATAATTTGATATCCTGAAATCTTGAAGAATCCAATTAGGATAACTTAGTTTCTTTAAGAAAAAATACTACCTAACTGATAATAAAATATTATGACTCTCTGCAAAGGATATAATGCAATATATTTTTCCATTCTCCTGTAATGGTCACTGACATTTCCAGTGTTTCTCTTTTACAAATAATGTTGCCATGAAGATTATTTTATGTCTCCTTGGGATTTGTGTGATAGATTCCTCAAGGTGCAGACATAGAGGGAGGATATACATGTGCAAATCTTCCAGTGAACTCTATTTTTCAATGACTGCCTTAGGTGGTTGAGCCATTTACACTCTGTGCAGCCCTTCATGATCTCCTGTGACTTTAGACACTGACCAGAATGTGTTATTTCTGGACTTGGACATTTTTAACCACCTGGTGAATGTAAAGTGGCATCTCGCAGTTTTATTTTGCACCACCCTGATTACCAGTGAGGTTATCTGTATGTCAATATACTTTTCATTCGGGATTTCTCATCTGTGCACAGATTTTTTGTATCTTTTGCCCATTTTTAAATTGGGTTTTTGACCTTTTTGTATTTTTTATAGCATTTCTCCATACTGTAGAAGCTAATTCTTTGTAGACCATAGGAGCTCACTACAGCTTTCTAATACATCTTGATACTTAGTAGGAAAAGTCACCATTCCATTTTTATTTTATCTTATTTACATAAATTTTTAAGTGCCATTTTCAAGGTCCATGTAAAAACCTCTTAGGGTTTTTATTAGAACCACAGAGAATTTACAGATCCATTAGGAAGCAGAAGACATCTTTCTGATAATAGGTGTTCCTATCCATGAATATGGTATATGAATCCCTGATTGTTCTATAATTTTGTTCAATAAAAAGTGGTAATTTTCTTTATTATAATCTCTTGGTTTTACTGAGTAAACAAATATATCATTTTCAAATAGTAATAGGGTTTTCTTTTTTTAATCTTTACAGCTTTTATTTGTCTTCTTGGACTATTATTTAAGAATATTACCTAAATGGACTACTACCTAAAGTACAGTGCTGAGTAAAAATGCTAGTAGTGGTCATCTCTGCCTCTCTTCTTATTAACTATAATACTTGCTCTATTCTCTGACAAATAACCTTCATTAATTTTCTAGAATGTTTAGTTCTTTTGGTTTCCTAGGAGTTACTTTTAAAAATAATAAATGGGTGCTTACTTTGTTCAAATTCTATTTTTTGTATATCTATTAGGAAGAAGATATGGTTTTTCATTTCAGTTTGATAACAATTTTCACACATTAATATATTTGTATTATTAAAACTAACTCTTTCTGGGATCATCATAAATTTGTCTTGATATATTGTTTTGTTGTTGTGTGTGTGTGTGTTGTGTTTATATTTTGCTACAGATGATTTGAGTAACAAAATTAACAATCTTGACCTAATAGATATAAAAATTTACCCTCAAGTCTTGGGTATGTTCTCCTGAAGCACATGTGGAACATTCAAGAGCTGACCATGTACCAGGCTGTAAAACAAGTTGATATCATTACAAAAACTCAGTGTAAGACATAAAACTTTCCTGACCCCAGTAACATTGTTAGAAATAAAAGGTAAAATGCTATTTTAACATACAACAGCACACATTTGTAAAGTAAATGAAATCCACATATAACTCATAGATGAAAGAAATGTCAAAGAAAGTTTGAAAATATATACAGGTGAATAATAACAAAAAATACCACATTAAATCTTTGGGAGACAGCAAAAACAGTATATAAAGCACAATTTATAGCCACAGGTACTCAAAATACAGATTTTTTTTAAAGACTGAAAAATAATAAATTAAGAATATAATGTTTATGCCATTAAATTAAGCAAATGAGTGGTTTAAAATCTACTTACAAAAATACTATCAGCCTCAAAAGTTTTATATTATATCAATGCATCAAAGTAGAGATAATCCCAAACTTTTACAAACTATTTAGAGTATAAATTAGGGAATATTCTTAGAATGCCTATTTTTTTAAATTTTTGATGAGTCTCTTATAAGCAAATTTGATTATCTGCAACTTTTTAATAATCAACTTAACAACCATTTGAATTTGACTTTGCATGTTTCACCCATTTACATCTATTTTGATGAGAGATAGGTTTGCATTTTTATCTATTATCTTATTTCATAGGTTATACTGACCCTTGTTATTAACAGTGGTTCATCTTCTACTCTAATGACTGCTTTCGAATTGAGTGATTTATTCCATATTTTTCCTTGTCTAGTAATTCCAAAGCTATTTATTGACTTTCACTTTTTTCTTTAGCAACCATCATTGAGATTTTGACATATGTCTAAACACTCTCTAAAGGTAAGAAGCCCTAAAGTGCTGTTTTGGTGGGAAGAGTTTTGCTTCAAAATTCTATTTTAATGTTTATAGGGAAATCATGTTAAGTCCCTCTTAATAAGTTATATTTTTCTAAGAATTTATTAATTTACTGCAATAATTTAATATTATTTATATTTTGTTGAATCTGCAGTTTATACAGTTAGATGTTCTTTTTATTCTTGATATTGGCATTTCTGAATTATTTCCTAAACTAGGATCTGTAGAGATTTATCAGTTTTATTAGTATTTTTATAGATCTATTTTTTTATCTTTAGGCTTTCTATTGTATGATGTTTTCTATTTCACTAATTACCTCTCTTATCTTGACTACTGTTTCCTTCTCTGAGTTTTTTGGTTGCTCTTTTTCTAACTTCTTCGGATGGTGACTTAATGTTCAGTCTTTCTTCTTTGCTTATCTCTTCACTTTAATACTGCAGGTCACCCTCCATCTCTACCAAGATTGGTCCCCAGGTGTTGATAGGTGGCACTGTCACCTCTCGCTCTGGTACTGCATCCCCATCTGCCCTTGAACAACAAGACTGTGGTTGTTTTGAAACAAGTGAGCATGTCCTGTCCTTACTCAACCCCTCCAGGTTTTCTCCAAGCAGGTAGACTGCACTCCACTCCATGGGACCCACATGACCCTCTGGTACTTCGTCCCCAGTGTCATCTGAAGCCACGCCAGCCTCGTGACTGCAGTGGCTCTTCTGTGGATCCTTGTGTCTGGAGTGTTTCCCACTCCATTCGATCACCATTCTATCCCACCTCAAGGAGCTGTCCCACTTCCCCGTGGCGCCATCCCAGAACAAGCCTGTTTTCCAATCTGCAGTGATCTTGTTTTATTCTGTATGGGTTTTTTAAAATTTAATTTCTTTCTAGAGTGGGTCGGCTCTGAGAGGAGGAAAACTTTCTTTTAAATGTGTCTCTATTTCCAGAACTTACTACTTGAGAGGTGCTCAGCCAGCCTTTGTTGGAAGGAGTTACCTCGAGGTGGGAACCACGTGAAGAGCATCACTGAGCAGCCTGGTGTGAGGGGCTGGGTGTCCACAGCCTGAGCTGCAATCCAGGTTCTCACCCACTTGCCCCGTCACCCTTCGGGGCTGAGTTCCTTACTCTGTGACCAGTAGGCTTACAGACATCACCTCTAAATGGACGTTTGCTGAATATGTCACCAGACATGGAAGGATATCACCAGAACTGCAGGTGCGCTAAGTCAGGTTCCTGGGGTCTTCAGAGCCTGTCCCTGCCTTGGGGTCCTGTCCCTGAGCTGCAGGAACCCCAAGACTGGGGCTGCAGATGATGGTGCAGGAGTATCAGAGGTCAGACCTGGGCGACATGGGCGGGAGGTGAGGCCGGCCTCCAGGGACAGGGGAGGGCCATCACTTGGAAGGGTACGAGAGGGCGTATCTATGCATTTACTTATATTTATATGTATTCCTGTGTTTCCTCATTTTCCATTCAAATGCCAAAAAGTTCCAAAGTGCATCTTAGCCAAGATGTTCTACCAACTTCCCTAATGTGTGGCTCCACTCACCTTGCTCGCCAATGACTGTTTATATGCATTTGACCGTCAGATGCCTGTGGTTCCTTCTGGTAGAGAGTGAGACCCAGTGAGAGGAAGAGAGGAGGGGAGGAGGGAAGAACGGAGCCGAGGACGTGGTTCCATCCATCCTGCCGTCCTGCTCGTCTACTACTCAGTCCCCTGCGGTCAAGTTTCAGATCTCGGTATTTTCCTAATAAAACCGTCTCCCTCACTATACTTCACACTGATATCCTCCATATACTTTAATTTGTTTCTTTTATTTTAATTCCATTCTGTTTTGGGTGCCTGACCTCAAGATCATATTGCATACCCGTTCCAAGTTTTGAGTCTTTGCATTTGTTTCCACTCACATTTTTAGAACCTGAAGACTTAAATATCAAGCTACTTGTCTCTGTCTCAGTGTTACGTGAATGAGTCTGTTTTCCAGCAAACGTGGTGTGAGGTTTATGTCGGCCTTAATTAGGGAAAAATGATGCCCTGGACACACACATCTGGATTGTAATCAGCCTCCGTCCCCCCCCTCATTCTTCCTTTCCCTTCCTGAGGGGCCCTGGTCTCCTGTAATATACGAGGTGGTCCTGAACATTTATTACAAGAACAAAATGCACACCATACACCTCACTATTTATAATAACTGCCAAGGACTGAGATTACCTATTTCAGTGAAAGTACCATAAAACATTACATGTAAAGTCAATTATGTCTGTATTACTAAGACTTTAAATCTGCTACCTTAAATATCTGTCAGTGACACTGAATTTTTAAAAATCACAACTTTACATTTATGTATTATTTCACAATGACTAAAATCCCTCTTATACTATGAAATTGGTTTTAATTATTTTGTAAATAAAAAGAGCTTTATAATCCTATTCTTAAATGGTATGTTTAGCTTACTATTTAAAATGACAATTTTAGCTGTAGATGAATGTAATTTGCTGGATGAAATTAAGGAACTTAGAAATATTACCTCACAACGACCACTTATGTGGCCTTTACATACTGCACATATGTGTATTTGTGCAATATTGTGTGTATCGGGTAATATGTATACACGTATTTAGCAATAAATCCAAAGAAAGCACTGTTACTAGTTTTACTGTTACTAGTTACTGTTACTAGCAGCTGTTACTAGTTTTCACAATGAATGTTACAGTTGGGGTTAAAGCGACGATCTCCCCAACTGATGGACGAACTGTCCTGTTAGAATGGAGAGTCTGAGAGACAGAAGAATGTCCAAACAAAATGTGGCTCATTGTGTTTCTCTAGAAAAGGCTGACACGTTTATTCTGGAATGGAGGTGAGATGCTGGCCCCAGACAGCCCCCGGGGTTTCCAGGTGCTGCACGCCCCATGGGACACGACCGTTCCCGCAGGAGTGAAAACGATGAGATGTAGGTGGCTTTGGGGAGCAAGTGGTGGGGACACAGGCCACCCAGGAGTCTGACCTGGGGGCCTGGCTGGGCTGGGATGTGGGAGCTTCCAGGCGCCCGGGAGAGGCAGGATCTGCTGGTCCGAGGACCACACGGGGTCAGGCATCCACGGCCAGGGCTTCGTCCTCAGCCTGACCTCTCAGGAAACACCTCCTGACGCGGTCACATGACTCCCAGGTCTCGGCAGGTGCAACGCTCTGGGGGGCTCTTGCTGTCGATGGGACGGGAAGAAGCACCAGCTTTCAATTAAATGAAACACCTCCGCCCGATGACCCTTCCCTCCTGGACGGGACGCTCCCCCCTCCCTGGGGGCTGTTATGTTCTCGAGGGAGAGTCACACTCCAAGGAGAGGAGTGGGCAGCCTATGTGGTGTTGCTAAACGAGACGTATTCAGAGCATCTCACTTCCTCCACACGAGACCCAGTGGCCGCCGTCACTCAGAGACTTTTCCCATGGCAGGTGGGAACTCAGCAGAGCTGAGGCGAGTTCAAGTTAGGTGCAGATCAGCGAGGAGGACCTTTCATCTGGAGGAAACTCCGTGACCAACACTGAAGACGAGAAAGACCAGGCAGGTGTTGTTTGGGGGCTTGGTCCCCCAGAGCAGTGGGACGTGGGGAACGCCCAACCTTGAGGAGCCCTGTGGGTCTGAACAATTGATGACTGAGACAAACAGATGGAGAACGTGTCAGTGACCAGCCCTGGAGATGGTGACAGAGCTGCAAAGTGGCCAGGGAAGGACCGGGGAGGAGGGAGGTTTGGGGGAGAGAGTTTACAGAGAGAACAAAGGAGGAAGTCAGGAAAGGCTTCAAGCTTGGACCCAAGAGAGTAGACCTACATGTGGCTGGAGAGACAGGAGTGGATGTGGTCACCCTGGGACAGGGCAGCCTCGCCGTCGTGTCCGCAGAGAGCGGGCTTCCCTGCGGCATCCCCGGCCCGCACGCAGCCTGCTGCCTGGACTCGTCTGAACCCCACCCGCTGGCTCTCCAGCCTCCCCCCTGCTCGGGTTGTGTTATCACCATGCTGTCCTCACGCCTGTGACTTTCCTCGCTTCTCACCGGGACGAAAACCCAGGGTCCCTTCATCTAAAGAGACCAGCCAAGAAAGACTCTGAAATCACCAAATGGAGGAGAAGAGACAGAATGACCTGAATCATCAAATTCAAGTTCAGGGATTTTAGGGCAACCTTTGACACTGAAGAAAACGTAAACTTAAGGTAAATAAGAGGATATGCGCTCCGTGCGGTAGGTGGTAAACCACGGAGCTCACCAGCAAGGGCCACTGAACTGCAGATTTATTAACTTCAGAAGTGACATCCTAGAAACTTTCCCCATCTTTTCCACTGAAGCGGTGACGAAGTCCCTGTGCCCCCGTCAGGGTGGGAACACTGACTGGCCTGGAGCCTCGCCGAGGCTGAGGCTGATGTGGGCGACGGGCGTCTGGTCAACAGCGGAGGACGGCAGGGAGGACGGCGGGGAGGACGACGGGGAGGATGGCGGGGAGGATGGCGGGGAGGACGGCGGGGAGAAGCAGCGTTGGCCCGTCGAGGAACTGCAGGCTCCCCGAGGGCAAGTTATGAAGAGAAACCCTGCAGTGCCACCTGCTGCCTGACTCCTGAAGGCGCCGGAGTAAGAGGTCTGAGCCAAAGTCACTCACTAAAGCGGGAAACACGGGGCAGGCGCTGTCCATGTCACCGGGTCGTTTCCTACATGCACCTGGGAGGGAATCAGGGCACACGTGGGTTCTGTGGACCCCAGTAGACAGATCCGACTGAAGCAAGGAGAGACGTATTCAAAGGACTCTTCCTCCTGGGGGCCCTCCTTTCTGAGGAGGGGTGGGCAGGGCTGGGGGGCCGTGTGGGCAGGGCAGGGCCTTGCAGGGAACGGCCCCCATCAGGAGAGCACCCCCAAGGGGCCTCGGCAGCCCTCTCTGAGGGCAGGGTGGTCTCAGGGTGAAACACGCCCATAACCCACCCAGGGTTTGCCCTTCACTCATTCTAACATGAGAAATCCGCAGAGTTTATTGCGTCGTCCGTCAGAGTTCCCGGACGTGAGACGAGAATCCACCTTCTCGCCTGCCATCCGCTGTGCGCGGGCCTGGAACTCAGAAACCTCCCGTCCGCCTTCGTGGCCGCGCATCCAGACGGCCTCAGTTTAATTCTGGGACCAAAGGTGTGAATGTCTGGGCGTGTGTGGGTGAGAAGGTTCCAGAAGTGGAGCTGCTCACCCCGGGCCAGCCATGGCAACCACAGGCGGTGTCCTGGATCTGGCCTCCTCGCCCTTTCCGAGTGCGCACTGACCCCCTGAGGAGGACCGACCTTGAGGTGAAGGCTCACTTTCTTGGGGTGAATGAGAAAGATCCCCGAGCACAGCTTCCCTGCCAAAGGCCATGAGGATGCTTCAGGCGGGGCCCCGGCATCTCTGCGTTTTCTTGCTTTGTTTCTGTAGTTGGCCCTGGGGCGGAGGGGTAGCTATTTTGTTTTCAGAAGCGAGGTGAGTTGAGTAGCCAGTGGGCTTGGGGCAGACCTGGGTCTTCTGGACCCAAACGTGGCTCAGGACTCGGTCAGAGGAGCCAGGCGTGGCCCCGTCCAGGAGACAAGCTGAGTCTGGGAGACAGCTTTTCTCAAACCTGGGTGAGGTACTGACCCTTCAAAATGTGGGGAAATTCCCCAGATTAACTAACTTGAGAACTATTGGCCTAAAAAACTAAAATGTATTTAATTAATTCTATCAATTACTAAGTATCACTGCAAGATAAGACTTTCAAACTAGTAAAATAAAGTCAGAGATTATCATGAAAATGGAATCCTAGGATTTAAAACCCATCTTATTCCAGACCTGACTTCTGACATCCTTGGACCCAACCTAGCAGAGGCGGACCCAGATCTGGGGACTGGGGCAGGTGCACCCCACCGAGAAGAGTGAAAGCTGTGAGTCCAGGGTGCCCACGGGCACGTGAAGGCCGCAGGGAGCAGGAGACACGCAGCTGGTGGGAGACGTGCAGCTGGGCAGCGGGGATCTGCTGGGCCCTGGGCACAAACGGCTCAGATCTAACTGGGGGGCAGATCCGGGGAGCCTACTGTGTGCACCCAGGGCCATGAATTAACACAGAGACACCGCGAGGTCGGGCTCCAGACAAGTAAACTGCCGGCCGCTGCGTGTGTGCTGCCTGATTGAGGGTCGACCCGCAGAAGTGTCGTGTATTCAAGAAACGTCCTGCTCCTTCGGTGAGAAGAGCGGTCCCTGCAGGCTTGGGTGGACGGTCTTTGCCCATCGCCCACGTTCAGATTCCCCTCAGGCAGCGGACACTCCCGCCCCGGACTCGAAGCCCTGGTTAATCTCCCAGGTGGCCAGAGCCCCTCAGTCCCTTCAGGTGAGTCTCAGGCCCAGACACCTGCCTGAGCCTGGCAGCGGCCGCGGGGGGACGGGGTGCAGGGGGAGCCCCGTGAGAACCAGTGCCTCAAAACCCGCAAGAAAACGGGCCCTTGCCCTTATCTGGGCCCCCTGGGCCTTGCATCGTCACACCTCCTGCAGCTGAGATTGGGAAACAGACGGTGCTTCCAAGCAAGCCAGGAGCCCTGGGGCAGAGCGGGACGCCCTGGGGCCGATTTCAGTGCCCGGGCAAGTCCGCACCAGGCCTGCTGCCCCTGATGGCACAGCTGGGGAGAGATCGCGGTCCTGACTGTCGCCCCCCATTGCAGGGTTAGACTAGAGCTTATTTTTATGTGTGGTTTGTGTGGAAGTGAGTTTAAATATGTCCTTTCCAAGCCTGATTTTAGCGAAACAGGGATCAACATCTATCAATTCCCAGCAGCAACTGCCAGGTTTGGAGTCAGTGGGTTGAGGGGGGTTCATCCTGAGAGCCCTCGGGCTACCAGGTCTGGGCTCCCTCGTTGCCGACAATCAAAGATGGTTGACATTCACGTTATTTTAGCCCAAAAAGTGTGCTGATACGAATCACAGTAGTGTCAATGATGAAACTATGCAACTGCTCAATGAAATTTTTTTTACCCCACCAAACCTCTTTTCTTTAAATTTCTCACGCACGGGCCCTCTTTTTTTCCCCAGAAACGCAAGCTGCTGTCTTCCTTCTCTCTGCTGGCCCGCGGCCTCGTACACCAGCTCACCGAGGACAGCGACACCAGTCTGCTCTGTCCGCCCTCTGGGCCAGCGTCTCCAGGCAGCACTGACCCAATGACCACACAAGGGTGATTTCTGAGGGAATGCGTGTAGAACTAGATGAAGTAAAACAAGTTTAGCTTCTACTTCCAATTCGGACACCAAATTCCGAGGGCTGGGCCTCTTCCTCACACCAAGCAAGGCTCCGAGGCCCGCTGGGTGCCCTACGGTTCGACTCAGCCCTGACACCGTCTGCCTGGAGATGGTCTCCGACCCCAAGCTGAAGGGCTCAGTCCTGTACGACTGCCCTTCCTCCGCTGCCCACTGGGCCTCCAGGTCGTGCTCCAGGGGCCTCGGCAAGGCGCCCAACTTGAGTCAGTGATTGAACTCAACCTCCCAGAGGTCAGGGGTGGGACCGACAGGGGCGGGGGGGGGTGGGAATCCCTGGCTCCCAGCCCCCATCCTCGGGGGCTTTACAAACATCACCTCACTCACGTAGCAAAAGACACCCAAGGCTCTCCTCACAGGAAGTTCAAAGGGTTTCAGGAGTGGGACTTTGACCAAATATGTATTTCTTACTATAGATCACAATATCAAAATGTTACACCAGGTCCTTGCAGTTTTAAAGATAATTATAACTGGGAAATGTTGACCTTTATATTTGTGAATGAAAAATGTTGCTGCCGTATCAGTAAGCAAAGGATGCTGCAGCCGTCCAGCCGTCCACCATCACAGCCGCCCGGACGGTGAGCCCTGAGGATGCCCGCTGCCATGCCCTCAGCCCCTGCAGCGCCCCCTGAAGACGGTGCCCCCTGAGGGCACTCAGGAGGGAAAGCACAGGACACTGGCCCCAGAGAGCTGAGGTGCGGATCAAAGGAACGATTCCAGTGAGCCCAGACTCTTGCATCTTCCCATACATAGAAAAGCACTAAATTCCTTAACTTGGGATGTCTGGTTTTCTTTAATTAACAGTAATTTTTCGATGTTCCAACTACCTGATCTTTGTGGCAAAAACCCCTGTAGATCCCGGCTCCCCCCGACCTCTTGTGAGCGGTCCCTCAGAGCTCTCTGAGAGGCTGCGTCCTGGGCTTAAGTCCTCAGTTTTGTCCTCCAAATAAACATCATTCTCAACTTTTAGGCTGTGCATTTTTTTCAGTTCACATATACATGTATATATGTGTATATTTTTATAATATATATTTTACAAATATGATTTTGCCAAGAGAAAAGTCACCTGGCTCAGGTGACAAGCACTTGTACGCGCAGTGCGTGTTTCACTCACTATGAATCTGTGACACGAGGACACACGTTTACCTGCGTCACTGTGCTCAGCGCTGCATGGGGCAGGGTCAGCCCGCGCCTTCCCGGGGATGCCCCCCACCCCCCGGCCCTGCTCCCAGGTGGGCTCAGGTGCGTGCGACTCCGGCTGATGAGACCAGGCAGACAGACACCAGCACTCCCAGGCGCACCCCCAGCTCCTCACTGACCCTGCAGGTCCCTCCCCCAGGTGCGGAGCCAGGACAGAGCCTCCCAGTGTGAAGACAGCAGGACCCTGGGTAGTTGGTTAGGGCAGCTCATAGGCGTGGGGCTGTCCTCCCAGACACTCAGTACAGCGCAGGGGAATGGACCAAAGGGCTTAACTTTGCATTAACTTCACAGCAAAGAAACACGCTGCTCCAGACGGTAGGAACCTTTCCCAGGCCCTAGAGCTCTCAGCGTTGATGTGAAACAAATTCACACTGAGCGCGAATGATTAGTAACAATTAGAAGTGCAACAGTATTTGCATTTTATTTATAATTTTTAAAAACATGAAGACATTTCTATTTGTAGAGCAGATTTCAGCTAGAGCCTGGAAGTGCAGGAGATAATTTGGTCCAAAATTTTTCACAGAGATGGCGTTCTAGTTTTTTAGAATAATCGCTTTTTCCTTTTGCAAAGGAGTCACTGCTTCCCGAGCCACCTCCCCGTGCTCGCATCTGTCTCGGAAAAGTTAAGCTTGAGAAAAGTGAAATTCTCCAGTTTGCCTGCCAATTCATCCCTTAGAAATATCAAAACATAATTCCAATTTAAGTATTTAGAATATTTCTCTCTATATGAAAATTACAGCCAAATAGAATAAAATATTTATGTATTCACAAATACAGATTTACAAACTATAACTGTGGTATTCTTTTCTAATAGAGATTTGGCAAAAAAAAAGAGTAAAAAAGGAGGGACTCAGAGCTGAGATGGGGGACCAGTTACTTGAGAAATAGGTGGTCACAGATGAGCTGACGGCTGGTCTTACTCAGAAGGCCAGTCCGCCTGGGTCTTGGGGGAACCTGAGGAAACCACAGGTGACGCTTGAGTCTTACCGACCGGGTGGGTTCATGACACTTCCCGGCAACCCTTTGCTCACATCGATGAGGTAATATTTTCAAAATGACTCTGAAATGCATCTTTAATGAATTAAGTACAACACACCTGCAGACGATTGAAGTAACACATACCTTAAGGTGCAATCTCGAGGTCTCAAAACCCACACAGTTGTTATGGGAGTCAATACCGTGGCCGTTTTGTATTCCCGAAATACGGGCTTTAGTGCCAAGCATGTCTGTCTCGGTAGAAAAAAATCATTTTTTCCAATTTTCATGCCATTGCATTTGCTAAAATACCCTTTTGAATTTATAGTTCAATGCAAACATTTTTTTGCTGTAGACTTAATGCTTCTGTAGAACCATCCAGAAAACAAATTGGAAGAATCACTTTACTTCTTTAGTAACTATTTACTGGACACTACTCCAGGTGCCTGGGGAGGACATGGAAATAACGACACAAGCCCTGAATCTTAAAATAACTAATAGCATTTTTTATTTGATTTTTTGTATGATCTAGTCCATACCTTCATGGAAATTATTATCTGGTTAGATAGATAATATGTAAGCATTTAAAGAGATGGTTAAAACCAAAATAACATGTGCTAGCATTTGTTAAGTCATGTCCATACTCTGGAGCCCAAATAAAAGTCTGTTTTGCATGATTTTCCCTAATTTTTGCCGAAACACAGTGGGTAGGTGTCAGCCATACCTTTTTCCAACTGAAACTGAGACTCAGAGAGGTTGAGTGCTTTACCAAAACTTAAAAAAAGCAAACAGAGCTGAGATACAGAATCGAGTTGTCACATCCGAGCTCATCTCTTCCCGCCACACCCAGACACACTCGAGCCTCCAGGGAAGTAGGGGGCGGACACTGGACGGCGCTGGGTCCCCCTCCTGGACCGGCCCCAGGAGGGACAGGGCACGGCTTGCCCCTGGCCAAGGAGCTGTGAGTGACGAGGGCAGTGGCCCTGGCTCTGCTGGGACGGTGTGGGGACATGGCAGCACGCTGAAGTCATATGTCTTCATAACTTGGGTCCTTTCAAAAAATGTAAAGTAAAAACAAAACAGGAAGTTTACTCATAGTTGGTAGACTTTAGGCCGTTTTAGAAAGAAGAGGCTGCACAGCCAAAACCAGCATCAAACCCCAGGATGTTGGTGCCACCGCCCTCCCCCATGGGCCGCCAGCCCTCCTCCACGTGTGGGAGTGGCTGCCACGTGCCAGACATCGAGGCCACTGTCACGGGCGGCGGTGCTGGCCACGGACGAGCTGGTGGCAGAGAAGCCAAGGGTGGACGGTGCAGGTCATCACTGCGGGGTCTGCAGGGGCCCTGAGACAAGAGGGTGTCTCCCTGGGGGCCTTGGTGACCCCCGTCTGCAGTCTGCACTGTCCTGGGAGTTACTGCCTTGACCACCACGTCTCTGTGCTCAGGGTCCAGGCTCAGTGGGTCCTCGGCTGCAGCCACAGGGCAGCAGGGACTACAGTCACTGGTCATCCCAGCAACCGCTCGCAGGACTCAGTTCCTCGAGGATGGCGGGTCAGGGGTCGTCCTTGGTTTCCCGCTACACTGGCCTCTCCAACCTGGCGGCTTGTTCCCCCAGAGCAGGAAATGGTCACAGTCTTGGAAGTGACCCCATGGCTCTGCCGTGTCCTTATCACTGGAAGCCCTTCACTAAGTCCAGCTCACATTCTCCAGGGGAAGGAATCGCATGCGGCCTGAGTGCCAGGGCCTTCCTTGAAAGATGCCAATGTGGTGGGGGGCACGAATAATTGGGTCAGGAATGAACGAAATTTCACTCTAATCAAAGGACAGGATGTTCTCTAAAAATCAGAAGTGCAGAGCCCTTGACATCTGGTGGACCGAAAGCCAGGAGAGATGGCTGAGCTGACCCAGGGCAGGTGAGGGGGGAGGGAAGCCCTTGGAGGTGGTGCGAACACCCCAAGGCTGCAGGGACCCCAAGGACGCCCAAGGGGCAGCGTGGCCGGTGCCCTTCCTCAGGCCCACACGAGGGCTCTGGTGGGGCTGAAATGCAGCTCCACGCCTGGCTGGGGCCCTGGGATCTTCTGCGAGTCCAGGCGAGGTCACCGTGAGTGACAGCCCGGCTTCAGGACCAGCATCAGCAGTGGACCAGCATCGGACCAGCATCTTCTTCCTCTAGATCAGGATCGCAAGACGGTCCAGGGGAGTGACTTGACCCCCTCCCGCAAAGGCCAGGCTCTGCACCCGGGGCGTCATCCTGCACAACCGGCCCCCCGGGGCCTGGAGGCGTCTCTGCTCCTGACTGGTGGCCATCCTGACCGACCGTGCGCTCCCAGGAGATCTGCGTCTTCTGGGGAACCGTCCGCAGAGACCGCAGAGAGGACAGTTTCCCAACACTGCTTCTTACCAGCCCTTCCTGCTACAAGCCCAATTAGGGGTTCCTGTGATACCAAACCATGGGAAACTTATGAAGTATTCAGACTATTCTGTTTACTCCGGTGATGCAATCAAATCAATAGCAGTTGTACCCAGAATCTGGGGAGTGATTTTCTGGAATGGATTCTAAAATATTTGCAGCTCAGGGGGGTGGCCGTTGTCAGGCCATGCGATAAAGCGCAGGTCAATTACAGAGCTCGATGCTCTAAATTAATGCCACATGACAGCACGTTCGGGCCGCTTAACAGACGTGGTTTTTAAAGGGGGTTGACAAATGGAACTTACGGGCCTGTTTTCCTTTCGAGAGGCTGTGATGGAATTCCGCAGCCCCCCTGCCGTGGGCTGACATGAAAAGATGACTCTGCAGAGTCCAGATTTAACACCCGGTTATGCTCTGGCCCTGGGACTGCAGTGCGTTTAGCTTCTCAGGGGTCCACTACCCCCTCCATCTGGTACCAAGGGACCACGTGAGCTGGTTCTGTTCCCTTCAAACTGCTCCCAACAAAGAACCCGGCAGCATCTACGGAAAACCAGGGTTGAACTAAATAACCAACGCTTTTCTCAGTTCAAGAAGCATTTTGGGGTCTGCCGCGTGCCAGGCCTGCTGGGCTCTCCACGGACTTGTAGCCAAGCAGGATGAGAACAGCAAGAGGAACGTCACCGGTGGCCTGAGACCCCCTCAGGTCCCAAGGTCCTGAGCTTCCCCCCATGAGCCTTTGATGGTGAGACTTTTTCTGGATGTGCAAGGAAAGGCTTTGCTGGTTGTTAAAGGGATTTCATGCAAAATGATGTAAAACAAGGCGAAGTGAAGAGATGCCATTGGAAGATGCAGACTTAGCGCCTGTGGGGTGCAGAGCCAGTTCACAAATGAGCCAGAACCTGGGCTGTTAACGCCCTCTGGGACCCTGCGTGGGTGGCCCGAGACAGTGCCCCCGGGGGCCTCCGTGAGGTGTCCATGGAGGCGGGACAGCCACGTAGCGGCCCGACCCGAGGGCAGCAACAACTGTGCCGGCAGGAAATGGGGCTGGCGCCTCATTTCTCCTCGTGGGGACCGACCCAGAGCTCCTAGGCCACGGGTCAGCCCTGGCCACACCCCCGACTCAGGGTGGACAGCGTTCTGGCCTCGGGCTCCTCACGAGGGGACGCCTGCACCGAGCCTGGTGCCGCGGGGCGCCCTCGGCTGGGGTCGTGCAGACCTGTGGGCGAACTGCCCCCCGGGCCTCCTCACGTGGCCTCTTCCCTGATGCTGCTTCTCCCGCCCAAGACCCCTCAGCGCCCCTTCTCGCCAGCATCCACCTTCTTACGGACACGGGCAACACCCCACCCAGAAGCGTCCTCAGCCAGGAGCCCCTGGTTCTGCCCCTTCCTGGACGTGGGGCCTTGAGCATCTGGGCTTCAGGGGAGTAGCAGGTGCTGTGGGTGCCCGGCTCAGGTACGGGCGCTGGATGGGTGCCCACCTCCTCCAGGCCTCCAGTTAGGAGATGCAAGGAAGGAAACATTACCTACAGGGCACACCGTGTTTCCCTACAGCTGTTCCACTGCAAGCCATGGCTTACTTGACTGTAAGTGGGATTTCTTCTTCAGAGTTGAACTTGGCAGAAATGCGCTAAAAATGCTAGCTACGCTCCTAAACCACAGGGCACGTAAACCTTGAAATCAGAAACGTTGCCAAAAACTGCCATTTAACTTTCTGAAAAGTAAGCCAAATACAATGACAGTTATGATTTCCACTTGAATCGAAGGAGGGTCAGCGGCGGGGGACCTGACCCGGCCCCAGGTCCCTTCCCCAGGCCAGCCCACCGCCCTCGGGATGAGGCTGCCTGGGCCTGCGAAGGGGTTTGCAGCATCAAGGAAGGGTCCTGATCCATCTGGGGGATACCCCGGGGCGGCCTGACCTCATCAGGAGAGGCCCCAGGGAGACCTGAGGAGGCAGCAGGTGAGGCCGGGGACCCCGAATCTGCTGACAGCCCCGTGCACTCGGCAGGGGACCCCATGGCCCGGACGAGGCACAGCCGGGCAGCGACTTCAGCCTTGAGACCTGAGAGGAGAGCCCGGCCCTGTTTTCAGCGGTTACACTGCGGTGTTTGTTCTGCAGAGAAAACTAAGACAGCTGCTAAAATTTGAATTATTTTCTGTAATTTCCCTGCAAAATTCTCCACAACTGTTGCAGTACAAGTGAGAGCTGCGTGTCAGCTGAGCTGCTTGGAGAAGGGCACCACTGCCCCCGGGACGGCTCAGGGCACAAGCCTCTGCCGCATCCTCTCCTCCAGGCCGGCGCCCTCCTGGGTCTTTGATGCTTCGCCCTGGAGGCTTGGGTACGTGTGTCTCCAGCCGGGACTTGAGAGGAAGTGGATGGGAAAACTGTAAAGGCCTGTAGTCCAGCTGCTGAGGCCCCGAGGCGGCGAGGTGGCGGAATTTAGTGCCTGGCGTGAGAGCGAGGCCGGGGGCGAAGGGCCCACGGGGGTGGAGGCGGCATTCCAACGATGCGACGGCGCTCCCAGAGCAGGCTGGTATTTGAAGGGAGATGATCTTAGGGCAGCCGGACCGTCCGAGGAGGGAACTGACGGGTCTGAGGGCAAGCGGCTCCTGAGACGGGGTGTGCCCCTCTTGGGGGGGCGGCCTCGCGGGGGGCCGTCCTTGGTTAGGACAAAGCAGGGAGCCCCGGGCGGGACAGCGGAGGCTTTCGAGGACCAAGGCCTGTGGGCGGGGTCTGGTTGCGGAGGCAGGTGATGTCCCGGGAGCCCCCAGCATGTCCCTGGAGACGGGCAGACAGGCCCCGAGGCCCGAGGGGGCTGGGCCAGCGGGCAGCTCTGCTGACGTGGCAGAGCGGTCCCCACTCTGAGCTCTGCGGGTCCCCCTGAGGCCCCGGCGTGGACCCGCCGAGGGTCCTGAAGGAGAGGCTGCAGTGGTACGGCCAGGAGCTTCCAGAAACGGCGGGCCGTCTTCAAGGGCTGGGGAGCGCAGCCGCCTGAGCAATAGATGAAGATGTCTTCTTAAAAGTGCTGATGTTTTCAACAAAGACTCTGAAACAAGTAAAAAAAACACAGGCAAGCCAATAAGTGAAAAAAAGCAAAGACAAGCTAACCTTTCATGTGTTCTCATGGAAAAGCTTTGTCTTCTCCTAAAACTGCAGTTTGGCTTGTTTCCTACATCAATTTATGTAAACTCCGAAGTTCTAGCCCTTTTATTGTGACACAAACAACCAAACCAACCTTTACCTTCTTATTGTTTTTGAGGCTGAATCTTGGGAAAATTCCGGATCACATCTTCTCTTTTCGGGTTGGTCATAAATCACCTGGCCTGTCACTGATGTGAAAACTCCTGGGCAGCTAAGACGACGGGGAGTTGCCGGTCTGCAGCCCTGAGCCCACGACCTCAGCTTCTCTCACCGGCTAGAACAGCGGGCCGGGCCTGCGCTCTGGGACCCGCTCCCTGAATTCCTGCTCGTCTCAGGAAACCACGGTTCAGGTTGGATGCCCGGCGCCCCCGGTGGACGTCACAGGTACCGAGTGTCTCGGCCTTCACTGTTGCTTGCAATCCACGTAGATTCCATTCCAGTTATTAGCCTTCCTTCTAGTTTTACTGTAGAAAATGTAGGGAAAACATGTTGGCATCTCTAGACTGAGAACTGTACTTTGAATCATAAACGTAAATGTTAACTGTGGAAACAGAAGCATCCGTTTGCTGCAACACGTTTAAAAGAAACTCGTGGGACCCGGGACTGCCGGCCATCCTGCCGCCCCCACGTGAGGCCGCGTTTCCAGAGGGTCTGTCCCTGCTGTGTCGTGACGACACAGGCATCCAAGGTCAGGCAGAACACGTGCAAACAGCTGCCGAGACGGAAGCAGACAGCAGGCGGGTCCCACTCAGGGGCAGAGCGGGCGCTCAGAGCTGGGGATTCAGGGACGAAGCCCCCATCTGACGCTCTGGGACTCTGAGGCCGGTCGTGCTGGACTCAGCGCCGTCCTGTGACGGACGCAGGGACTCGGGGGGGAGGGGGGCGCTTCCAGGCTGAGGCGGGCCCCCCTCCACCTGAGGACGGAGGGTCGGGCCCTCAGGAGGCAGACGCCCGGGACTCCGTCAGCTTCCCGCTCACGCCCACCACCGCGGGGCCCCGGGACCCGGCAGACCTGGAGCCCGCGTTCGCAGCCTCGGGGCCCGGCTGCGCGGTGAGGGGCGAACTTGCTGCTGCCACATCCTCGGGGGCTACTGGGCGGTGACCACAGGCTCCCCTGTAGCAGCCACGGCACCCCTTTCCTTGGCCCAATCTGTCTGCAGAGCAGCCTTGCAACTAGAAGACAGTTCACGAGCAAATGTGCTTATTGACTGACCGGGAGGGACGGGGGCCAGGCTGCCGCGGCCGGGCGGTGTCCCCTCGTGTCACAGGAGGGCGAGTTCCTGACCTCCAGACGCCTGCGTGTGCCTGTGTGCACGTGTGCGTGGGCCACGACGTAGTCTGGACGCTGTTAACCTAGTTCGCGTGAAGAAAGGGACTCAGAGCCCCTGGGCCCGCTCGGCGCCCTCAGCCCAGACAGCAGACGTCACACTCCTAGAGGCAAGGCCGCCTGGCCTGGACTCAGCCTCGGGCGGTGACACGGTGCGTTAGCGCCCCCTGGGGGTCGCATGTGCCAACACGAGCGGAGGCTGAGAAACGGATTAACAGCGCGGTGGAACCGGCGGAGGTCGGGCTCCGCCTGTGACCTGCCCAGAGAAGCCTCCTGGCCCTGTGGTCACCTGTCCGCGTCCTCCTGCTGGGCGCCCGGGGAGAGCTGAGGCTTCACAGCTCCCGGGGGCTCCAGGCGATTCTGACGTTAGATAAACCCTGTGTTACCACCAGCCCAGCAAGAGCAGTGCAGGGAGATCTGACACATGTCGGATGCTTTGGTCCTTACAGCGATCTTATTAAATAAGCGAGGCAGACCCCTTCCCACCGGGGTCTTGTTTCCCAGGGAGCGACGCTGTACGCTTCTAAGCAAACCCCTGGGACCCTGGGAGCTCCTCGTGCAGGAGATGGGATCTTACAAAAGGAGCTACTCCCAGGGCGCCTCCGCGGGGCCGAGACTTAGCACAGGAAGCACCCTCCCTGCACCCACGTCACACACACACACACGTGACTCCCGAGAAGTTTTTCATGAACACGTTAATCGTTACAATCACGTGCACTAATGCGTGGAACTCCACAACAATATTCTGTGGCTCCTGTTCTGGAATATAATTGTGTATTTTAATTTGCTGTGGAACAGGGGTATTAAAACTCCCAGGACGGTGTGGAGACCCCAGGGTGCGGATGTGACAGCTCTGCAAACACAGAAACCCATCCTGTCTGCACCTGAACTTCCAATCTCTGACCGTTTTCAGTGTCAGTTATTCTGCTCCAGACGGAGACTCCAGGGAGTAAACAGCGGACACTCTGCATCTGTCACACACACACACCCCTTGGCTGTGGAGATAGGTCCCCTGGTCACTAGCCCAACCTAAGCAGGCGATCAGCTACAAAAGGAAGTGAGGTGATGACAGAGGCTGGATGCTACGCTGCAGGAAAGGGAACAGAATCCCACCAATTTCTACTCAATGTATTTCAAACTTTTAGACCTTTTTTTTTGTTGTTGTTTTTTTTTTTTTTTTAGACCTTTGAATTACATACCAAGTATGTCTTGAGAGATTCTTGGATGAACGTTTATACTGTCAAAATATAAATTGTCTGAATTTACAACTTTTTTCAACTTTGCAACTTTTACTATGAAATGCATGTAACTTTAACACTCAAATCTGATTTCACATAAACTGAATTTACTATTTTGGTTTGATAACTATGACATCAGTAACAACTTGCAGAGCACAATTTAAAGAGCAAAAAGCTTATCTTGATTAACTTCACAGTAACACCTTCTATTTTCTGTGGTTTACACAATTCTCAGCAAGCGAACCCGTCAGGAAGAGACCGTGGCCCTGACATCCCTTCATGGACGCCTGCTGAGATTGTAAGGATGCCGGCAGAAGGTGACAGCCAAGTGACACGCAGTTAGTTCAAAACAGTCACAAACACACTGTCATCTTTACAGTTTTGCTTATTTATTTCATGTAGATGTTAGCTGATGTGTAAATGTTTTGTGGTCTGTTTCATTTACTTACACAAACTTCCATCAGATGCCCAAACAACGTCACCGGGCATCCTTCTCTGGCTCCAAATCCACCCCCTTTTGCTACAGCTTTGGGGTGAGAAGGGACCGCAGGAAACCAGGAATGGGGATATGCTTTCCTTCAATGGGCCAGGAGGCCCCCTGTGAACCCCTCCTGTCAAGCCCCACGCAGCAAGGCTCATACACCCCAAACCCTCTGGGGACAATTCTGGCTTGTAGGATTTCCCCGAGCAGGAGGACAGAGAAATATTTGTTAACACTGAATTAGCCACTGAATGTGAACTTACTAAAAAGTTAAAAAATAGTCTGTGTTTGTGAAAATAAAACTGTTCCAAAAAAATTGCACACGCCAGTGAACGAAAAGGCCCATGTCGTGTCTTTAGGTTGATATGCCATTAACGCCAAATTTATGCAAAGTTAACAATGTTATTACACTACTGTCACAGGAAAACTGAGATCCAGTCAGACAGTCCCATATTAAGACAGCCCAAATAATTACGGACAGTGAAAATGCCCCAGAACTTCCTTGGCTTGTGTGGCCGAGGCCAGGATGTTCCTATCCATGCATTCTGTCCCCTGGGCCCCGGCCCGACCGCACGGCTGGAGGGGACCAGCCTCCCGCCCTCAGCCCCTCCCACCATACCCGTGCTCCCAGGGCACCGCGCTCACAGGGAACCGGCCAGCTCGGCCCTGCTCTCCGAGGAAATCACTCGGGACGCAGTGGACTCTTCTGAAGCCATGAGACCATTAGACACCCTGAACTGGAAATTTCCAGAAATGCACAATGAGGCATGCTGCCAGGTACAAGAAATTTAAAATCTGACTTCACATGAGATGCTGTTTTTTAAGCCGATTTTTAAAACGTTCAATACAGAAGTTTAAGACATCAAGGAGGGACTGGAAAAAATTTCAGGTTAAGATCTCCAGTAGATTTATCTAGGAAGTTCTACCTACTCACTTCTACAACTAATGTCAAAATTCAGGAAATAATTTCTCTACTGAGAGTTTACAACTACCTAGAAAAACTTTATATATCTGGATTTCAAGATTTAATTTCATAATCTGTCAAAGGGTCACCTTTTGAGCTTCTAAATATAAAAGCTTTCATATGAACAGATTTTCTTTTCTTTTTGAAATCTGAAGAATGTATTTCACTTATCTCGTGAAAATTATGGAAACTGTTCACAAAGTATTTTCTTAAACCCGAATCAGGAGCCAACAGCATTCTCTTTACGGAACGCTGTGTGTTCAGACAGGGGCTCTGCTCACCTGTCACCCTCCAGCTGCAGCTCCACGTGTGACAAGACCACGAGCGTCCTGCACAGACGCTGGTTTACAGAGCGGACATCACAGGGAAATAGTGCACCTGGTCCGATAAACCAACAGCGTCACGTCCCAGGACACCCAAAGGGTAAAAAGAAGGTGGAACATAGGAATATAATCAATCTTTGTATTTGCCATAAAAAAACCTGTTAGTTGAAACAGGTGAATGTTGACTGTGTTTACTTGTAACTTTCCTTCCAGAAAACAACTCAAGGGGCTCATCCAGCCACTGCTTCCGTGGATCCCGACGCGGGGCCTCGGAGTGTCGTCACATCTCTAACTGGATGAAAGGCAAGGCAGCCCCTCGTGTTCTGTCCTGTGGCAGCACCACACGGAGAGGCCACCGCTGTGCAAACCAGGGTGACAGAGGTGACACAAGGTGACACAGGGTGATGGAAGTGACGGGGGTGATGGAGGTGACAGGGGTGATGGAGGTGATAGGAGATGATGGGGGTGATGGGGGTTGACAGGGGTGACAGGGTGACGGAGGTGATGGGGATGATGGGGTGATGGGAGGTGACGGGGGGTGATGGAGGTGATGGGGGGTGATGGAGGTGACGGGGGGTGATGGAGGTGACGGGGGGTGATGGAGGTGATGGGGGGTGATGGAGGTGATGGAGGTGATAGGAGGTGACGGGGGTGACGGGGTGATGGAGGTGATAGGAGGTGATGGGGATGATAGGGGTGATGGAGGTGATGGGGGTTGATGGGGGTGACGGGTGATGGGGTGACGGAGGTGCCCACGTGTGGATGGCACTGTCCCTCACTCAGTCACCGTCCCCACGTGGACGGACGTCTGGTAGCTCACACGGTCACAGGAGTGCTGTGGACACGTGGCGGCATGCGCGGCTCCGTCTGCTTACAACTTAACTGGAGAGACGGGAGCCCCTGCAGGCCCGGCGAGGGCCCTGGTGGATGTGCGGTAAACTCTGTCCTAGAAGCTGGTCTAGGTGCATTCCAGGAGCGGACGGGGTCTGAAGGATGCTCGCGCGGGGCCGGCTCCGAGCCGTCACTCCTCCTTGGGTCTGCTCCTCGCCCTCCGCCTCTCCTGCAGGGTCCTCAGCTCGGTCATCTCGGTCAGGGTCTTGCGCACCCACAGGACCTGGGAAGAACCGTGCAGAGACGCCGTCAGAAGTGGACACGCGCCGTGTGGGGAGGACGGAGGCCTGGAGCTCTGTCACGCACGTACCACGATGGCCAGGGCGTTGAGCAGCAGGGGTGCCGAGAACACTACGGAGATGAACATGCCCCTCGAGTCGAAATACTGGTATTTCGAGAACAACCTGTTTCAAGAAAGATTTAAAGATTACGGGGCGTCACAACATGGCGTTCTCGTGATACTCTGCCTCAGGAGCCCCTCCACGCAGGAGGACGAGGTGGGCGCACAGCCCCGCCCGCACACAATGGCGACCTCAGTCCCTTTACCAGGCGACCCTCCTAACCCCGTGGGGGATGACCCCCAGGCCCTCCAGGGGCATTGCGGCCCCCATGCAAGCTCAGGCCGAGCCCCCGGAGAGGGGGACACGGCGTGGCCGGGCCAGGCTGCCCCCAGCGTCCCGCTCAGTGGCGGCGCAGGACACGAACTTTACGTCACTGACTCAGCGACAGTCATCGCCCTGGGCCCACAGTGAACAGAGCCCAGCGAGGGGTGCTCAGGGTGTGCGTCCTAATTAGAAGCGGAAGAGACAAAGCGGGGGCCGGGTCGTGCGGGGGGCCGAGGGTGGGCTCCTGACCGAACGACAGGGGCCTGAAGCCGCCGGGAGGGCACGGCGGCCGGGGCGCGGCTGTCACTCTGCTCTGAGGCCCGTGCGGTCCGGGTGCCGAAGGCAGAGCCGGGAGGCGGGGTGCTGATCGGGCCACGTCGTCCCCCGGGTTGCGGGGACACAGGGGGACGGCGGCGCTCCCCTCCCCACTCGTTCCAGCCTCCCGAGGGTTCCTGCCTGACCTGCGAGGTCCAGAAGGAGAAGCTGCGGCCCCAAGGGAGGAGAAGGCCTGGGGGCGGCTCTGGAAGGGGGGCCCAGGGGAAGGGTCGGCTCTACAGCACTCACTGGACACGGAGTGGGTTGCCCGGGTGTGTGAGCGGGAAAGGACACGCGGGTCAGGACAGAATGGCCGGTGTCCCGGAAACCGGGGAACCAGCGTTTTCAGGACCAAGTAAATCGTGGGTGGATCTCAGTCTCCCCGTCACGGACTAGAGCGCTTCTGTTTTGGGGGGGGGGGCCTCCAGGGCCCACGGTGACCGAGGAGACCGGACGGTGGTCACCGTCCAAGGCTCATCGTGAAGGAGGCTGGGGGCCTCCCGGTGTGCTCTGCCGCTGACGGGGACGGTGTCACGCAGGGTCCGCGTGCCCGGGCCGCTCACCTCCAGTTCACTGCCGCCGCTTCATTGATGTACTCCGCGCAGTAGACTAAGGTCACTGAGAAGAGAGCAAGCCCACGTGAGAAGTCAGGGGACCAGCCCACCGCCACCGCCTTACACATCCTTCACAACGTGCTACGTAACGTAAACGTGACAGAACAACGCCACGCTGGATGAGACGTAACTTCTATTTCACACATAACGTGAGGGAACATTACACAGAAAGGAAACCCGAGGTGACACACGAGGCCGGTGGTCTCGGTCAGACCAGGCCAGCCCTCAGCGGGGCAGCGCCGCGGGGACCAGGCTTCCTGCCCCAACACCACCGTGGCCGCACTGCGCCGTCTGCCGACCTCCCTGCCCCGCAGGTCACCATCGGGTGCAGGGCCGGCAGTGGAACCCGAGGGCCCTGAGACCAGAGCTGAAGGCCACCTGCCTCCACCCTCCGGCTGCCTGGACCCCCCAGTGGTGCTGGCGGCAAAGACACGGAGGGAGCACCGACCTGAGGGGACAGGAGCCGAGGGGACAGCCCTGGCCGCCCTCACAGTCCCACCTGGAGCGCAGGGAGCGCTGGGGGCGTGGGGAGGGGGCCCACCCAGGGCGGGAGGACCGCGGGCTGGCCCGGCACCACGTGCTGCTCAGGGCCTGGAGGGGGTGGAGGAGGGGGAGGACGGCCACCAGGAGCCTCAGCCTTGTAAAAACGTGCACACCCTCCGGTTCCTGGGGTAAAATGGGGGGAGCAGTCCTTGACCCCTCCCTCGACGACTGGACCCTGAGACGCACATCAAGGAAGCAAAAGAAAGGAGACGGGAGAGGAGAAGAGAGGCCTGAGCACGGGGGGTCCACCTCCCAGGAGGGCAACGTGATGCATCGACCACGCGCCCCACTCAGGAGCTGGGGAGCAGTGAACCAGTCTGTGCTTCGTTTGTGAAACTGCAGCAAGTAACATCCCAATCTTCTGCAGGTGTGAGAATTAAATGCGCCATCAGATGTGTAAACGCACTTAGACCAGCATCTATCAGCCCCACGCTAAAACAGTCGCCCTCTGTTCGTCCTTGAAAACAACAAACCCAAACGTAGCTCCCAGGTTCACAAAGCTGTTCAAGTATGGGCTCCTTGCATGAGGCTCTGTGGCTGAGGCCATCACCTTTTTTGTGCTTCCTGCCTCAGGGCCTTTGCACACATTATTCCCGGGGCTTGGAGTGTCCCTTCCGGCCCTCGAACGCCTGCTGCCTGGCTGGTTCCCCCGCACCCTTCCCCCCTCAGTTTACATGTCAGGGCAGTGACTTAAGTGCGGCCCCCTTCCAGGGTTTCACGGTGCTCCTGCCTTTCCTGCCATGATGCGCAGCAGGGCTGTGGTTACTCAGTGGATGCTGGGGCCCCACCAGCTCTACGAGGCTCGGGGGCCCGTCTGTCCTGCTCACCCCTCGCGTTCCTTACTAGGGCTCTCACGTAAAGAAATGAAGTAACAGCCATCCCTGACCGTCAGGACTATTTCTGTGATGCAGGCTTGCTGCTTCGCGCCTGTCCTAAGACGACCTCTTGTTTGGATTTCCCACCTTGCACAAGGCCAACTGAAAAATCACAGTTAAGATGAGTTTTTGGACTTTGTTAAACTACCAAGCAAGATCTTCAGCATCTTCCCAACGTCCGCAAGATTAAGAGCCCAGCATAGCCTCTGAGGCCCCGGCCCACCTTTCCTGCCTGAACGTACTTCTAACTGGTCAGCGTCAGAATGTGGTTCCTCTGACACCTGGCCCACCCTTTCTGTCCGTCACCCCTGTGCTCTCACCCGTTGCCTCCGCCCCAGATGCCAGGCCTGGGCCAGACATCTGTTCCTTACCCGAAGAAAAAGAGATTTTACTCACTCTTTACAGCCCCTACCATGACTTCATCTCCTCTGTGAAATCTTTCTCAATGATTCCACACAGCTCTGTACCTTCTCCAAACCCTGTAGATCTTACCTTCAAAACTGACTCGGGCAGTGTGTTATTTTTGCACCACAGAGCTTTCCTTCCTGGTTTGCACTCCCTCCCAGAGCACGCAGAGCAGCTAAGCCCCCAGAGGAGCCTCTTGTACAGACTCAGCGTTTCGGCAAACCCAGCTCTCGTTTGTGTAACTGGTATTCAGCACCCTCCCAGGAACACAACAGGTGCTTGAGACGCCTTTCAAATCCAATATCCAAAATGTACCTTATCTTTACAGTACCCACAAGTGAAATATGGGAGTGGCCTGCAATCAAAGTAGAACACAAGACAGGAGCGTTGGGAGGCCTTACAAGTACATTCACATATCACTGGGGCTACAGAGAGAACGCGCACACGCGCTGCCGCAGCACACAGCCGTACTCACCCAGGCACTGGAAGTACTCACCGCGGAACTGTACTCACCCAGGCACAGGAAGTGCCCCACCTGCAGCTTATAGCTCCGCGATGAGAAGCAGGTGAGCAGCGCGCAGAGCACGTGGAAGGCAGCCAGCCCCATGAGCCAGGGCTCCGTCCAGTCCGTCTGCTGCAGGACACACAGCAGAAACCCCTCAGGGTCCCCCTGCACTGGACCAGGCTGCACGCTGCCTCCCCTCTGAGCACGTCCCGAGCGCCCCAGGCCTCACAGGACACGGGGAGGGGGAACAGGGACCCCCACTGCACCCACGTCCAGGGACTGTCACCCGGCCGTGCCTGGCTGCCCCCACACAGGACTGAAGGCTTTCCTACGTGTCGAACAGAACCGCACTTCAGGCTGGGAGAATCTAAAGACCCTCCTCCGCGGGGAGATGAGAAAGTGGTGCCTGGGTCGGGGATGCACTCGGTCGCCCCCAGAGGCAAAGCTACCAGTTCCTTAGAGCAGTGATTAAAGCCTCAGAAATCCGGGCCACCCAAACTTGCAAGACGTGGTTTTCTCCCGCCTTTGTGACACACACCCTGCCCTCCAGATAGTGCTGCGACCGCATGTCTGCTCAACTCCAGAGGTGGGCTCGTCCGCACCCCTGTACTCGGACTCCCTCCTTGAGGCTCAGGTCCCCCGGGGGCACGGGTGCTGGCGGAGCGGCCCGCGCCCCGCCACTCTGCCCACAGCGGGTCCACGCCACCCGGACCCCCCATCCCAGCCCAGGACGGCCCACCTCCCCGCTCCCCGCCGCCACGAGGTCCCAGCTCTCCCCGCAAACCCCCGACCCCCGACCACCCCGCACCTCAGCATCCCGCCTGCCCTGAAGGTCCTCCAACCTCGTCCCGCCCCCACGCCCCGGCCCCTCCCCGTCACGCCCCGGCCCCTCCCCGCACGCCCCGGCCCCTCCCCCGCCACGCCCCGCCCACCCAGATACTGGCCCCGACCCTGCACCCCCTCACCCACGCCTCCCGTCCGGCGCCGCCGGCCTCCCCGGCGGACGCTGGGAAATTTGGAGAGGCCCCTGCCGACAGCGACCGAACTGTCAAGGAGGCAGCAACTTACCGTGATCACGGCGGGGATGCTGACGGGGAACTTGCTGACTGAGAATGCAGACGACATCGCCCCCGGAAAGGCCCAGCCTCACCACCACCTTTTCGTCTTCCCCGCCCCGCCCGGATAGGTCAAGAAGTCCTCTGGTGTCCTCTCGCGTTATCTCCACTTGTCGCGATGCCTGCTGTGTCCGGAAGCGGCAGGCACCCTGCCATCTCGCGATATCTCCAGTGCCCGGTAACAAGTTCAAATCTCGCGAGATTCCGTGGTGTTAAAATAAATATAAGGGAATTACGAGTAGCCGCCAGCGTTGTTTTCCCCGCCGAGTTGCTGCGAGAGGGATGTTTTAGTTCTTCCTATGTGACGGGCGCTCATAAATGGCAGCTCGGAGGACTGGGGGCTAGTGGGCGTCCCTGCCTTCCTCACCCGCAACTCCCAGGGCTGGGGGCGTGGGGTATCGCTCAGGAGAGTGACCTGAACCCCTAGGAACATAGGGGAGAGTGACCTGGATCCCGGGGACAGAAAGGGACAGTGTCCTGGACTCGGGCGGGGGACAGAGAGGGAATTGATCTGGACACTGGGGAAAACAGGAGACAGTGACCTGGACTCTGGGAGACAGAAGGGGACAGTGACCTGGACCCCAGACAGAGAGGGGTACAGTGCCCTGCACGGAGGGGGACAGTGTCTTGGACGTCGGTGGGTGGAGTGGGACAGGGGGGACAGTGCCCCTGCCCTTCTGAGAAATCAGGGTCTCCAGATGCTCACTCTACCGTCAGCTCCAGTAGTGGGTGCTGATCGCTTCTAGCTCACATGGACCTTAAAAACAAAACGGCCAGTAATTTTACCAGCTAAATGGCTTTGTTCCGGAATAGAAAGGAATTGCAGCTTGGGACATGTAATCTATGGCAAAACCACAGGCAAGTTGCGCAAACAATGGACAGGAACGTGTTATTTTATAGAGAAAATGGGGGAAGTGGAAAGAGCTGCTTTGAAGGAAAGTCCATTGGAGGAAAGGGAGAGTGAAGGGTGCTGAGGGGTTCCTATTGGCTGGGCAGTGGTGCTTTCTCATTGGCTGAGCAGTGGTGGTTTCTCATTGGATGAGTGGTGGCAGTCTCTCACTGGCTGGGCTGTTGCCAGGCGGGGAGAAAATCTTCCCTCCCATGCTGGTCTTAAGTAGGGACATTCCTGGCGTTGGGTCTGCAGAGGGCCCGAGTGGCACCTGCCTGAGCGCGTCCCTTTCTGCTTCCCGTTTCCATCTTAAATGAGGTTCCCTTTATTTTCACACTAATCAGGGAATCCTGAATTCTCTGTTGATTCAAAACGCAGAATTTTAATGGAATCAATACTTGGCATCCTGGCCTGTGTCTGCAGACTAACAGGGAAACCCCTGGCTCGCAGGCACTCAGTCAGGTGAAGAGACAGACCCCGTTCTCTGGGTGGGCCTGGGGGAGGGTGTGAGGAAAAGGACTGCAGCCCGTCGCCGCCTTGAGGGTACTTGGCACCTGCCTAGCGGCAGGGGGAGGGAGAAAGTGAGCTCTTGGCAGGTGGCCTCCCTGAATGGGGGGAACAAGCCAGGATTGAACCCAAACATGTGAGCCAGGCTGCACCAGGGTTTCTCTTCCTTGCTGCCTGAGGAGCTTTCCAGAAACTTCATACTTGGCAACTCCGGCTTCCAGGGTGGGGAGGTCTCTACGGCGCCCGCCACCCATCGCGCCCCCGCCCTCCCCATCCCTCGCTGGATAAGACGGCTCTGTCCTCCTGGCCTGACTCTCCCACAGTCCAGTCTTTACACCGCAGACACAGCCAGCTTTAAAAACATAAATTAGGTAAAGTTGTTTGCAACAAATGCATTTTCATATATTCATAGTTGTTGAATTGAGAGGTTTTAACTTACAGCATTTAATTTTAGGTGGAGAAATACTTTTCTTCTGAGTATTATGGAATAGCCAAATCTGTTATTTTTGACTCTTTTTTTTCACAGATTGCCTTTACAAAATTATAGTCATTTAGAAATGTGCTTGTGAAAAGTCCATAATTATGGATAATAAAAGCTTTATCGATAAAATACAACAAATTAATATCTCATCTTCAATTTATATTTTCACCATTCTGTTAGTGTCTCCTGACCTCAGGGCTCTTGGAGGAGCTTGTAACTACATGGATTACAGGGCACGTCGCCATGTGCTGTTTCCGTTGATTTATGTTTCTGTCTCAGACATAGGAGACGGTATATTTATTGATCTTTGCCAAACTCACAACATTTTGTGCATTGCCTGGACATACTAAGAAATTTTTAAATGGAATTTGAGGGTTTAAATCATGTGTCACAATTGTGCCTTCATGTGTCACAACTGGGGCTGCCAGGCTGTGGACTCGGGCCGGCTGTGGACTCAGGTCAGCCGTGGGCTCCTAGGTGGGGCAAGCAGGTGTTTCGACTGGGGCGGTTTGCAGACCTTGGGCTCAGCCAGGTGGGCTTTGGCCTCTGCATGTGGCGCTGATGTGGGTCTACAAAGGCAGGGACTGGGGTAGATGCCATCACATCAGAGACACCCAACAAGGGCTCGGTTTTATACAAGTCTTAGAGACATTGTTTGCTTTGGCCTTTGCAAGGCGGCTCCAGCTGTAAAGGGGGGTTTCTGGCCCAGCAAATCGTGCCCTCCACCATTCTGCAGGAAGGGCCAAGGGGTGAAGCCGGGAAGCCCTGGACCGTCCAGCAGTATACGAGTCACACCTCGCACCCCAGGGTGCCTCCAGACTGAACCTGGATGGTGGGCATCTCCGGGGCCCAACCTGCCACACAGCCAGCACTGTGTTCTTTCCTGTGGCTGCCCTGACGGAACACCCGACGGGGGGCTTAAAACAGCAGGAGACTGTCCCTCTCAGTCTGGAGGCCAGAGGTCCAAAGTCCCAGGGGCAGCAGGGCCAAGCTCCCTCTGAAGGAGGGGGGCAAGGTCCCTGCTGCCTTTTCCAGCTTCCCATGGATGATGGCAAGCCCTACATTCCACTGTCACATGTGCCTCCATCTTCTCTTCTCATCAGGGCACCGGTCACTGAGTCAGGGTCCACCCTCCTCCAGTAGAGCCTCATCCTAGCTTGATCACATCTGCAAAGACCCTGTTTCCAATAGGGTCCCATTCACGGGGACTAGAGCTTGAACATATCTTTGGGGGACACAGTTAACGCACAACCTGTGTAACAGATAGCTCTGCCGTACCCAGGGGTGCCTGCTCCGGAAATGGACACAGCAAGTGGGAAGAAGGGGTTCTGAACACAGTGGATGGGAAAAAAAGAAGGAAACCTCAGTAGGAGCTCAGGTATGTAGGTTTCAATTGCCACTATCTTAGAGAGGAAGTAATATATGCCCTCCCCTCCCCGAGGATATAATACCTGTGTTACGGAACTCAGGTCCAGCTGCTTGCTGCTCAAAACTCAATGTTCAAAAGGTAAGTTTTGGTAGAAATGGGAAACATTGCTTTTAATCAGAAAGCCAGCAATCTGGGGAGAAGGTGGGCTGGGTGTCCCCAAAACCAACTCCGAAGATTCTGCCCGGCCACGAACGTTTTTAAAGGGAGAGAGGGGACGTAATCTCAGTTAAATGGTGGAGGTAGGAGATCAGACTCGTCGCCATCCCCCACTGTGTGCAGGCTGTGGACTCCTTGGCTCTTTCTTTAGATGCTGGCTTGTTCACAGTTTGTTCACAAGATTCCTGAAAGGGGAAGCTGCGGAAAAGATCTGGTCATCTGTTAACTACTTATTCTTCATTTTTACTTCCTTGATCTACGGGAAGAACCAACAGATTAGGCAAGGCTTTGTGTGACCAAGAGATTTGAAAGGTGTGCTTGGGTCGGAGATAAGCAGAGCATGGGGGTGGCTGGTTTAAGTTTAGTGACAAGACAAAAGGGGCCCCCTGCAGAGAGCTCGTTCCTGCCAAAAGCTGCTAACACCTGCATAATCTCAAAATTGACTTCCTTCTGGGACCTTCTCTTAATTGGCTTCAGTCCTGCTTCACAGGCCACAGCCTTCCTTATCTGAAAGAGGTTGACAAGATGGGGGTGTAGTTGACCGTTACCAGAAGCAGAAACCCCTATGTTGACCTGTTACGTAAATGCCCCTGAACCACTCGACGGGATGGATGTCATGGATTCACCTCACAGTGAGGAGACTGGGACTCAGGGAAGTAAACACGCTGCCTAGCACGGCAGCCAGGGACACCGTCAGGATCTGGGCTAGACTCAGCTGATTCCAGAGACTGTTACTTTTCCGTGGCACAGACTCTGCCAGATACCTTCCCCGTCGGCCTCCTCGCAAATGGTCCCCCTCTAATTAGAAAACGCTTCTTTGCATAGGAGACAGCTATTCCCCAGAGTAGTAAACCGTTGGTTCAATGCCTGACTCTCTTCGCAAATACAGCCTAGTCTCAGAATGCAACTCTCCAACAATTCTGCAGACCAACAATCTGCCTTCTTGAGTTGACGTTCGGGTCTTAGGTCAGGTTGAGCTCTTCTCTCGAGGCAAAGCTGGAGTCGTTGGGTGAGGGCCCGAAATGCTGTGACTGTTAAACCATCTGTCCAGGTGAGGATTTGGTTAGAAGACGGAGCTGTCTGAGGATGGGCCTGCCGTCCTGCAGTGACTGCTCTTAGCGCTGACGTTGGATGCTTATACTCAGCGTTTACTACCCTGACCTGTCAGGGAGATGGGTTGGAGAAATCCAAGACTTCAAAGGCAGGTTTTCTCCTCGCGACGATGGCTTCTTACACCAGGGCATAAAGGGCGGGGTTCTCGGCGTCCCGCCGACGCCGGCTCCAGGGCAGAGTCGCTGGACAAAGGCCGGGTCAGAGGAGCTGACTGCGTGTAACGCAGGGCAAGCGGGATGCTTTAGCAGCTGATGCTCACTCCCGCTGTTCCCATGACAACCCGCCCGGGAAGTGACCGGTCCGCTCCGTGGGCTCCTGTCGCCTCAGGGCGCTCGCTGCCTTCACAGCAGCCGCTGGTGCGTTCCTCTAAGAGTCCAGAGCCGGTGGAGAAGGCGTTGTGGGTGTCGACTGAAAACTAACGCACAGCCTAAAAGTTGAGAATGATGTTTATTTGGCGGACAAAACTGAGGACTCAAGCCCAGGAGGCAGCCTGTCAGTAGCGCTGAGGGACGGCTGTGAAGAGGTCAGGGAGGGGCCGGGATCTGCAGGGGTTTTTGCCACAAAGGCCAGGCAGTCGGAACATCAAAGATGACTGTTCATTAAAGAAAACCAGACATCTCAGGTTAATGAATTTAACACTTTTCTATGTATGGGAAGAGGCAAGAGTCTGGGCTCACTGGAATCGTTCCTTTGATCTGCACCTCAGCTGCCTGGGGCCAGTGTCCTGTGCTTTCCCTCCTGAGTGCCCTCAGGGGGCACCGTCTTCAGGGGGCGCTGCAGGGGCTGAGGGCATGGCAGTGGGCATCCTCAGGGCTCACCGTCCGGGCGGCTGTGATGGCGGACGGCTTGATAGCTGCAGCACCCTTTGTCTACTGATACGGCAGCAACATTTTTCATTCACGTGGGCTTTCCTGTGCTCGGGCCGTGGGGTTTATCATCTCACTTATTTTTAAGGCATTTGAGGGCTTCCCTGGTGGCACAGTGGTTGAGAGTCTGCCTGCCAATGCAGGGGACACGGGTTCGAGCCCTGGTCCGGGAAGATCCCACATGCCGCGGAGCAACTAGGCCCGTGAGCCACAACTACCGAGCCTGCGCGTCTGGAGCCTGTGCTCCGCAACAAGAGAGGCTGCGATAGTGAGAGGCCCGCGCACCGCGATGAAGAGTGGCCCCCGCTTGCCGCAACTAGAGAAAGTCCTCGCACAGAAACGAAGACCCAACACAGCCATAAATAAATAAATAAATAAATAAATTTAAAAAGAAAAAAAGAAGAAGCTGGTCCCACGTGATGGGTGGAGAGTCGAACTCTCCTCTCCTCTCAGGCAGCCTCTTTAAAAAAACAGAAAAAAAAAAGACATTTGAGACAAGTAAGATATAATTTTAAATGCAGTTGTTAAACACACGGAAATTTCCACCTCTGCTTCAAGCAATCATTGGCTCATTCTTACCAAATTAATGGGCCAAAGCCATTCTGTTGGGTATCTCTCACCTTATTCATTTAGGGGCAACTGCTATTGTCCTGGTGCCACAGAAAGACAAAAGCCCCAGGCGTGAATGGTGCAGCCAGCAAAAGCCTGCTGTGACTTCCAGCAAAAATCAGCAGGTGATCATTCCCGGGCTCTTGATATGCAGATAAGCCTGTGGGATTCCTTGAATGTTAGGGCCGGTGCTCTGACGTGAAGAAATCGTGTTGGGAGATTTGCGGGCTCCTGCACTGTGGAGGTGGCAGGGTTCCCCAAATATTACACCCTTCTTACTGGTGTAAAATCACAACGTGACACGTGGCGATCAGTTCGTATTGACGTCTCCTGGGACATTTAGAGAGGCTGAGGATAGACCTCACGTGGAATATCTTAGTCCTTCCGTGACAGCTGCCAGATGATTCTCTGGGTAACATTCTGCGTGGGCTGCCGTAACAAAATACCACAGACCAGGTGGGTTAAAGGACAGAAATTCACTATCTTACAATCCTGAAGCCTGGAAGTCTGAGGTCAAGGTGTCCGCAAGTTGGTTTCCTCCGAGGCCGCTCTCCTTGGCTTGGAGACCACTGTCTTCTCCCTGTGTCCTCACGTGGTCATCCCTCTGTGCCTGTCTGCGTCCCAAGCTCCTCTTCTTTTAAGGCATCAGCCATGTTGGACTACAGCCCTCCCATGTAATCTCATTTTACCTTAATTAAAGGCCATATTTCCAAATATCATCACATTCTGAGGTACTGGGGGTAGGACCCCAACACATGAATTTGGGGCAGGCACAGTTCGGCCATGACAACTCCCAAGGGGATCATTCAGTGCAGAGAGAGGACCTTTCATGTCCTTGTTTCTAATGGGATAAGCACTGGGAATAGTGGAATGAAAGTGGACTTTAGATCAAAGAAAACGATTTGAACCTGAATTCTTTCCCTTACTGGCTGCATGACCTTGCAACTATTATTTTTTACTTATCTGAGCACTAGTTTACTCCCGTGTAAATGAGCATTCTAAGGCCTTTCTGATGTAATTTTTTGTGGACTGTGGTGATATGCCTTCACTGCCTTGCTTTGTGCCAAGTGTATGCTATCTGCCTCATAAATAATAGCTATTACTATTTCTATACTGTTTTATCCCAACTCTCCCCGGGGCATCTTCTTTTCAACTTTTTTTTAATGCATAAGATGGATATTCTATCTGTTTCCAACTCTTTTCTGCATGTGGAGGAAGCAGTGCAGATGGAGGTGAAGGGAGATGCATCAGCTACTCTCGTCATGACAGTGCTGTTTCTTTCATTTTGGGGACGGTGTTGTTCTAAACAGAACACTATATTTTATTTGCTTCTTTGAATTCCATTGCACATTGAATATTGCATCTTGGAAGAGGTTTAAAGGTCAGAAACTTTTTTTTCTGAGACTCTACAGCCAGTTCATATCCAATCACTGTAATTTTGCTTCTAATGTAAATATTCCTGCATTCATTAAACATAAGGTATTTACACAGATATTCTACTCTGAAGCTGGAGATCTAGGTTGCCTAATAAATAGGTCTCTTATTGAAGATGTGAACAGTGTTCATCTTTGCTTCCTTGATTTCTTAACTTGCCAGGTTCATGTTTCTCTTTGTCCTAAATTGCTTCCAGTCTATTTGAGAATATAGGATGTACAGTTACTCCTTGGAAGGAGGTAGACACTTCTGACCAGTGACAGGAGGCAGGTGTGAGTTGGGCTTTTACCAAACCCTTTTCTCTTCTTCCTGGGCACGAAGCTCATCCCCGCCTCCTCGTGGCCAATGGCAGTGTTAACAAGGACTTTAACCAAAAAAAGGGAAAAGGAAGTGATCGATTGAAGGTCAAACTGGGTGTGCACAGATCTTGGAAAGAGGGCTGCACCTTCTGGTTGTGTGTCTGTCACTTGGCGACACCTGGCATCCGTGTTGGGGTCTGTCTGGGCTCCCAGAGTCCCTTCCCGGCCCCTTCGGTTGTCCTGAGTCACCCTCTCCTCCGGCTTCAGCTCATGGAAATTCCACAGCCCTGCAAAGGAGGGGAGCGGGTGCTCGGGGGCGAGCAGGAGTCAGCAGCTGGAGGCCCCACTCGGGGAGTCCTCCTTACAGCCGACTTCCGGGGCGTGTTAGTGGCTTGCAGGTCGCTATATTCGTGCGTGATCGTTTTAACTTTTCTTCAGTTATTGCTTTGAAATCATGCAACTGCCAAGAAGCATGACATTTTTGTTATCACGAACTTTGTGATTAGAGCTGCTGAATTTCAATAATATCTTAAGGAACATCATAAGAAGATGAATGCAGTATCTAATCTAGAATACAAATTTACAGTGAACAGAAATGATAGTTTGTTTTGAATCACAAATCTCCCTCCACACACAAATCCAAATGTAATTCTGCATAGTATGTCTCTGGATTGTTAGTTGTGACCTGGATGAAATGATAAATTAATAATATGGTGATGACGCACTTTTTCCTTGGACAGCAGGGTGAATTTAACTATTGAGAAGCAGGAAAAATTGACAACATACTTTGATGGATTGGTCATTTAACTAAAAGCCAACTGGATACATCTTTCCTTTTTGACAAAAATCAAGGTTTCTGAAGCTGCTATCCATGGTGGCCTCAGTAGATCCATGAAGCTCTGGAAATCACCAAGTTTCTTCTTCAGTCTGTTTACATGTAATTTTTCTGCAGAAAATGTCTAAATCCTTAGTTAAGTTCTCAGAGTCCATGGAGAAAATCCAGTCCATTTTCTGGTTCCCAGAGCTTACATATCCTGGACTTGTCTGCTCTGTTGTTTCCCCTACGACGCATCTCCCAGTGTGCTGTGAGCTGGAGCCTTTCCCGGGGGCACACGTCCCTCCACACTCATAAAGCAGCTGAAGTGTAAATGAGGAATGAAGTGAATAAGGTCAGCCCACTCAAGGCGAAGAGGAGCGCCACGCGTCTGGGCAGCTAGAATCAACACTAGGCATTCGACCATCCCCAGTGAGAGACAGGCAGGGCCACCTTCCCGGCTGGAAAGTCCTGGATCACACATTTCCTCATAAGATTGTCAACAGAAACCCCTTTTGAGTTCAGAACTGTCCAGTTTGGGATGATAATTGTACAATCACTCTAGTTACCGGGAACATGATCGGATCAGCGAATCCAGCATCGCTTTACCTTTTTGCTGTAAATGAGTTATTTTGTCAGAAGTGATGTTTTATGTGAAATTGTGAATGGTGGATGAAGTGGTCAAGACGTCCACAGTTGGCATCAGTGGAAGAAGCACCGTGAGCCCCGGGCACCCAGTTTGGGGGGATTTTCATGCGGCTGACCGTTGGGGGTCTGTAACCTGTGTCTGCTTCCTGTGAACATGCGAATCGTAACTGCACGGGCAGATCACAGAGGGGAAAGGGAGTGGCCATGGTGACCGAGCACTGGCTGGAGGGACGGTGCCGACTGATATTCACGTGTCCTCTGACACGGAGGCTTCTCTGCCAAAGGGACCGCCTGGCATGTCAGCCTATCCTTTACGGACCAAGGTAGATCTTCCTAAAACTTCACCTTCACTAATCCTCCATTTATTCTTCAAATATCTGTTCATCTGACACAGGACGTGCTTGAAAATCCAGGTCCACCTCTGCCTACAGCCGTCTCTCCCATGAATGCCCTGTTTAGGCAGAATCCCCTTGCTGTCCCCATGGAAGAAGCAGCAATAGGGTGATGGATTTGCAGCCCTACCAGGGGTCAGCTGTGTCAGCAAATAGAGGGGTCTGGAAATGAGGACTGTGGGTAAACACATCGCGTGCGTTCAGACACTGACTTCTTTCCATAGAGGGGTCTGGAAATGAGGGCTGTGGGTAAACACATCGCGTGCGTTCAGACACTGACTTCGTTCCATAGAGGGGTCTGGAAATGAGGGCTGTGGGTAAACACATCGCGTGCGTTCAGACACTGACTTCGTTCCATAGAGGGGTGTGGAAATGAGAACTGTGGGTAAACACATCGCACGCGTTCAGACTCTGGCTTCGTTCCATAGAGGGGTCTGGAAATGAGGACTGTGGGTAAACACATCGCGTGCTTTCCGACACTGGCTTCGCTCCACAGAAAATCTGCAGGTGGTGCTTAGCGGTCTCTTCCTCTCCTTTAACTATTACTAAATGATGCTTCCTTATCACGTGCCCACGGCTACGTCCTGTCGTTAAAAAGACACAGACTCTTGCTACTGTCTGTTCCCTTCACTGCTTTCGTGGTCTTTGAATTACATGCACCGAGTCAGTTAATATTTCATTGGTAAAAGGCTATTATTAAAACAGAAAGGCCAGGTTCCTTTGCTTGCAAAGGTGCTGTTCCATGTCTGCTCTGTTCTGGGCTGAAAGATGTGTCGTCCTCCCTGGAGACAAGTCTCAAAAAATAAGCAAAACAAAACGCTCGCATGAAAAGTAATCGTCCATAAATCTACTCCAAATCATGTGTGATAGTTTGATGTTTTAAGCAGTGTTATTGTTAAATAATCTTTTTATCAATCATCTATTATTTTCCAGTGGCTGCCATAGAGAATGCTTTTACTTTTTTATGGTGTGATATTTTATTCACAGGATATTGAATGTAAGTGAGTGTTAATACTCACCTTTTCCAAGAGAGTCTGAAACTGAGCAGTTCAGACCTGAGAAGGTTAGGGACTTTCTTTCTCTTGATTTTAAAATTCCTCTGTCCCATATGACTTACAAGAGCATATTTTTATTTTCTTCATCGTCTATAAATTTACACTGAACTCAATTTCATCATTTTAAGAGTGACGCCTATCCTAATACTATCTTCTGCACACAGCCACAGAGAGTATTTATAAAAAAAGGATGCATTAAACTGTTTTATGGAAGCTTTACCTGCAACAATAGCCTTAAATCACATTTTCCTTTCCTGATGGAGGGCAATGACTTTCTCCTTCTCTTTGTAGGAGATAGCTTTCTCTACAACCTCCCCATTGATTTTAAGGGAGGATCCAAGCTTCTTTTTCCTCTATAGTCTATTATGTCTTACTTTGTAATAGAATTCAAATTATTTATGCAACAGTAGTACTTATTTTATTTCATTTACATACTTGCTTTTCATTGAGGTTTATATACCTATTTTAAATTCACTCTGGCATAAATGAAGGTTAATTTAGAATTCTGACAGGTCCTAAGGGTCAGATCTTCTCTCTTGCCAGGTCCAATCTAATAGAGTTCCCGTTTTTCCCTTGGAAATCTACCACAAAAAATCCTCACCCGTTTTTATAGGGTCTTTTACTTGCCGTTTTCTAGCACCATCAGAGTGTGGAAAGGTAGGCACCGGCGCCTCTGGCATCTGAATTGCCTGGACCCCCAGTGTCTGCCGGCTGCTGCGCTCGAAGCTGCACAGACTCACTCCCTAGGTGCCCTGGAGGGTCTCTGTCTCGGGTGGGCTGTGATCAGAGCGATGGGGGGACGCACTTGCCTGGTCTTCCAGGGCGGGGTGCAGACCTCACTGTCCTCTCTGAGGAGCCTGGGGAGGGGCGAGCAGCATGGAAACACGGGCAGGATGCGGCAGGCGAGGCTGAGATGCCTCCACACGCGCTGATTCCTGGTCAGGAAACCACGCTGAGCAGGACGGATGCGCGGCGTCCAGGCCTCTGGTACCGTGTTCTGTCAGTGAGGGTCCCGCTGCTTAGCACTGCTTGGAAAGTTACTGCTTTGTTGGAAGCAGTCGTGAGAAGCATGAAGTTACATATTCCTGGTAATGCTTGTTGTACTGGAAGAAGGAAACCCATGTCTTCAGCATAAGTGGCATTTCCAAAACCGCCAGGAGGAGGTCCTCCTGCAGCTGAAGTAACTTCCGGACGATACGTTTACACCGAGGGAATGTGTCAGAGGTCTCATCATGTCTACACATTATAAACCATATGGAAAACGCCGGCTGACTCACACTGAGGACACCTGACCGCTACACACATCTCTCACGTCTGCTAAGAGCTCACTCGGCCCAGGAATTACTGACCACCTTAAAGATCACGTGAAGCACAGTTTCAGACAGTTGATGTTCCTTCATTCATGTTCTCAAAACTCAGCAAAAATGTTGGCATCTTACATTTTGTATACAAATTTAATGATCATATCTTTTCTAAATAAAAATAAAAATAGAGTATTATACCAGAAATTGAGACTTTTGAATAATCAATTTAATTGTCAATACACTCATGCCCTCTTTTAAATTTTAATGTGTTGTATAAATTTAAGAAGGTACAGAGTCCGACATTTTAAAAGGAAATTGTATGTATGCAACATTAGTTCTGAAACTTCTTTTACCCAGACATCTTTTTTAATATGAGGAGGGAATTTAACCAAGTCTTAAAAAATGTGTTGTTTCAAAAATCAGAGTCACTACAGGAAAAAAGAGTAACATAGGTTAGAGGGGAGAAAACGGGGTGGGGGGAGAGAAGAGGGAGGCAGTGGTCAGATGAACATGAACTGTTGTTCAATTTAATCGTGTGTCACAGAGATACACACAGTTCTTGAATCATCTCTGGCATCACCGTGGAAACCTGCGGGCACTTTCTCTGGAGAGGGGACCACACCCCCTGCAGGCAACATTTCGTCCTTTGGAAAGCCAATCTGTTAGGAAGTTAAGCTTACCTTTTTTCTCATATGTTTTAATTTTTTCCCTGAGGCCAAAACTATTTTTCTACTTTACATCTCCTAAAATATTCTTTATGTCTTTAGGGACCCACCACCCACTGAGCACTTGGGGAAACGGCGGGGCCAGCATTGACCCTCCCTCACCCCGTCCTGCCTGTAAAGCTCTGTATGCGAAGTCTGCAGGGGCTGCGCCTACGAGAACACACATCATAAGGACATGATGTAGCTATCGTCCACCAGTTGCTTCTGTGGCTTTCCTTACAAACACGGCTGTTGAGAATGTTTTCCCATTTATAGGAAACAAATGTGAAACAAGGTGAAAGAGTTTCCTTCTGTACAATATGGATTCAGCCTATAGTTTGAGGACTTATTTAAACATTACACTCTCTTCCTCTCCTTTTCAAGCCAACTTCCAACTTGATTATTGTGTTGTAATGATCAAGGACACGTGCATTCAGTCCTACAGTAAATTACAAGTCCTCCAGTTGTGTTGTCTCCCTGCCACTGGAACATCAGGAGAAACAACGCCAAGTTTGTTAGTTAAGCCTGTAACCAAAGTCCTCTTCAGTACCGTAATGGATCAGCCTAATGATATTAATGGTTATAAATGAGAGGAAATTGGGGATTAGGAGAGAGGAGATAAAAGCAGACAGCAGAGCAGATAGGATTTTCTTTTATTTGTCTTTGCAATGCAATCTTAGGAGAAAGAATAAATGCTGAAAATAGGAAAAGTATACATAAACCTTGGACCTCTATTATGACATCTGTAAAACAGAGAACAAATAGGTAAAAGAAAGGTAAGGAGCGTGGGAAGGGTGCTCTGCTCTGTCACCTGACCCCACATAGCCAGGAGTGGAAGGAAGGGCTGGCGAATGTAACTCTAAGAGCAGATGACGATGTCCTCCTGTCCTGCTGCCCTCCCCGCACAGGTGACCAGGACCTTCTCCTTACGCTTCACACCTAGAGCAAGAGGGGGGAGGACGTCTGCTTCTCCTAATAGTGGTCATCAGAGGCAAATCGTTCCGATGAAAACCACTGGCAGCAACCAGAAAATTGCATAAACACAATCAATATAGAGAAGAAAAACATTAAAGTCATCAGAGACCAAGCAAGGCAATAAAGAATCCAAGGATATGGTTCCTAGAAAGACGGGAAAATGGGGAGGTGACCCCAACACTGGTGCACTCTTCCCTCCATTGAATGTGTTGATTCACAAGCAGCAGCTGAGATGTGGAGAAACCAAGGAGAAAGAGGCTGGGAAATTCAGAAAATACATTTTACATCTTACAGAACTAAAGGGACAAGAGTTTGGGTTCAGGGCCCACTATAGGGAAGGGGCCCAAATGCGCCCCCAGAGGTAAGGTGAGCAGAACGCAGAGAGGAGGTGGGGACCCAGCGGGGACATCGCAGTAGGGACCCACCTCCACCTGCCCGGCCACCAGCCGAGTCCAAAGTGACCCCTCTCCGGGGAAAGACAGTGGCATCTGGAGACCCAAACTATCTCTGAAATTATCTATATACTGTCGGTTACTCGCTCAGATGTTTCCAAGCATATGTGGGACAGCATCAACTGCCTAAAACCAAGAAATTCAATCCTAACTGTTCACTAGTCGACATTTTATAGGCGTTTCTTGTCAGTCAAATAAGCTAAATAAAATAAATGGTAAGAATATTTGAAATGAAAAATACACGCGTCTCTACTTACAGATGAAACGTGTTTATGAAAGAAATATTCTGTAAACTGTTAAGTTTCACAGATGAGTTAGACTCACTAAGCACAATGTCATTTCATAGAAACCCAGTCTATTCTCCAGCAATTAACTAACAGAAAGTACATTTTTAAAGTGATACCATTTACCACAGCATAAAACTCATCAAGGTCCTAGGAAGCGTGTGTAAATAAGTGTAAGGCCTCTATACCAAAGTTATGAAGATTATTGAGAGAAGGGAAAGAAAGCCTAGATAAATGAAGGACAGAGTGTTTTCTCAGGTTGGAGGAAGCAACATTCTGAGAATAAAACTTCTCCCTGAATCAGAGCAGATATTTTTGTTTGTTTGCTTGCTGACAAGAGACTTGCTAATCTAAAATTTAAAAGGAAGCAGAAAGAACCAAGAATAGCAAAAGATCTTAGAGCCCAGAGGAGGATATATACTACCCAATGTCAGGATTTATTGGAAAACTAAGTTAAGTAGAACAGTGCAGTTCTGGTGAAACAGAAGGAAAGAGATCGATGAAATAGAGTCCAGGCAAGAGAAAGCCTGCCCAGAAAGTTGATATAAAACAAACGGGGAAAAAGGAAAGTCTGCTTAGTAAAAAGTGCTGGATCGGCTGAAATACTGAGTGAAAAAACTCAAATCTGGATGGACTGCAAATCTAAACGTGAAAAATAAGACAAAACAGCTTCTAGAAAATAATGTGAAGATTCTCTCCTTTGTTATTGGGGTAGGGAAAATTTCTTAAACAGGATAAAAAAGCTCTGGATATAAAGAAAAAGGGACTTCTATTTATTAAAGACTCCACTACGAGTTTTGTTTGTTTTTGTTTTAAAGCAAGCCACAGAGGAGGAGAACATATTTGTAATACATATAACTATCGAGAGAATCATTACAGTGATAATAATAACGTATATAAATCAATAAGGAAAAGACCATCAGAAACAAAAAAGAATATCATGAGTGGGGAGTTTGCAACAGGGAATCTCCAAATGGCCAATAAATGCATAAAAAGTTGCTCAATCCCATTAGCCCTCAGGAAAATGAAAATTAAAACCAAAATGACAGAAACAATCAACACAGTGAAAATCAACCTGTGTAATGAGAGAGAATAGTTGTAAACCATATATCTGAAAAGATGTTAATATCCAAAATATGTAAGGAACTCCTACAACTCAGCAGCAAAAACAAATAATCTCATTAAAAATGGGCAAAGGACTTGAATGGATATTTCTCTGAAGAAGGCATAAAAATGGCCAATAGGTACTTGAAAAGATGCTTAACATCATTAATCACCAGGAAAATGCAAATCAAAATCACAATGGGATACCACCTCACACCTATTAGAATGGCTATTATCAGAAAAAAAAGAAAAAAGAAAAAGAAGATAAGTGTGGGTGAGATGTGGAGAAAAGGGAACCCTCATGCACTCTCAGTAGGAATATAAATGGTGTGGCTATTATGGAAAACAGTATGGAAGTTCCTCAAGAAATTAAAAATAGAACTGCCACATGATCCAGCAATCCCACTTTTGGGTATTTATCAGAAGGAATCTTGAAGAGATGCCTGCACTCCTATGTTCATTGCAGCATTATTCACAGCAGCCAAGACACAGAAACAACCAATGTTCACTGATGGCTGAATGAATCAAGAACATGTGGTGTATATATACAACGGAATATTATTCAGCCTTAAAGAAGAAGGAAATCCTGCCATTTTTGACAACATGGAAGAACCTTGAAGACTTTGTGTTAAGGGAAGCAAGCCATCACAGAAGGATAAACACTGCGTGATTCCACTCGTACGAGGAGGTACCTGGGGCCATCAGACTCGGAAGCAGAGGGTGGATGGTGGTGGCCTGGGCCTGGGTGGGGGGCAAAGGGGGAGACGCTGGTCTAGGGGATAAAGTTTCAGTTCTGCAGGATAAGTTGTGGAGACCTGCTGTACAACATGTGCCTACTGTTGAAAGTCCTTAAAGAGGGTGGATCTCATGCAACGTGTTCTTACCACAATTAAATAACAAAACATAATGAAGCACCACTGCCTTGTACCTGAAATGCTAATTCTGATGCCAGTGGCTCCACTGAGTGTCGGTGAGACTTGAGCAGCTGAACGCCCCGAGCTGCCTGTTGTCACCTGGTGTAACCACTTTCGGAAGCTCTGCCATTTATCTTAAAATCTGGGTGTACATGTATCACAAAACTTAGCATTTCTACTACTAGTTATACAACCAACAGAAATGCATGCATAGGTGCCTGTGTTTATACCAGTATCATTTATAACTGACTCATGTTGAAAAAGTGTCCATGAACAAGCAATAAAAGGCATAATCAATCATGGTGTGTTTATACAACAACCTATAAAACAGCAATAAAAAAATAACTCCTCTACACGACAGCACATATGACCGTCACAAACGTACGGCTGCTCAAGGAATACACACACACACACACACACACACACACACACACACGTTAACCCTGGGCTGGTGATAGATTAGTGATTGGGTGGATAGGAATTCATGGGTGTTTTCACTTTGGGGTAATGCATCAGATGATAACATTTGTCACTTCACCCAAGTATGCTAAACTTCAGTATAAATGTAAGTCAAAAAGAAGAAATTAAGACTACACATATTAATAAGAAAAATAAGCTCTGTTAGCTTGATTTGTTCTTCGTGACCTGTGAAGACTCTGGTGGTTATTTCTTCCTTTTCCTATACGCCCACGGGCTGAGGTATAATAAGAACTTTCACACTAAGTTACTGGGAGGGAAGTACCACGGGCCGCAGGAGCGAGCTCGCAGGTTGGAATCAGTGTTAGTGATGCTTCCTGGTTAAAGTGCACCCACATTTCACAGGCAGCTTCGCTGCAGGAGGGCTATCAGAGGAGGCGTTTTCATCAGAGAATCCTGCACAAGTGTATCCAGTGCTCTTTCTGGATTTGCCAGCACCAGGGCTCACGGTGCATTCGGGAAACCTCCCTAAACTATGCCACCTCTAGGACCACGGAGATACAGGCGGCGGTGCAGGCGCCGTGGATGGAGATGCTGGTGGGCGCGCAGGCGCACAAGGCCCCCGCGTGGGTCCGGAGCGGGTGCTGGTGGTGGGGCTTCAACGCTGGGGCCACCCTCACCTGGGACTGCGCCCCGGGTGGCCTCGTCCCCGCAGTCAGGGGCTGGACCCTGGGAGCAGAGCTCGGGGGCTGGCCGTGCCCGGGCCGGGAGGGGGATCTCTCCAGGCCCCTCCAGCTGTGCAGGGTGTGCGGGCAGCCTTGTGTTCCTCAGCCCGCGGCGGCACCTGGCCACCTGTACACGTTGTTCTGTGTGTGTGTGTGTGTGTGTGTGCGTGTGTGGTGTCCGGGCCCAGACTCCCCCTTTAACACGGACCCCTGTTGTGTTGGGTTAGGGCACACCTGACCCAGGATGACCACACTTAACTAGCCACACCTGCAGTGACCCCATTTCCCAGGAGGGGCCCCTCCTGAGGTCCTGGCCTTCCGACACGTGACATCTCCCCGACACGTGTGTCCGCCCCGTGCTGTAGGCATCGTGCTGACTTGGTCCAGGGTATTTCAGCACGTGGGGGGCCGTCGGTGTCCAGCTGCTGACTGAGCAGATCAACAAATTCAGCTGCAGGTTCCCATCAGGATGGTGGCAGGAGACACCTCTGCCTCACAAGAACCTGGACGTGGAGTCTTGTTATAGCAGAAATCAGTTAGAGCTGCTTCCAATATGCAAGGCCTTATTCTTTTAGCCCGATCAGCCGTTTTCTCAGAAATGTTTCTCTTTCTTACTTAATCACATTCTGAAAATGGTTACTTTCTAATCAGAGCTGTACAGTGCACCTGGTGTTTGCTCCTCTAAGGAAGCACTCCCGAGCACTCCCTTCCTTTGTAAGCATCCTTTATTCCAGAAAGAGAGTCACAGTGTGATAGCCTCAAGGACCACTGGAACCCTCCCAAGAGTGCCCGACACCAACTTTGACCACGTAGAAGTTTTCCAAGAGGAAAGAAGAATGCAAGCTTGCACCTGCCCTTCTCCTTGTCAGCACACTGCCTTCCCCTCCTGAACTCTAAGACCCCGTCCTATTTTCTCCCAAGGGACGGCACAGTCTTGAGGGCGCTGGCTTACTGTGGCCTCCTTTGCCTGGCAAAGCAATAAAGGCTACTCTTTTCTACTTCACCCAAAACTCTGTCTCTGCGCTTGTATTTGGCACCAGAGAACGGAGGCTGGGATTCGGCAACAGTCTCAAAACTCTGAGAAGTTGTCCTCCCGCCTCTGCCCTTCCTCCTGTCCCCGCAGGGCGACCTCTGCTCACCCGCTTCTAGGAAACAAGCTCTGGGATGTTGGTTGCCACACAGCACGGCCCGCGGCCCGTGGTCCCCGCGTCACGGGTCTGCACCCGACACCGGTGGATCCGCCCACTGGTCCCCGGTGGACCACAGGGGTCTTTCTTGTCTCACTCTCCATCTTAGCTTTTAGCAATTAAAATAGTTTTTCCACATGCAGAAAATATGAATTCCTTACACTTTTCTTTGCCATTATTGTTTTTAAATTAGCTCCTTCGTGCTACTAGATTTTAACTTTTCCATGCTTACTTGGAAGGCACTTGAGTAGAGGTGACAAGTACTTTCTGAACTCAATCATACCCAATAGTTTTTCTTTTCACTGTGAAGGATCTTTGAATGTGTGTGTTTCTTTCACTAGGCTGGCGGAGAAATTTATAAACTGATATTAGAATTTCTTAAAGGCATTCTAGATAATGAGGTGAAAAACACCAAGTGTGATGTGGGAGGGATTCAGCCCCTGAATCCCATGTTGTTTACGAATCACTGACTGAATCTTATCACAGGAGAACAGATTTAGTTTTCAAACACTTAGTTTTGAGAAGCATCTAAAATTCAATATGCGCCGAACCTTCAAATGCTTTTGAAGGAGGTTGTCTGCTGCAAAGCTAAATAGCAGTGAACTTAAAAATGTATCTCTTCTGGCTCTAAATCAGGCCATCTGCGGCGGAGAAGCCAGCGTGCGGTGAGAGCCCAGAAGCCGCTCGGGTCCGAGCCCAGAAGCCGCGCGGGTCCTCCCACACTGAACCACCTTGAGGACTCCTGGCTGGTTTCCCAGTAATTACGGCTTTGGTGCTGCCAAAGTGACTTGATAAATTGTGAATACAATGAGCAGTTTGAAAGGCTAGTGTGACCTTTTCATTCCCAACCACAAAAAATATATAAAATAAAGTTTCTAAAAGGCTGATGAAAATACATAATCTAAATCTATTCCATACCTGACAATGAAACAATAAATTAATCATTAATCATGGTTAAAGATGTTTGTGTATGTGCATTTAAATATATGTAATAAATAGTAAATACACACATAGAAGAAGAAGTCACCTTCAGCAACCCCATGTCTGCTGGCCTCTGTTACGAGGTCTTTGGGTCACAGGCTGTCCAGTTATTGGGAAACAATGGAGGAAGAAGATCACACACTCAGCCCTTAGTTTAGGGTCTTTGCACAGGATGTGGTCTCCTTCTGACCTGGGCTTGAATCTCATTATTGCAACTTGTGAGCTCATATTATCCTGAACGAATGACAGGGTCCTCTGAGGATGAGCAGAGGGGATCTGCTCGTCATGGGGATCTCCCACATGGAGTTCCTGTGAGTGTTAAATAAACGTCTGCGTGCACACACACACGCATGAAGCACAGGCACGCCGAGGTCCAGCATCTGAGGTCCTGGTCGTACTGGCTCATCAGCCTCGCTGTGCTGACAGCTGCATCAGGCCATTTAACCTGATGCCATTACGTATCCAGCTGGCCCAGTTCTCATTCATTTTTCAGATTCTATGCTCAACAAACTCTCCAAATACAATTTAGTGTTTACGATCTATTCTCCATTCCATGTTGTAGCCGTGCAAAGAAGGAGTCTCGCGCTGCCTGTTGTTTGAAGACACACGCAGACACACCCACACACAGAGACACTCATGCACATCTTCTGAATTTTGAGACAAGCGAATGCTTGCTGAAATGTAACTCTTTGTTAACTTTGTTAACTCTCAGGTTTCTGTGCACGTGACACGAGTTAATAAGTAGCTGGTGTGGAACAACCATCGCTTTTGAATATCGATTTACCCACAGTTGGTTTCTAACTGTTGACCACATTTAGTTACTTAACTTTGATCTGATTTGCTTCTGTAGACTTTGCTTAGTGTACGTCTCAATTTCATCTTTGTGAAACAATAGATGATTGGCTTGAAACTCTTAATCCTAACAGTGTTTTGTATAATTTACTAGCAAATGAGCATCAGGGACAAATATTTAGGAATTAGAACAGTAGGTAAGATTACCCACTGCAAAGTCACTCAGCTCCCCAAAGGGCTTTCTAACCATCTCTCCTCCCTCCACCGTCCAACAGCTGCTCTTGGTTACTTCCTAGACCGAGATCATTATTCCTTTTCTGGCTTCCAAAGCTTTACCGCGTGTGGCCTCACTTTAGCCAGCCAGCTCTTCACATCTCCCCATCCTGTGTCCTTTGCTTCTGCCCTCACTACCACCTGCTCTCCTGCCCTGGGAGGGTGGGGTGACCCCAGCCTGCGTCCAGGTTTGCAGTCACATTAAGCGAAATAAATAAATCCAACCCAGTCTCATCTCTCAAAACATCCAAAGGGCAGAGCTGGACGTGGTCAGTGCCTGACGTGGGTTCAGGCCCAGCTCTGTCGCCCTTTATTTGATCCTGGGCGAGTTCCATGAGCTTGAGCCTCCTTTGCCTGGGAGATGGGATCGACAGTTTCCAGGTGACAGCGTGCGTAAGCGAGGCTCACACAGAGGGAGTGCCCGATGCACACCACGAAGCACCCAGCACAGCCTGGCTCCCACCGCGTGGCCCCTTCAGGAGCCTCGAGATCTTGGAGGGACGGCTAGCTGTGCCTGGAGGCTCTGGGCCCCAGCGCCTGGGCATGAGGCAACTGCTCAAGTTGGCGGGTTCGCTGGTAAACTGATCGCCACGCATCACACATCATTAATCCATGTGAAGCACTCGGCAGAGTGCACTTTAGTTTGGCTCTAATAATTTCAAAATAAAAGGAATACAACAAAATTATACAAATAACATATAACAGAAGGAATAAAGGATTTCCCTTAGTCTATTACTTTCAGCTCACCCCGCTTTACTCACTGTAAGCTAGTCTTAAGATCTATCTTAATAATCAGTAGTAACAGGAGTGAACTAGCCCTCGTTCATTATTCACTGCGACTCCAGGATCTCTGAGCGTCACGAGTGATCTTTGCTGAAGGCCCTGAGCGGAGCGTGTCTGTTACCGAGTGTGGCCACTAGATGGACACGTGCACACTCTCCCCACGCTCCTGCGGGTCTGTTTTCATTCTTAACTGAAGTCCTGTTCAAGCAGCTGCATCTTTTTTCTCTCTGTTCCTGGAGCCGTGAATTTTTATAACATTTTTCATTGTCCTTTTAATAATCCTTGAAACTTTTTGTGCCTTCATTTAACCCCAAAGCCAGACTACTATTCAAATGGTCCCATTTGATAACAATATTAGGTGTCTATCAAGTAACAGCAGCTTAATCCTGCCGCCCCAGGAAGCTGATGGAGCTGCGGCCTTGGGGTTGCGAGGGGAGCAGGCAGGGGTCTGCACCCGGCAATGACCTTGAGCACAAGCCTCAGGCCCAGAGCACACCTGCGCTGCAGAACTGGAAGACGGAGCCCTGTGGGGGGATGAGAGCCCGGGAGGGGGTCTGAGGCGTCCGCCTCTCAGGCTCGTTTTACCCTGTCTATAAACAATCAGTACTCGGGGAAGGGGATTGGAACTCATCACTCCCAGAACCCTCAGCTTCAGCGATTTGCTCAAGGTCACAGAGCTGTTCAGAGGCAGCTCAAAAGCGATTTCAGGCAGGAATCCTCCTCTTCTACTTGGAGATAAATCATCATTCAATGCCAGGTGTGCTGAGCGCTCGGGGTGTCAGAGAGCCGGAGGTTCAAATCCTGTCCCTCGCCCGCCGACCTCCAGGCGTGGTGGGGTGGACCCGCCTCTCTCTCCCCTCCAGGGGCGTCTGCTCAGCGCCCAGTGATGTGGAGGCCGCGGGGTCCCAATGTCCGCGTCACAGAGCAGCCCGAGTGGGGCTCATCCCCTGCTTGAAAGACGCCTGTCTGCGCTGGACGGCGGTGGACTTGTTCCTGAGACGGAGAGGCGGCAGGTGCGGGGTCAGCGGGGAAGGAGAAGGACACAGGGGGCTGCAGGGCGAGGAGGTCAGGAGCCATCACCGGCCACCCTTGGTGGCACGTCTGCCTGTTTGGACTCTCTTTTCAGAAGGTAGAGGAGAACAGCTGTGCAGTTTTAGGCTGTGGAGTCCCTAGCAGATCATTTTATGAAGTTTGCTCACTGTGGGAATGTGTGGAAGGGGGAGGGCGGGGGTCCCTGACTCGGGATGGGGGCCCCTGGGTGGGGTCACAGTGGGGAAGCCAGTGTGGACGGGTGGTCACGACAGCGCCACAGGGGACCTGAGAGGGGAGAGTCAGGGGGTTCTGGGCCCCATGGGTCGGGCGGAGGGGCTGGGAGAGGACGCCGGGGTGGGATGCAAGCCTGGCGTTTCGCCTGAAAGCTCTGAACGGAGGGACGAGCACGCGGTGCCCTCGGGACCAGCCAGAGCCCCTCCGGTTCCTGGGGTGCCGGGCTGCAGCCAGAGCACCACCGGGGTGCGAGCCCCGGCCTGGATTTCGGGAGATGGACAGAGGCTGCCTGGATTTCCACAGCATCGAACTCGTGCAGGCCCCGCTTTAATCCCGCCGTGTCCCCTGACCTCACTGAGCGCGACGTGTGGGGCCGGGACAGCCGTTCCTGCTCCGTCCTCCGCGGTACCCGGCGCCCCTCACCTCGTGTTGTAGCAAACGTGTTACCTTGAATTTCCCGGTGGTGAATCAAGCCTAGAGCTAGAAAATGCAATTTCTCTTTCCTCTGGGAGACCCACCTCACAGTCCCTCTGATGCAGGAATGTGTAGACTGTCCGCCTCTCTTTGCAACGTTCTTGGCCTGAGGCTTCTGGCCAAACATTATTAACTACATGCAGAAACAGTTTGAAGACTTTTTTTTTTTTTAATTATTATTTATTTATTTTTATTTATTTTTGGCTGTGTTGGGTCTTCGTTTCTGTGCGAGGGCTTTCTCTAGTTGTGGCGAGCGGGGGCCACTCTTCATCGCGGTGCGCGGGCCTCTCACTGTCGTGGCCTCTCTTGTTGCGGAGCACAGGCTCCAGACACGCAGGCTCAGTAGTTGTGGCTCACGGGCCCAGTTGCTCCGCGGCATGTGGGATCTTCCCAGACCAGTGCTCGAACCCGTGCCCCCTGCATTGGCAGGCAGACTCTCAACCACTGCGCCACCAGGGAAGCCCTAAGACATTTTTTTTAATTGAATTAAAATTGCTCTACAATGTTGTGTTAGCTTCTGCTGTACAGTGAAGTGAATCAGCTATACGTATACATACATCTCCTCCCTCTTGGACCTCCCTCCCCCGCATCCCACCCAGCTAGGTCACCACAGAGCCCCGAGCTGAGCTCCCCGTGCTGTACAGCAGGTGCCCACTAGCTGTCTGTTTTACACGTGTTAGTGTATTGATGTCAAACCTAATCTCCCAATTCGTCCCACCCTCCCCTTTCCCCCTGTGTCCACATGTCCGTCGTACAGAGTGAAGTAAACCATTTTAAGACTTTTTAACCCAAGCTTTCTATATTCATTCGGAAGTATATACTATTAACCAGGCTCGTGAAACCAAAGTGTTTTCCCGAAACCCCAAATTTCTTACTGAATTTCCTTCAGTGACATTTGTTTGTCTTTTTCAAGTCACATGAGGAAACTTTACTGTCAAGACTCAGTCTTTAAATAATGCCCAAGTAAGACCTGCTTCTCCCCAGGGGGCCCTGTTCCCTCCACTTACAAAAGTCAGAAATAAAGGGTCTGTCAAATGAGAAACCTCTGAAGCGGATACAAGCTCCACATCCCTGTGAGGTAAAGCCCGCTTTGTATTTGAGAAAATGAATAGTTACATATCCATTTAGTCAACCTTTCTGTCAACACATATGTATTGAAGTTTACCTGTGGAACGCGGGCCTTACTGAGATGATTCTTTTGGTTTGTGTGTGGCCCTCGTCCAGCAGATGGGTGAACGGTTTCATGACAAGTCCACATCGGCAGATCTATTTCTTCCATAATCAGAGGTGATTCCAGACACTTGGCTACTTTTTATTAATTGTTTTGTTGTGTCTATTAAGATCAGGAAGAACTTTAAAGTTAGTTTCATTGGCATGTAGGTATTAAATCCAATAAATAGATTATTTTAATTCTCATAGATAATAAAATACATTTTTTACCTAAAAAGCACTCTTTCACCTTTTATTTTATTTGAATGGTTAAGAAAAACACATTCTTCTTTTCCATTAGTTTCTCTTTTAGAAGTCATAATTTTCAGTCCAAATCCAAACTGGTAATTGTTCAGTTAATTAAAAACAAAACACAAGCATGTGCTCAAGCATCTGTGTCTGCAATGTCTCAAGGAACAATAACAACTGAGCAGAAATGGTCACTGAACCTCCCAGGCGCCCAGAAGGGTCCAGGTGCCCCTGCTTCTGGAGTCCCCTCGACCCTGACCCTGGACTCCTGAGGTGGGTGTGTGGGGTGTGGGCTGACATTCTTCCTGTTCAAGCTACCTCCTGCTGCGTTTCTTTCATTTGCATCTAAAAGAGGTCCTGATTACTAACGCGGCCAAACTGAGAAAACCAAGGACACTTTGCTTCTACCTTCAGGGTCAGAGCAAGATCCTCCTTTCCGCCTTTCCTTCCACCCGCGTCCGGCTCAGAGCACGGTCAGCTCTGCTCCCTGACCTCTGGGCTGCGTTCCCATCTTCCTCGGCTTCTGCTTATGGATGTGTTAGCCCACGTAGTGTTTGCATTGAGAGTTTTCTCCCACTTTTCCTCTTCTGCTTGTGTTGAAGCTCCTGGAACCGGGGCTGCGCCTTGCCAGCTCAGCGGACATCCCTCCACTCGACCGCACACAGCGTGCCGTCGAGAAGGGGTGTTTGGGAAGCAGGCGGGCTGGACGTGCTGGTCTGAGCCTCGGAGCCAGCACGTGCTTCAGGGATGCTGGCTGGGGGGAGAGGCTGCTTCCCTGGGAGGCCTTGAGAGGATGGTTTTCTTTTCTTTTTTTTATTGAGGTGTAGTTGATGTACAATGTTGTACCAACCTCTGCTGTACAGCGGAGTGACTCAGTTTTACACAGAGACAACAAGGTCCTACTGTATACAGCACAGGGAACAATATCCAAGCTCCTGGGATAAACCGTAACAGAGGAGGGTTTTCTGAAGGAAGACATCTGAGCTGAGACCTGCGGGATCTTTGGGAGCAGGAACCAGAGAGGACTCTGAGGGGTGTCCAAGTCCCAGGAGGTGGTCACGGGGGAACATTCTGTACAGGTGTCCTCTGGGCCCTGTGAGGTGGGCCCTGAAAGAGAACCTGCACCAGAATTCCAGGCCAAGACCCCATGGCCTTGAAAGATAGAAAAATCACTGTGCTTTTTTCCAGCATGTGAGGGACGTCCATCAGGCGGCATCTTGTCAAAGACATTTGGATTTTTAACCCCACTCCCAAATATGAAAAGTCACTTTGTCTCAGAAAAAAGAGTGCTGTCAACATTCAAAAGTCAAGAAGGGGGTCTTTCAGGAGGCTGCCTTAGAGACCAGAGGCCTAGCTCCTGCAGGCCTGACTGAAACGATTTGTCCACAGTTGTCCCCTTAGCTCCAGGCATGGAGCTGGGGTCCCCCACCGGCTCTTCCGAGGTCGATCCAGGGCCGTGTGGAAGTCAGATGCTCTTTCTTGACAGAAGTCAGATCGTCTCCTGGGCTTTCCCTCCACATTCTCTTGGGTAACAAAATCCAAGGCACGCGATGCCGAGCTGTATCATTTCTCTGGAGCAGAGTTGTTCTCTAGACTAAACCACAATTTGGAAGCTTGAAAGGTGTAAAGCAAACAACCAAGAAAGGAAAGGAGAAGGTGAAAACAGACAGGGGACAGGCTTCTGCGCTCACTGCCTTGGCAACAAACTTCCAGAAGCCTGACGGTGCCTTGCGATGTGGTCGTATTCCTGTCCTTTATGATCGTGAGAGAACAAACCCAGCATTTTCAGTGCGTTTTACACAACAGCAAAAAGAAATGCTGTCCCCCCTGTTAATGACGCTGGGTATCAAGACGCAGAATTTTAGTCATCAGAGATGCAGATGATCATTTTTTCAGAATAATTAGAGTGGGAGCCAAGAGAGTCAGGGTGCAAGGGTCCCCGTGACAGGAGAGGGGGGACATTCAGACATGACAGCTCGCCTGGTGTTGACATGGGCGGACGAGGGGGTCTCCAGAGCTGCAGGGAAGGTTCCAGAGATTTCAGCCGTCACGAGAAGGGGTCCCTAAAAGCAGCATGAACTTTCAACCATTTTCTGTAAAAGCTTTATTAGGGACCAAGTATATTGCTACAGCAGAATCTCACGCTTCCTTGTCTTCTAAGAGATGACAGTTGTCATTGTTCTTTTCCAGTATATGAAAGGAGTGCAGATTTTGACTTTAGCAATGACTTCTGTGCTGTAGAAAGAAGGGGAGTGATGTGCTTCTTCGGCAGCATCAGCCCTTTAAGATGACGGTGATCTTGAAGCTTCCAAAGAGGTCCGAGGCTTTCGGTGCTTCAGTGAAGGGTGGGCCAGCCTCCCAGGGCTCAGCATTCCCGAGCCGTCCCCACCATTGGCTGATGGGTGCAGGCCCAGTTCACGCCCAGCATAAGTCATGGTTTTAGACTCACCTGACACAGAGGCTAACTCGATCTTAACACCAACAGAGCAACCACACACATTTCCCCCAGAACAGGTCATGGACCCTGTGACTGGAGGTTTCCATCCGTGTAGAGGCTCCCTGGACCCCAAGCCTGCACGGACCCCCTCACCCTGCCCGCAATGTCTTCACAGGAAGCTCCCCCAGCACAGAGCCCATGGTGGAATCCAGTTAACATTCCACCTGATCGCATTTAATTACCAGTCGACAGTGATTTACTCAGAGCCAGTGATGATTTCCAGGAGGGTTAGCTAGGTTAACAGTGCATTATTCTTCCAATGCTTAGATCAAATTTTTTTATCTTCATCTTTTCTCTAAATTATTTTTTCCTTCCTCTTAATGTGAGGAAAGGAATCTAAGTATTGGGGCAGCTGGTCAACTGGCATGTTTTGCCATTAAGTTTTGTCATGTTTAAAAGGATGGGTTTGAAAATAATACTTAAGTTTTTATTTGTGCTCTGGTTTCTTCTACAAAGCAGTTGGAGAAGGACTGCATGAAAACTGGGTAATCTTGCCAACTCAGTAGAATATCACTGAAGAAAGAGAAGTGACTTTTATTTTAAGAAAATGCTTAGAAGTCTAACAAAATGCAGAAAACACACAAAGGCAATGGAATGTGATGAAAACGTGACTCTGGAAAAGAATGGGTGATTATATTACTTGTAACGGGTCTTGGAGATGGAGCACGTGCCTTTCAGATCTCATGGTTCTCTTGAAACAGGTAGGATTTGTCGTGAGCGTCTACAGGCCTGAGTTACACCAGATAACGTAGAACAAAGGAAGCATTTTCGATTAATGAAAATGCATCTTTGTTTGTGCTTTAAAAAATTGATGTCTAAGTCCTGCCTGCCATATGCCCATGGGAACATATGTAATGCTTGAAACTGGATATTTAGTTTGACTAGGTTAATTTCAAAAACAATGACAACTGAACTTAAAAGATCAGGCTATAAACGAAAGGAAATAGGAGTACAGGTTGTTAAAAGACAGGTATAAAATAATGCAGAAGAAGTGCTGCTTCTTTCTATCAGTCAGGCTCCAGTGATCTTAATTCAGCTCGAGCTAGTTTTCCATGTTTGATTTCTTTTTATTATTTTAAGGAGCAGATTTTGACTTGACAGATGAATTTTTGAAAGCAGTTCCAGTTTTTTCTTTTTTCTTCTTGGTTTTCCCCAAATGCAAAGGAACAGGTGTCTTTGGGCTGATGTGTCCTTTCCAGGTTACACCCTTAGGATTCTGCCATCTTGGTACCAGGTAAACTTTGAACTCAGTGCTGGGTTACAGAACACAAGGTACGGACTGGATGGGGTATTTTCAGGGAAACTATTTCATGTTGTTAATTTGAAGAGAAGTGCTAGGCTGACTGCATGCACTTGACAAAATGCTTCTTTTGTTTTAATATGTACAGTGGTAATTTTCCCAGAGGTGATCTTCAATTTCTATATTGTGGTAAGTCACTAGCTTGTTCTGATATACTTGAAATATAAACCTGTATGTTAACCATACTCAGTGAATTCTTTGGTTTAATATCTTTGCTTTCAAAATAACATGGCATCCCAGAAAAGTGATGTGCACTTTTCTGTCATTTTGTCAAATTTCAAGGTAATTCCATTTAAATAATGTGAAAAAATGATATATTTATTTATAAAAATAATATTTGGAGATAAGCTATATAATAGAAGCTTTAGGGCATACTTTTTTTTAAGATTGCATGGTAAAATAGGATTACTGGGATGGTTTTTCGTTTTGAAACAAAAGTCTCTGATGCTAATGCTAAGAGACGTGGTCACAGAAGTGTCTGCTCACAACCCCGTCCTGCGTGCTCGCCCGGAGAATGATTGTATGCTCCACTATGGGAAACATGTACAGCCATTTTATTTATTATAACTTTTTTTCTGTGGTATTAAAAGTTGGGAAAAGCTTACGTGTTTGTCATTAGTAAAATAGAGCCTATGCGTGCCCCGGACTACTACTCCACGATCTGGAGAAGTAAACAATGCTTTACATGCAGCAATGAATGACATCAGAAATGAGAATCAAAATGGTGTGCAATACATACAATAGTAAGTATGTAAATTAAAGTACATGAAGAACATCACATATTTTTTCACACACAAGCTGGACTACCAAGAGATTCATTAATTATAATAGAGTGAGTGCTTATTGGAGGGAGAGTAAAGATAGGGAACAGGGAATAAAAGGAACAAAACAGAAAATACAATCTCATAACAGAGGGACCCAGCCTGGACCTCTGATGATCACCTTCTGTCAGTGCAAAATACGAAAGAATCAACTCTTTCCTTTCTGTGTCTTGTCTTTATAATAAAAAAATAATAAAGTGAAAAAGAATGTAAAATCATGATATTAAAGCTGGTCTTGGATTATAAAAATAGATGAATTACTATTAACAAAGAACATTTTAAATCAGATATATTAAGCAGAGGCTAATTTTTTAATGCTACCAATAGATAAAGAAGAGAAGCATCTAGAAAAAAAATCACATGTTTTATTAGATGATTAAATAGGGTCTGGACAGTCATTGCACAGAGATGTTAAATCTTCCATTATTTTTTGACAGACTGGAAACTGTAGAGACTCTTTAATTAAAATATAATCAGCTGTGACGGAAAATCCACTAAGAATTTGTGAGTCAAAATGTGATTTGAGAAGATGACAATTTCCTTAATAAAATGTCAAACTTCAGCCCTAACATGTCACTATTTACATTAAATGAAAACGGTTTAATACACCAATGCAGTTAGAGGTTGTCAGAATGAATTTTTCAAATGACCAAAAAAAAGATGTTTAAAAGAAACTCACTTCAAATATAATGTCATATGTAGGATCAAAATAAAGGGATCTAAACAGATGTACTCTGCAAATCTGAATTTTAAAAAGGAGAGGACTTAGTATATTAACAACAGATACAGTGAACTTTAGAGCAAAAAAATTACCAGGGACAAAGATAAATATTATCCATGGATAAAAGGATTGACCCGTGCAGAAGGCATAGCAATCTTGAATGCGAATCACCAAACACAGCCTCAAAATACGTAAAACCAGAGCTGATGGAGCTGAAAGAGAAGCGGACAAATCCACACTCAGAGTTGGCAACTTTCAGCAACTGACAGGACTCTCAGAAATTCATCACGGGTGAGGAAAGCTGACACCCTGAGGCAGCGGGTCTAATGGACATTTACAGAACCTCAACTCACAAACACGCCATCCTAAAATCCACAGAACACGCACCAAAATACACCATGTCTTAGTGTATATGAAAAGCCAAACAATTTTAAAATACTTGAAACCATACCAGGTGTGCTCTCTGACCACAATGGAATCAAAATAGAAATCAATAAAATAAACATAATACAAAATTTCTGAACATATAAAAATTAACAAAACATTTCTAAATAATCCATGTGTCAAAGAGAAAATCTCAAGGAAAATAAGAATAAATCACAGATATAAATAGATAGATCACAGATATAAATAAAAATTAAAATATATTAGAGAAGCAGCTAGACCATTGCTGAGAGAGAAATTTTATACCACTAAATGCTAAATTAGAAAAGATGAAATCCTCAGATAAATGGGTTAAGCTCCCAACTCAAGAAAATATAAGAAGATAAACTCAAATCATGAAAAAGAAAGGGAATAGGAGCAGAAATCCATAAAATTGAAAACAAGAAAATAATACAGATCGTCAATGAAACAAAAAGTTGGTTCTTTAAAAAGACTCTTTAAAATGATAAACCTCTAGTGAGACTGAAAATGGTAAAAAAGAGAAAAGATACAACTTACTAATAAAGGGAATGAAGCAAGATATATCACCGTAGATCCCACAGATTCCAAAATAATAACAAAAACATAAACAATTCTGTGAACATGAATTTGAAACCTTACATGAAATATATCATTTCCACAAAAAATCACTCAACATGAAGTGGATAATTGGAATAATCATATAAATATAATGTAAATATCCTATAAATAAATGTACTGAGATAGGCCAACTGACATTATCCAGTTTGTGGAGCAGGAAGAAAAATGAATGAAGACACGTGAGCAGAACCTCATGTGATCGGAACCTAAGGGTCTGTGAGATGCCATCAAGTGAACCAACATACACCACATACACAACACACAACACACACATGCAACACACACATACATACATACACAACACACAACACACACATGCAACACACACATACATACATACACAACACACAACACACACATGCAACACACACATACATACACCACATACACAACACACAACACACACATGCAACACACACACACATACACAACACACAACACACACATACACCACTCACACACAACACACACATGCAACACACACACACACACATACACCACTCACACACAACACACACATGCAACACACACACACACACATACACCACTCACACACAACACACACATGCAACACACACACACACACATACACCACTCACACACAACACACACATGCAACACACACACACATACACCACTCACACACAACACACACATGCAACACACACACACATACATACACCACTCACACACAACACACACATGCAACACACACACACATACATACACCACTCACACACAACACACACATGCAACACACACACACATACATACACCACTCACACACAACATACACATGCAACACACACATACATACACCACTCACACACAACACACACATGCAACACACACACACATACATACACCACTCACACACAACACACACATGCAACACACACACACATACACCACTCACACACAACACACACATGCAACACACACACACATACATACACCACTCACACACAACACACACATGCAACACACACATACATACACCACTCACACACAACATACACATGCAACACACACACACACACCACTCACACACAACATACACATGCAACACACATACACATACATACACCACTCACACACAACATACACATGCAACACACACACACACACATACACCACTCACACACAACATACACATGCAACACACATACACATACATACACCACTCACACACAACACACACATGCAACACACACACACACACATACACCACTCACACACAACATACACATGCAACACACATACACACACATACACCACTCACACACAACATACACATGCAACACACACATACATACATACACAACACACAACACACACATGCAACACACACATACATACACCACATACACAACACACAACACACACATGCAACACACACACACATACACAACACACAACACACACATACACCACTCACACACAACACACACATGCAACACACACACACACACATACACCACTCACACACAACACACACATGCAACACACACACACACATACACCACTCACACACAACACACACATGCAACACACACACACACACATACACCACTCACACACAACACACACATGCAACACACACACACATACACCACTCACACACAACACACACATGCAACACACACACACATACATACACCACTCACACACAACACACACATGCAACACACACACACATACATACACCACTCACACACAACACACACATGCAACACACACACACATACATACACCACTCACACACAACATACACATGCAACACACACATACATACACCACTCACACACAACACACACATGCAACACACACACACATACATACACCACTCACACACAACACACACATGCAACACACACACACATACACCACTCACACACAACACACACATGCAACACACACACACATACATACACCACTCACACACAACACACACATGCAACACACACATACATACACCACTCACACACAACATACACATGCAACACACACACACACACCACTCACACACAACATACACATGCAACACACATACACATACATACACCACTCACACACAACATACACATGCAACACACACACACACACATACACCACTCACACACAACATACACATGCAACACACATACACATACATACACCACTCACACACAACACACACATGCAACACACACACACACACATACACCACTCACACACAACATACACATGCAACACACATACACATACATACACCACTCACACACAACACACACATGCAACACACACACACACACATACACCACTCACACACAACATACACATGCAACACACATACACACACATACACCACTCACACACAACATACACATGCAACACACACATACATACACCACTCACACACAACATACACATGCAACACACACACACACACATACACCACTCACACACAACAGACACATGCAACACACATACACATACATACACCACTCACACACAACACACACATGCAACACACACACACACACATACACCACTCACACACAACATACACATGCAACACACATACACACACATACACCACTCACACACAACATACACATGCAACACACATACACATACATACACCACTCACACACAACACACACATGCAACACACACACACACACATACACCACTCACACACAACATACACATGCAACACACATACACATACATACACCACTCACACACAACATACACATGCAACACACACACACACACACATACACCACTCACACACAACATACACATGCAACACACATACACATACATACACCACTCACACACAACACACACATGCAACACACACACACACACATACACCACTCACACACAACACACACATGCAACACACATACACATACATACACCACTCACACACAACATACACATGCAACACACACACACATACATACACCACTCACACACAACATACACATGCAACACACATACACATACATACACCACTCACACACAACACACACATGCAACACACATACACATACATACACCATTCACACACAACATACACATGCAACACACACACACATACATACACCACTCACACACAACATACACATGCAACACACACAAACATACATACACCACTCACACACAACACACACATGCAACACACACACACATACATACACCACTCACACACAACACACACATGCAACACACACACACATACATACACCACTCACACACAACATACACATGCAACACACACATACATACACCACTCACACACAACATACACATGCAACACACACAAACATACATACACCACTCACACACAACACACACATGCAACACACACACACATACATACACCACTCACACACAACATACACATGCAACACACACAAACATACATACACCACTCACACACAACACACACATGCAACACACACACACATACATACACCACTCACACACAACACACACATGCAACACACACACACATACATACACCACTCACACACAACACACACATGCAACACACACACACATACATACACCACTCACACACAACATACACATGCAACACACACAAACATACATACACCACTCACACACAACACACACATGCAACACACACACACATACATACACCACTCACACACAACATACACATGCAACACACAATACACACAACATGCACAAATATATACGCATACAGAACACACATACAACATACACAAGAATACAAAAGGATACAAAACTATCATCCAAACATAAAGGATAAATGAATCCGTTCCCAGACAGACAGAGCTGGGGTGTCTGATGTAGTGCCTGTCCGACAGGAAATGCTGAAAGGATTCCTTCTGACTGAAATGAAGACCCAGGTCGTCACTGGCACACGGTGTATCAAGATGAGACCTGAGCCGTGGGAAGAAGGAGGGACATTGATAAATATTCGCGCACAGGAAATATAACCACCATTTTGTAAGTCATCTTCTTCTTTCTATGTGATTAGAAAGACGAATGTACAAAAAAGCAATTTTCGCCCCATGTTGATGGGCACACATGCTAGACGTAATTTTTGAGGGTAACACGCAGAGGACGGGATGGGGCGGTACAGGAGCAGAGGACGTATTCGCAACTACCGTCTGAAGTGGGACTTGCGTATAAAAAATACAAAGAACTCTCAAAGTGCCACAGTGAAATCGAGCAATCTAATTATAATTAGGAAATATGCAAAAGACCCGGAGAGATATTTCACCACAAGGATATAAGGATAGCAGATCAGCACACGGAAATGTGGTCACATCTTACCCACGAGTGAAATACAAATTAACACCACAAGGAGACCCACTGCTCACCTGTTAAAACAGCTTAGTTTTTAAAAAAAGTGACATTCTAAATGCAGGGAAGGATGTGAAGAGTTTGGTGAGAACGTAGAAAGACAGAGCCACTATGGAAATTAGTTTGCCAGAGTACATGATTATTTCAAAATAAAGGTTAAAAAGTAAAGAGATAGACAAAAAGCAGTCTTGGGGTAGAGAATGTTAACATATATTGGTGAAATATTAAATTCATTAGGAACAATAATTCTGAACATTTTGCATCAATTAAGTTTCCTCAGTCAGTCTGTACAACACACACAAATTGATGGAACTCCAAGATTTAAATTTCTCTCAATTTTGTTGAGTCCAACAAACAAAATATTATCAAAAATCCAAGATTTAAACAACACAAAACCTTTATTCCTTGGATATATATATTCAAAATTAGAGAATTGGCGCTTTACAACGCCATGTGGACACTATACAAAACTTACTGTATATGTGCTTTGCTGTAAAACAAGACTGGAAAGGGTATTTCTGACACAATGTAGTCTTATTAGCCCGGCTCTATTCACTGTCTCACGGGAGGGGTTTTCTGTGCAAATGTTAACTTCAGTGCGGTCTCCCCCTAGATTTCCACCAGGATGCTTCAGCACCCCGCATCCTCGGAACCCACGTGGTGGGGTACTCTGACCGTCCACGATGGCCAGTGCTGAGGACGCAGCCCAGGGAGCTGTCACACATCCTAGGTGGCTTTAGTCTTCCCTTTTGGGAAGTAACCCAACAGAATCCAGTTAACCTAAAATTCCTAAAAGGAGATTCGGACACATTCCAGTACTTTCCTAAGATGACTGTGGAATCCTTTTCCAGAGACTTTTATTATTATGGAAGATTGAGTAGATATATAAAAATAAGATAATGTTATCCAACCAAGTGATTAATTTTTGTCAGCTCTTTCTCGTCAGCTGCAATCTGAGACATTTTCTGACCCCAACATTTACTTTTCTGAAGTGTGCGTGGCAGCTGTGTTTACAAAGAACCAGTCACACCTGGATGTACTGATTTCCCACCTCAGTTGTTTCTTGCCTGAGCATCTGTTCTAATTGTTTTTAAAAAAAACAAGGTTTTAGAATTGTTTTAACACCTGGAATATGGAATTTGAATTTCTCAAATGGAGAATTAGATGCTTCATCATCTGTCCCACGAAATCACATTGATCCCTCTCTTTGAAAAGATTTCATTTACTGATCCCTTAGCTGCATTTTTTAAGCAGCTGTTTTTAATAATATATTTTTAAAAGGGCGTTTATAAATATTTATCAAGAAACTTAATTTGGGAAGTCAGCCCCTCCACCCTGAGCGAGCACTAGCCTTTGAAGAGCGTCATAGGAAACATTTATCTTTCATTTGATCTTCAGCTGGATTTTAACCCACTGCTTGTTGTGTTGGTGTTGGGTGGGGTGAGGTTGAATACATGAAAACAGCCAGATTTACCCTTAATGCCCTTTGCCGATGCTCTACTTTTAGCACTTGCTTGTATTATTCCCCACAAATGATAGAAAATCTTGGCAATTCCCATAGTGCTCGGTGGGTCGTACACTGTCCTTTGAGGTCAGGCATAGCTGAAATAGACCGATGGCGAGACCCCACCTCTGGGGCTGGTGCTTGACCCTGAGACAGGGCTCAGAAGGGCCAGGCAGCAACAAATATTGTGCAGGGACAAATACCGTTCAGAAGGAGTATGAATGCTTAGAGGAACGCGCAGCCCCCAGCACAAGATTCTGCATCATCAGAACTTTTGTACCCAAATCAGCTAAAGGCTAATAAAAAGTTAACAATTGGCCAGTGGATCTGCCATTGAACCTCTGGCCATCATGCAGTCCGACGGCATCCCAGTCTCACGTCCCCCCATGTGAACAGACGGCCGGGACGAGGGTGAGGGGTGACGCTGCTGCCAGAGCAGGGGCTTTCCTGGGGGGCCTCGAGCCGCCCAAAATTCTTCAACCGCAAAGCCAGGGCATCCGGCGACGCAGGCTGTGTTTCCCAAGGATCCAGGACAACAGAATGTCTTAGTTGAATCTTAATACTCTTTGTGCCATGGTGAGTAGAGTCCTTTAGAGGATGGGCCTCGCATCAGGCCCAGCCCAGGCCTATGACCATCCTGGGGAGATGACCACAGAACGTTTAACTCTGCCCGTGAATTTGTCACCCAGAGAGACCACGGTTTTTTGTTTAATATACGGTTTTTGATGATATCTTGATTTTTTTTCCCCAACTAACTGTACTGCGATCAAACTTGTTCCTCCTAATCTTTCTTTTCATTGCTGCCAACAAAGCTTCTCTCCCGACATGCTTCCTCTGAGCCCTGAAGGAAGGACACAAACATAGCAAATCTGATGCCGTAAATTACAGCTGCCCTTGCTTGTCCCTGACAGTTTCAATTAGCAGAGGGTTTTCCTACCAAGTAATTTATTAGTCATAGAAAATCTTTGATGTAAAATTTATTTTTAATTGAGTAGGTATAAATTTTAACTTGAATTTTAATTTTTACTTTGATTTGTTTTCAAAGTACATCAAAGTTAACACCTTGTTAAGAATCTAATCTCTTTTCTAAGATTTCAGAATCTTGTGGTTAATTTGAACAAAACAAAGAAACTGTAAAAGTCTTGGGGTATTTTATGTTCCAAGTGATACTATAAATAAGCTCCCCTTGACCCTCACAGCCCCCCGAACACATGCACCTAAGTATCTAATGTGGCACCTGGCAAGCCCTGCTCATTTTACAGAATCAGAAAACTTCAGAGTAAAAATTGTATATTCTTGCAACTGTGATTCCAAGAACTTCTGTGCAGAAGCTATTCCCTTTCCCTCTACCGTACCCAGCTTCAATTAGACATTTGGAAAAGCCAAAGTGGGCATCACCTAGTGTTACACGCTCGCGTCGGGAGCCGAAAGGAGCAGGGACCAGACGCTCAGTGAGGCTGTGCTGGTCCCGGCCGGGCACATTTTTCCTGCTTCAGGAAAATCGGAGTCATCAGTTCTGTTCCAGGCAATGTACAGTGACAGAGCTCCTTGTGTTTGGTACAGTTTTGTGAACTTCTGCTTGCACTGCCTGGACGAAGCAGTAGCACAGTTACTACGTTGAATTAGCACCTGCCAGGCTGTCTGTACACTCACCGTCACACCTTCTTAGAGTGGAAGGTGCGGGTCTCAGGTGCCGGATGGAAGAGAAATAACCGAGTGTGATGCTGTCACCAAAGTAACACGCGAGCATCTTTACACGTTAGTTCCGTCAGGCCTCTTACGGGTTCACCTCCTGGAATTAACAGGCTTAACTTTTTCACGTGGCTTGTTTGTCAAAAAGGCGTCTTTAGGGTTTCCCTGGTGGCGCAGTGGTTAAGAATCCGCCTGCCAATGCAGGGGACAGGGGTTCGAGCCCTGGTCCAGGAACATCCCACATGCTGCGGAGCAGCTAAGCCCGTGAGCCACAACTACTGAAGCCTGTGCTCTAGAGGCCGCAAGCCATGGCTGCTGAAGCCCACGTGCCGCAACTGCTGAAGCCCACGAGCCACAACTACTGAAGCCCGCGCGCCTAGAGCCCGTGCTCCGCAGCGGGAGCGGCCACCGCAGTGAGGGGACCACGCACCACGGCAAAGAGTGGCCCCCGCTCACCGCAGCTGGAGGGGGCCCGTGCGCAGCGACGAGGACCCAATGCAGCCAAAAATAAATAAATTTATACATATAAAAAAAAGGTGTCTTTAAAAAATATACAGTCCCTCTGTTTTGGGTGAAGGGTTGGAACTTGCAGGCTATTCAGGGAGCACTGCCACAGCTTTTATGGTGCGTTTAGTGGACGATCAAGGCCTTGTCCAAGGGGAGCAGCTCAGCTGTGACACTTCTGTGAAGTACGCAAACCAGGCAAGGTGCCTCACTGCAGGGACGCAACACGGGAAGAAGGCGCAGTTTAGAAAGTTGTAAAACCCCTGGTTTTCTTTCTCAATGTGCCTGGACCTCCCAATTGGCTCAGAAGGTGAATCACAGCCTGGCAGAGTCTCGCTTGGACTTGGTGGCCAGAGTTCTCTGCGGCTTGAAGGATCCTGGGCCCGACTGGCTCTGATGGGGGAGGGATCTCTAAGGAAGGGGCCGCCCCCGGAGGAGGCTCCCCCCCGCTTGTGCTGGGAGCTGCCCCTCCGCCGACACCCGCACCCCTGCCCCCGTGAGTGGACACCCACGTCCCGGCACTCACACGCTGCCGTGTCTCAGACGGGTTTCCAGACGCCCTTCATTTGCCCTCCTTCTTGGCTGAGATGGGATTAAACACTCAGTTAAAATTTCCCTAAAGAAAGAGAAATATAATGAGGCTAATGTGTTCAGTTGGCGGTGAGGTGACTTTAATTTTTATTTCTATACTTCATAATGATTTTCATTTCAGATTGGCAAATCAATGTACATAATTTTCAGGAACTTATGGGAAGATGTAAAATATTACATAATGCTTAAGCCATATGAGCTGGTCTGTGATTTTTCTGTGTCCAGAGATACATTTTTTTCAATACTTCAATTGTAATAAAAAGTATGACTATTCATTATTAAGCACTGGACTGGTGCCTCAGAAACATTAGTGTTTTGTTTGAACTTACTATAAAGAGTGGTCATTCTCCTATTAGTCTTGGTGTATTTGAGATTTCTCAAATTAGCACAACACCAGCTGTGACTTCTTCTTGAAGACCGAACAGCCCAGAGATCATTTTCAAAAGTCAGCTTTTCAATTAGCTGCTTCTCCTGTAGATGCAGTGGTAGAAGCTTCAGAAGTCTTATTACTAAGCTCTGAAAAATGACTGAACCTTTTCTCCAGTTTCCGATACATTCAGTTAGGACAATAATAGTAGGGTCTAACAGCTGGGGGCCCTACAAGAAGCAATTATTTCCAGAAGGAAAGAAAATGTGAGTAATTTTGCCTAAAAGTGAAGAAAAACATGGAATCATTTCCATCTCTGAAGTAACAATAGAGCAACCATGGGGTTTTTTTGTTACTTAGGTGACTATTAGTAACACATCTTTTTTAAATGAAGATTTAAAAAATTTCACACAAAACAGCCGAGAAGGAAACACATCACTGTTAAAGTGATCAATATCACATACAGGTTATAGATTAATTAATGCACAGCTAGTAAGTCAATCAGCTTTGTTTGATTTTATCTGGTTAAATATTTCTAAGTCGTAATCACCTTATAGCATTGCTAAAGGAAATATTTTTAAATGCTTAACAGTTTTTACTTCTGTATGATTCTATTAAAATATGTTTGTGTGTGTATAGTTTTTACATACTTGCATCTACAAAGCCTAGTATGTTTTCTGTATTTAATGTATTCAGTAAGGACTTCTACCTGTTAGCAAGTGAACATTATGTTATCTATGCGCAGTGATTTGAATGTAAACTTGGAGTAGTGTTAATTTCTGATTTTGCTCCATTTTTAATCTGTGTTGTTATGAGGTGCAGGATGCTAGTCTAGTGATGGTTGGGGCATTTCAGCAGGGACCACCAGGGTGCCCACTCAGCCGGCTCTGGTCCTGAGGACACGTCCCGGTAGCTGCGATGGGGAAGAAGGGGTACAGGGTGTGTGTTGACTTTGTGGGAGGAGAGTCCTGTATGAGGCGGTGCCCCGCTGAGGATGCTGTTTGGGGCCCAGGGATGGAGGGGAAGAGGGTGGGGGGCTGCTCCCAAAGGGAGAGAAGAAATGCTCCAGCTTCATGGGTTTCTGGGGTTCTCCTCATCCGTTTGCCCCCGAGAGAGGCTTGATGTGCTTCCGTATTTGGGAAAGTAACTGCTTCAAAATAGGCATTGGCTACCTCAGATGTGTTATAACCGTGTGTCTTGTCCGGTAAGCTACAGCTTACATTTGATGGGAATTTAAAAATTTGAAGAGTTTTAATATCCCAAATTCATTCTAACTTATGATATTAGTGCTTTATCATAAAGAATTGCTGATGCTTTTATGTCTGATAAATACTCATGGTTCTTTCTCGAATGTCAAACCAGGAGAAAATACCCTTTTCCACAGACATTTTGGCTGTTTTGTTTCATTACCTGATTTCTCCCCTTTGATTCTACCCTATGGTTTACCAGCATGCCCTCTCAGCACCTCGTCATTCTATGTGCTTAAATTCTGCACAATCAACATGCCGGACAGCTTAGCGGAGAGACAGGGTGCGGAGAGCAGCGGTTCGAAGGCCTTCTGACTTGAGTCACCGTCCTAAGGCTGCACCGGAGGGACAGACTCAGAATGCAGCTGCTCCAACTCCCAGCTCCATCTCGCTGTAACACGCGAAGCAAATTAGAGTTATGAGCACAGGGAGGTCTGAGCACTCACACATTGTTCTTGAAATGAGGTCTCTTTCTTCAGTCGAAAAATGAATCTGTGTAAAGCGATCAGTGTTCAGTGGAAGCAGCAAGGACTGAAAGGAAAGACGGAATTTGCGGCTGGGTGGCTCCTGGGAATGGTGGATGGTGACACTGTTGATGGTAGTGACATTAGACCTGCTCCTGATGGACATTCCCTAGTGACATCTGTGCTGTACTGATGTCACCTGCTCCTTTTACCTTTAAATGCCGACCTTCCCTGTGGTCCACGGGTCAGCACAGCAGGAAGGATCACGGGGCCTGGCGCGCACTTAGGCCTTTCCTTCACCAGCTCCAGGCCAACTGGGGCCAGTCAACTTGGGCAGTGACCACAGGGGGGGTGTCCCCACTGTCCTGAGCTTCACTGAGGTCTTTGCACTTCAGGGGTCCCATTGGCCCCAGGAGCATCTGGGGCCTTTGTGGGGGGCTCCCAGCGGGAACCCCAAGCCCTGAGTGGTCCAGTGCCTCTGATGCTGTTTAATATAATAAAGTCAATATTAGGGCTTGTATCTTCCTCAGCCAATTGTCAAGGTTAACTTAACAAAAGTGAAAAACTACTGTAACATACACGCACCCAAAGTGAAGACGTGAGGAGGTGACAGGGGCCCCTGGGAATACACGCTACAGAACCGAGGAAAGAGGTGAAGCAGCGGCAGCATTTAGGCAAAGGTGTAAGGGTGACAGTTAGAGAATCCACGTTAGAAGAACTTAGCCTAACGCACAGCACGGGAGTAACATGTGATCGGGAAACAACAAGTTTAGCCAAGGTCTGAAAGGATGGACGGCCTTTCCAGGGCTGATTCCTTCTCAAGGAGATAAGCGCAGCTGCTGGTTCTCATTCCCTCCAATGTGCTCCTCTTGGTCTCAGACATGAACAATTACAGGCTTTAGTTGTACGGTCATTTTGGTGAAAATTACACAATTTTATGATGGGGTAAAACTTTGCGAATTCTAAGTCTGCATATCTCTGTAGCACAACTTTTTTCTTGTGGTTTATTTTTGTCATGAAAAATAAAGTAAGTGGCCCTCCCGTGCTGATGACTTTTTAATGCAGTCACGAGAAAATTTTGAAATCCCAAACCTAATGATATTAGATGTTGGAAATGTCACTCCCTGTAACCTATTTATGGTGCATATTCTGAGAATTCACTGTTCACCAGTTTCCATTCTGACTTGAGTTAACATCTGTGTCTTCATCTCCACCTTAAATGGAGCTAGGCTTGCAAAGTTTCTGAAAATTCTAAGTATTTATCTCTGTGAATAAACACCTGGATTGTTTTACTTGTAAAAAAAAATCTACACCTTTTAAAAAGAACAAAACTCCACTACTTATTAGATTTTTAAAGAGATGTGACTTATTCTAAAATGAAAACACATATTCATAAAATACCCTGTGCAAGAATGCTCAGAGTGACTTTATTCATACTTGCTCCAAACTGTCAAAGAAGAACAGAAACAGACAAACAGAAATCTGATGTGGTGTACTCACACAATGGAATCGGGCTAAAATCGCCCAATAACACGCGTGAATCTAAAAAACAGTATGCAGACAGACACCAAGAAGTACCTTTAATAGGACTTGGTTTTTATGCAGCTCTGGACCGGGGGAAGTAGAGCAACAGTGATGGGGACACATCTTGCTGCCGGGCGGGGGCTTTCTCAGGGAGACGTGCTTGGCGTGATTTGGAGGCTGGCGACACTGGCGTGCACGTTGGTCAAAGCTTATCGAAATGTACACTTGAAACATGTGTCTTCTGCGTGTCAGGTGAAAGCACAGATTTTGTTGAACTAAGAGGAACAAAGGTGTGCGGCTGGCCTGGCTCAGCGGAGCTCTGTAGGCCGCGCTGTTTACCTTTTTCTCCCGCTCTCAGCCCCAGACGCTGGTCACGGGGGGCGGAGGAGGAGCCCCTGTTAAGGGCTCCGCAAGGGCGCTTAGCGGGTTCTTTGGCTTCAACCTTGATGAGAAGTCAGCTAACGAGGAAAAGCAGCGCTCACCGCGCCCTCCTCCCTCCTCGCCTACCGTCCGTTCCCTCCGCCATCGCGGACCGGCTCGGGCAGGCACCACGGCGGCCCCGGGGACGCGCACAGACAACCCTCTGCTCCAGGCGCCCACGTGCCGGACGTGGGACGGAAACGAGTGCGAAGCTCAGAGTGAAGGCGGCGTCGGGCTCGGCGGGACTCGGGCAGAGGGTTGAAGCGCTCGGCCCTGCCGGCGGGGAAGGGCCCGGGGCGCTCGGCCGTGGACGCGGTGCGCGGCCGAGCGGTGCGGAAGCCCCGCCCCGCCCCGCCCCGCCCCGCCCCGCCCCGCAGGACGAACAGCCCCGCCCCTCGGGGACAGCAGCCCCGCAGCTCGGCTCTCGCGAGACGCGCCCCGGGAAGGTTCCGGGAAGGGGCGGGGCGGAGAGAACCCTGCGGGCTCGGAGAGGCGCGGCGGCGTCCTGGGGGGCTCACGCCCCGCCGGAGGAGGCGGCAGGTGAGCGAGGAGAAACTCGTGTTTGGACGGGAGGCGTCGTCTTCCAGCAAGTAGCGAGCACCCTCTCGGGCCGCACGTTCCAGGGACGCGGGATGAGCGAGCGGATGTGTTTCCTGGTGATAAACGCTAGGACGGCAGGCGCCCCGTGGGTGTGATCCCGCCTGGAGAGGCCGGGCTGACCGGCCGGGCACGAGGGACACCTCCCTGAGATGGGTTTGGCACTTGGGCCGAGATGAGGAAACGCCTAGAACGCTTGACGTTGGCGGATTTAGTGAGCGGTCCGTACAGGTCCTCCCAAGGCCCCTCCTCTGTCTGGGTTATTCCCTCCCCCCCCCCCGCCCCCGTTTTTCCATCTGGGCGATGGGCCCCGGCTCCGCCCTGAGCGCAGGGGTTTACGCTGGGGGATGCGCGGGCCTCACAGGAGGAGGCTGAGCGAGGCCCCGGGGACCTCAGGGACGCGGGACGCTCCGTCGCCTGCACCCGGAGCTCTGTCCCCCGCCTCAAGCCTTTGCAGCAAAGCTGATGAGAGCCGGGTGCTTAGCTCACACGCACAGTGTACCGCCCTGGGGAGCTTGCCTTTATTTGCTTAGGAAACCGTCCTTCATGCAGTTCACGTTTCATTCAGGATACTTTCTGCCTACAGACAGTTTAAAAAAGATAGCTTTTAATGGCTCAAGCGTTAAATTAATTTGAAAACCACCTCAAGTATTACTTATTTATTTTTAGTTTAATTGCACTATTACATCTTTCATAGTTTTCCTTGTACATAAGGAAATTCAGGTGTTTGTTTGGCATAAGTTGGGTTAGTCCTTAATAGAAGCACCCAAAACTAATTTATTTTGGAATTTAATTCACTGATTCCGTGTCTACATAGGCTAAAGTAGGTGAAATTGCATATTTTAAAGTTTTCATTGTTAAAGATCACACTTTATAAATGGATTGTGTTACTTTTTAACTTATGCATAAGCAAACTAAATAGATTCTGTGTGAAGCAGTATAAAACAAAATGCTTACATTTTTATAAATAATGCAAATGCATGAATCGTCATAATAATCTTTTTGAACATGGGTATTCATTGTGCATTATAACTGTCTAAAGTTCAATACTGCGTTTCATTAACTTGTGAAATTGTTTCTTGGCATGTTTTTCTATAACTTCAAAATCACCACTAAACGTACTTTCTTATATACCATTGAAATTTAATCTATGTTTTTATTAATAAGAAAGACAGAATAACTGAAAAAATCAATTTCTTATTTTAAAAAGTGATAAACATATTTATTAATGTGTTGATTTAAGAGTATTTACATTAATTAATTTCTAAGTCCCTAAAGAACTGGGGGTGCTAAGAAGAGCAAAGGTACAAGATGAGCTTTAAAATGAACCCCTCACCCTCCTGCGCTGCCCTTGGCGCAGGCTCGCTCCTCCAGATCCGCTCACTCTCCAGGGAAGAGAGCAGAACGATGGCTGCGACTCCCCAGGCTCGGAACCTCGGGGAAAGGTCGGGGAAGTGGTAAGCTCCCGGGACCCCAGGCGGCTCTCGGCATAGGAGCTTGCATGGAGCCCCGAGCTATTCCCATAGCAGGGAGGACGAGGCTCCCAGAGCTACAGGTGTGTGGGTGTCACTCACACACCAGGAACCTACAGGTAAACATCCAGCCATGGAGGCTGAGAGCAGGAATTCTTCTGCCCCGTTTACTCACTGTCCCCAAACCGCCCTTGCCTGCCTTTCTAACTGCTTTGCGTTCAAACTGCTCTTCCTGTTCTCAGGCCTCTCGCTTGAGCTGCTTCGTCGGGGAAGCAACAGAAATGGGCCTGAGCCTCTCTGTGCCGTCCACCCAGCTCGTCACCAACCCACCTCCCCTGGAATCACGCCACCCAGGGATGCTCCACGCTGAGGGCATTCCTGGGAAGCAGGCTTTTTCCCAGGAAGTGCTCGTGAATTAGCAATTTAGGCAACGTGTCTGTGGGTCTAAGTTAAAATTCTATTGCCGTAGCAGGTCGTGCTAAAATTAGAGGGAGACAGATAAGAAAATATGTTGTGCTGAAGCTAATTAAGCAAGGCTCTTAAGATGGCATCTGGGATTTGGCCTCTGATACATTCTCAGGCATCAGCGTATACGTCGTTCTTACAGCCATGAGACTGGGTGAAACGGCAGGGAAATGAATCACAGGAGGAAGGAGAGAGATGGGAAAACGCACTCCTGGAAGCCGCACGAGGGTACCGACCACATGTGCCATGTCACCGTGTCCCGTGCAAGAGCCGACTGAGACCCGACCCGAAGGCACAGGCACGTCACGTATGCATTTTACTGCATTAACATGTATATAAAATCTCCATGGAGAATACAGTACTGATGGGCAAAAGGAGACGTTATCTGTGCATCTAGAGTATAAATAACCCCACTTATGGTGTGAGGGTAATAATGGGGAAATGAATGGGGTGGAGAGATTTCTTTCTGCATCAGTTTTATTCCCCACTTTGGATAAATGTCATTCAAGAACTGTAACAGATGATATTTTCATCTCATTTTCTTTTTCTGATGCTGACCAGGCATGTGGTTTGAAGTAAGACGTGCCACTCGCTCAACCTGTTCCCTTATTTATGAAGTGAGATCCTGAAGGAGCGGTTCCTCAGCTGGTTGTGAAGTCACTTCTGCATCGAAAGTGATGCGCTTCCAGACTCCACTCTACCCTGGGTTCTTCCTTTGTCTCTGCCCAGAAAGCCAGGTAGGCACACGTGTGTGTGTGTGTGTGTGTGAGAGAGAGAGAGAGAGAGAGAGGGAGAGAGAGGGAGAGAGAGGGAGAGAGAGAGAGAGAGAGAAGGGTTCTTGTGTGGAGGAGACTATTGACCGTGCTGGGCCCCGGACAAAGCAGTTTTCGTGCAACACCTACATCCTCACAGACACCGAATTCCGTCCCCTCTGCCCTTGCTGAAGGCGTGAAGAGGTATGGTCTGCATTATCATAAAATTCTCTGCTCACTTCACTGAAATGTTGCATTCACAACACAGTCAGTGCTTGATTATAACTGTGTCTAACTTTCAAATTGTCACTTGGTTTTTTTCTTGGATCTTGAATAAAACTGTGAGTTCCTTAAGAAGCCAATTTCCCCATTGCATCTGACAAAGGGCTTTACACTGAAGCTGGAGCTGAATTAGGAGAAGTTGTGCATCACAGGACCTTAAAGTTTGGAAAGAAGCACGCCTCATTCTACCCTGATAGCAACACCGTCTATGAAGCCCAGTGAAGATGAATGTTAAAGTGCCCGTGAGGAGTGCATCGTCTGCAATAAGGGCTTCAGGCAGAGACACAGAAAACGTAAATCCATTAGAAGACATGAAGAAATGAAAAGATCTGAGAAAAAATGGTAGATATGGGAGACGGGCATAATAAAAGTCTCTGAAGATTAAAAATAACAACAATCGGACAGAGTAAACACAAAACTTCAAGCAAATTATACATAAACTTAAAAATAAAAGTCTTCAAACTTATTATTAGGCTATACTGTCCACCTGGAAAAATCAATCCAGAAAGACCGGAACCAAAGTCACTTATAAAACGAATGGATTAACAAAGAAAAACAGTTGAGCATCTAGGTGATAATATGCAGGGAAATGAAGACCAGACGGTCATGAGGCTTTTCGGAGAAGACAGTGAAGCAGCACATGTCAGATCCTTAAGAGAGAAACTGTGAGCTAAGTTCATCACCCTCTGCAGGGAGAATTCCAACATGAAGGCCACAGGCTGCTATAAGCATGCATAACCTAGCGTATCTTTTCTTTTAGTGTATATACTTCTTGTGAAGATCTTCCTAGAAATCTAAAGAAGAATAAGCTTCAAACAACCAAAAGGATGAGACATTGGCCTAGGATTCATATGAGCCTGAAATGCATATTTATCTTTATAACTAAGATTATATGGTGGATATAAAGGAGAGAACGTATCTATTGGCTCGTAGTGTCTAAACATGCTCCAACACTGTTAATACGGTACCAATACCAAAATCTGGATATGCGGGAATGTAAACGCATGCAGCCACTATGGAAAAGAGCATGGAGCTTCCTCGACAAATTAAAAATAGAACTAACATATGATCCAGTAATTCCACTTCTGGATATTTATCTGAAGAAAATGAAAACACTAACTAAAAAAGATATCTGCACCCTCATGTTCTAGCAACACTGTTTATAATTGCCGCGATGTGGACGCAAACTAAGCGGCCGTAGACAGATGAATGGGTGAAGAAATGGTGGCATCTGTGTGCCGTAAAAAAGAACAAAACCTTGCCATTTTTGACAACACGGATGGGCCTCTAGGGCATTATGCTGAGTGGAATAAGTCAGACAGAGAAAGAGAAATGTCATATGATCTCACTTATGTGTGGAATCTAAAACACAGAACAACAGCAACAAAATTAACCAAACTCATAGATGCAGAGAACTGATTGTTGGTCGGTGGAAGTGGGGATTGGAGAACGGACGAATGGAGGAATATGGTCCCCCCAAAAAACTGGAGGATAATGGAGAGGATGGTGAAAGTTAAAGTTACTGTATTTACCCAGCTTGAATTACTTTTTAATTTTTAAATTAACATTCAGTTCTTTGAAATGAATTATTTTCTCCCTGGACAGAAGTCGGAATTTGATTGAAATGGGGGCAAAGCACAACTCTCTTGCTTCAGTATCAATCTACAGGCCAGACATTGCCCAGAAGGTGAAGGAACGGAGACACACAAACATTTTTCCAAAGAAGACCTTCAAATGGCCAGTAAGCCACGAAAAGATGGTCAATATCATTAGTCATTGGAGAAACAAATTGAAGCCACAAAGGTATGCCTGTTTGCACCTGTGAGGACGGCTAAGATGGAAGACAGTCAACAACGTGGCGCTGACGATGTGCAGAAGCCTGGAGGCTCACCCGCTGCCGTGGGGACGGAAAGTGTACTGGGCAGCCCAGCAGCTCCTCACCCGGATACACACTGAAGGGACAGAAAACAGCCAAAAGTCGGATGCAGTCCAAATGCCCACCGTCTGATGAAAGGATAACAAACGTGGAGCATCCACGTGACGGAATATTGGTCAGCAACAGGGAAAGAGTGAATCACTCGCTGACAAGTTGCTACAATGTTGTTACTGACAAGCCAGCAGCGGAAGGTTGTGTGTTGTATGGTTCCGGTCCTGGGAGGATCCAGACCAGAAACGTCTAGAGAGACAGCAGGTGGATGGTTGTTACCTGGGCTGGGGGAGGGGCAGGCAGGGTGGAGGGGCTGCTTGTGACCAAGCAATTTCTTTTGTGTGTGATGAGAATCTTCTAAAGTTAGCCTGTGCTGATGATTGCACAACTCTGAATATACTAAAAACTACTAATCTGCACACTGCAGAGGTACTTTATGGTAGTGAATTATATCTCACTAAAGCTCATAGGTTAAAAAAATAATCATAATCAAAAGTATAAAATACTTGGAAAATATGATGATAAAATCAACATATAGGAAAATCTGTGGGATACAGACAATATGATTTTTTTTAAAGATTTGTTATATATATATTTTTTTAACATCTTTATTGGAGTATAATTACTTTACAATGGTGTGTTAGTTTCTGCTGTATAACAAAGTGAATCAGCTATACATATACATATATCCCCATATCCCCTCCCTCTTGCATCTCCCTCCCAATCCCACCCCTCTAGGTGGTCACAAAGCACCAAGCTGATCTCCCTGTGCTATGCGGCTTCTTCCCACTAGCTATCTATTTTACATTTGGTAGTGTATATATGTCCATGCCACTCTCTCACTTCGTCCCAGCTTACTCATCCCCCTCCCCATGTCCTCAAGTCCATTCTCTACATCTGCGTCTTTATTCCTGTCTTGCCCCTAGGTTCTTCAGAACGTTTTTTTTTTTTTCAGATTCCATATATATGTGTTAGCATACGGTATTTGTTCTTCTCTTTCTGACTTACTTCACTCTGTATGACAGACTCTAGGTCCATCCACCTCACTTTTAAAGGCTATTTTATGGCTTTAAATAATGTATTTCACCCCCGTCCAAAAGAACTTGTGTAATGATGGAAATAATCTATTCCAGGCTGTGCAATGTGGTAGCCACTGACCACATGTGGCTTCTGAACTCCTGAAATCTGGTTAGTGTGACTAAGAACTAAAGTTTAAAATATTTAATTTTAATAATTCAAATTTAAATGTAAACAGCACATTATTAATTAAAAAACTGATAATTAGTGGGTTAGGTCTTCAACTCTATTATACTTAAAATGAATAACAAAGACAATGAAAAGACACAAGTAATAAAGACAAAAACAGAAAATTGTGAAATTGAAAATAAATAATCTGCACACGGTTATCATTACCAGACTCAATTATTGCAAAGAATAATCATATAGGCACACAGTTTTAATGAGGTTAAAAAGGGAGGGGCCTGCAGAGAGAGGAGGAGGGGGTGGGGGAGGGGAGAGGAAAAGGGGAGGGGGGAGGGGACACTTTGAGGACACAAAAGTCCCCTGAAGCAAGGATCTGAATACAGAGGGGGTAGAGGTTTCCATCCTTAAGTGTGCATCATGTTTACTTGGAGGTCTTGTTAAAACAGATTGCAGGGTCCACCCCCAGGGTTACTAATTCTGTAGGTTTGGGTTAAGCTTGAGAGCCTTCATTTCTGACTAGTTTGTAGGTGGTGCTGGGGACCTTCCTTGAGAACCACTGGGGTAAGGTAAAAATCGACAGTAATGAAAGCAATTAACACACTCTTAGCAGTACTTTGAATAATTTTATGCAGCTGATTTTTTTAAATGTATATAAATGTATACAATTTCATAAGTAAGAAGAAATAAGACACCTAAATCTAAGTGCTACCTCAAAGTAGTCCCCTCCAGCTAGCGGCCCAAATTTCTCCCACCTTGAAAAAAGTGGATAAGCTTTATTTACAGTCACGGTGGAGGGGACCAAAACTTTAAGGAATTAATCATCTTTATCTCAAACAAATGATTTGACAAAACAAGAAGACATAAAACTAGCCAAATAATTCCGTATGTCTAGCAAAACTTTGACATCAAATAAAGCTTTACTAAAGAAGATAATTGTTAATCTTGTTTAAAATCTAAATGCAAAAATTATTTTAAAAAAGAAAAACAGTGTACCCATATTATCTAGTAATGTGTGCATAAACCATGACCAAGTTGCGTTTATCCCAAAGAAGACAAGTGTGATTAAATATTAGAAAATCTATTACTACAAGTACCACATGAGCAACATGAAAAATTACCTTAGGATTATCTAAAAGGTTCAGAAACAAACTTGTCAATAGCATTTAATTCCTATTCATGATAACAAAAGAGAGCTTTTTTTGCAGAATAGGAATAGAGAGGAATGGCATTGACCTGATAAGGGATATTCATAAGGAAAAAAAATCAAACATAACAATGGTGAAACTTTGAAGTTCTTTTCTCTAAAGGTTACCAGTGTTATGTTCAGTTTTTTAAAAAGGTATTTCCTTTATAGTCAAGAACAAGGCACAGATAAACTCTGTCATGGCTAATATTGAATACTGTACAATGGCCATGAAATTAAAGGACAAAATTGGAGGCATGTGTATCTTAAAGAAAGGAATGACATTTCCCTTCCTAACAATCCATAAGATTGAAGAAAAGAGAATTATGAAGAGAATTCAAGACTTTCTACAATGATCCCTAAGAGTTAAGCTCAACAGATGAATGTATTCAAAATAAATATACACAAGAAAGCATAATTTGTTACTATATTCCAGAAAGGACCAGTGATTAAAAAATACCATGTATCAACAAAATATTAAGCGGCACCTCTCAATAAGCCTAACATCTACTAGATATGTAAGGTCTTTTTAGAGAAAATTACATAATTGCTGAATGCGTAACATACATAAATGGAGGTATATACCATGGTGGTAAAGTCTCAGTATTCTAAAAAATGTCAATTTCCCCCAAATTAATCTATGCATTCAGTGAAATATTAAAATGTGTAGAACGGGTGAAAGTGAGGCTAACATTTATATGGAAGTACAGGAGTCCAATTTAAGCAAAGGAACATTTGAAAAAGCAGAACCAGGAAAGTCAATTGGCTAACCAGACAGTAGACTTACTTTACTTCTATAGTAACTAAGTTAAAGTAGACTCAGTGTAAAAATTCAGAAATGTTTGCACACATGTAGATTGAGAGCAGGTGGGCTTCAAATCACTAGAGAAAAATAGAATTAATTTCTACCTAACGTCATAGCAAAGATTAGTTTCAGATAGATGAGTGTGAAAAAGAATTTTTTTTCACAAGAAACTATATGTGGAGATGTGTCGCATTCTGAGAACAGGAAGGCTTTCTCCAAGGTTTACCAGTTGCCTCTTTAACCCTTAGCACCAACCACATGAGGCAGGCACATGTGTGGCCCCACTTCAAAGACAATTAAATGCCTCACAGAGTCTGAAACTGACTTTCCCCCCCCGAGGTCTCAGAACTCAAGGGCAGAGTTTGGATTTTGCTGAGACCCCTGACTGACTCAAGGTCTTCACCCAACATGGGTGCTGTCCCTCCTCTTCCTTAGGTTTCCTTTTACACAGTCACTTCTGAGGACAGATGCTAGAAGCCTACTGTAAAATCTGTCTTCTCTAGAAATCATACCACGCATGCTTTTTGTTCTCTTGTTCTCAAAATAGCCTTTGGCACAAATCAATAAACTCTGACTGGGCTTGACCTGTATTGAACAACCATTAAAATTCTGTGTCTTTCCTCAACTTCCTTGGCTAATTGTAGAAGAGAGAACCCATTCTCCTTTCAAACTCACCTGCCAAGCACCCCACTCCTGAGACTTCTTCCTTCTCTTTCCTGCTGGACCACAGCTCACAATCAGCATCCTTGACTGCCTCAAAACTGTCCATCTTAGATTACAAAGTCTAGGTTGCAGAGACTCTGTCAGCTGCACTGATTTTGTACAACAATGCTATGGATTCATTAGTCAGTTTCATGGCCTCGTTGATAAGGATAACTCCATGAGCACAAGACATCAAACTCCACTTGCAAACACCTTTATGAGCACTTGCACAAATGCTTCTGCCAGCTTGACAAGAGGAAGACTGGATGAATTCGTCTTGGGCCCTCGTGTAATTGAGCACTAATCCCATTTAACGCTGACACTAAATTCTGCCCTCAAGGACTCCATTTCTCCCTGCATTTGCCAGGCATGTTGTAGTGCTAAGAGAAAGAGCACCAAGTGGAGTTTTGAGAAATGAATCCAAATCCATACTCAGCAAGCATTGAGTTAGTGTGACTCTGAGTCAGTGATCTCAAATGTCTGCACTTCATGATGCTGCTGGTGTCTTATTTACCTTAACCTGCTCTGCTCTTCCAGTCCTGGTTCCAACCGGTAAAGAGCTTGGACACCATCACTCTTGTCCTCAATAACAGCAAAAAAGTGAGTAAGCTGAAAACCCATGATTATCTTCAGCTGCATGAAAGAACTGAGGTCACAGGAAAAGCCCCACCCCTAAACTGGAGAGACTGGTGAACACAGAGAATCACAGCCAAATCCACTTACAAGGATCAGAGTCACTGCCGCAGCCATGAACTGATGGGCCCCCTTAAAGGTCGACTGGCAAATTGCTGGGTGCTGAGTGTGGACAAAATCAGGAGTTAGAAACTCCTGGGGCCCAGCCTTGGGGGCCCCACACTTTCAAACGTTTTACTTCCAGGAAACACGTTGTTCTCAAGGTGAAGACAGGAGAAAATCCACCCATGCTTCCACCAGGAGGAAGGGGAAAGTCTGCCGTCAAGGGAGACTGATTTGCTAGAACATGACGTGACTTGGGGGAAGGGCAGTTGGACATGTAGACATCTGTGTCCTCTGCCAGCCTTTCTGGTTTATGTAAGGGGGAGGGGGGCAAAGGTTAAGACATTCTTCTCAAGGTCACAGCCCAGGGACACTTACAAGCCTGAGATTTGATGATAAAATTGCGGACTGTCCCTCTCCCTCCCCACACCTGACCACACACCAGCAAGGGTGCAGTGAAACAACGGTAGGTCACAGCTGAAAGAGCTTCAAGATGCTGACTCTATTTAAGAAGGGATTTTTAGAGAAATCCAAATATAATAGGGGAAAAAATGAGATTAGAGAAAACGGAAACCCCTGGCACCCACAGCTGTGTGAACAGCAAACACAGCCCAGATTCTTGCCAGATTAACATAAAACTTCATGCTAAAAGCCTGATTACCTCTGCTCCTCTTACCAAATACATCATGTCCAGCTTTTAACCAAAAATTACAAGACATGCTACAAGGCAAGTAAAACCACAACCTGAAGAGAGTATCCGAACAAGACTCATATCACTTTAGGGTGTCATGCTGGCCCTGCTACACCCCCTATAACATTTCATGGGTATGCCACTTATCCCAGTTATCAATTTCTGGCTTTGCATCTGCATCCGTTCTTCACTGCCAGCTCTGCAGCGATGGAGCTGGTTACTCTCAGGACCTCTCCCGTTCAGCTGGCGTGATGAGAAGCTCTGTCAGCAGAAGATGTGCGTGTAAAGATGTCACAGGAGAGAACTCCTGCTGCCAGTGTCCTTGTCCCCACAGTGATCCACAGCAACCCCCTGCCTCTGCAGGAGACCCTCCAACAGTAGCAGATCAAAGAACACCTTGTGAAGGGGTAGAGAATGCTGGCAGGTGATGGGATGTCCCAGGTCACCAAGACATTGCTGGATTTAACTCAGAGGAAAAACTTCTATGCAGGCAATCTTCTGATGTCCATGGAAATCCTCAGGAATGTGACAGACACGTTTAAAAGGGCAAGTTACATGCCTGCATCTGATGGTGTCCAGAACTTCTTTCAAATAGTTAGCAACCTTCTAGGTGAAGACAACAAGGAAAAATGAGAAGATGCACAACAGATTTATCCGGGCTCAATAGTGTTAATGCAGGTGATTGAAGATTTTATACACATTGTTGGAGTGGGGATGATGGACTTTCAGAATTCATACTTAATGACTGGAAATGTAGTGATCAGCATTCAGAAGCTTCCTGCAGCCTCTGTTCTAACAGACATCAACTTCCCAATGAAAGGATGAAAGGGCATGGTTGACTGGGCAAGGAACTCAGAAGACAGGGTGGTCATTCCAAAGAGCATCTTTACTCCCGTATCATCAAAAGAATTAGATGAATCATCGGTCTTTGTTCTTGGAGCCGTCCTGTACAAAAACTTAGATCTAATTTTGCCCACTCTGAGAAATTATACTGTCGTTAATTCCAAAATCATCCTGGTCACCATAAGGCCTGAACCCAAGACAACTGATTCGTTCCTGGAGGTAGAACTAGCTCATTTGGCTAATGGTACTTTGAATCCCCATTGTGTGTTATGGGATGACTCAAAAACGAACGAGTCTTTGGGAACCTGGTCCACCCAGGGATGTAAAACTGTGCTTACCAACGCATCCCATGTGAAATGCTTACGTGATCGTCTCTCTACCTTTGCCATTTTGGCTCAGCAACCTAGAGAAAGAATCATGGAATCCTCTAGTACACCTTCAGTTACCCTAATTGTGGGCAGTGGCCTTTCTTGCTTGGCCTTGATCACCCTAGCAGTTGTCTGTGCAGCATTATGGAGGTACATATGCTCTAAGAGGTCCATAATTCTGATTAACTTCTGCCTGTCTGTCATCTCATCCAACATCCTCATCCTGGTTGGACAGACCCAGACACATAATAAGATAATGGTGGACACCCAGGAAGATTCAGAGAGAGAACTTCTCCCTACAGCCTCACTACCAGGTGATAATGAAAGCAAGCCAAGTCTAGATTCAATCAGACAGTCTGATATTTATCAGATAAACATTTATTAGCAAATCAAGAGCAAAACCTGTTCTGTAAACTCAATGAAACCATGAGTCTCTGTCATTTTAGATACTTTGACCACACCTTGTATGCAACATTCACTTCAGATGGACATAGCAATACTCTAGAGGCAGGCTTCTGTGCCTTCAATCAGCATCTTTCAATCAGAAATCCTCCTAATCAAGGGTCTGGATACAGAATGATTGGGGATAAAACTATGGGCCTCATCTCTATGAGGTACAGGTTCAATGGAATCTTCCATGCAGTCCATTTAGACTAAGAAGTGTTTAACTACATTAGCTCATCTACATATCCTTCAATGCCTTTGTTTTCACCAAAGGGAACCCATTGATACATCCACCATAATAATTGACTAGACACTAGTTCATCAATAAAGACCAATCTCCTATAGTCAGTTTGATAATAATTGAAGTGTTGATTGTGGATACATCTACCTAAATCAAAAGGACTTGCAGTTGACTCTGCAAGACTCTGGGGTATGACCCTTTCAAATACAATGCCAGCTGACTGCCTTGTTCTGTGCATTCCTGGACAGCTCCTAGGATTAAAGGTTAAACTAACTGGCACATATATATCAATAGTATCATACTGAGAATACCAAAGTGTTATAAGATAAATTATAGACATCCTTATTTTGAAAAATAATAACTAAATGTGAGAGGGCAAAGTTAGACACTAACTTTAGTCCCAGGAGACCTACAAGACCTAGCAAAAGTCATCATTGACAGATCAAGGAAGCGTCCCAAATTATTTCAGATGTGCAGACATTTCCTTATCACTCTTTAGAAGGAATTTCTCTCATAGTTCTTTATGTATGGACCACTGAATTACATAATAGGCCTGTGTCTTTTCATTCAGTCTTGCAAAAAATATAAAAACTCTGTGTCGGAGCAGTTTTTAAAGTCACATAATCTACAAAGTTTCCTTACTACATCCAGTGCTTATTTATCCTTTATCAAGTGTTGTTATGTTTTTGTTATGTAGTTTGCGTAGAGATAATTGGTAAAGATAGGCCAAACTAGAAGGCTGTGGTTATTCTAATGGAAGATGTTTTTGTGTTGTCAGAACTGTGGGTTTTTTTTTTTTAAATAAAATCTTGAATTTTAATACTTTAAAAAAAAAAAAATATGTCACAGGAGGAAGAGGTTTCTCCCTCTCGTTCCAGAATTCTACTTCTTTTCGATCCTACTGTATAGCTGCCAATGGTGTGTGTATGGGGGTCCAGTTCTTCTGAATCATGTCGAGTGTCAACAGCGTCCCAGGGAGAAGGCCCCCTAGGTTTCAACTGCATGGCCACAGTTCCCAGGTTTCCAGGGGCCCCCAGGAGCCCTGCAGCGTGCTCCCCTGCCTCAGACATCAGGCTGAGAAGAGTAACAAGGAAAAGAGAAAGAGGGAGTCTCGTTCAAGGTTTATGTAATTCATCTCTTAACAAAGTCAGGGAGGATGTTTATTTCTATTTATTTTTTTCTCTTAAGAGTATTGTTACATTAAAATTCTTATGTATTAGATAAAATGTATATAGATATTTGTATATTTGGAACTATCCAATCTAAAGATCATTGTCTGTTTTTTCACTAATACTATGTTAATTGGAGAATTAACAAACATCCTAATCAAATATTATGAGTTTTCTATAATCTTTGATTTAGTGATTAGGATGTACTTTAGTGGAGATTCTTCATTCAATCAACAATGTTGAACCTACTGTATTCAAGAGACTATAAGAAGTATCTGGGATGGTGCAAGCAAAGGAATCACACAGGTATTTCACGGGAAAGATAGGTGTGTTCTCGTTGGGCAATTAAGACACTTACGTGCAAAAGTGAAATGTGAACTAGAAGGTGATCATTTTCCAGAAGGGACACCTGCCCACCTAACAGGAGGTCTGTCATGGTCACACGAGGAGTGTGGTGCAAATTGTATGTGAGCTTAGCACGCAGTTCCTGGCACTGTGCCCAGGACTTGACAAACCCTAGTTTTAAACTCCGTGGTGGATACTTTCTGTTGCTATTTGACTGCATCAGTGGAATGCAACTTGGTTCCCTTTGCTCCAAACGGCAGGTAAACTTCCAGCAAGGTCTGTGACTTGACCTCCCACACACCTGGCCTAGAACCTGACATTCAAGGCTCAGCAACTCCTTCTAAACCAGTTACATAGTTATGTTAACATAGGTCAAGCCACGTTCATTGTGTAGATCTCATATGTTAACCTATAAGAACTGTGCTCTACTTATCAGTTATAACAGAATTATGTCGTATAGTAACTTTTATCTTGTAAAATCCATCTTGTCAAGTAACGACATTCACATTGCAGTCTTCTAAATAGCAGTTATAAAAACAAAATCTATTTAAAGCACACGTCTTAGCTGCTGGGTGTATTTCTTCTGGTTCTTCTTCTCCTCTTTGTCCAGGACTAATTAGTTATTCTTTGAGACATGTAGGTGTTGAGGTCTCTTTCTAAACAAAGAAGTTCTTTCTGGTGGGGGTATTAAGAGCGTAATGGAAGGAGTGTGTCAGCTCTCAGGGAATCAGCAATTACTTACGAGACACCTGTGGGCCCGAAACCCGCCATCCTGTGCAAGAGTGCTCTTTCCAGATCACAGAGGTGAGGCTGATGGGCTGAAAGCAAAAGGGCACAGTGATTTATTCCAGTAGAGCTTTCTTTTTTTAAAAAAAGTTATTAAATAAAACTCTCAACTCTGAGAGTGACATTTCTAAAGAACCAAAGGAAAAGAAAATGTGAAAGAAACAACCAGACATGCAAGTGACATCCTCTAGAGCATTAGCTTTCCCGAAAAGATTAATCAAAACTAATCAGGAGAAAACCAAGATACACGAAGTGCTGTTTAAAACCTGCTACCAGTTCTAAATAAGAGGTAAAGCTGTGCATGGCAATTATCAAAAATGCTTGAATTGATATAAACATTTTAGATATTGAGCAAAATGTATATGTATATTTATATACACACATACACCTTTATATGTAATGTGTGTGTATGTAGCATATATATATATATATACATACACATATGTATATATTGAATATACATACCTGTGTCTGGTCAAATGTATGCGTGTAATTACAAGTATTAAAAATGCAAGTGTGTATAGCGTGACTAGGACAATTGATATTCGTTCAATAAACATTTATTGAGTCAGGTACTGATTTATATGGGGCATATATTTCAAAAGGCTTCACAGAAGTAATGATGTGACTACATTCTCCTATTAAAAAATCAGTCTCATAAATACACTATCTGATTTCTTTAAATTTGCATTATAATTTTACACTCTGCAAAAACGCACTTTAGTTGATCCTTCGGCAAACTAATGGAAGGCCCAGTTGTACAGCTCTGGGGTTTGACTGACATCATTAGAAGCCCGTTTGCAAGTCCGACTAAAATTTTAGTCCAAAGAAAGCGTAATATTCCTGAAGATTGGATGAATAAGCATTCTTCCAAAAGGAGTTGGGAAACAGGAGACAGGACTCTGTCAGAAACTCCGCATCATCCGGGTTTAAGTCCTTCGCTCAGTGTCATGGCCGGGACATCCCAGGACACAGCGGCAGCAGCGGTCCCTTTGCCGAGCCGGGCTTTGGGGCTGTTCTGACTTCACTTTTCATGACAATTATTCCTCCTGTTAGTGGGTTTGCACAACTGTTCTACGGAAATCATGTTGAAGACTTTGGTCACAGGCTGTGCTGCAGTTTGAAATGAAGAGGATCATCTCGCGTTCCTTGAGAGGCTTTCGCGGAGGAAGCAAGCCCTGGGGGAGGAGCTCACAGAGGGAGGAGCGTCCTGGAACCCAGCTGCATCCGAGGAGCTTCCGGTGAAAATAACGCAAGCTGCGGATTTTCCGCTGCCCTGTGAACAGTCATTTAAAGATAGAACCGATAATACTTACATCGTGCCCTTTGCAGTAAAATTTACACTCGTATGCATGCTCGTGCGGGCATTGATTTTTGGCAAAAGATCACAAATTGTCAAGGTTTAACTTTACATTTTTTAATGGTTTCCCAGGTATGTGTTTATGGGATGTTGCTGGCATTTCTAATTCTCATCCATCCAGGTGTCTACATTTCGAAGGGCCCCACTCATATTAATTATTGAAATTGTTTTTAATGCCGTCACTGTCTTGAACTTTTCATAATTTTTGAACAACAGGCTCTGCATTTTATTTTGCACTGGGGCCCTGAGATTGCACAGCTGGGCTTGGGGTGGGGGGAGGGGGGGGTGTACACACCTGCCTCCTGTCCTGCGTGAGGCTCCTCCCCGCTCACCTTCCTGTTGGTTTCCGTCCCCGCATCACAAGACAGGCATGCGGCCTGGACGCAGAGCACCTGGAAGGCCCAGGACACACCTGGTGATCTGAGGACACAGGAGCCCAGGCAGGTGAGGGGGACAGCAGTCTAACCAGGTGAGCGGGGTGACAGGTGCAGAGATGCCACCTGGACTCCTTGGTCCACAGACATCACCCTCTTCCCGTCCCTCTCTCCTCTCCTGACTTGTCTTCCCGCAGCAGCTGGGCTGGTCAGAGCTCAGAGTGCCGGCCAGGCTGACCTTGGGCACCATAAATGGAGGTGACACGAAACCAGGCCTCCTAGCCGCTGGTGGCTGAGACACCTGCTGAGGACGGTTCCTGAGAGCAGGCAGGCTGCCCGTGGGCATCTCCACCTGGGGACCAGAGACAGGCCCAGGGCCAGGGGATACCCGACGGCCACGACCTGGCCTTCCCTTTATTCTCTGGCAGGAAAACAGAAACGTGATGAAAGCTCCCCAGGCCTACAGAGCTGCCTTTGGTCTGGGGTCCGCGGGGTGTAGGGCCAGGTGACTTGTCAGCTTTCTCCCCAGAGAACGCACAGAACAAGTGTCCTGCCCACAGTCGCGTCTAAAACGCAGAGATTCAAATGCTTCTGCTCAGCTCCGTGTGTGCGTGTGTGTGTGTGTGTGTGACCACAGTGCCAGACCTGGGAATCTGGAAATGAATCTTTTGGTCCAGGGAGTCGTCGGTAATGAGAAGCTCACAGAGAGGAGTGTCCCCGCCGGGCGGCTGGTGACACTAAGTTAAGATGGTAGATGCTGGTGACACAGTGGGCCCAGGGTGGACCAGTTTGTCAAGGAGTCTTCACTGCTTCTGCTTTCCTGTCAGGTTCCAGAGCCTCCACAGAGGCGGAAATCAGTTTCTAAGTTGAATTAGAAGAAGATTAATTCGGGTCAATTCACATGAAAACTAAGGAGAGAAACTCCCTGGTCTGAAATGGTTAGAAACACGAGGCTCAGCAGGCAGGTGTCCCTGTGAGCAGGTGCATCCATGGGCTGGGGACGTGCTGGGGATGAGGCGGGGATGGGGACAGAGAGGGGACAGAGAGGGGACAGGGGGACAGAGAGGGACAGAGAGGGACAGAGATGGGGTGGGGATGGGGACAGAGAGAGGGGACAGAGAGGGACAGAGAGGGGACAGAGGGGGACAGAGAGGGGACAGAGAGGGACAGAGAGGGACAGAGAGGGACAGGGGGACAGAGAGGGACAGAGAGGGACAGAGAGGGACAGAGAGGGACAGGGGGACAAAGAGGGGACAGAGAGGGGACAGAGAGGGGACAGAGAGGGACAGAGAGGGGACAGAGAGGGACAGAGAGGGGACAGGGGGACAAAGAGGGGACAGAGAGGGACAGAGAGGGACAGAGAGGGACAGGGGGACAGAGAGGGACAGAGAGGGACAGAGAGGGACAGGGGGACAGAGAGGGACAGAGAGGGACAGAGAGGGACAGGGGGACAAAGAGGGGACAGAGAGGGACAGAGAGGGACAGAGAGGGACAGGGGGACAAAGAGGGGACAGAGAGGGGACAGAGATGGGGACAGAGAGGGACATAGATGGGGACAGAGAGGGGACAGAGAGGGACAGAGAGGGACAGAGATGGGGACAGAGAGGGACAGAGAGGGGACAGAGAGGGACAGGGGGACAGAGAGGGGACAGAGAGGGACAGAGAGGGGACAGAGGGGACAGAGAGGGACAGAGAGGGACAGAGAGGGGACAGAGAGGGACATAGATGGGGACAGAGAGGGGACAGAGAGGGACAGAGAGGGGACAGAGAGGGACAGAGAGGGGACAGAGATGGGGACAGAGAGGGACAGAGAGGGACAGAGAGGGGGACAGAGAGGGACAGAGAGGGGACAGAGAGGGGCAGAGAGGGACAGAGAGGGACAGAGAGGGACAGGGGGACAGAGAGGGGACAGAGAGGGACAGAGAGGGGACAGAGAGGGGACAGAGAGGGGACAGAGAGGGACAGGGGGGACAGAGAGGGACAGAGAGGGACAGGGGGACAGAGAGGGGACAGAGAGGGACAGGGGGACAGAGAGGGACAGAGAGGGACAGGGGGACAGAGAGGGACAGAGAGGGGACAGAGAGGGGACAGAGAGAGACAGAGAGGGGACAGAGAGGGGACAGAGAGGGACAGAGATGGGGCGGGGATGGGCGCTGGGGAAGCACAGAGGGAGCGTCAGCACCTGATTCCAGAGCAGAATGGCAACGGCTGCAAACGTCATCAAGGAGATTCATTCTGAGCTGGGATGTGACAAGAAGGCAGGTACACTTACGGTTTTAGTTCTTGATCGTGGTAAAAGGTTAATTTGCCAGATTTTGCTGTGTTGTCGCAAAGCTAATAGCATTTGAGAAATGCTGACATCGGGTGTGGAAATCTACTGTAAAGGGGGTCTTACCATACTCTTCCAGGAAGACTGATTGATTGATCGACTAATTTCAGTGCCTGTCTAGGAGAGGTGCAGGGGTGACTAGGGCTATTTCTGCTCTGTTCTTAACAGTTGAAAACGCTTCCTGACTTCCCCTCACCCCTAAGTCCACTCCATCCCCTCCGCTCTGACCAGCACCAGCTGGAGTCCTGGTGGGCTCTGTCCTGTCCCAGCCAGACCAGGGCTCGAGCCAGTGTGCAAGGCTCTTCATAGAGCAGGACGTGAGGGGATTCGCTCGGGCGAGCCTTTGACCGGACAGCGGCTGCCTGGACTTGCTATCTTGGTGGACAGGAGCCGATGCAGAGGAAGGGAGACACCTGGACGGCTTTCCCATCACCAGCCCAGGAGGGTCTCTGCCCCCTCTGTCACTGCGGACACCAAGGCTTAGCCCATCTGAGGGGAGAGTGACAGTGACAGGCCCCCGGGGGGAGTGGGCCAACTGTGACATTACATTTCATTATATTCTGCATGGAATGTATGTGCATATGTGCAGGTACATGTCACAGTTTATGCTACAAATAAGCAGATAGATCACAGTTTACCTACTATGTATTGTTACCTTTTTGGTATCACCCCGTTTACAGAATAACGTAGTTGTGTCTCATCTGATTCTTGGACATCAGCCCTGCCCAATAAGAATGTCAAATGAGCCCCACATGAAATTATAAAGTTTCTGGTAACCATATTGAAAAAGTAAATAAAAGCCAGGTAGGTTAATTTTAATATATTTTAATCCAGTGTTTCAAAACCTTGTTTAAGCGTGCGATCAACATAAATATACCCTTAGGTACTTAAATGGTCTTGGAAACGCGGTGCTGCTGATCTGCCCCCTCACCCCCGCCTGGACCAGCACACGGGGCCAGTGACTGTGACCTTCACCTTTCCCCAGAGACCCGAAGTTGTGCTTTCAGGTGGCTTGCCTTTGAGTGTCCTGAAGCTGAGCCTCAGATCAGGACAAAACTGCTACACCATCCGTCCAGGGAGGCCCAGCACTGGCTGATCGAAGGGTGGGGCCACACGGAGGGCTGTTCCTCAGCCGCTCTTCCCGCCCCCGAGGGCCGCCCCGCACGGCCTCGAGTGGACACTGGAGCGGCTGGGGGCCAGGCCGTCGCTCTGCATGTCCACTCCTTCCGCAGGGCGTGCTCCAGGGTCACTACGTAGACCCACAGAGCTTCACCCTGCGCCCCTTCCTGGACGTGACTGCGGCCCCCCGGGATCCAGGGTCATCTCCTCTCAGTCGCTCCTCCGCAAGGCGAAGGCCCTCCTGGGGTGAGGCCACAGGACAGCACTTTCCCCGCCCAGCTTCACCAGCATCCCAGGCTGACCCATTTGTGGATCCAGCCTGGGTTTTATCTTCCATTTGGGCTGCTGGTAGAAGCCCACTGGGGACACAGGTGTGTCCTGAGAGGAATTGTCAGTGCAAAGAGGTGCAGGGTTTCGAGTCGCCTGTCCAGGGCGCTGGCTTATGATCTGGACCTGCCCCTGCCCCTTACTGAGTATATAACTCCTGGTAGGAGGTTCTGCTCAGTTCTGCCCCAGGGGCATCACTGGGCTCTGACCACACCCACCTCAGGACAGGTGGCTCCGGGCTCATGAAGCCTTGGGTGTCCAGGACCAGGTGCCCCGTGTCCACTGGGACTCACTTGTCAGCGGGTGAGCCGCTCTGCCCTGACGCCCGTGGACCGCAGCCTGGGTGGGCCTCCTGGCCCCTCAGCGCAGCCCTTCTGCACAGCTGCCCCCCCCCCGGGGCCCGGCCCGTGCAGCAGGGCCATACGCACCCGGGGCCAGTATCAGTCACTGCATTAATTGTCACCGTAGACTGGTAAGGCTTTCTTGGTCAACTGTGGGAGCCTGTTAAAATTTCTGAGTGGGAAACCTAGAATACACGTGACCAGGGCCTAGTGAAGATGCTCTTCTTGCTTTAGGAACCTGTTAGAGTCAAATGAAAATATTCAGAAGGGGATGGAGAGAGGCCGGACGAGCGGTGCAAGTCAGAGAAGGAAATGCGGAGCCTGACGTTTCTAGTATCTGACTAATAAACAGCAATCCAATCATATTCTCATTCTATTTCTTTTAATCTTCAAAACCGGTAATAAATTTAATCTTTTAAAAAAGTGAATGTACAATTATTTTTACAAAGTTTCAGAGTCACCGGTTATGAATTAAAAACAAAAGTCTCCGTAGCCATCCTAGGTGCCCGCGTTGCCTTTGGCGACTTCACCAGCTCCCAGGTTCCACCGCCCCCAGACCTGAGACACGGAAGATAATTGTCAGCTGAGCCTCTTCGGGAGAACAGCACCGCCAAGAGGGAAAGTCCGTCTGTTGAGGGTGGTGCGGGGGGCAGCCGGCTCCTGAAAGCGGGTGTTCATCTTTTCATAAGGCTCACGGTCAGAGCAACGGGAAGGTTAGCCAGCTCTGACAGACCTGCCTCCACCCTGGGAGGGTCAAAGGAAGCGCCATTCCTCCTCCAAGCTTGCAGAAACCTGCAATGGCAGCCTCGGGCGGACCCCAAGTCCCTTCCCTGACCCTGACCCCTGAGCTTGGGCCCAGCCAGGCCCTTATTTCTGAGAATGTAATTCGATCTATTCTATTGTTTTCAGTTTTGCTTACCGCCTCTGTCACTGTGTTGACACGCCCGGGCAAGTGTGCGTGTTTCACTGTGTGTGGACCTGGCACTTTCCACTTATATTCAGATTGGCTCATCCACAAAGGCTTGTGATAGGATAGGATTAAACAGAAAAATCAGGCACTATTAACTTCTTGTCTTCTCTGTTTCTTTCAAGAGCTCCTATTTTCTGTCGACCAATTTATCTCGACTGGGAGGAGTTTATAAATATTTCAAAGACATAAAATAGACCCCAGAGCACTCTCTGCAAGGCTTTCACAGAACTTATCATAACAGCCACGTGTGCCTCCTCTGAACCCCATGAAAAGAGATAAAGCAGCTCCCAGAGACGAATCTTCCTCAGTTTTAGCTCTTAACCATTCACTTTGCTCATTCTTAACCCCGGTGTTAAGAGCTGTTCTGAAAATAGAGTGTCCCCCTCTGCACCTGGCTTCTCTCTCCCATTTGGAGATATACTCGTTGACAAGAAGACCTTGACAGTCGTCACTGCTCCACCCGCCCCGGCCGTGGGATCTGGGGTGCATCCACCTTCTATCAGGCCGTGAAACTGCAGTGGGCTTTCTTGTACCACCTCCTTCTCACTTGGTGACAGTTCCCTCGGGACAGGTTTGGGCACGCAGGCGGTGCCATGTGGCCATGTGGCTGTGTGGTCGGGGTTTCCGCCTGCTGAGACCACGACACCCTTAGCCTTCGGGTGGCTGGAGAGAGTGGCCTCAGGGGTGCGAGGCCGGGGCTCTGCCTGGCAAGGCTGTTTCTTTTGGACGCAGGATCCATGCAGACCCTGCCGTTCTCCATCAACGACAGTGTAAAACAGGTGCAGGAAGCATGACTGCAGGCTGTAACTTTACAAGCATCCTGGCTGGGTCTGAGGATAACTGTGTCTCCACTGGTTTGTCTCCAAGTGTCCGCTCAGATTTGTTCTAGCAGTTTCCCTGTCTCCAAGCAAGGTCTCCTCAGGTGTTTCCGTTCTTGCCAGTCTGACTGATGTGAGACGCGCCTCCCTGGAATTTACACATCCCTGATGGCTGGGTCACACTCAGCCACGATACCAAAGCCGTGTGGTTGTGTGTATTACGGTTACCTTCTCTCAGTCTCTGGCTTGTCTTTAAATGACAAGTCACTTTGCTTATTATGCCTTTGGCATAAGTATTTAAGATCAATTTTACCCAGTCTTGTCCATAATTTCCTTAATCGATTGTTCTCTTTGGGTTCTTTTTAAGAAGTCTTCTTACTCAGATCATGAATATGCTCATCCATGTAATTCCAAAACTTAAAATTGTTTTCCTTTCACTTGAACGCATTTTCTCTATGAAGAACTTATTTTCGTGTATGGTGTAGAGGAGAAGTAACTTCATTTTTCTCATGTTTAACCCACTGTCCCATTGTCAGTTCATCCATGAGTTTTATTTCTCTTCTGCTATAAATACAATATCCGTACATGGGGATGTTCATGCCAAAGCTCTTCATTCTCTTCTGTTGAGTTTTGTTTTTCTCTTGAGTGTCTAGAACTTTGATATTTGGAAGGGATTTCCGGCTTCCCTTTTCTCCTTGGTGGTCAGCACTGATTTTCTATTCTTGACCATTGGTATGAATTAAACATTCACACTGTTATTGGGACTGGTATTGGGACGGGCAGAAGGTCTGCATCCCAAACACCAGAGCACAGATCCTCTCCTGAGGACAACCTACTCTCTCATTTAGCTCCTGGGGGTTTAGCCCCAGGGAGGTTAGTGAAATACTCAGTGTTATTCGTTCGCCTCATGTGTTGAATATCTAGTATGTGCCATCTAATCCTGGAGATACAACAGTTGACAGTGGACACATTTATCTGTTCTTTCAACAAGTAATTATGTAGAGCTGATTTTTGTGCCAGGCACAGGTCAGGGATCTAAAATCTATGGCCAAGTCCAACATGACAGCTGGTTTTGTAGTAGAGATGTTTTGGAACACACTTGTGCCCATCATGTATTGTCTTGATGGAGGACGTGATCTAATGAGGGAAACAAGACGATCCCACTCAATGGTAAAAGGCTTTTGGGGCCAGTGTGTGCGTTGGACAGAATTCCACACTTACTGAGACAGCTCACGATCAGGAATGGACATCCGTGTGCTGACTCCCTAAGTGTGCTTTATAGGGATTTTTTTCCCTCTTATTCTTGTAGTACCATAGCTTCTGTATTTCAGTTACCTTTATATTTAGTTAATTTTTGGTGATTTTTTCTTTAATTTCAATTGAACGGAAACTCATTTCACAATTTTAAAAGCCCAGCATAAATTCAGAATGCATTTTAAAAGACATCTCAATCAGTTGAGGAATGTTAGTTTACGCAATAAATGTAACTGGGATAATTGTACTTCAGTTTGCAGAGGTGACCCCAAGACCACCTGGGATGGCCCAGTAGAAGGACCACGGGACTTAGGGAGCTCAGGACTGTGAAAGGACAGAGATTAAATTCAGCAGAGGGAGTAGGTCCAGGACCAAGCAGGGGGACCAGGCGGGAGCTTCCAGGCGCCCCTCCCGCGGAAACGCGGGAATGCTGGGTTCTCCCAGCCACGTGGATGGGGCGTGATGTGCTGTCCGCGTGGAGCCGGCCCAGCCTGGGGTCGGGAACGTGGGGTCACGCGGGGCAGGCCATGCCCAGGGCATTAAACTCAGCTACCGGGACACCAGCCCACAGGCAAAACGCAGTCCCCGTAAACCAGGTTAACAGGAACTTTCTGATTGAACTGGTACTACGTGTGCCAAGGGTCAGTCCCGAGACAGACCTCCGGGGAGAGTGTGTGGGGTCTGAGCAACCCCAGACTACAAGGTTCGGGGGGAAAATAAAGTAGTATCCCTATTTTCACCCTTTCACAACAATAACTTGAAAATGACTAAAACTCTAAATGGAAAACCAGAGTATAACTATTAAAGTTCTACTAAATACAGAATGACATTTTAAACGTGTAAAGTGATTATGGCTCCTCTGAATATGAAATCAAACCAAGTAAGTCATTAAGAAATATACCACATTGTTGAAAAAAGTTAAAACTTTGATAGAGATGAGAAACAAAGAGATTTGTAGAAAATATTCTTAAAATATATAACAGAAGAACATGAAAATAGTGAATTTCAAAACCTACCTTGAGACCTCACAAATCAGTCAATAAAAGATCAGCCCAAGCAGCGGGCAGTGCAGCTCAGCCTCTGACCTACAGGGCTGCAGAAGGTAAACGGGTGATGCTAAAGCCACTACAGTTTTGGTAGTTTTGGCAACAGGAGAAAACTAACTTTCTAACACACAGAAGAAATAAAAGTGAGCTTATAAACACCTGAAAAGTCACTCAATTTTATCTGAGGTCCTGCAATTCCAAATTAAAACCATACTGAGCTATGATTTTCCCCACATTGGTTAAGAAAAAATAGAAGAGTGACAAACACAGCTTTGACCAGGACGAGAAGAAATCTGAAACTTAAGCACTGTTTATGGGAACTTAATATGGTACCAATGCTTAAAAGGTCAAGGTGGAATTGTCCATCAAAATTTAAATCCCGCACAACTAGAGAGAAGCCCATGCTGCAACGAAGAGCCCACGTGCCGCAACTAAGACCCGACACAGCCAAAAAATAAATAAATAAATAATAAATCTTTAAAAAATTTTGAAATCCCACACATAATCTGACTCAATAATTCTACTTTTATAAATTCATCAGGCAAATATATTCCTGTAATTTTGAAGATATGTATACATAAGGCTGTTTCATGTTATCATTACTAATAGCAAATTTTTAGGAAAAAAACTGTTATAAACTGGTGATATGTTGGCAAAATTGTGTAACAATATACAATGAAAAAGACTTAACACTCTGAAAGTGTGTTAAAGAGCTGTATGCGCTGAATAAGAAGTTTCTTGTGAGAAGTGAAAAAAAAAAAAGCAATGAAAAACGTAGAAGCAACACACCCAAGACGATGTGTGACGTGATTCCACTATTTAATGACGCATTTGCACACAAGGCACTGTCTCCAAGGGCTTTCGTCGGAGTCCTTGGTAAGACTAGATAAGGAACCAAGAAACACCCGCCCCCTGCACGTTGCAAGTTCCAGGAGGCCAGGTGGGTCCCAGGGCCCGGGACCTCTGACTTCTGCTTACTCCAGGCTGTGGGCACCCCTGGATGATCTCATCAACTGTAAGAAATACCTGTGGTTTTGCAACTGGAAAGCACAGGGTTGGGAATTTCTACCTCTAGAAAAAGGTGTACCTTTGCAATAGAAAAATAGGATATATAAATATTAAAACTATAGATACGCTATAATTTTTATTCTAGAAAAAGAGCTTCTTATCTAAATCCATAGTAACTTTTAATGTAAAATAGTCCCTAATGTTTTGGTACACTTGAGATATGTTATTTAATCAAAATATTAATTACGAATTAGCTGATGTCAGTTATTCATCTAAAGAATATTATATTCTGTGACTTTAAATAAAGCAAGATACAGAAGAAATATTTATGAAAAGTACTACCCTTAATTTAAATAGTAAATAAAAGAAAATCTCCATTTTAAAGGGCATATATTTTGGTAATTAAAAACATATATATAGGGGCTTCCCTGGTGGTGCAGTGGTTGAGAATCTGCCTGCCAATGCAGGGGACACGGGTTCGAGCCCTGGTCTGGGAGGATCCCACATGCCACGGAGAAACTGGGCCCGTGAGCCACAATTACTGAGCCTGCGCGTTTGGAGCCCGTGCTCCGCAACAAGAGAGGCCGCGATGGTGAGAGGCCCGCGCACCGCGATGAAGAGTGGTCCCCACTTGCCGCAACTAGAGAAAGCCCTCGCACAGAAACGAAGACTCAACACAGTCATAAATTAATAAATAAATAAAAGAACGTGAATTTCTTTAAAAAAAAATAACATGTTGTTGCTTTAAAAAAAAAAAACATATATATATATTTGAACACTCTTTCCTAAGTATTTTATTTTTATGACACCTCTGGAAAGATACTCTTTTCCAACAGCACATAGAATTAATGAGAGATAATAAATTTAAAGTGCATTATTGCTAACTGTGGTATGTGTTTCTCTTTATCTTTCTCACCTCTCTTGGAACATTCTTTATTTTAGTCTGTAAGTTTTCTCTTACCTTCCCTTTTTTTGTTGCTGCAGCTGTTGTTTTAGAGTCACAAGTAAACACGCTGAGCGTAAGAAATACGACAGCACGTGTCATTTACACGAAGCGCTTTGTGACTTCATCTTTTTATTACTTTCTGTTTCCTTGAAAATTTTTCTCATAAAAACTCACAGGATATTCTTAGGAGAGGTCTGGAAAGTCAGAATTCTCCTGGGTACATTCATATCTCTTTCTGCTTCTACTAGAAATAACTTCAATTTGAAGTAGATTATTTGCTTTCACAACCCTGCAATTTTTGTCTTGGAGCTAACAGTCTTCAGGGCGTGAAGAAATGTTGAACTTAATGGTTAAGTCAAGGACCTTGGTAAACACAGAGTGAAGAATGATTTCATTAAAATCTGTTAATATGAAGGCTTCACAAGGAGTTCCCTATTAATACTTGTCTTTTGTCTTTGGGTTACTCTGCTTTCTTTCTGTTCAGTTTGTTTCAAATTCATTTTTACAGTTCGTAATAATGACTAAGTAGCAAAATGGATCAGCAAAATGTAAACTGTGGTACATGTGAATTAAAGTGAAAAGGAAGAGACGGCCAAGCAAACTTTAGAAGATGGGGTCCCCTGTGAGGAGAAGGAGGTCTGTAATTTGACCGGACGTGAATATTCAGGGGTGTTGGTAACATTCAGTGTCTGACAGTGTAGACAGAGGAGAGGCAATTTCCTTGTTTGTTAACTAAGCGGGTTTACCTGGTAGAGTGTGTACACTGTATAGGCGTGTAAGATGCAGCTGTAAGAGGATAAGCCTGGCCATGCTGTGAAAATGACAGATAATTTCATTATACACATATTTTATTTGGGGCACACAGGTGTTCAATAAATGTGTGGAAGTGATTAATAGAATTTCGGAGTCTTGGCTTTTACTGTGACTATGAACTTTTAAGATCTGGATGATTAATATCATTTTCATAACAATTAAATTATCTCCTGTAGTTAAATTGACAGTATTTTTCCTCTGTGTTTGTCTGATATATACGTGTAATTAAAATATGATAGTCTGGACCTCAAATACCCAGAACAGTGCAAAAATGAAATTGTGTCTCATGCATTTGAGCTGATTAGTTGAGAACATTAATTAGCTTAAATCAAAGGCACATGAAACGATTCATCAGCTCACCTCATGCCTCGGTGAATCAATCGTTCATTTCAATGGTCTCTGTACTGGCAGCGGTGATGGCTCTGGGCTCCAGAGAGTCAGGAAGCCACAGGAGGGGACACGGGCGTCCACAGGCTCTGCCCACGTGGGTCCCGTTTCACAGGCAGAAACTCACACGGGCCGCCGGAGGAGGGCGCTGTGCGGTATTTCTATTAGAAAGATGGTTCTAATTTCTCTGACTTTGTGACATTTTGTCACTATTCCCAAAGCAGTATTGTTATAAATTAGAAACTAAAGGGACACCATCTGATCCAGGTCATTGTTTTCACTGACTCACCAAAGTCCCAGCAGATTTCAGAGCTGGTCACGCCCAGAGGCAGGAAAGAAGCAAACTTCCTGGATGTGGTGTCCACCCCGTGCAGTAACCCACAGCTTGTGCATGTGTCGCCTCTGCTTTCGTGCATGTCTGTTACATGTGTTGGATGTAAATCATACGTTCATATCATCTTCTTTGAAATAGCCGGGCTGCAAGAGCGCTGAGAACTACGGCTGGGTGAGTGCTTTGTGCACAAGATGGCGCCGGGGGGGGGGGAATGTTTCACCTGAAATTCCTCACGAGGGACATAATCACAGTGGTTATTTGTGATCCTTCCCCAAGTTTTATTTTCATGGAGCTTTTTTATGTACTTATATGCACGGCAACGAGGCATGTTTTAGTAAAAATTGAGTCATAAGCATTTTTCCATCTTGTCTTACAAACTTATAATTAAACCTTTTAATGGCTGTACATCCATTTGATGGTTGTACCAGCGACATTTCAATGGGAGTTCTCATCTGCGTGGTTGTTTACATTCTTACTAATTATTTCCCTTTGTTAAGACCTCATAGATAGGATGACAGTTCAAAACTCACTAACATTTTCCCTCCCTTTGGCACGTAATGCCAAACTCAAAATTTTATGTTGGGTGGGAACACAGAAGCAGAAAAAACTGACAATGTGAGTGAATGGTTGCTAGCCAGTAAGGGGGGACTAGTGCACAGTCGCCTCTCCTGGATAATAGTGAATTTGTTCACGCACAGCGCACACAAACCTCAAACTGTCCAGAATGTCTAACCTTCTCACGCCCCTCGCCACTCCACGCTCTAACTTCAGAAAGCTGCCACTTCTTAGAAGTGTCACTTTTCTGTCTCAGGCCTTTGGAAACGCTTCCTCTTTCCTCTGCCTGGAACGTGTTTGTTTTTTTCTCGCTGCTTCACGTTCACACGCGTCACAGTCACTGCTTCCTCTGGGAACCGCCCTGGTGACCCAACTTCCACCCAATTCCTCTTTGCTCTCCTGACCTCTGCCCTTTGGCAGGCTCCCGGAGACCCCACCCTCCGTGGTGACGTGCTCCCCGTCATGTGTCACCGGGGCACGGTGGGTCCTTGTGGATGCGCACGGGGCCAGCGTCCCTCCGTGCGGCTCGGCCGGGGTGACCGGTGACCAGCCTTGGGGAGCAGACGCCACATGCTCCTCAGGCAGGCCTGCTTTCAGACTTGCCCTCAAGTTCCCTGTGCCCTGTGCATGGAATAAGATCAAGTCTCAGCAAAGAAGAGCCAGGACCCTGCCCCCTCTTGGGGCTTCTTCTCTGGGGACCATGCGGCCTCCCCAGGGGCCCCACTTGCCACCCAAATTCAAGGCATGAAAGTTTTGTCAAAGTTCAAACAACCAGTCTCTTGGAGCCACCCTGGTGGGATGCCTGGATGTGGTACCCGAGCCGGCTGGGCCTCCCGAAACCAAGCCCCACACGCCGGGGGCTGGGACCCAGAAGTTCGTCTATGGTCTCAGTGCTGGGGGCTGTGAGCCTGAGGTCAAGGTGAGCCCTAGGGAATAAGGGCCTCCTCCCCACCCGAAGGAGGCTGCCAGGACGGGGTGACCAGAGGAGAAATCTGGACAGAAGTCTGTTCTACCCAGAGAGGAAAGCTGATGAGTGGCTGGTCAGAGAGGCTGGTTTAGTAGAGATGGGATGAACTGAGGCAGTGAGCGGGGTGAAGGGTAAAGTCAGGAGACTCTTACAGGGACACAGAAGATGCAGAGACGCTTCCAGAACGGCTGGGTCAGGATCACAGGGAGTGTTGACCCAGGAGGTTAAGGTTTTGGAGAAGCGTGGGTCACACTTGCATCTCCCCGGAGCAGGGCCCCTCCCGGTCTGTCAGCATCACCAGCCCTGCAAAGTGGAAAAGTGTGGTCTCCGTGGTGTGACAGGGTCAGGGTGGGTCTCCCTCAGGTGTCAGAAGCTCAGGCTGACGCATCGCGGCCCCTGGTCACCAGTGCCCGAGCTCTGAACTCTCAGGAGAGGCCGCTGTCCTTCCAGGTTCCGAGACTGGGCTTTGGGTGACAAGAAGGAAGGAAGGTGACTTACTGGCCACACCTGTGTCTTGAAGTGAGCAGGGCTGTGTCTCCTGGAAGCCACATCGGCTCCTTCCCCTGGACGTGCGGCCCAGGCCTGGGGGGCGGACAGCCCTCAGCCTCAGGCTCGCTCTCTCCATCTCTGTCTCTGTCTCTGTCTCTGCCTGTCTCTGTATGTCTGTGCCAAAGCGGATCCAGGGCCAAGGGTGGGTGGACGGGCCTCACGCCACCTGCTTCGGGCCAAACAGATCGTAGCCAGAAAAGTTACAGGCCACGAAGCAGATGGTAACCAGGTGTATGTACTTGGGGGGCACAGGGAAGAATGGGGCGTTCGTGCCACAGACAAGGAGGAGAGCAGAGTGCGTGGCTGGGAACTGGCCTCAGGCCTGGGGCGCCGAGGACTCAGCACCCGCCGACTAAGGCACAGCGGAGCCGGGGCCCCCCGGGCACACCTGCCGGTCAGCCCCCTCCGCCGGCGTCCCAGGCGTCAGCAGGGCTTGGACACGCATCTGAGGGCCCCCCTCCGAAAGACCTGTGGCTCCTGCTGTCTCCCCGCTTCCCCCCGCCCCACCTGGAGCCTTGAAGGAGGAGGGGGCGTGGAGACAGTGAGCATCTCGGCCCCGGGCTTTTGTGTCTCTCTGCGCCGAGGCCGGTTCCGGATGAGGAACGCTGCCTGAACAGAGGTGCCCGTAACTGCTCTGCTCCCGAAAGGACAGACAGTGGCTCCGCGGTGGGTTAATTCCGACGCCGCTTCCCAGAGCTCTTCCCCTAATGTTCACGAGGCGCAGAAAAGGGCTCTTCTTCTTTCGTTTGAATGCAGATTTTTCCTATTGAGAATTAGCAGCTGGATAGTTTTAATAAACAATTTCCAGGTTGATTGTCAATGAAGTGTTATTGAATCCAACAGCTGTGTGTTTGTCGGGTTTTTTTTTTCCCAAAAGCAATGTTTCCTAGGAGCAGAAACAGTACAAATGTGCACCATCTTTGCTGCTCTTTCATCGGCATCAGTGCCCAAATAGCTAATCAGTATCTGAATTATACAGAGATTTTATGTTTTCTTTATGAATGGAAGCACTTAGCCTAAGAGACTGGAAGTGGAAAATTTGGGTCACATTGAGGTTTTGGCCTCAAAGAAGATGGGGGCGGGGGGTGACACGTGCACACATGTCACAAAGAGACACCTTCGGACAAGTGACCCCACAGGAGTCGTGCCGTCCCGTCCACTCGAAAAGGCTCCGTGGTCCTGGGGAGAAGCACGGGGAGGGCTGTGCCCCCTTCCCCGTCCCCTCACTGAACCCCGCGACTGCAGGCTGGCTGCAAACCCAGAGCGGTGAGGGTAGACGGAAGGGTCTCGCCCGTGACACAGGGGCGTGCAGGCGCTTTGGGGGAGCGTCCCGGCGGCGGCGAAGGGAGTGGAGGCAGAGGCTCCCCAGCCAGGGCTCTAGGGCCCCCCTATTCTGTAGCCACGAAGCCTTCAAACATAAAGCATTTTGGTGCTTTCTGAGCTTTCTCTCCTCTTTCCTCCACCCGGGCCTGCAGCTCTGGCCCTTGCCCTCCGTCTGGGCCTCCAGCGCCCCGGCTCACCTGGAGAAGGCGGAAGGCCCGTTCTCTTCCCACACGTGGTCCCTGTTAAGAGGGATCGGTGACTCCCGCGGCACAGCCGGCTGAGCTCCCGCAGGGCGGACGCGCGCCTCCTCTCGCTGTCACCTCTGGGCGCAGTTCACTTTGCTCCTGTCTGCAGAGTCACCCTGTGTTGCAAAGCGTGTCTGAACTGCTACCCGGCGCCTGGAAGTCTCGCGCGGGGCTCGGTGGCCACACCGCGCTCCAGGTGGGGTGACAGGTAGCGGGCCCCCCGGGGCGTCTCGGAGACCCCTGGGCGCTGCGCCCTGGCGACGAGCCTGCCGCACCTGCGCCCAGACGCGCTCGTCCTCCCGCCTCCTGCGCCAGCGGGGATTGCTTCCAGAACCCCGCGCCGGCGGGCAGGGCAGGACCGGGGCGTCTTCCGGGTTCCTCCCTCCTCCGCTCAGGAAACGCAGGTTCCCGGGCTCCTTCTCCCCGGTGTCTGGGCATCGTTTGCTCACCCAGCGTCCCGAGCTCTGTCCTCAGGTGTGGACGGCCCTGGGCTCCAAACAGCTCCTGCGGCCTTGCTTCCTGCGCCTCTGACCGGGGACACGCGCTCCTCCCAGGAACAGCCGTCCCGGCCGCGACCTTGCGCCCGGGTCACCAGCGCCGCGCTTCCCCGCCGCACCGCGGGCCGCGTGGCCGGCTCGGCTCCCTCCTGGGAGACTCGGCCGGACGCCCGGCTCCTCCTCTGCGAGGCCGGCGGCGGGGCCGGTGCTGAGTGCCGCCCGGCCGGCGAGCGGTGCCGCGGTGCTCGGAGCGTCCGGGGATGCTCCGAAGATCCACTCGAGCTCGCGTGGAGGCCGCTGAGTCTGGGCTTGAAGATCTGGACCCTGCATCTGGATCTGGACTCACGAACGGCTGACGCCCCGGCCCCCAGCGCCTTCTGTTCCCTCGGCCTCGGGGCCCTTGTCCGTTTGTTCCCCCGGAGGCCCGGCTGCGGCCCCCCTCACACCTGCGCAGGGCTTCCTGGGCACCAGGAGCCCCTCTCCTGGGCTGGCTGAGCCTTGCGGGCCCAACTTCGCCCACCGTCACCCAGGCAGACGGCGGAGGGCCCCAGCCCCTGAAAAGACGCCGATGGGTCTGTGAACGCCCCCACTTGGCTCTTTCACTTTTTACTTACAGGCCAACTTCCCGAGACACACGTGCACGTGGGCGGGACAGGACACACGTCTTAGCGTGAAAAGCACAGCGTTCCAGACCTGCTCGCTCCTCCCCCCAGGAAGAGTCCGCCCTGAGGTTGGAGGTTGGGGGCTTTGCCATAGTTTAGAGGAAAGATCACCACGTGTCTGAGGTCTAATCTGAACACAGTTTAGGAATAAGCTGTGTTTTCTGCTAAAACTCCTTCCTGGAATCATCTGCCTACATTAAAACCAATTAACAGACAGCACAAGAACAATCAAAACAAACCAGTTTGCGTATTCCAGAATCCTAATAAACCTCCTGTTCTCTATGATTCTTAAGTAATCACAGCCGATTTGATGCGGTCTCCACGACGGGGTTTACTTTATCACGACGCACCCTCCTGCCCTCCCCACTGCCCTCCGACAGGTCCCACCTCCTTCCGGTCAACACCGGTCCCCTCGACAGGGAAGACAATAGCACAGTAAGTGTTATGATTCTGTTTTCTAATCCATCAGCATCATACCATTGACTGCAAAACAAAAAACAGTCCTAGATATACTTTGTTTTTTTTTTTTTTTCAATCTGATCTAAATGTAACTAAACGGAAAAGAAAGAGAGAGAGAAGATATTGGATTTAATCTTGTTATTTCTGGCAGCCTGAGCCCAAGTGAGTTTGTAAACATCTGGGGCTCCTGACAGCTCAAAACACTCTCCCGTGTGTCCTGTTGTTTGTCTTTCCTTCAACCTGCTGTGCGCTTTCATGCGAGTCCTTGCGAAGGATGCCGTGACCGCTCTGGTGTCCTTGAGTGGTTTCCCCTTCCTGAGCCATCAGACGCTGCTGCATCTAAAAATCCAAATCCCTACCTTATGTGCTTTCTAATGTTCCTGAGACGCCCTCTCTCAGAATCACAGGTAACTTACATCTACCTCGCCTCTTATTTTCAAGCAAACATACAAATTTCCCAAGGTCAGGAGTGTCATTTGTGATCAGGGGGCTCTTTCTGATCTACAGACACAGCTCTATGATAGTGTTGACTCCCTGGGAACTTTCAGCGGTCTGTCCTTTGGATGCTGGAGTGTGCTTTCCTGCACAGCTGTGGCCACATGTACAATCATTACGGGAAAGAATTACATGGGAAAAATCAAGCCCTCAATGTCTTCCCACCCCTTCTGTTCCCTAGAAGGATCCACTTGTTAACGTCTTGGCATGTGACTCACTTTCCCAGTAGTTTCAGGGCAGGCACCACGTTTATCAGTAACGGTAAAATCCGTAAATAAACGATCACTACAGTTAGTGCCTGCTTCCTGCATTCCAGACACTCTTCTAAAATGTCCACAGTTTATCTTGTCTAATGCTCACAGCGCCCTATGAGGTAGCTGTGACTCTGCTTCCACTTTATCTGTGAGGAAACTGAGGCACAAAAGGAGAAGATTTCGCAAGGTCTCACTGGTGCCCGTGGCCCAGAGGCATTTCCACCCCATCCCTGCTCTGAGCCACTGACAGAGTCGGGGCAGAAGCCGATGGTACTCGTAGAGCCTCCTCCGCCCCGGCAGCCCCGGGCAGGTGTCCCGTGTCCACACCCACTGGCCCTGAGGTCTGGTGGGAAGAACGCAGCAGGGCGGGCTGGCGGGTGTGGCCTGGGGACCCCGAGCAGCTGGGGTGCACCGCGGAAGCTCCCGTGAGCAGGTGACGATCCCACCCCACCCTTCTCACGGCTACGCAGGCTTTTCCAGGCGCAGCTCCAGTGAAAATACCTGAATTGACGAAGAAAGCCTTGAACGGATCGAGTTTAACATGAATTAATAAAGAGCAGTGTGCCAGCCAGCAGAAGGAAGGTGTGAAATAGTAATTATATTCAGTTTCAGAAAAATGAAGACAGAATTTTTGCACCTCGAGGCAATGACCTGAAAACTTCACACCTACTCTGTCTTGACAACACACACACAGGCTTTTATATCCACCTGCACACCTGCCTGATACACACACAGATGCACGTGTGTGTGTGTGTGTGTGTGTGTATGTCACAGGACCAGAAAAGTGAATCAATCAAAGCCAACTGTAAGGAACAAGGTACTTAACGCCTCCTGTCCCAGGAGCCTGAGCTCAGCTCCTTTGCCCCTCCCCCCATCCCTGCGGCCGCACCTCTGACATCTGTCACCACAGGGTAGTTTTTGAACATTATAAGGACCGCCTGCCCCTGAAAGTCTACTCAGGAGACAGAAACCAGGCAAGTCATTTTAAGAGAAACAATTTTAACAAAAACTGTTTAGCCAAGCACTGGAGACCTGAAAAGGTCACAAGACCACCCCAGGCGTCGGAGTAGCGATTGGGGGCGGGGAGGGCCGAGAGCTGGTCTGTGGCCGGCAGGGCACCGGGAGCAAGGAGGCGGGCCGGGAGCCAGGTCCACCCCCCGGAGGCCCGCACTGCTCGGGGTGCCTTCAGTGGACAGCCCCGGGCGCGTGCAGACCGCAGGCGCATGCCTGGTCTATGTGCTCACCCAGGCGTGCACCCGCAGCCAGATTGATTTCCGCGTTAATCTGCAGACACACTAAAGTAAACACGGCGCATCTGGTGCACCGCGATCCATCCAGCAGTTCCCCGGGGTCCTCTGTACTTTCCTTCTCCGGCAGTAAGACCGTCTCTCCCGGTTTATAGCACGTGTCCTATTTGGTGAACTCAGGTTCAAAGGCGCAGTGGCTCCAGAACCTCCAGCCTTACCCTCTGCGAGGCAAGCTCAGCGACAGGAAGGCAGTACTCTTTGCTCCTGGCCTCACAGTGTCTTGCTAAAACTCGGTTCTCCAGAGTTGCTCCGGTTGGAACATTTCCCTCCTTCAGTGAGGTGTGTCACCACCTGTGACTCGGTTACATTCATCGTCCTGTTCTGCGTTCCATCCTGGGATCCCAGCATATTGGTTGATTTTTTTCTAAATTTGTGTACGTGAAAATTCACTTTGTGGTGTTTGGTTACATGCTGAGGGTCAGGTATGCACCACCAGAGCCCCTTGTGGAGAAGTTCTACCATCAAAAATGATCCTGCAGTCTGCCCTCTCCAGCCCAGCCTTACCCTCCCCCAGCCCCTGACAACCAGGGATGTTTCCCACCCTGGTCCCTTTGCCTTTCTCAAAGCGCCATCTATTCACACAATGTGTAGCCTCTGGACTGGCTTTTCTCACTTAGCAAAATGCAATTAAAGTTTATCCATGCTGTTGTCTGATATTTGCTTAATACCTTTTTGTTGTTAGCTAGTAATCCATTATATGGACGTAACAAGTTGTTTATCCCTTCTCCTTTTAAAGACCATACAGGTTGTTTCCAGACTTTTACTATAAGTGAATTATAACTAGAGGCCCTATAAACCTTCCTGCACAGAATTTTACAGGAACATAACATCCTAGAAGTCAGATGCCCATGGTGTCACAAAGGGAACGTCCCCAGGGTATTAATAGATACTGTGACCTGGAGCCCTGGTCTCACCTGGAGCCCATGAACGATTCCTCCCAGATGGTGATGTTAAACAGGGGCAGGAAAGATGAGGAGGGGCTGAAAAGCACTGCAGGCCTCAGGGCACCGCAGGCAGGGCTGGCCCCAAGCTTGGCAATGTCGGACGCCTGATGGACATTGAATAGGAATTGCCTAGCAGTGTCCCCACTTACAAGGATCCACAGCCATGTCACCTTTCCTTTCAGGTGACACCTGCTGACATGGATTCTAAGTCGAATTGGGTGGGTTGGAGGCCGCCCAGGTGGACAGGACCGCAGGAGATGGTGTGTGGTGACTCACAAGCTCCCTGCAGGTAACTCTCAACTTTATCAGAGTGATTTGAGCTGATGGCCGATGTTTACAAGGACACGTGTATACGCGTATTCAAGGACACAAAGCTTGGAACATGGCCTCAAGCCACACACAATAAATTTGCACGTGATCTGCCTGAAAAAAAGTACAACTGAAATAAAGTTGGCTCTCCTTCCACCAAATCTACATGTTTTTTATGGTATTTTTAGAAAATATTTTAAATGTCTATGCTGCTGATTTTTCAGTTTTGGTAGTGGCTTCCTTATTTCACATCTGTACGGTAAGAGTGTTTTCAATTCTTAGAAATAACTGAAGTCTCTTAGGAGTAGAATTTCATGTTTGGCCGAGAGGCATGGCGGGGTTTCCCTCGTCACAGGGGGCAGTGAATGTCACACTGTCCACTGAGTGACCACCATGCACCACATGTACTTCTCATTGTTTTCTGCTTGAGCTTATTGACCCCTGAACAAACCTTTGAGGTAGTGCTATTATTATTCCATTTATAAGTATGGAAATGAAGGCTTGGAGAGGTCACAGGAGCTGCATAAATTAAGAAGCTCCTAGATGGCGGAGCCAGGACCAAACCTGTCAGTCTGATTCCTAAGCCTTACTTCTAACCATACACCATAGCCATAGCTTGGAGGAGTCAATAATTCATTGTTGTTGTTGTTTTTAACATCTTTATTGGAGTATAATTGCTTTACAATGGTGTGTTAGTTTCTGCTGTATAACAATGTGAATCAGCTATAGGTATACCTATATCCCCATATCCCCTCCCTCTTGAGCCTCCCTCCCACCCTCCCTATCCCACCCCTCTAGGTGGTCACAAAGCACCGAGCTGATCTCCCTGTGCTATGCGGCTGCCTCCCACTAGCTATCTATTTTACATTTGGTAGTGTATATATGTCCATCCCACTCTCTCACTTCCTCCCAGCTTACCCTTCTCCTTCCCCGTGTCCTCAAGTCCATTTAATTCATTGTTAAATGAACGAAACCTTTGAAGTATTATATTCTTTGACAGATGAGGAACATGAAGTTCAACGACTTCTAGCAAATTGCAGATAAGTGAGCAAATACATGGCAGGGCCGGATCTGAGCCCAGACTGTTCAGAAATGGACCGGCGCTATCGAGATGATGGCCAGTTCCAAGCCTGCACAGTCATGCAAGCGTCAAAAGCGAAGGGCACTCTGATTAGGGCGACAGACGACAGCTTCCTACACCAGGGAGGTTTCAGTTGAGAGCAAGAGCCGGGTCAGCCAAGCCAAACGTGAGTCTTTTCCAGTAGAAGCTGAGACAATAAAGTTAGGCTTTTGCCGCTGATATGACTTGATATGTGCTTTAAAAAAAGAAACAAAACCTTGAGTGTTTCTAGTTGCTAACATACTGCAAATAATTTTCCAAGAGGCAGTGAAATTTCCTGGGTGCCCTGTTATTAGAACTCAGTGTTTCTGCACAGTGTCGACTGACAAGCGACCTCGGTGTCCCTGCCTTTGCTTCCTGAGGTCCGGGACTGGGTCCCTCCTCCCCAGCTTTGTCCTGCCAGATGCTCAGGCTGGTGTTTGCTGGCAGCTACTGTGGGCATCCTGCAGCCACTTCCAATGACTCTCAAAGTCAACCCGGACCGGTGGCTTGGAAACGGAGGATGGACAGAGACAGCAAAACTGGCCCAGGTGGGCGCCTACGAAGACTTCAGTTAAGACAGAAGGTGCAGGTAATGCCTGGGGTTTTGGACGTGAGGTCCTCGCGCTTTAGACATGATGCTTTTTAAGAAATAGGCCCAAGGGCACATCACACCTCCTACTTCTGCAGAGAACTATTTACTGGGTGCCCCTAGGTGCCTAGAAATGTGCCTTTCCTTGGGCTTATAAAGATTAAGAAATCACGACAGGAGACGTGTTTGTATATAATTATATTGTAATTGTGCTTGTGTTCAGTGTAGAGCCCGCCGATCTTGACGTTTCTGAAGGGAAGCCGCCCAGGGGCACAGCCTGCACACCCGCGCTGCCCACGCACGACTCCACTCCCTCTGAGTGAGGGGAACAGAAGGTGGGGAAACCAACGGACAGACACGAGGAGACCGGAGCCCGGGCTCCGGGGACCAAGGGGGGAAGTGAGAGACCCCGTGCATCCGTCTGTCTGCCCCTCGGCCTCTCGTGACACACTTGCTGATGGAGCGCACGGTCCACGCTCCCAGAGGGAGGGAGGGTGGTGTGGCTCGAGCAGCCCCTGGCCTGGGCCGCGGGCGCCTCACCAGCCGACACAGATGGCGGCAAAAGCGCAGGAAGGACCGTGAGCGGGAGGCGGGCCTAGAGGCCTGGATGGGGCGCAGCCAGAGGTCGAGGGCAAAACTCAGATCCAGATTGATAAACAAAATGCCAGGCCCAGTGGGAGAGTCTCTAGATGTTGGAGAGAGAGGGCAGGGCGCTGGCAGGGCAGCCGGACCCCGGGCCACCCTTCCCACCGTCTCTGATTTCCGACCCCAGGACTGTTCCTGGCGGGCGGGGAGGCCTCAGGGTCTCTGTGGGGAGTGGCCACCCCCCCTCCACCCCCGCCTTGCGGTCCATCCGACCCTCAGGGGGTGGAGCTCCAGGGCTGGCTGGTACAGGACGGGCTCTGCTTCCCACCGGACACGTGACACCGACCGGGACGCGGCGTGAGCGGCCGCCTTCAAAGCAGGTGCGAAACCCCGAGGACCTCAGACGCCCCCAGTGTCACCGTGTGGGAACGGCCCGCGGAGCACGGGCCTCGGGGGGCAGGTCACACTCCCTCCCACGAGGGGCCCCTCTCGCCCGTGTCTCTGTCTCACCAACGTGTGGATTTCAGCTCGGCCTGATCCCGATTAAGAGGCCGTGACCCACTTTGTGAGTGCAGAGGTCAGGGCGCTTGGAAGTTCAAGGGGGCGGGACAGGGCTGGGGGGCAGGGTCTGGTCCCCAAATGCCCCACCGCATCTCGGTCACCCGACGCCTGCGGATGGGCGCCCTCGTCCCCGCCGCCCCACGCGCGCTGGTCAGAGGGCGGTGTCCGTACGAAGCAGGCAGGTGCACACAGAGGCACATCGTAACGTCCCCTGTGTCTGTAAAGGTCTGAGCTACAGACGGAATAAAATAAAACTGAGTCCCCTGCGTCACAGATCAGGTGCCGGGGTCATTTCTGAACGTTGATGGAGGAGTGACTCAGAACAGCAGAAGGGCAGGCTCTTGGGCTCTGGCGTGCAGGCTGACGCGCTGCGCTAGCCGGCTGAGCCCCCTGGAGGCTCTCGGGGGTCCTTGCTGTGGCTGCGTCTCCCCACGCCCCCCCTCGGTCCGAGTGTAACGTCTCCCTGCCCTTCACAGGGATGCACGTGATGGCATTTAGGGCCCCAGACAATCTGGGGTCAACTCCTCAAGACCCTCGACCCTCGGGTAGGAAAGACTCAGGTTCCAGGATAGGTAGGGAATCTCTCTTTGGGAACATTTTCTCACCTTCCGAGGGCTTATATTAAATTCAGCGAGTTAGGTGTTCCTGCCGGACAGCTGCCTGGAGCTGTGTGCAGTGTGGCATCTCTGGACTGGGGAGGGAGCGGGGACGGGGAGGCCGGGGCGCGGGGCGGGAGCGCGCCGGCCCGGAGCAGGGGGACCGCCCACGGCACCTGCCACCCGCCCTGTGTGCTGCCCTCGGGGGCTCTTCCGCTTCGAGAGAAAACCCTGGTACCACCAGGCGCTGGCGTCCACACCTGGGGCAGCTGTTTGCCCGGAGGCTGTGGGTCCGGGAGTCCTAATAGCCGTCGTTCCTGTTAAATTGCCTGCGACGGGCCAGGGCGTCCATGACGCAGTGACATGGTTTGCAGAACACTCCTTGTGTAAAGCTGATGTTTTCGGCTTCCCCTGGGGAGAGTTCTTGTGGTTTTCAGTAGGTGCTGAAGTGGATTCTGTCTCTGAGCCGCAAAGTTCAGAGTTACTGCCCCCACCTGCTCCCTGCAGACACTGCTGAGGGACACTGTTGACGGCGTGGGCTACAGGCACAGGTGAGCACTAAGACGTGTCCTTTGGCCAGTGACGTGAGGGGCAGATTCATGCCACGGTCACCTCCTCTCCCTCCTTTGTGATAAACCCTCACGAGAGGAAAGCAGGGCCGCTTGTGTTAGGACGTGAGACTCTGAGCTTCAGGAAGTTCCTTGACTGGTCACTGTCATGGGTACAGAACCCACGGGACGCCAGCCCAGAGCTGTGACAGCTTTGTCTGAATGGTCACAGCACCGCCCCTTTGGCCTGGCACTTGGGGAAGGTCAGTGCGTGTCTGCCGAAAATATAACCAGACTCTGTCCCGCTAGCAGGACTGTTGGCCGATCATGTAGGTGACTCTTTTTCTCTTGGTCCACAGAGCTCACCGCTGTACGGTTTTACGTTTCCCCTGGTTTATTCAATCTCTTGTTCTCCGTGTCTTCATATGAGACAGAATTTCATTATGATGATTCCTTTCCTTTTATCTGAGCACGGTCTTTATATTGTCCTTTAAAGTGTGTGAGGGTAAAAATCTGCCTACTTTTGTCCAAAATTATCTTTTTGTCCCTGAAAATCTAGATTTGATGAGCATGAAATTCCAGTGTGATTGTAATGGTGATAGTCTCTCCTTAGCACTTTCAAGGTGTAACTCACTCTCACCCGGGCTTTCACTTGAGAAGTCAACTCTCAAGTTAATTCCTATTTTATTTGTGGTGGAAATCTTCTTTTTCTTTCTGGATATTTTCAAGATCTTCATTTTGTCTTTGGGACACTGCAACTTCTCTGTACGCATCTAGATACTTCCTAGCATTGCTATTTTCTTAAGTCTGAGACTTAACGTCCTTCAGAAATTCCGGGAAATGCTCAGTCTTCACCGTTCAAATCCCCTGGCAGACAAGTTCCCTTTGTTCTCTCTGTGAAACCCTGAACCTGACCCCAATTCCTGCCTCTCGTCTGTCCAGACTTTCCTTCTGCTCAGGGCCCCGTGTTTCCCAGCGCTGCCTCCGGGTTTCTGTGTGGGCCTCTCTGAACTCACCTGTAACTCGGGGTTGGATCTTCCAGTCTTAGCATCTGTATAAGGAGTCGACTCGCTACAGCCCAAAGCCAAGGCCTCTTTTTGTAACTCAGTTTCCGCTGATCACGGCGGCGCCGCCTGTCCCGCCACCTCGTCGGCGGCGCTTTCCCGCCGCAAAGGCCTAGCCCTGTGGTTGCACGAAGCTCTCTGGCCTTCACGCTACAGAAGCAGCCTGCCAACCCCTGGCCCGTATATGACTTCAGTTCTAGGCTTTTACCTTATTCTCATCAGATCTACTCGGTCATTTTTCAAAGTTTCTTCCTACTCATATTTTCAACCTCTTTATTTCTTTAACTAATTTAAAGACATTTATTCTATATTCTGTGCTGCTAATTCCTTTACCAACAAAGATCTGCGTCTTTGTAGATCTGTTCTGTCACCTTGTTCCTGTTAAATCTCGCACGTGCATTTTTCTCCTTCTGGCATTTTATGCATTAGTGGCAAACCCAAATTCCTTACAATTTAACTTTGAGAATCATCGGAGGTAGAGGCTTTGCTGTCTATTTTTCTTGCCGTTGGCTGTGAACCCACCGTAGGAGAAGGGGTTCTGACCTCCCCTCTCCCCCCACCCCACCCTCTCGGGCAGGCATGTCCACTCAGGCGTCACCGTCACCCGGGGTCTGGCCCTCTGGTCTCAGCTTTGGGAAGAGGTGACAGGAGGCCCGTCTACACTGGGTCAGCCCCAGGCCGGGTTTCCCTCCAGGGCGCCTGCCCAGCCCTCGGGAAAGGAAGCCTGGGGCCAGGGTCAGGCCGACGCCCTTCAGCTGGGGTAGGGTCAGCGTGACCCCTCGTGGGAGGGAGTGTGACCTGTCCCCCAAGGTCCATGCTCCACTGTGACCTTGTCTTTGCCTGGCGCTCCGTCCACCTCGGAAACCTCGTTGCCTCTTGTCAGCTCGTCAGCGAACTGAGTGTCACTTTGTCTTTGGCAGTAGCGTCGTCAGGGCTCTGGTCTCGCAGAAGCTGTAAGAGGACCTTCAGCTCAGCCCTTTTAGGTAAAGTGCACTTACATCATCTGTGTGGTTAACATTGACAAAAATGTTAAACCGGAAAGCATTTTAGTGATTATCAAACTGCAGTTTCTCATTTTATTATCTGTGGCCAAGAGCTATGAAGTGATCTGGGCAAAATCACAGGCTTTATGAGCCTCTTCTCCAGCTATAACGCAGAATATCGCAGTAAGCCCCTGCACGCTTGCTCCTAAGTGCAGCCCAACGCCTTGATTCGCAGCAAACCAGAGCCTGTGTTCCCTTTGCCGACGTGACAAATGTTTAAAATGAGAGTTTAATACAGGATTCTGATGGTTACGAGATGAACTTGAGCACAAATGACTACAAAGCACCAAGAAAATACCACGTGCCATAAGGAATAAAGTTTCTCTCTACAGGGGTATGTCCTTCAGTATGAATAATCATCTGCCTGAAGGAAATAGACTCTGTAATTGAAGATAATGAGTATAATTAGAACTGAATCTATAAATCTCTGTCTTTCTCAAAGTATAGTATTCTCTGACTGTCAATATGTACTTCTGCATTTTCACCCAAAGAAAATCTCCCAAGGCTGGTGCAACAAAAATTTTTCCGCAGATGCTGACAGCAATTATTGTACTGTGCATATTATACACTATATTTTAAAGGTAATTCCATACTAGAAAATCACTTTAAAGTATAAAAAAATCCAGGGCTTCCCTGGTGGCGCAGTGGTTGAGAATCTACCTGCCAATGCAGGGGACACGGGTTCGAGCCCTGGTCCGGGAAGATCCCACATGCCGCGGAGCAACTAAGCCCGTGAGCCACAACTACTGAGCCTGCGTGTCTGGAACCTGTGCTCCGCAACGGGAGAGGCCGCGACAGTGAGAGGCCCGCGCACCGCGATGAAGAGTGACCCCGCTCGCCGCAACTGGAGAAAGCCCTCGCACAGAAACGAAGAGCCAACACAGCCAAACATAAATAAATAAATAAATAAATTTATTAAAAAAAAAAAAAAAGTATAAAAAATCCAAAGCGGTGTATGGTAACATCCAACTTAAACCGAGACACAGAGTTTCAGGGAGGAGGGAAGGCCCCCAGTGACACCGCGTGACAGAGAATCGGCTAGATTCGTCCTGGACAGTCTGTCCCCGGGGGCGAGCTCGTTTTTATGACAATGTGCTGTGTGAGACCCTTCAGCTCAGTTCCAGCCATCGGCTAAACACAAACATCCCTAATTAAATACTCTGTGATATTTCCCGTCCGTGTAACAGTGGCACGTTTATAGAACTGGTATATTTGTTGCATAAGGAAACTGGCCCTTAATTAATGAACATGCGGTAGTAAAAGAAACAAGTTTATTCCATTAAGTGTGTCATTAGCATGCTCTACACGAACTACAGGGGATTAATCATTTTCTTGTCTCTCTGCTTCCTAAGAAAGCTCTGCTGTGTTGACAAGGAATCGCTAACCCTTAAATCCTCTCGTTATTTTTTCTTGGGAGCCCATGGATTTCTATTCGCTCTTAGAATCTTGAGGTCTGGCCACGGCACACCTTCAGGCCACCGACGAACTAAAGCAGGTGTGGGGATCCAGCTGCTCTGGACTCTGCCCGGGGTGCTCCGTGGCCTGACTCCACCCACCCTCCTTCTGTCCTGGTCCTTCCGCAGGGTTTCTCCCCGGTAAACCTCCTCGCTCCAAACCTGTGACAGCTGGTTTCAGGGGTGTGGGGACAGGTCGCTCCCACCTGGGCCTGGGGGCAGGTGGTGTGCACGCCGTCCCAGGGCTACGACCCTCCCTCACACAGGATGCTGTTAGCGGGGGCCGCATCCTACATGCAGGAGTTAACAGAATATGTTTACTATATTATGATTCAATGATAATCTAAAACATGTGAAAATGAAAATCACTAAAGGAAGAAAGCCACGATCATCACACCCTGGAGAACGTCCGATGGAGTTACCCGAAACCTGATCACTCTTCCCAAAGATCCCACTTGGCTCTGAACCAGCTTTACGAGGAGTGAATGGTAACAAGCTGACAAAGCAGTTACGCTTTGTGACGTGGTAAGAATAAGCATTCCAACAAGATTTTTAAAGTAACATCTAAATAAGTAATTGGCAGTAGGAAAAACTTATATTCCTTTCACGTAAACATAAATGACAAAATTTCAACGAAGCGGGGGTCCTTCTGGATGCCTGTTGTCTAAAGTAGCCAGAATCATCTTCATCTGAATATCGGATCCGCAGCTCCCATAGAACCAGGGCGGTACAGACCCTCCCCGACGGCCTAGGAAATAGAGCCGGCCTTAGCTTTTAGAAATAAGTAGGGCTGTTCCTCGGTCCTAGGTATGTTTTGGAAAATGTTTACTGATCGGCACACTGCTGTTCTGATGAGACACTCACAGTCCTGTCAGCCCCACTCTCTCGGAAATCGTCCCTTAAACACGTAGCGAAAGCGCCAAGAGAACCAAGGAGGGAAGAATTGCATATTTCAAGATACCTGTGTGTGCAGAACATTAAAAACCCTGCCACGACCGAGAATCCTTATTTGAATCTCTCACTTTTGATGGGTTGTCAGAAACCCAAGGTCAGGAAGGGAACCTGGGGAGTCGGATTCAGCGGCGTCCAGCGTGTGGAGTGTGGCAGGCCAGAGCGCCTGCGGCACAGGTGATGCCCTGCTGCTACCTGGTGCGGCCCTTTATGGGTTAAACCTTAGGGTCACCGCACAGCAATCAATGGTGTGATGACGTGGCCACTGTGGGCTTTCTTCTCGGTGTTATGAAAATACCTAGAAACACGAGATATCCACAGGTGTGCCGGCATCTCTGTCCTCAAACCCATCCTTATCTGACATGGAAGCACTCACGCTATTCAAACTCCACATTTGACACAGAGACACTACATTTGTTTATTTATTAAAAGGAAAGAAGCACAATGGGAAAACTGAATTGCTTTGTTATGTGAAAAAAAGCAGTGTATTTTAATGATTTTTAAACTATCTTTTTTATTGCCATCTTTTTTGAAATATTGAATAACCCAAAAAGCAATAATACTTTTCTAAATAAAATTGCTTTAAATTTTATAATTTAAAATTAACACCCAGGTTATGATAAATAACAATAAAGTAGAAAATTAGTACCTTAGTTTCCCTTTATTTATTTATTTTTTTTAATAAATTTATTCATTTATTTATTTATTTTGGCTGTGTTGGGTCTTCGTTTCTGTGCGAGGGCTTTCTCTAGTTGCGGCGAGCGGGGGCCACTCTTCATCGCGGTGCGCGGGCCTCTCACTATTGCGGCCTCTCTTGTTGCGGAGCACAGGCTCCAGACGCGCAGGCTCAGTGATTGCGGTTCACGGGCCCAGTTGCTCCACGGCATGTGGGATCTTCCCAGACCAGGGCTCGAACCCGTGTCCCCTGCATTGGCAGGCGGATTCTCAACCACTGCACCACCAGGGAAGCCCAGTTTCCCTTTATTTAAGAGCAAATAAAGCAGACCTGCTCTGTAAGAAGGACTAACAAGAGTAATAACAGAATGGACTTGGAACATCAGGAAAAGAGAAATAAAGGCAGAAAGGGCAAGTATCTGGGCAGATACGATGGGCTGCTTTTCTTCTTTTGAATATTTTAAATTGTTCTTGACAGTTGAAAGTGCATATTATTAGATTAACTAAGGGTGTTTCCAATACATGACTGATAAAATTAAAGTCATCTATATCCTACAGCTTCCCTCAATCTGCCAGGTGAACATTTTATAGCTCTTTCTAAGAGTCTCCTGCCATGGAGATAGAGCTACTGCTACTACTAATAATTAAGAGTAATAATAAGCTAACAAAGAGCTAGTATTTATTGAGTGCCAATTTTGTGCAGACAATGAGCTATGCTAGGTACTTTCCATAATTATCTTTAATTATTTCAACCACACTGATGAAAATAATTTTTGGTTCCCATTTTACAGATCAGAAACTTGCAGTTCAGTTAAGCGAACGATTTTCCCCAGACACTGAAGTGGAGAAGCCAAGGGAAAAAACCTTCTTGGCTTAAATCAACTGCTCTTGCAACTAGCGTGCATTCCCTTCTTGTCATTAATCTATGAGCTCAACCCTTCTTTCCTGAGCCTCAGGTCCATCCCCGAGACAGCTGGTGAGATACACGGAGCACGGCGGATGGGCAGGGTCCTCATGTTACAAACGCCGCACCGAGTTTGAGAGAGAAGCTCGTGGGGATCTGGAAAGATCATCTTCTGTGTTTGGGGGTGAAAGCAATTGTATTCATGAAATCCCCAGAAGACTCTACCTATCCCTAACTTTGTGTCTAATCTACCATTTAATAAAGCAACAATATTCTCTTCTCAAAGTGGTACACAAGTCTCAGGTCTTTGGGGAATTTAGTTTTGAAGATTAGTTAGGGTTCAAGAGAGTTACTCTTGTATATTTTCCAAAATGAGGACATTTTTTTCAAAAGTAAGTCCAATTTGCTATTCTTGCAAAATCTTCCATTTTGGATTATCTTAAAAGCATAAAAGCACTTAGGAAGTAAAAAATATTCTTCATATGCTTGTATACTATACACTTACATCTATCATATAGATTTTATTTCACGTAGAAAGAAGAGTACATTCTCATTTTAGAATATTACAATATAGAGGAAAAGAAGAAAATAAAACTCCTCCAACCTCATTAGCCAGCGGTAATCGCTGATCACACTGTGTTTAGGGTTATACTTAATTCTGCTCAGGCATTTACATATTGAATAGTTAGTTATGATGTGATTACACTCTTCACAATGATCCACCAGTTTTATTTATTGTACCTTCTGCCCATCGATTTCACTAACTACTCTGAAGTCTAATGGTTAATAATTGCCTGACACAAATCTCACATCTGTACAAACTTCCTTTCCTGTGTTTGCTACCTTTGACTTTAACAACAGTACTGTGATTAAAAAAAAAAAAACTTTTAACTCTATTTCTATTTATTACTGAGGAGAACATTGTAGGTGTGTACATGTTTGATGGAAAAACTGCCAAAATTTGCCCCAAAATATCCACCACTTTATGGCCCCAGGGAAAACTCCAGAGAATTCCAGTTTCCCTTTACCTAGGCCAACATCTTATGAGTGTGTATGTGTATGTGTTTCCAATGTTTGCCTGTTTATTGACAAAAATGTTAGCCTTTAATTTCAATATCTCTCACTGCCAGTGAGATGGAACATTTTCTTCTCGTATTATTTGAATCTTTGGACACTCGGTCTCAGCTTTCTTCTGTGCTGGTTCCCTTCCCCAAGGAGGTGCCCTCTGCTGCTCCCATGCATTTCTTGCCATTTTACTTTCTTGCTACCAGAGGTCAGAGGCCACGCCTTCCTGATAAACTCTTGGTGCATCCATTACAAGTGGGAAAAGTAAACTGAATCCATGGTGGTGATGGGCTTAACTTCCACTTATGTCACTTAGGGGTGGGAACGGCTCAGACTTTCAAATTTTATTTTGGGATCCTTAGACATTTCCTTCCTTGTTTGAACATTATTGACTAATCACAATTTCCTGAAAATTGTGGGATATTATTAAGAGCTCATCATTTCAACAAATGTATCCTTAATTGGCAGGTTCCAGGGCATGTGTAATTTTAATAGCAGAAAAACTTCAACCTCCTGCAGCCCCCTCAGATTTTCAAATACTCTCAACAAGGAGCTGTTGGTGGCTCTTCCACACAGCAAGAGGGAATACAACATTTGGGCCAAAGGCATTTTTGCTCTACATTCTTAGGTCAAGAAAATTTCTCTGTATAAACTCACCTGAAATCTAAAAAGACTGCTCCCTGGATCCCCCCCAGATAAGGTCTAAAACGAGAATTCTGCATGGCGTGTAGACACGGGGTGGCGATGGGCAGAGCGTGGAGGGACTCCGTGCTTACTTTGCACTAAATCTCCCCCAAAACCGTCCCTGCTGGAGCAGAGCATCTGCAGATCCTCCCCACTCACCACTTGCCAGTTGTAGAGAAAACACAGAAACACACACTTTAATTTCCATGAGAATAAATCAGCACTTCTAAAACTGGTTGATTTCTATTCAAAAATACTGAGTCTTCATGTAGTAACAATTTGAGCTTGCACTGATGCCTAAAAAATCAAAAGTGTCTCCAGATACTAAAGTTGTTCTCAGAAAGCAACAGGGCTCTTTCCACTGGCAAAGTCTCACAGGTTTTGCTGGTCGAAATACTTATCGAGAGGCTTTCCAGCAGCTGGAGGTACAGTCTAACCCCTCACCCCACCCTGAATTGTACTTTCCCGTCACTCTCCACACTCCCAAGACTTGTGTGTCCCCATTGGACTCCAGCACAAAGGCTCTTAATCAGTCCAGTGGTTCAATGGAATTCCAAAAACTAATGTTATTCCAATAGCTTAAGATTTCTTACTGGTGGCTTCCAGAAGGTGGGCAAAAGTAAATGCCTACTAAGCTGAACCAGAGTAGATTCCTGGAGACTCAGCCCAGCTCCCATCAGCGTCCACTGGTCTCTTCTGAACATCCCAGACTACAGTGAAGATGTGGTACATATACACAGTGGAATATTACTCAGCCATGAAAAAGAATGAAATATTGCCATTTGCAGCAACATGGATGGACCTGGAGATTATCATATTAAGTGAAGTAAGCTAGACAAAGAAAGACAAATATTATTTGATATGATTTATATGTGGAATCTATATATATATATACACATACACACATACAAATAAACTTATTTCCAAAACAGAAAGAGACTCACAGACATCAAAAACAAACTTATGGTTACTAAAGGGGAAAGGGGGGACAGGGGGAGGGATAAATTAGGAGCTTGGGATTAACATATACACACTACTGTATATAAAATAGATAAACAACAAGGACCTGCTGTAGAGCACAGGGAACTATCCTCAATATTTTGTAATAATCTGTAAAGGAAAAGAACCTGAAAAAGAATATATATATAGTACATATATAGATATATAGTATACATATATATATATATATATATATTTCTGAATCACTTTGCTGTACAACTGAAACTAACACAATATTGTAAATCAACTATACTTCAATTAAAAACAAAAAAAACTTGAAAGGCCAGTTGTTCTGTTTTGCTGTCATGTTCCCCAAAGTAAACAGGAACATTCCTGGGGGCGGAGCTTCCTCCAAATCCTCCATAGGAGTCCTGAAGTATTGATTGCACACTCAACACAATTCCCCAGATCCTTATTGACTACTTTGCTGGAATCCACATGCATGGAGGTGAGAGAAACCCAAACTGTCTGCACACCCACGGGGGCCAGCCCATCCTTCTCCCTCACCTGAGGGGCAAGAAGAGGCACAAAGGCCCCTGCTGTTGGCATCATAGGAGGTTCCCGTGAAAAAAGGCCTAATTTGCATTATGAACACACATTTGGGGGATATTTTCATCAGCTTCGGCATCAAGATTTCTGAAATAATGCCATCAACTTGATTTAGGCTGAAATTTAAACAGCGTCCATGCTTATAAAGATGAGAATGTTGGGTAATGTTGTACTTTAAATAATAATTAGGGCTTTCTTATAAAAGAATTTTAAAACTGCTTGAAGGAGTTTCAAAGCCTGCTTAATTTTAGGCTGTCTCAGAAACAGAGACAATTTTCATAATTTTGTTTTCAAGAGTATAGAGCTGTCATTCTTCCAGGCACCTTAAAGAAGCAGTTTTCATTAAAAGGTTACAGAACCTTTTTTCCTTCTATCACATTTCTCTTCAAAAAGTATCTAGTTTCAAAGAACAGATAAATATTTTATGTGTGCTTTTAAAATCGTCTATTTTTAATATTAGGAACTGAGATATTTTGGTTTCATTGTAGACAGCATCTGCTGGATATATACACACATCCAGCAGGTGTATATATATGTGTACATTTGATAGGTAGGTGGATAGATACACAGTTGGTTTAAAAAGTCTCGTTTGGGGATGACGGTGCTTATATATGATTCACATGGTAACTGCAATTGCCCCAGAAATCCACCGTGTGTCTAAAAGAACGGGAAACAACACATTTTAATCGCTTTTCTGTTCTCTCAGGACCATGCCAACAAGGTGGGGTTACATGGGTCTTTTAGACAACCAGGCAAGTAACGGCAGAGAAAACCAAATGAAGAGACAAAACCCACCAGACTATAGGATTTAAGTTAATCATGCACATGGTTTTATTATTAATTAGCCACCAGCTCTGGTTTAAGCAAAATACCGTGACTGTGGGTGGAAATCAGAGGAACATAGTCACATAACCCATCTGTAACCAAGTAACCACCCTGCCTTTCAGTAACTCCATGACAGTCAACACACAGAATCCTTCATTCTGTGTGTTCTGCAAGCAAACGCTGCCTCAGAAAAGGGAAATACTGCAGACTCCGCCAAAAGGCATTAAAGTCTAATCGGAAGTAAAACATAGTGAAGGACAGAAAATGAGTGGTCCTGGCCACATGGGGAGTGACCTTAGGCTTTCTATGACCCCAGGTGAAGTCAGGAGCAATTACACCTCAGGAGGACGGAAGGACCATTTATGACAAGAGGACCCGCAGCTCAGGAGGAATTGACGTTAACGGGACTTGATCAGGTCCTAAAAATGAACGGGGCCAAGATGAAAGAACCCAACTTCAGAGGGATGTGAAGGAGGAAGGATGGAGAGAGAAAAGGCGTCTGCAATGCACCTCGGTCTGAGACGAGGACTGGGCCACCCATGACTCAGCACAGCCGTGCATCTTTACACTGTTAAAGTCACTTTCTTAAAGTTCGTTTTTAATAAAAAGGTCATACATGTTTATTACATAATATTGAGAAAATATAGAAAACGACGGGGCATTAATCACCTTCAATACCACCGTCCAGATGTAACCACAATGAAGGTCTGTCCTTGTGTGTATGTGTGCAAATGAGTGGGAATGTGTGTGGGAATGTGTGTACGTGTCTGTAGATGTGTGTAAACATGTGTGCATGTGTGTGAACATGTGTGTACCCGTGTGTGCTTAAGATCATCATGTTTTGCTTTCTGTTTTATTTGCTTTTTCATAAAATATTGTACCTTGAGTATTTTCTCCTGTGACGAGACAATCTCAAATATAATATTCCGCTGATTAAACTTATTATAATTTAGTGATTCTCCCATTCATAGAAATTAGCAAAAACCCTTACCTAAATAACTTCATAAGGTCAAAATGGAAACAACAGTAACCGATTCATGTTTAAATATGAACCAGGAAGATTAATCGCTCTAATTTAATTTCAAAAATTAAGAAATTAATAATAAATCACCAAATTAGTTACTTGAAGGAGGTAAACCGATCAGTTTGATAAAAATGGATAATCCGTGCCCTGATTAAGTTAGAACCATTTGAAGTTCATTTTTTCCTGCCAGAAAGCAAATTCATAGCTATTGCTGCTGTTTCCAATGCAAATGCTAGAATTCTTCTCATTGTACCAAGAGCATATTGTGACATTCTGTGATAAAAGTAATATGATAGAAGGCTGAATTTTATTTCATAGAAATTTCACTGTGCGTTTTAAAAGAATATACTATTTTTAATCAGTGGAGGAAGGTATATGGAGATGGTAATTTTTGCTGTCGGCTTTCTTACCACATTAGAAAATTGTCCCATGGTGTGGCTACATCTGCTTTTATTTGGTTGGATTTTGTTTTGTTTGTGTGTTTTGCTATCCAACCCCTTCTGAAAACGTTTCCAGGTATGCGTCCCCCCACTTTCCTTCTGCTGCCCGCCCGCCACATGCACTCGGTGTCGTGGGAGTTAAGCGGCTCCATCGTGGGGTCTCAGGAGGCCCCGGACCCGATCGCGGCCGTCGGGAGCGCTGGCTTCCGGACCCCTGTGAGCGCTTCCCTCGGGCAGGGCCCCTGGTAGGGATGACAAAAATTAGACAGAATTGTGCTTTGACAGCGTCTCTTTCACCGGCATCAAGAAATTAGGAATGTAGAGCTGCCGGAGATAATCTCAAACGTTGTCACCATGCAAGAGGTGTTTCAGGATAATACCATTCGCCGGAGGATTTACTAAGTTTGGAGCAAACTTCACCGATGAGGGAGAAGCAAAAATTGCCTTTTCTCCTTAATTTAGTCTGAGTTGGGTTTTTAAACTGGCAACCAAGTGTCCAAATAGGCACAAGCCTTTCCTCCACATAGGAAGCGGACTGGACACAGTCTAACAGCCGTGGCCAATGAGCACGGCCCTTTCAGCCTCAGGTGGACAATCCCCTGACCCCTGGGTCGCTTCTGATGGTACCGAGGACTCACAGATGGGGCCGTGTTCACATTCGGGTTTAATTCTGATGATAATAGTGATGTCAGAAGAAACTTAGGCTTGAGAAGGGCCTCCACGCAGGGATGGGGCAGAGTCCCCTGGGTCAGAGGCGCCCCTCTCTCCACGGCTAGGAGTCCGGAGGGTGTGTGAGACCGTTTGGGGTACAGGACAACACAGTCCACGCACGCAGGTACAAGTCATCCCGTGTGGAGACTTCTGTGCCCCGAGGCCACAGGCCGTCCTGAGTCACCAGGCTGGACAGGCGAGGAGATGGCCCTGGTCCCCATGCGGTGCGCTAGCTGGGCCCGGAGGCATCGTCTTCCAAGGGCCGATGAGTGAATGACATCCGGACCCCAGATCTTCCTGCCCAGGGACGTCCGCCCTACCACCTGCCTCGTCAGCCTCACCTGGGACCTGACCCTCCTCCCTGTCTGCCACGCTCGTCGGGGGGTGGCGGAGCGGCCCCTTCCTATTTTCACCCCGCGGTCGGGGGCCTTGGGCCTGATACTCTGTGTCCAGGTCCTGGGCGGCTGGTCCCCACGGGCCCCCAGCCTTTCCTGTCACAGCATGCTGGCTGTGTCAGAGCAAGAGGCCTCGTCTTCCCTTCCTTCTGCCCCGCAGGCCTCCTTCCGGGCTGGACCTGTTCAGCAGTCACGGTCAGGTCTGGCTTGGGCTGTGCGGGTGGACCTGCTGGCAGCCCTTGTTTCCAGAACCCTGGGCCTCGCCTGGAGCTGCCTAAGAACCACTCGTCGTGGTTAAGTGGCCCCTCCAGGCGACGGGCTTCCCCGTGGAGCCTCCGCCCTGTTAGGGAACTTGACAACTTCGGGGTCGAGTTGGGTTTCCTGACTTCTCCTCCTACCGTTTCCAACACGTGGTGCTCAAGTCCATTATGTCCGGATAATCAGACGTGAATCATAACAGCACAGAAGCTAGTTATTGAGTGTCACACTATTGACTCTGGAACATGTAACCAGACAGCCACATGGGGATGGAGGGGAAGCAAAACCTCCCAGGGTGCGTCAGGTGGAGACGGGCTGGGAGCTGTGGGCGAGCAGCGTGCCGTCAGGGAGAGTCCGCGGGGATGGGCTTCCCTCTGCCCCCCGACCTCCCGGGGGTCCCAGGTGCTGGCTCGCTTGGCTCCCGTCTGCCACCAGGACTCAGGAGCCCTCAGCGGAGATTTTCTCTTTCTGGGGCCATAACTTCCCAGCCCCAGGGCTCCAGCTTCCAAAGATGCTGAGAGGGAGGGAGTGGAGGCGGAGCTGGTGAAATCACAGGCGTGGGGAGCAGATGAGGGGGAAGCAGCAGGGGGGCAACAAGGCCCTCCTGCCACGGATGGAAAATCCAGGGTGCCAGCTGCCCTCAGAACCTCACGGAGCGAGAGGCCAGGAAGGTGTTGTTTCCTGTGATCCCACCTTTGAGAGAACAGTGTGTTAATATAGGAAAGGGAATAAAAGAAAGAAAATCAGGAAGTGCTCATGTTAGGGCTTTAAGGTAAGACAAGAGAAATCCTCCCTGGGATGTTTTGCATTTGGTGGCTCCCAGAAAATGTTGACCTGACCGGTGCCTCAGATGCGTCCAAGTCACGCAGAGAATGGTCTGTGCAACTGGACGGGCAGGGGGACGATCACGGGAGTGAAAAGATTAATACACTTAGAAACACGGTGATAACGGGAGGACCGTGCTCTTAAAACAGGAAGAAGGCACGTACTCTGGAGGGTGTGTCTTAAGACATTTTGAAATAGATATTATGAACGTTCAAGGGAATTGACAGACTTGCAACAAATTCTAGGTTCTTTCTATATTTCTGCTTCCAGATTGTCTTTCATTGAATCCTTCACCAGGTTATCATGTTTCCTGAGAGTGATTCAGTTCAAAGGCTGCCCATTACATCAGAAATCCTCGGGGAACACTAATGCAGAGGGCGGTCTTCTCCAAATGACTTTCTAGGACTTAATGGGTTATAATTGGTTGGAGGAATGCAAACGGACACTAAATTTTCACTAGGATAATGGTCATTTTTCAGTAATTGATCCTTCTTTTTAATGGAACTAATTTCTCAGCATTCTTTCTTCCTAGACTTTCTATAGAAGGTCAACATGAAGAGAAACACATTAATTGATGCTTGAAATGGTTTCTTCTTTGAAAACAAGGTCCAATAATATCTGCGTTTCCAGTAAGCTGAAGGAGTGATGGCTGACCAGCAGGAAGCCTTGCTGAGCGACAGCTGACTGAAGAGCCTCCCTCACCTCACTCCTCAGTGCCCCACCGGCACCAGCGCTGCAGGTCTGCCTGGCTTCCCTCCCCCGCGTACTCATCGCTCCTCCAACCAGCGACCTTCTGTGCGTCCCCACTGTGCTCCAGACCGGCCTTCCTGCCTGTATCTGTCCATTTCCTGTTGCAAACTGCCCTCACCCTTGCTAATGATCTAATCTCATAACAAGCTAATCTAATAACCTCATCTTGGCCATTAGAAGCTAATTATGAAAAGAGTAAGTGTTGTATACAGATTGGGAAGGCAGAAATAAACTGTCTTTGCTCACAGAAGACAGACTATATGTGTAGAAAATCTCAAAGAATTAAAAACAACAACGACAAAGACCTCCTGGAACTAATAAGTGATTAAAGAGTTTTAGGATTTGCACTTAATATACAAAAGTTGATCACTTTCTTGTATGCCAGCACTGACGAGTTGAAATCTGAAATTAAAAGCACAATACTGGGGCTTTCCTGGTGGTGCAGTGGTTGAGAATCCACCTGCCAATGCAGGGGACACGGGTTCGAGCCCTGGTCTGGGAAGATCCCACATGCCGTGGAGCAACTAGGCCCGTGAGCCACAACGACTGAGCCTGCGCATCTGGAGCCTGTGCTCCGCAACAAGAGAGGCCGCGATAGTGAGAGGCCCGCGCACCGCGATGAAGAGTGGCCCCCGCTCGCCGCAACTAGAGAAAGCCCTCGCACAGAAACGAAGACCCAACACAGCCAAAAATAAATAAATTTATTTTTTTTAAAAAAAGCACAATATTGTTTACATAAGCACCAAAAAAGGAGAAATACTTAAGTGTAAGAATTTTAAAAACATACAAAATAAATATAAGGAAAACCACAAAACTCTGATGAAAAAAATCAAAGAAAAGCTAAATAATTGTAGATATATTCTACACCCAAGGGTAAAGACCCAATATTAACGAAATGTCATGTCTTTTCAACTTGTTCTGTAGACTCCGTGCCATCACAATCAGTAAGTTATTTTGTGGATGCTGACAAACTGATTCTAAAATTTACATGGAGAGGCTAAGACCTGTGATAGTCAACGCAATATTGAAGGAGAAGAACAAAGTCAGAGGACTGGCATTACCTGAATTCAAGACTTACAATAAAGCTGCAGTAATCAAGACAGGGCAGTATTGCTGAAAAAAATAGACACATAGTTCAGTGGAACAGAATAGAGAGCCCAGAAATAGACCCACATAAATACAGTCAACTGACCTTCGACAAAGGAGCAAAGGCAACACAATGGAGCAAAGACAGTCTTTTCATCAAATGGTGCTGGAACAACTGGACAACCATGTTCAAAAGAATGAATCTAGACCCAGACGTTACACCTTCACAAAAATTAACTCAAAATGGATCATACACATACATGTAAAATGCAGAACTATATGACTCCTAGGAAATAACATAGGAGAAAACCCAGATGCCCTTGGGTGTGTGGGTGTCTTTTTAGATACAACATCAAAAGGATGATTCATGAAAGAAAAAAAAAGATAAATCGGACTTAATTAAATTAAAAACTTCTGCTCTGCAAATGACACTGTTAAGAGAAAGAAAATGTAAGCCACAGTCTTGGAGAAACTATTTGCAACAGACATCTGATAAAGAATTGTTATCTAAAATATATGAAGAGCTCTTAAAACTCAACAAAAAGAAAATTTATAATTGGGTTGTTTGTTCCACATCATATGTCATCAGGGAAATGCAAATTAAAACAACAAGAGACCACTATACACTTATTAGAGCAAATAAAATCCAAAGCACTGACAACACCACATGCTGGTGAGGACAGAAGAGCAGCAACTCTCACTTGTTGCTGGTGGGATGCAGAATTGTACCGTCACTTTGGAAGATCATTCTGACACTAAGAGTAAACACTCTGACCATATGATCCAGGAATCGCGCTCCTTGGTATTTATATAAAAGAAGTTAAAAATTTTATGTCCATACTGAAACCTGCACACAGGTGTCTATAGCAGTTTTTGATAATTAGCAAAACTTGGAGGCTACCAAGATGCCCTTCAGGAGGTAAACAGATTTAAAAAACTGTGGTTCATTCAAACAGTGGACTATCATTCAGCTCTAAAAAGAGATGAGCTCTCAAGCCATGAAAAGACATGCAGGAAGCAAAAATGCAGATTACTATGTGAAAAAAGCCAATCTGAAAAGTCTACCCCCTATATGATTCCAAGTATGTCACATTCTGAAAAAGGCAAAACTATGAAGACAGGGAAAAGGTCTGTGGTTGCCAAGGGGTTGGGGAAGGGAGGGGTCTGTAGATGGAGCACAGAGGATGCCTAGGGCAGTGAAAATGCTCTGTATGATATTATAATGGTGGATACATGTCAGTATACATTTGTCCAAACCCACAGAATGTACAGCACTGAGGGTGAACCCTGGTGTAAACTATGGACTTTAGTTAACAGTAATGTCAGTATCGATTCATCAGTTATAACAATGCACCATAGTCGTGCCAGATGTTAATAACAGGGGAAACCGAACGTCCATGGGCGTGAAGGGTATGTGGGGACTTTCTGTACCTTCCCCTCTCTATTTCTATGAACAACCTTACCTCACTCTGAAAAATAAAGCCTATTAATACAAAATAAAACAAAACAGAACAAAAAAGCGTATCTAGCACAGACCTGTGTACTCAGCTTATATCTGAAAACATTGCCCAGTGAATATTTTTCCCTGTTAACTTACCCTGTAAGCGGACCAAACACACCCACGACCAGATTCAGAGTCAACATCAGCTGTTAGGCATCGGCGCCTCAGGAGGCAAATTCTACTCAGTCCTAATACGCCTGGGGAGCTACGTGTCAGAAAGACAGTCCCAGCTCCAGCTGGATTTAAAGATCGTGTCTCTAACAACGCAGGTTTTCTGGAGACCCCGAGACATCTTGTAATCCCTGATTTTGTGTTTGAAGTGACCTGAGGGGTCTCAGAGTGCGAGCAGCAAAGAGGGGAAGGGACTTCAAAGGTCACAGATCTGAAGACAAGATGTGGGAGTGTCTGCTTACTTCTGCACTGGGGTCCGGGTCTTGGGAGTCATCGCCGAGCTCACACCTGCACCCGCCCCTCCTGGCCCCTCCTAGGGTCCCTCGGCACCCCCAGAAACCGTCCCTGGTGCACCCACACTTCCCACCCAATCTCGGCATTGGCTGCACCAGTGTCTGTCAGACTATCTATGGGAAGGACTATTTTAATTATTATTTCCAATATGTCATGGGCCAATACACGTGTCAAAGACAGCAAAAAGAAATGGCTAAAAATCTGAAACTGAAAATAACAGACATACAAAATACAAACTCAGATATTTTTTGCATTTTAATACATATATAACAAACAGAACATAGGAAAAAAGAAACACTTTTTAAAAATGTATATATTATTCAATTAAAGCTTTCATATAAGTGATTAGCATAGAGAACTGTTATTCACAATCCCAAGCTTCTGCTTTCACATTTTTAACTAAAAAATGACTGAAGTAGTGATTCTCCACTGTGACCCCTTATAAGCTCACTTTGAAGGGAATGCACGTCTATCAATATTTAAAGCATTAACTGACAAGTGAGCTTGCTTCTTACTTATTAATTTATCTTCTCTGGATTGAATAGCAGTCCTACAGCAAGGGTAACGTATTTCTAAAGGACTTGTGTGACTCGTTTTAATGTCCCTGTGTAGAAGCTGGTCATCGGTTTTGCTAACAGGAAAAGAAGGGCAGATGTGAAGGCAGTTTCTTCAAAGTCAGGGGACTCATTTTTAATATTTATCAAAATGAAGCCAGGGTGACTGCATTTCCAAATATCCTTTTCAACCATTTTTCAGTGGCCAGTTGCAACAAATTATCCTGTAACATCGTAATTGATTTAATTATCTGTCAGTGAAAGACATAGATTCTATATTTTGTACACTTCAGGGTTAAAGTTGACAAACTCACCCTAAATATCACATGTTGTCATCTGGTCCTCCAGGCACAACCAGCACACAGCTCGTGCTACTGGCAGATCCCCTCCTGAAGTCCCCTGCCCTGGGGCGGGGTGGGGGGGGAGGAGGGTCTGCTGCCCCCGGGCCTGGACGCTCCTCCCTCGTCCCTCCTCCGCCCCATGGGGACCGAGAGCACAGACACACATCACCTGTCACGGAAACTCGACTGTTGAAGAGAAGAGAGACAGTGGAGCACTGGACAGCAGCCTTGGTTACAAGCTTCTCACATTTGCAGGTGAAGAGCGTGAAAACGACTGCCTTCCAAGAGGGCTGGGGAAGCAAGGGGGAGGGGTGCACGGTGTTGAAAGACTATGGAAGGAGGGAGGGAGGGAGGGAGGGAAAGAAGGAGGGAGGGAAGGAGGGAAGGAGGGAAGGAGGGAGGGAACGAGGGAAGAAGGGAGGGAGGGAAGGAGGGAGGGAGGGAGGGAAGGAGGGGGGAAGGAGGGAAGGAAAGAAGGAGGGAGGAGGGAAGGAGGGAGGGAAGGAGGGAAAGAGGGAAGGAGGGAGGGAGGGAGGGAAGGAAGGTGGGAAGGAGGGAGGGAAGGGAGGAAGGGAGGGAAGGAGGGAGGGAAGGAGGGAAAGAGGGAAGGAGGGAAGGAGGGAGGGAGGGAAGGAGGGAGGGAAGGAGGGAAGGAAAGAAGGAGGGAGGGAAGGAGGGAAAGAGGGAAGGAGGGAAAGAGGGAAGGAGGGAGGGAGGGAGGGAAGGAAGGTGGGAGGGAGGGAAGGAGGGAGGAAGGGAGGGGAAGGAGGGAAGGAAAGAAGGAGGGAAGAGGGCAGGAGGGAAGGAGGGAGAGAGGGCAGGAGGGAGGGAAGGAAAAAAGGAGGGAGGAAGCTCTATTTACTGTATGAAACTTGACCTGAGAGCCATGTCATCAAAAAATAAGGGTTTAACCTCATTTTCAGTCTGAGCCTGTGCTGGTGGCAGGTGGCCCAGGGCTGTGAGGTGTTCTGAGGACGCAGCTCCGTGAGGGGTAGCAGGCAGGCTCCAGGCAGGGAGACCCCAAAGAAACAGAGGAACCCGCTGCCCCCGCCCCGCACGTCCTGCCTGAGTCAGGACACGGGCGGGTCCAGAAACCTTGACCACGGGTCTCGGGGGCCAGCACCCCCGTCTCATGCACGTCCGTAGGCACCGCTCTTGGCACTGTGCGTTGTGTGTTGGGGACTCAGCGATGACTCTCCTTCTAAGGGGAGGGGCTGGTGGCTGCTTATTTACCAAAGTAGTTTTCTGATGCTGACGAACCAATAGCCAAGTTTGCGAGCCTTGATTAAGTTTCTACTCAGCGCCAGAGAAACGAGAATTACTAAGAAGGACTAAAACACGCCTGCCTTTCCTAATGGTAGCTGGCTCTGACCCTGATATTGGTGTGATGTTTCAAATGATGGATTTAGAGAATCATTCCTGCATCTGAGATTCTATTCATTTGCTGTCATTTTTATTCCCAAGTTGCATGTCTGAAAGTTTCCATTTCTCTTTAACACTAGGTCCCTTGGAATTCTGCTTCCTTATGAAGATTGATTACCTACAACTTGAGGCAACTATTTCTCAAACAAGTAAAGACAAATTTTTAAAACTAGCTTTGCTCTTAGAAATCCCCTCATTATCTCATTTCCGGAAATACGAATAATCTCCTGAGTAATTTATGATCTCAAATCTTAAGATCATGGAGTTCGGCTGATTTTAACTACATAAATTTGGTTATACAGAGATATTAATTATAGTATTTTGAGAGTGTGATTGATACCTGTTAACGTTTAACAGAAAGTATCTGAAAAAGGACAGTTAAGAAAAAATGCATAATGATGGGTTTTCACATAATAAACTCATTATATTAAATAGGGTAGAGTTTGCATTTAGTTTTTAATTAATTTCCTTATTCCTATAGGATAACATCAGCCTGAATCGGAATCTCTTTACATACCTTCCCGAACCATAGAGCTCAACACAGACAGTAAATAAAACCCTCTTAACGAGGTGGCCTTGTTACCCTCATATGGGAAATAATTATGAAGTTTGGTCGCAGATTTTATTTTGCTGCCTCTCAATCATTTAAAAATCATTATCGAGGTGGGAATATAAAACGGGTTTCAGGCACCAGTTTCCTCCTTGATGTACCCTTTGAGCGTCTAGACATGTGGATGGCAGGCTCAGTGGCAGCCTGTGCGTGCTCTGAGGCTGAGGGGAGGGCTGTGCACCCAGGCCTGATCCCAGGAGACCTGGGCAGGCAGCGACCCCTCCACCCACTCAAGCCTTCAATCACGTCCCTTCAGTCGGTCTCCTCCCTGCACTAATTATAACTTAATCAACACCCACAAAGCACTTACTATTTACACTTGCTTCAGGCATGCTGTCTCCTATAATCTTTAAGAAAAATTTTGATCCAGTTATTATCATAAAAGAGAAAACTGCAAAACCAAAATACACAGTCTGGAGGCTAATTTAAAGGCAGCGAACCGCAGTGGACCCAGAACCCTAACTTTCAGCTTCAGACCACCCTCCCTCGGGTGCACAGCTGCAGTGCCCCAGGGACCCTGCCTCGGGGGGGGATCCTGGGACAGCCCGTCCCCTGGGCCCAGTTCTGTTCCATGCGCCTGTCCCCACCGGCATCTTGTGTCTTATGTGGCTCCTGTTTTAGCAGAGAAAACGACTTACCGCGGGGGGCCAGGCTTAGTCGGCTGGACTGTGGAGGGGGGACCCTGCAGAGGAAGATGGGTCCCAGGCAAGGAGTCCAAACCAGAGGAGTCTGGGTGGTGGGGGAGGGAATGAGTGGGAGTTTGGGGTCAGCAGATGCAAACTGTTACATCTAGGATGGATAAACAGCAAGGTCTTACTGTAGAGCACAGAGAACTGTATTCGGTATCCTGTGATAAACCACAATGGAAAAGAATATGAAAAAGAATGTATATGTAAAACTGAATCACTTTACTGTGCAGCAGAAATTAACACAACACTGTAAATCACCAATATTTCAATAAAATTGAAAAAATCTATGTGCTATTGCCAGTAACAGGTTATAAATCTAAAACAATTATTTCTAAATTATCAATAAAAAATTCAATCTTAAAGAAAACAAAACAAAAACCAGAGGATTTTGACACATCAGAGCTCAAGGCCGCGGCTGGTCCCAGGGAAGTGATGGCTCTTGGTCTCGAGGGGCCACTGATGCTGTGAGACAGGAAATGACAGCGCTTCCTGTGGGGCAGGTGGGGTCACAGGTGAGCCCTGACAGGCCAGGTGACAGGCAGGAGGAGGGTCAGGGGTTAGAGGGGAGCCAGAGGCCCGCAGGAATCCTGGGGACGCGCTCACGGCGACTGTCCCTCCCCACCGGGGGCTTGAGGGGAGGCCCTCTCGCCCCAAACCTTTACCCTCCTGACCTTGGGGGTTTGCAGGCAGAAGGCAGGTACAGAGGCCGACCCTGGCCCTGCCCCCAGGCAGTGGGAGACGCGGGTGCAGGTCAGGCCCCCGGGCCTGGGGTGGATGTGTTCTCCGGCCCCAGCTCAGGACCCTTCCTGACCCAGCAAAGGGACAGGTCGCTGCCATTTCCTCAGGGCGACAGCTTTCCTCCCCCCGTGCGTCCATCAGGGTCATGTCCACATGGGGTTAAATCCACATTCCAGAAGGACAGAAAATAACGGTAATAAAGTTACTGAAATGACAAGGGCTGAGCGGTCTATCCACCCCTACATTCTCAGTGTCCTGAATAGAGGAACCGCGTCTTTGTCAGATCTTGCCTGTAGCTTCCATTCAGCTGACACATGGTCCACAGTACATTTATTTAAAATAATCTGAGTGCCGTGAAGGTGGTGATTATAGCACAATGCCCGCAGCGTCGATGACAGGCTGCTCATTTTCTGCACAGAGAAGTTACTTATTTTGGAGGAGCTCTTTTTATTCTCCTCAGAGGGAGGAAAATGAACGTTCTGGGGACCCTGGAAACCAGATGCACCGTGTTCTGATTCTTTTAAATAAATAATTTAACATGTGATAATATAAGCATTCTGTTTTCAAAAATATTCCCTTGTACTTATGCCTGCAATTCACTGCCAACGTTCTCAAGGTTCCTATTTATTCATTTCCACCTCAGGGATGTGACTTGAATATAAATTATATTTAGGATGATTTGTGAGTATGCAGTGTAATTTTTTTCCTTGTCGATTGGCGCTGTTGAGACACACAAAGTCGGTGCTTTCGTGTGGGGTTCGTGGGGCGGATTAAACTCGGGGGGAACCAAGGAACCACTTCCTGCCGTCGCTGGGGCCACAGATTTGCAAATGTCCGGGGGTCCTCTTCTCTCCAGACCCCAGGCTCTCAGGGCAGGGCGGCACCTCTTCAGCCTCTGGGGACAGGCGCCCTGGGTCCTGTTCCTCGGTGTCTCCGCTTCAACCTCGCGGCTTGTCCTGCACTCTCGGATTGGCAAGCTTTACCTCCTTCTGAGAACCTGCCCGGCCCCCTGTTTCCTGGCTTCTCCCGAATCCCGGGGGCCGGCGTCCAGGGCTCGTCCACCACGGACCACGGTCCTCCTCACACGGCCAAGACCAGGTTTAATCTCTGCTCTAGTCAATAGCCTGCTTGACTCTCACTGATTTCTGTCGCCGCTAAGATCCCACAGAATTCGCAGCCTGGACCTCCCAGAAGAAGGGCAACTTCCGACTGTGTCATGTTAGGCTTCTTCCCTAGACGCCCACCTTTCTCCACCCGTGCAACCCCAGGACCCGTCACCGGGTGAACTGAGAGGCCTGGAGAGGACCCGTGTCTCCGGATTTCAGCATGGACTTTGGCAAAGTCTCCAAAAGTAGCTCGACTCCCCAGAAAGGTGTATGAGCTGCCTGGCAGCACGTGGGAAAGTCTGGGGCGGGGGCTGGGCGGGCAGCGGGAGGCTGTTTCTGAGACCTGGGGTGAGAACCAGAGATTTTCACGTGTCCTGATCCGTCGTGAGGAGGAAACGTTTTCACACTTCTCAGGCCCGTCATCGAATGCGCAGCTTCAGGGACATTGGCTGCTACTCGGTTCCCCGTCCTGCTCGGGCACCTTGGGTGTGACAGGACAGTGATGTCATGAGGCTTGCACCGGGAGGAAGCTGCCCTTGGCCGTGGCCCCGACACAGCCATCACTCCTGCCCTGCAGTCACCCCGCGCTGCTCCCTCCCCACGTCACTCAGCCCAGCAAGGGAGCGTCCGAGCTGGAGGCCCCTTCATGATGGAGGGAAGACAGAAGCGTGGTCGGAGGCTGAGCTCCTGGCCGGACCACGTCCGCTCGGGGAGGAACGTGTCTCGAGATGAAAAGATGCCTTCGGACATGGGAGGAGATACTGACAGCCACGCCGCGGAGGATGCGGGTCCTTCACATCTCAGATGTGACAGGCTTCTGGGATGCGTCTGCAGCAGAACAGCAATGTGTTTTAGGCCTCATACATCTTAGACTTACATAGATTTTTTTAATTAGAGTCAACATAATGGATATTACTGATTTCTGAGTCTATTATGTTAAATTCCAGATTATACTGTGGATGATTATTTAGGTTACAGCTGGGCATGATTTAAAATTTACACTCTTTAGGTTTAGCCCCTTTGATAATTAGGACTGAGGAGTCATGCTGTGCTTTATTTCCGCTTTTTTTTTTTTTGATGGTGCCTCAGGGTCTGATAAACAGTGAATGTGGAAATTCACATTTCTCTCAGGAATGTTTGAATGCGTCTAATGCTGCATGCTTTATTGCCTTCTTCCTAGTTGATTTTTGATCACCACAGTGCTGTGCAGGTGAGCCAGGCCGTAATCTGCACACCACAGGGGTTATATTTCAATAAAATAGCGAATCCGTACCCAGGTCTTCAGATGACTGACCAGCTCAGTTCCCAGAGAATTTGATGAAAAGCGGGAGGTGTTTGGGAAGGAGGGGGTGGGGACCCCAGGAGTCAGAACAGGGATGAGAAACACCCTGCTGATGGATGGTGTCCGCGAGGCCGAAGGAGGGACCCACCTACAGGGCTGGGCAGGTTGCTGGAAGGAGCATGGGTTACTGAGAGCGGTTATTTTTATGGGATCGACACTGATACGGCAACTTTTCAACCGACCACTCACAACGGCTGACAACTGTCATTAGATCACTTGTTTATCAGAACCTTCGCATCAACGTCCCCGTCATCGTCCCCGTCAGGCCGCTGCCCCCCCGACCAGCAGAGGGGGGGTCGTGCGTTAACAGCACAGCAAGGAGAAGCGCTGGGCTTGGAGGACACAAGGCACTTCACGCGCGAGGAAAAGCTTTATTTCTATTATGTGAATGCTCAGATTTGATTGCATGGGAGATTTTCAGTGATTTGATGTTTTAGCTTGGCTTTGAAGAACAAAACAGGACTTTTCAAAGGCAAAGAAATAGGAAAAAAGTTGTTAAGGGTGAGTGAAAGGAAAATGAAAGTGGATGTTTATAAACACACCTTCCTTCCACTTCTTCAGCCAGGGGCTTCCATGGAGACAGGCTCCCAGGCCCACCCCCCTTCTCGCTCGGTGCTGACCCCACCGCCCCCTTCCTGTCCCTCAGACCCCACAGCACGTTTCCTCCTGGGGCCTCTGCACCTGCGGGTCCTTCCTCCCGGTTCCTGGCGTCTACCCAGGTCTGCACTCAACAGCACGAGGAGGTCAGAGCAAGAACGAGGCCTCAGCCCCTAAGGGCTCACCTCCTCACCCGAAGTTCTCGAGCTCCAGCCTGCATCTGAGGCCTCCAGAAATAAGGAATTGGCAGATGCCCCAGGTGGTGAGCGCGGGGGCAGGCGGCCTGCGGACTCCAGGTCTGGGAGTGGACGGAGACTGCAGCTCTCACCTGCGGGTGGTAGGCCGAACGTGCCTCCTCGTGGACCTCGGAAGGGGGCCGAGGCAGCCAGAGCCCCCAGAGCTGACCACAGCCTCCGCGTGTCCTGGCCGCGGGAGCCACGTCTCAGGATGTGCTGAAGTCTCCCCGTCACCATAGCAACAGGAAGAGCTGGGTGCACTGGGTGAAAGATGGGGAATTTCAGGTGAGACCTGGAAACTTAAAAGGAACCAGATTGGATTTCTAGAAGTGAAAAATCAAGTACCAGATATTAAAAATTCCTTAGATGGAATTAAAAGCAGATTGAGCAAGAGAAGAAAGAACTGGTAAAAATCGAGGCCTGTCTGTACTCTGTTACCCAAACTGAAACACAGAGAGAAAAAAATGAGGGGAAAGAACTGAGCCTCAATCCCCTGTGGAAGGAACAGTATAAACAACTCAAACGTGTTGGTACTTTACGCCCCAGGAAAAAAATGTCAATGACAAAGAATGGACAGAAAATATATTTGAAGCAATATTGGCGGAAAATAACCCAAATTATCTGAAACAGCAATCTGCAGATCCAGAAAACCTAGCAAAACCTGAACAGGATAACGACAAAGAAAGCCACCCAAGGTCCCTGGGAGCAAGTTGTTGAAAAACGAAGATAAAAAAACAGCCAGATACAAAAAGGGATTTATTCCACAACGGGAACAATGATAAAACTGTCAGAGGATATTTTGTCACAAAAATAACAATAGCGTCAGAAGAAAATGTCACTGAATAAAAAGTCTGTCAAATTAAAAATATATCTAGCAAAACCATCTTTCAAAGATGAAGAATAAATAAAGACATTTTCAGATGAATTAAAGCTGAATAAATCTGTCCCCAGCAGATCCGCACCTCAAGAAATGTTAAAGGAGGTTCTTCAGGCTGAAGAGAGATTATACTGGGAAGAATCACGGTGCCCAGAAGTAATAACGAACACTGGAAATAGTAAATATGACGATACGGAAAAGCAATTACTTCCCTTTCTTCTGTTACGTTCTTCAAAAGTTAATTGACTATTTAAAACAACAATAGCCACAAAATATGGTGAGTTTTATCACCGAAAATGCAGGTGGCGGAGACCAGCAGGTAGGGAAGGAGAGCCTGTGGTAAGGGATGTACAGTGTCGTGAGGGTCTTACGTGACAGACGTGCGAGGCTGCCTCAGAGAAAACCGTAAAAACACCAAGATGAATGTCGTGGTTTTGAGGGACACCTCTGAAAGGGAACTAATACAGCCCCAGAGTCCAAAGCGGGACAGAAAGGATAATAAGGGGACACGGGAGCAGGACCGGGAAAGGACACAAGCGCTGGACGGGGGGGGGAAATCCCGCTGTACTGAGAGGGCAGCTCCTGGGCTGTGAGCCCCTGACAAGGCGCCGGGGCTGCAGACTTGGCTGTTGACAAACCCCCGCCGGCCGAGCCTGTGCTGAGAGCCTGGGAAGCATGTGACTGAGCCCCGGGGCGGGAGGGTGCTGGGGTCTCCCAGCTCGCCACGTGCATCCAATAAGCCACATCTGAAGAGTCTTAGGAGTGTATTTTTGAGCCAAAAACGCCCATTCTAAATGAAACCAGCACAGTTACTCAATTCCTCTGCCCCAGAACACACACCCACCTGTGTCAGATTCACACCAGCACGACGGCCTGTGATGTGAACGCTGAACACATTTCCAGCTCACGCGCGATCTCCTGTACCGTTTACCCACGTGCACTTACAGCTTCACCAGGAAACACAGAAGACTTAAGTACGTTTGATGACAAACCAACACGACCCGTGCATGTCCTGACCCGGACACGGAGCAGCTCCCTCCCGGGGTCCCCACGCCATCCTCTCAGGTCACATCGCTTCCCACAACTGCTCACCTTATTTCCGTCAGTTTATTTGCCCATGTCTTACTATTTAGATACCTGAGTTGTTTCCAGTTTTCCACTCTGGGCAGTTAAGCTGCCGTGAACGTCCTCTACGTAGCTGCCTGTGACTGTGCTGGCGTTACTCTGAGGTGATTCCTGCAACTGGAGTTGCTGTTTGAAAGCAGGTGCGCGTAACAGTTGTAATGGACACAATAAAACGGCTCTTCAGATGGGCTGTGTAAATTTATACTCCAGTAGCCTGTTCGTAAGAGCCACATCCTTGACAATTCTACGTTCAGATTTGTTCATTTTTATAAAATGATGGGCTATGAAATTGTCTTTCATGCATATTTTCCTAATTAATAATAATGCTGATGTTTTTCATAAACTCACTCTTTTTCTCCTGTATGAATTATCTGTTCTCAGTCTGTCCCCATAAACTCACTCTTTTTCTCCTGTATGAATTATCTGTTCTCAGTCTGTCCCCACTTTTTCTGTGACAAATCTCTTTATCTTTCAATAGATTTTTTATTGGATTGTGAATGGTCTTTTTCTAATCTTGATACTAACTCACTATTACAAATGCTACAAAAACTTCTCAGACTGAAACTTAGCTATACAATCTCTATGGCGTCTTTTTTACTTGGATTTTCTGTTTCTAAAGCCATCGTGCTCACAATTAGTATTTTCTCTTTTCCTCTTACTCACAGTTTCCGTTCACTTCATCGGCCCGTACTCCAGGACAATGTTGAAAATTATGATGGACTTACCTATAATTACTCTTGACTAAAATGGGAATGCAGCAATATTTCACTATGAAAGCACTGATATAGGGTTTTGGTGGGTATTTATTTTTAAAAAATCAAATTTGACAACTTCTATTACTGTTCTTTTAGTGTTTTTTTGATTAGTTGATTGAAATTTTATCAAATGTGTGCTCTTTTGTTTATTTTACTTTTTTTTAACTCCTTCAATTTGTTAAGTTAATGTGTTCATCTCTTGAATTACCTTTGTATTACTAAGTTAATGTGTTCATCTCTTGAATAATCTTTGTATTCCTGAGGTAAATGCTATTTATTCAAGATGGATTTATGTTTCCTAGGACACAGCTAGCTTAGATGTACTAATATTTTATTTAGGATGTTTGTATCTATGCTCATAAATGAGGCTGAGCAATAATTATTTTTTATTCTGCCTTTTAAAAACAAAATTGTTCTGATTTTCAATAAAAGATAGAATTAAATTCAGCAACATCTTATTTTTTTGCTGGCCTCTGTACTCACATAGCTGTGGGACGCAGCTCCTTTCCTGGGATGGTCAGATTCCTTTCTGGTTGAAATGGTCTTTTTGATTTTCTTTTTTTTTTTTTCTTAGATGAGGGTTTGATGCTGATAATCCTTTATTGCCTGGAAAAAAAAAAGGTTTTGTTTTATTCTTACTTTTTATATAACTTCTTATCATGGAAAATTGCAAATACATATGTAAAGGAGAATGTAGTATAATTAACTCTAATTATAGATGGTTTGTCTTCAGCTTTTATCAACTCCTGGCCAGTCTCCTGTCCTCTGCTTCTCCCCTCCCCACCCCTTCCCTAAAGCCAGGCTTGTTTCTATCACCACACCAAGTTATCGGTCGTTTCTCACTCTTTGGAGACTTAGGTTGTTTCCAGCTTTTCTGTAACCAATAATGAATGCTGCAGTGAAATCTTTGTACGTGTTTCTTTATGCAGTCGTGCTGATATGCCCAAGGTACATTTCTGTGCATATCTCTAAATATTTCCACATGTATCTCTAAAAGACACAGAATTTTTTTTTTTTCACTTTCTGGATAAGCAATCAACTCCCAGTTAACTCCACACCTGTGGCTGAACCATATAAACAGTTTCTGAAGAAACTAAAAATACATTTTCAAACTTGAAACTAATCAACAATAATCTCTTCACATCATCAAATATCCAGTCATTCTTCACATTTCTATAATTGTTTTAAAGTATTTAAGATACATTTTTAAATGCTTGAAATAGAACCCAGACATATTCTATGATTTGTTATTGGCTATTATATCTCTTAAAACTCTATAGTCGGGCTATTCCTTCTTCATTTCTTTATCCCCTTACAATTTATGAGTTGAAGAAGCTGAGACTTTTGTCTTACAGAAGTCCTACCAGCTGGCGCTGATGATTGCTTTCCTGATGTTTAACTTTTTTAAGTATTTTCATCAGTTCCCAGTATTTCCTGTAAACTGATAGTTAGATCAAGATACTTCACCAAATTCATGGTACATGTTTTGGTGAGACTATTCCACTGGTGACACCGTGTTCTACCACCAAGAAGTGTCTAGTGTCTACTCACCTCCCTCCCTCTCTCTCTCTGGCATTAATAATCACTACCACCAAGGCTCATTAATGTATTATGGGTAGCAAAGTCGTGATATTTTAACATTACTATTCTTTTCTTATTTATTAGCTGAAATATTTCTACAAAGAGAAACCTCCCTTTATCAACTATTTGGTTACTCTGAGGTACGGTTTTTATATGAAAGGCAGGATAAATGCTTTATTCTTTCCCTTTCTTTCCATTTTCAAAATTACGAGTTGTTTCTCCAGTATTTCCCAAAAGAGATCACGGATTCCTTTGATTTTACTTGTTGAGAGTCATTAATAATTCATGGAATTTTATATAATAGAGGTGCTTCAGTCCCTTACAGAAATTATCATTCCTGATGCTAAAATTGTCCCGTCCTTTCTCAGGGGAAGCTGTTATGTTGTATCCTGAGCACTTTTCAAGGAAGTTTTAGTAAGTGGAAACATTATGCGGAAAGGGGCACAGAGTCTGTTTCCAGCTCAGTGAATTTTTACAAACTGCACAGGTGCGTGGACCAGCCAAGGAGAGCACCGCCAGCGTTCCGGAATCCCTCCCCTCACCCACCCCCACCCCGTAACAGCTGGAGCCCCAAACAGCTGCTGCACCTTGAGAGCAGCGCGGCCAGGCCTGCCCGTTCCTGCCGTCTGTACAGGCGGGACCGTGGACACAGCAGCCTTTCGTGTCCGATCATTGCTCAGCGTCACGTGTGTACCCTCCATCTCCCCACTGCTGTGGCTACAAGTGGTTCAGTCTTGTCTGCGTTAATCTGCTGTGAGAAGCAACAGTTCATCCACGTGGCTCTCCATGGGCCCTCGTGTCTTATCCCATTTTTGGTCACAACAAGAGTGCTGCTGCCGTGAATGTTCCAGGACACGCCCTCCGTGCTTCCAAACAAGAGATGTCGTCTGGTCAGCTGCCTTCCTTCTGGTGTCTCAAGGAGTCCCAGCTTCATCTGGTCCAGTTCTTTCCCTGGAAAGCAAATCAGCGGCGACTCTTTCAGCGGGAAATGGTATCTAGAGACCATAATACTTGTTATTATTTCTTTGGCTAAAATTCAAAAAGTAATTCCAACCAACTAAATAATTCATAAGAATTAGTAAATAGCAAAATAAATTGCTTTACTTTTTCCACGCTTCTCTTTACTTCTCGGTTCTTTGGACATGCGAATAACAAAATTATTAGCAACCGGAGGGAAAGCAAAGTAAACCACGGTCCTGGGCAGGTCCTGGTTGGAATTTCTAACTTCAAGGACAGGTACAGTATTATGAAAACCCTATACTTTATAGTAGAACACAGGTTGTTCTCCTAATAAAAATTAAGTTGAATCCTTATCTCACAACTCAACCATAATAAATTCTTTTTAGGTCAAAGATTTAAATGTGAAAACTAAAATCATATAAGTGCCGGAAGAAAACTTGGAGATATTTTCTTATGACATCAGGATGGGAATGTTTCGAAGCGTGACTGGAAAGTGGGAGAAGGTTTAGAATTCACAATTTGATCAACGTCTTAATGCTGCATTGTGTCCAAGAAAATGAACAAACCAGGAAATATACAATTCAATAACAAAAACTGTGGGATAGCACAGGGAGCTCTGTTCAATATCATGTAACAACCTAAATGGGAAAAGAATTTGAAAAAGGATAGATACATGTACATGTATAATTTGGTTTCCTGTGCACCTGAAACTAACACAATGTTGTTGATCAACTATACTCCGATATAAAATTAAAAGTTACAAATAATAATAATAATAATAATAAAAACTGAAAAATGGCCCAAAATATAGAGAATCAATTCACTCACTAATAAACGAAATGGAAGTGCCCTAAGGATGCTTAACTTCATTGTAAAACAGAGACTGAAATCATGAATTGTGATTTGTTCCTCTTAGTTTGCGAATTATTGGATTAAATAGAATTTGGGAAAATATGCATTACACATTCTTGGTGGAATTGTAAGCTTTCATGAAAAGCAGTTGAGAATTCTATACCAAATACAAAGGGCTCATGCTTATTCGACCTGAAGATTCAGGAGTACCAACCCGGGCACGGAGAAGAGCCAGCCCGGCCGAGGGGCAAGCAGGTGGCCGTGTTCCCAGGGGCCTGCAGAGCTGCGTCGGGCCCAGAATGGAGTCCCAGGTGGCGAGCTTGCCCATCATGGGGCAGGTCCCTCTGCTGGGGAAGCCAGGTCCTGCTGGGGGCTCCTGGAACAGGCGGGGGGCGCGAGTCCCACCCGTCACATGGAGGGCCACGTCGTTACTCTTTGTAAAGTCAGGCCTGATTTCACCCTCACGGTGCCTGGTTGTCCCTTTCCTAAGGGGCTGCCGTGGACATACCCGTTGCCCGCTTGGCCAGGCGTGGAGTTGCTTCATCGCAGGATGGGCTCCAGCGCCAGCCCTGCGTCCCCTCCGCTGCTTCAAGGGTGAAGGGGAGTGTTTGTCGCCACGCCTGTCCTCCCACTCTGACATGCAGCTAGGAGCCTGTCTGTCTGAAGAATTTATCAGAGTTGCTGCAAAACTATGAAGAATCCCTAGTGATGAAACTAAAATAATCCGCGTGGAAAGGCGTTCCCTGTGGTCACCCGTGCTGCAGAAATGGCAGGGGCTCTTTGGGGAGAAATCCTCTCCTAACCACTGCTTCTGTTTCTTTTCAGTAACCCAGAAAGGATGTGCTGTTTGCCTTGTATCTTCTTCCCACTAAAAGCTGGTGTCAGAATATATAGAAAATAAAGCAACTTAACCTGGAATGCTTTAATAACAGTCTTGTGAGTTGCAGAATTACCCAAAGTAGGACACTTCCTGCCGTTGAAAGTTGTGGGCTCCCGGCTCCCCATTCCCAGGCCTTGCTCACGGTGAGGTTTCTATAAATCCTGCCTGGCAGCCGGTTGTCCATTGTCTTGGGAGCTCATTCTCTTTGTCTAAAGGACTGACTTTTCTGAGCAACAAGCTAAGAACAAGGTTTCCCAGCTCCTATGCCCACAAGGACACAATCACCTGTGGGAGATTTGGCAACTCCACGTGTCAGCCCCAGAGCTGGGGACAGCTGGGCACTTTCCTTCCTTGACCGTGTTCGTTCCCTGCCCTTCCGTGGGACCCAGGCTGAGGCTCCTGTGTGCCAGGAGCTAAGGGCCAGCATCTCCTGGACCTGGGGCAGCCCGATCCCCGGTCCATACAGGCCTCTGTCCACCCCCTGCCCCTCCCAGAGGCCACTCGTCTCCACTTGCTGCGGGAAGGGGCCCGGATCTGCCTCACCTTTGCTCACTTGTCCTCATGAAATTCAAACCTTGAGCAGAATAACCAACCAGAGATTCTACCTCCAAGAATGTCTGTCTCTCATAAGGCTTTGCAAAAATGCTACGTCACTCAAAATCACTCGGGTGTTTCCTCTTCTAAAGTTCAAATCCTTGTATTAGTAAAGGAATAATGATTCTCAAAAGTGGACAGTCTTGAAAGAAGGTCGTTAAAACAGTTAATTCCATTAAAAATAAATTTGTGTTACTCAAAATGTCATAAGTGCTCTTTGTCAAGGTACTTAAAGTAGAAGAGCCAATAAAACTGAATTTCTCTGGATATGCAGTGTCCTATAAATATTGTAAATATTTATCATTGACTAATTAAAATATATAAATCATGCTAATATTTTTTGGTAGATGTATGGACAGAAGCACAAAGGACATCAAATTGCCTACTGTTTAGTTATGAAGTATCAAATTTTATAATTACACCCAATTGAAAACATGGCTATTATTCACTTTTAAATTTGACCATATATATGATGGCTGTCAAATTTAATATCCAACATCTTTTTTCTTGTATCAGATTCTCAAAAGACATTCTAAATTTTGAAATTTGTTAATGGTGTTAAAGGGTATTACTGAGGTGACAAAAAATCCTTTTAGGGAAAATATAGTAATAAAAATAGGGAATAGAGAAAAAGATTAAGAAGTGAGAAGTTTCACTGCTTGAATTGCTAAGCTTGATTTAAATATGAGTATGGGACCATCATTTTTTTAAATTTTAGAAATGTGCACTGTTTATAATTTTATAATAATAGTAGTAACATTTGTAACTCCATGGCTTTTCTATTTGCTCAGGGTGCAACGTGCACGGGCTCCTTTGCTCTGAAGTTTTCCCTCAGGGAACAGCCCTCCAAGCTGCGAGGGCGAATAAGATGCAGCCCGTTAACTGCTGTTTGGCTGAATGGGATGTGTCAGCTCCTTCTCTCAAAGACGTTGGTGGATGTGGGGTATATAGGATATATACACACACACATATATATATGATATAGGGAAGGATGTATATATAGGATATAGGATGTATGTATATAGTATATACACACACACATATATATGTGATATAGGGAATGATGTATATGTAGGATATAGGATGTGTATATAGGATATAGGATATAGGACGTATATATAGGATATAGGATGTATATATATAGGATATAGATACAGGATACAGGATATAGGACATAGGGAAGAGAGTGTGCAGGTTCTGGAATCTGGGGTGTGGTGAGAAAAGGCTCTCTCCAAGGGAGACAGGAAATCCTACAAAAGATAAGGATGACACCCAGCCTGGATGTAGATGCTGACTGACCCCATGTCACCGTGTGATTCTCTCCAGCTACTTAAACTGTGTCTTTACATGTTTCCCTGAAAATAAGTTCAATTAAATCCATGCTACGGGATTGCAGTGACAACTAACTGACCTAGTGCTGTAGAAAACTGTGTGTACAACTTTAGTACTGTATCTGACAGGCAGGGGTGCACATGAGACTAAGCAGTAAAAGTAAATACACACACACTTGCATCACTGATGCTAAGTTCTGGCCCTAGGAAGTCCACTTGACAGATATTTTAATAGAGGCTAAATGATAAAATAAGTTGATAGATAATCCAAATACTTAGAAAATATTGGTTTTTGTCTACTGAAAACATATTGAAAATTTCTACTGAATTCTTTTTTCATTGTCTTCGTTACAGAAATGTTTAAGCAATAAAAAGTCAGACACTGGGGCTTCCCTGGTGGCGCAGTGGTTGAGAGTCTGCCTGCCAATGCAGGGGACACGGGTTCGAGCCCTGGTCTGGGAAGATCCCACATGCCGCGGAGCAACTGGGCCCGTGAGCCACAACTACTGAGCCTGCGCGTCTGGAGCCTGTGCTCCGCAACAAGAGAGGCCGCGATAGTGAGAGGCCCGCGCACCGCGATGAAGAGTGGCCCCCGCTTGCCGCAGCTAGAGAAAGCCCTCGTACAGAAACGAAGACCCAACACAGCCATAAAAATAAATAAATGAATAAAAATTAAAAAAGAAAGTCAGATATTACTGTAGGATAAGTCATCAATTATTTCTGTAGGAATTGCTGCATTTATGTCGATACCGGGTACGCTTTACATTAAACTCCTGTTCCTTCGGACACTGATGGGTTGTGGCAGCTGACTTTAATATTCAGTGTTATCCACTGATATTTCTGATACAGAATTAACTCATGATTTACGTAATGTGACAGCTAAGTGGTGAGACTAGTCTTGGTACCTGGCTGTGAACTTGGGCAGCACAATACCCCTCGCCTAATCTTTTATGTTTTTTTTGTTTTTGTCTGCGCCATGCGGCACGTGGGATCTTAGTTCCCCACCAACCAGGGATCGAACCCTCGCCCCTGCAGTGGACGCTCAGAGTCTTAACCACTGGGCCGCCAGGGGAGTCTCTAATCGCTTACGTTCTGATCCATTGTCTAGGCAGATATAAGCAGCTTTGCACAAATTATAGCTAGCATCCCCTGAAATTTTTGTCATGTTTTCTGGGATAAGGAAAAGGCACCATTTAAAACTGTCATGTAGAAGAGGACCTTATTTTTAAATATGTATTACCCTGTAGCTATAATGAGAACAATTTTAATGCAATAGGTATATTGTTCTTATTCTCCTTTCGAAATTCATCTGACAGTAAAATAATGTCAGGAGGTTTTAGTCTTTTCCTCAGCTTGTGACAAGCAGATTATAACCAAAGCCGTAAAAAGAGAGTTTCACCTTTTAAAAGAACAGAGATCCAACTCCTGTCAGGGCGGCGTTGTCGTGAGCTGCCTTCCAGCCTCTCTTCTGTCCGGGACGCACAGCTGCTGCCCGGCAGGGCCTGGGGAACCGTGCCGGGGATGAAGGGCATTCGGGAAAAGCTGCAGACAGACCCTCGTCTGCTCAGGGTCACCCTGCGGGCTCATCAGCACTGACCGGCCCCAACTCTGTCCTGTCCTTGAGCACCGCCCAGCAGAGGGGTCACCAGGTGGAGGGAGGGGGCCTCTGCTGGGCCTGAGGAAGCCCCTGGCCCGGGGAGGGGCCCCCCGACCGAGGACAAGAGGATTCAGGTCTGCACAGACGCCTCCACCAAGTCAGAGCGGAGGGCCAGCTAGCTGGGCTCTGCAGATCGTCCCTGACCCCAAGCCAGGGGACACTGCAGGCAGGAGGGCAGGGCGGGGCCCTCAGGAACACAGGAGCAAACTCACAAAACGTGAGCCAACTGAACCCGGCAATGAGGGAATGTTGAACTACCTTGATTTAACACTGCAATTCCATGAACAGCATTCACCATAGTAACAGGCTGATAAAGATGTACCATGTAAAGGACCATAGATGCAGAAAAGACATTTGACAAACTAAACATTCGTTGAGAAAAAGAAAGAAAGACCTCTCAGCAAACAAGGACTCACGGACTTCTCAGTCTCCGGAGGGGCCTTGGGAAGTCCAGGCTGCTCTCACGTGGGGAGTGAAGGATGAAGACACCCCCCCGCCCACCACCAGGAGCCAGCGGTGCGGTGCCAGCCTCCTCCCTGCAGGAAGGGTGGAGACAAGGCAAGAGAAAGGCTGGCAACTGCCCCCAGGTCAGAGGACGGGACTGTCTTCATGGAAAATCCCAGAGAAGTAGGAAAAAAACTCCGAAGAGAGATACGTAGTTTCAGCAGATTTGCAGAACAGGCAGTCGGTACCTAGAAGTCAGCTGAGTTTCTATACGATAGCAGCGAACAACTGGAAATTGAAATAAACAATGTGCCACTCAGGAGAGCCTCCAAATGTGAAAGGTCTGCGGTTGGTTTGCATTTACTCTGGCCTGGTACCCAGTGGCCACCACTGGCCCAAGGTGGACCGCACCTGGGGGGTCGCGTTTGACACAAAGCCACGTTGACTCCAGCCCCACCTGGGGCCGACCTGTGCTCATGAATGCACAACACAAAGCATGTTTCCCACTAAGCACGGCCGACTCTCGACTCTGCATCTTCCTCTCCGCCAGGCAGGCTGTGTTTTCAGCCCACTGTCACTGAGACCCTCAAGGCTCTGCCTGTGTCTCTGCTGCCCTTTCCACTGCCCCCCCGGGGTGCAAGCCCCTGGCTTCTCAGAGGAGCAACCACTGAAATCCCCGCCCTGTCTGTTACTGAAGCCAGCAATCCAGAGGGAACACCTACCCATCAGGGCAGAGATATCTTCTTAGCTTTTCCTGTGTTCAAAGCGGCTTTGGATAGCGACCTTTTGTTGACTGTAATACCCCGGGAAGTCTTTGCTGTTACTTGTAAGTGTATAGAACACGCAGCTACATATCATGACGTAATTGCTTAGAGACATATTTGGTGTTTATTTTAGAGAGACCACTTTAGTTTAGAATTAAAAAACCAAAATAATAAAACAATGTAAAACCTGGACACAATTCTAAGTTTGAGGGTGAGAAGATCAACAGTAAAAGGTAAAATGAAATAAATTCATGAATTTCTTCACTTCATTCACTATGTTGGACAGAGTGAGCTATTTGAATAAGAATAAAGTTTAATTCCTTAATGTTTTGGGAACTAAAACTATGCGAACACTTGTCATCCTAAAAATGACTTACATCTGATAATAAGTAGAAGAGTTAGCTGCAACTGAAATGTGGTTTTGCCCTGGTTATTGGGGAGATCGTGCTGCCCTGTGTTCTCCCCACCATTACCATCAAGGTGCTGATTTAGAGACTGTCATGAAAACTCACGGGTGTTACAGTAATAGTCTCTCTCTGAGTTTGTTTTTTTTTAATCCACGACATTGCTTCTGAATAATGAAAGGGTTTTAAAAACTAGTGAATAATCAGACATTCTGGAATCAGAGCACAAAAGAAAAAAAAAATCTTGGTTTTATCCGTGCTAAATACCCATTTCAGATCCATCCGATTCCTAAGTCACGTGCACTTGCTGTCATGATTTTCAGGAACAACAAGAAGAAGGGTTTCACTAGTTCCACAGGTGCTGGGTGTTCCCAGGCTCAGTGAAGCTCACAGTTGGAAATTCATTGCCTATTAATGAGCTAATTGAGGCAAAATGCCTTCTTTTGAGAAGGAAATGTCTTGGACTGTCTGTGGAACATTGGTTCACTCCTTGGAAATGTTTGGAAATACAACCCTCATTTTCCCTCAGGGTAAAGCAACAATAAATTTTATTTCATTTCATTTCATTTTGCTTTGTTTTATTTAATCTTATCCTGTCTTAGCTATGTTATTTTATGTTATATTATTGAGTTAGACAGGGAAAAGTGACCATCTAGAGGCTGTAACAGATTATGAGGTTTAATCGGTGTTCACTGTAGCAAATTCACAAAAATCTGAGATTGTTACTTTTTTAAAAATACACCTACTGGTAGAGCATCTCCTCCACCGGACTGACTATAAAACCTCCTGAGTTGGCTCCCGTGTTTGACGCTTTCCCACGGTGTGGACAGTGGTCTTTCCGGAGCCCCTCCCAGCCCAGGGCGGGGACCCGCAGCCGTGCAGGGCCACGTGGGGTGCACTCCGGGACAGGCTGGGGGGGAGCTTCGCAGGAACGAGGGGCTGGCAGTCCCGGCCCCGCAGGAGGATGTGCGGGGCTTGTTTGAGGGATTCGGGGCCAGCGGGGAGCCGGAGCTGCTGCCGGGGGCGTGCAGGCCTTGCGCCTGGCCCCGGGAAGAGGGGGCATTAGATCCCAGGCGCAGAGCGGGGAGGGGGCTTAGACCATGGGACACCTCCTGGTTTCCCAGATGCTGAAGCTCTTGTAACAACATCAGGCCTTAATTTGAGGCCTGGAACCACAAAGGGCTTGGAGGATACATGTCCAGGAAGAGGAAGACCTGGCCTAAGTTGAGGTAGAAAGAGCACACCTGGAGAGGGCATCACCTTTAAAGGAAGGAGTGAACTGGACTGGCCTCGGGGACTAAGAGCCCCACCAGGGGGTGTCCAGTGGCCTCCGTGTAGACAAGGGGGCCCGTGAGTCTCCCGCATTCTCAGAGGATGGAATTATGAGGGTAAACACTGCGACTTCATAGAAATAAGAGCCACGGCAATCCGAGCCGCCTCAGGTCACTTGTCTTCTTTTGTTTCTGGAGATGTCGTAGAGAATCTAAACACTGTTTTCCTGAGAAAATGTATTCTAAGATCTGGATAACTGCTTTAGAAGTGATCTTTGGAACACAAGATAATTAAAATAACTGCCCATAGATATGTAGAGTATATAAGACAAGGTCAACTCGTCTTAAAGAAGGACCCCAAACCCTCTATGTAGATACCTGCCCTCAGGAAAGTGAGCACAGCCCCCAACCCCTAAGTGTGGGCCGTGCATAGCAAGACGACACACACCACAGTGGGGGAAACGGGGTGTTGGTGGTGTAACCACAGTGAAGAAACCTGACAAACACCCTGAGCCTGGTGGCCGGGGTCAACATCCACAGCCACGAGTCAGGTTGACTGCACAGTCCCTGGATGAGATGTGAGGAGGATGGTGCTTTACCTCTGGGGTCTTCCTCCCAACAGCCCGTAACTCCAGTTTCATCGTGAGAAAATATCAGACAGAGTCTACCCAAGGACATTATGTAAAATTCCCAGGGCTCCCCTGGTGGCACAGTGGTTAGGAATCCGCCTGCCAATGCAGGGGAGACGGGTTCGAGCCCTGGTCCGGGAAGATCCCACATGGCACGGAGCAACTGAGCCTGTGCACCACGACTACTGAGCCTGTGCGCCTAGAGCCCGCAAGCCACAACTACCGAGCCCGTGCACCTAGAGCCCGTGCTCCGCAACAAGAGAAGCCACCGCAATGAGAAGCCCACGCACCGCAACAAAGAGTAGCCCCCGCTCGCCACAACTAGAGAAAGGCCGCATGCAGCAACAAAGACCCAACGCAGCCAAAAAAAAAAAAAAAAAAAAAATTCCCAGGAATTACTTCTCAAAACTGTCAAGGTCACCAAAAACTGGGAAAGACTGAGAACTATCACCCCCAAGAGGATCCCAAAGAGGCATGACAACTAACTTCAACCTGGGTCCTGGATGGGATCCTGGAACCGAGAGAAAACTGTGGGCAAAAGCTAAAGAAATTTGAAAAAGTATGGACTTTAGTTCATCATAATTACCAATGCTGTCCATCAGTCATAACATACACGACCCCCCTGCAAGATGTCAACAATAGGAGAACCTGGCTGTGAGGTGTATAGAAACTCACCCAACGATCTTTGCTACCTTTCTGTAAATCTAAGATTATTCCAAAATTTTAAAAAGTTTATTTTCAAAAGTGGTTTATGATCTATAAAATACTTTACAAATATAAAGTACTCCATAGCCCATTATAAATTGATATGGAGTTTATAATCCTTTACTGTTTGTTTTTGCTGTAAAATCACAAATGGATTAGTGTAAGCGTTCTTAAAGTTTATCTTTTTAATGTACTGATTGAATTTCATTTTACTGTTACTCTTCCAGAGGCTGACAAGGGAAAAAGAGGAAGCAAAATTTTTGTAGATCTGCAATTTTCCATAAATCACCAAGTAATAAGAACATCAGCAAAAAAATTAAAGATAGTAATTTAGTCTAGCTTTATTACTAATGCATGAGAAACGCATTTAAGCAATTTAAATAATAGCATAAGTGTTACTGCATAAAGCTGTTCCCTTTTTCTAAGTCAAATGTATACATTTTATAATAGAACTGTAGCATTTAGAATTCATAGTAGACAGCTGTTAAAATCACTGTGGAACTGCACCCAGATTGGATAACATTTCACTCCCTCCCCTTCTCCGCCCTGCCTTGGACTTGTCAAATGGCCTGGGCTCTGGATTTCTATGATCTTTGCTCTTATAATTTAAGAGCAAACAGCTGGGTTTAAATTTATTAGATTTCTTGAATTAAAATAATTTCTCTCTCCTATGCAAGCTAATAGGTCCACAAAGAGAGGAAATCTTCCAGAAAGTCCAAGTGGAGTGTATTTGTGTGCATGCACGTGGACACCCACAAATGCTACTGCTCACCGTGTTTCTTCCTTTACGGACGCGCCTTCAGCCCCTCCGGATTTACAAAGAGCATCAGGAGGCCGGCTGTGCGCGATGTGAGTCAACAACTCTGACGAAGAAAAACAAAACAAACCTCCCTCTGCAGCTGAAGTCAACCGAGAGCAAACTGCTTCCTGGCTCCCCTGTGTGTGGCCGTGTTCTTGTAGGTGGACAGAGAGCCCCCCCCACCACGGCCTCACTTTACCTTGGTCACCTCCTCTAAGGCCCCACCTCCAAATACAGTCACATCCTGGAGTTAGGACTTCAACACACACATTTGGAGGGGACACGATTCCGTCCATAACTCTCTGGCTCTCAAATTAAGGCCAAGAATCCATTTTTTAAAACAATCCCTGCACAGTCGTGTTTATTGCTTCAAACAGACAGATGTTGCCACTAAGTAACAGTTCCCACTAAAGATTTAGAACTGAAAACCAAAATGTTATATGCTTCTGAATACAAGCAAAATACAAGGAAACTTACTTTACAAGCAAAATATCATTTCTGGTTCCTGTGGAGATCAGATTTGTTTGTACAACGGGCTCATTCCTTCTGTGAATGGGGCTTATTTAGAGCCAAATGACAGAAGGGGTTGAAGAGAGAAAAACAGCAGGATGACAGGTGTTCTGCCCCTAAATCAGATACATAACAAACACGAATGCTGCATACATTCCTCAGAAGCTAAAGGTCATCTTTTTACTTTTTTGACATAATCACATGAATTTATAGTAAACAAGATTTTAGCATAAAGACAAATGGACTCAAAGCGTTAATTCCCCAAATGCTGACGCACTTTACCCTCTTCTAACAAAATGCGTGTTTCCCTTTAAAAAAATAAATGAATATATGCACAGGTTTCAGGCTCCCCACGGAGGTCTGCCAGCGACCTGGGAAGGCGTCTCCGCCTTTCCGAGACCATCCTGACGCTAACTAGGGGACCACGTGCCGGTCTTAAGACGCCCACAGCCTGTCGCCTGCCATTTCAATGTATTTCTGTGAAACAGATATGAGTGTTTGAGAAGATATCCTTCTGCTTCCACTTTAAGTTGAATTCTGATGCATTTGGGAGAAAACAAATCTCAGTTTCATCAGGGTTTCAAACTCCAGTGCTCAGAGCCTAAGTGCAGGCAGGACAACTTCTGAAGCCTCATCACATCTTTAAAGCACAGCCATCTCTGCTGCGGTGATTTCACTGAGCCCTTGGCTTCAGCCCGAGTACAGGCTGTTTGTACAATCTCCAGGGGTGGAGAATCTACACGGAGCCTCAAGATCTCAATTAGAAGCACATCTGCCATAAGGAAGCACCCCCCGAAGCGCTGGGTCCCAGGGATCCTTCCAGAGAACTAGGAACATTCACAGAGGAGACCCTCCCCAAACAGAGACCACGAACGGACACACCAGGGCTTGTGTCCTGGAGGTTCTCTTCAGAGGATATCAGGAAGAAACTGAGGAGCCCAAGTCCTGGATTGAATTCCAACAGGAATCACTGAACACCTGAGGGCTTCCAAAGTCAACTGGAAAAACCACTTGGATAAGAATCTGCCACAAACAGGAAAGAAGTCCAGGAATCTGAATGTCGGAGAAGTCTGAAGGTCCTGCAGAGGACTTGCCCTCCCTCTTCTCCGCACGCCCCCAGGCCGGCCCTGCTGACACTCGGTCCTCAGGGACCCGCAGTCCAGCCCACCTCCCTGACACGAATCCACGGCCTCCCTCACCCCGCCCTGGATGGGGTCTCCTCACCGTGCCCCTGCCTGCAGATGGTCCACCAACCAAGGAGAATGAACAGAGCCATCAAACCACGCCTCTCCCACGTGCCAGATCCAGGCATCCTCTCCTGAGCTGTCAGACACAGGCTAAGCTCACCACCCCACCTGCTGAGCCCAACGCCCCCCATTTTCTGCTTCCCCCCAACTTCTTGCTGATGTGTGTGAACCACCGACCTGCTCCCAGCCGGAGGCTGGTGTTTGCTGCCCCCTCTGCCCAAGATGCTCCTCTTCTCCATCACTCAGTGGCTCCCTGGTTTCCCAAAGGTCCCCTCCTCCCAGGATCTGGGCATGCAATGCGAGCTCCAAGTTCTAAAGCAGTCTCAAAGCCACCGTGCTGGCGGCTGTCTGTCTCACACACATGGTTCACGAGAGCCATGAACTCAAGTAACTCTCCCAAGATAACACCACAGTCACAGGAACGTGATGAGAAAACGCGGGGTAACCGCCTTGGTGCTTCTGAGCCAACCCCCGACGCTACTAAGTCAGGGATGTGTGAGTGGAAGGTAAGCAAATCGACGACGTTGCTGCAGGTGAGACGGGCATCTGGTCGCCACCGCATCCCAGGTTCTTTCCTGCAGCCTCCGGGTAACACTGCCATTACCAAAGCATTTCCTCTTTTCTTTCCTCCTAATGCAGTTTTCAGTGTGGCTTTCTGTACAGGCGCGGCTGCTGTGTTCCATGGTGCTCTGTTGAATGGGGTTTTATATATAAAAACGATATATGTATGAATCAGAAATTGGTAGCATTTTAAAGGCTGCCAAATTTCAGTCTAACCAGGAAGAACACTGCTGGAAATTTCAATACAGAAGAGAAATATATTGATGAAATGATTCTGTCTCCTCAAATGTACACTCAGTATTTCTTCTGCTGTAGAATTTGTCACAAAATCACTAATGGCCTTCTGGAATGACTTACTCTCCATCTGTCTGCATCTCCTTTATCCCTGAAAGCCTAGACCAGAGGGAACCTCTGAGGGTCCAGTGCAGAGAGAAGAGGACACACCGGATAGGAGGCTGCTTTGTGCACAGAAGTGAGGGGCTTGCCCGTTCTGACCAGGACCCTCAGCCCAACAGCCGTGGCTGTGCTGAACGTCAGGTGTGTCTGCAGGTGTAGGAACGAGGCGCCCCCAGCCTAAGGGTGTAGGAAGGCGGCCCTGCCAGCACGGGCTAGCGCAAGGGGCCAAGCAGGTAACAGGATGGAACAAAACGCGTCTGACAGCCTGTGTGTGGTGGGAGAGTAATGGCTCCCAAGTATGACCAAGTTCTAATTCCCGAAACCTCTGAATATGTCACCTTAGGTAGCAAAAGGGAATTTTCAGATGTCATTAAGGTTATGGACATGGATACGGGGAGATTATTCTGGTGGGTGAGTTTTAAAAGCAGAGGTCAGCTGCGGTCAGAGAGAAGTGACCGCAGAAGAAAGGTCAGAGGTGAGGGGCGTTGCTGACTCAGAACAGAGCCAGGGACTTGAGCCAAGGCTGCGGGCACTGCTGGAGCCCAGGAAAGGCAGGAAGAGACCCCCAGAGCCTCCAGGGGCCAGCCCTGCACGCACCTTGGCTTTAACCCAGTGAGACCGAGTCCAACTTCCGACCTCCATGACCGTAAGATGACAAATTCGTGTTAAGCCACTGAGTCTGTGGTTATCTGTTAAGGTAGCAAAAAAACAAACACACACGATGCAAAAAAGACCCAAAACTACATACGATATAAAAGAAGCAGGTACTTTGTCTGATTTTTGCTAATGCAAAAACAGAGGCTAAATTTCATCATGAATCTAGATTTTTCGAGAGGTCATAAATATGAATTTTATATGAACTACCTCAATTATTAAATATTGGAGGAACGCTTCGGGAAGGATCAACCATGACGAGAATCAAACAAAACACATTTGCACAGGGTTGGTTATCAAAACCAGGAAATTTCTGCTTCACGGTTTTCTTAGTACAGTCCCTACTTTGTGTCACTCCTTGACTTTCTTCTCTTAAAAGGAGAATATTTTTATCTCAGTGCATGCAGAAAATCTGTGAAGGACTCTTTGTAACTTGGCACAATTGTTGTAGTAAATGAAACTCTCTGCTGGAAAAAGTTCTAATGCCTTTGAAATTAAAACATTTGGTCAAACCTGCAAGAATCTTTAGGAGCTGTCTTTAATCACAGGAGTATAAGATGGTGTATGCAGCTTACAGAAGGATGACAGAGCCCCAGGGATTCTTATAAACTGGGGACTCCAGGGACCCAGATGTGCCTGACCCAGGGGAGAAACTCATTTGCTGGATTTTAAGGAACACGTCTATTAGAAGGTGCTTAGCTAATGAATTTTAGTAAACATGTTCATCAAAATTTATTTTTAAAAGTGTAATATTTTGAGAAATTGTCATATCTAGTTAATGATAGACTGCTTATACCTTCTGCAAATTATGTGAATATTGCTTCAGTGCATATGTATTCTCTTATCATAATCTCACTAAGAGTAGGAACTCTATCTCTCATTCTTTTGGTTTTTCTTGAAGCGAAGAATGTGGTGTTCTACCTGAGACGTGTTAAACTGCTTGGTCACTAAACACACACGGACGCACATGACCTCTTCCTTCCAACATTATCTTGACTTTGCATTATCAACAGTTAATTAGTTCTCTCTAGAGTGGCCACGAGGGGCCTAAATTAAACCCTCGGAAGGAACTAGTATTTACTGTAAATCAAGGCTTTGGCTCTAAATCACAAACATCATAGCAATTCCCCATCACTTGGGATGTGACATGTCGTTGATTTCTAGTAGAATTCCCCTCTGAAGACCACCCTTTGCTTCTTCTGGTCCCTCACTCCTCCCTGCCCTTTCATTTCTCGGTCAAGGGCACAGGGTGTTCCCTGTGACAGCGGCTGGACCCCGCAGAGGCATCGGCTCCCTCCCTCTGTGCCCCCCAGCGTCAGTTCATGCGTCACACCTTTCCCCTCTCCCCCTCGGGTCCCCTCCTTCCTCCCAGGCGGCCTCTCCGCTCACGCGGCTCCGCAGCCACGTCCTCCAGGGAGCTCTCCTGCCTTCATCAGTGATTTCCAAGGTTTTGATTATTTTTGAATGAATTCTCACCAGCTCAGTAGCCTAAGGGATAAAACCACTAGAAGGAGAGACTCTCCGGCTGAAGCCGAGACGGCGTGGGGGGAGGGTTAGGGGAGGGGGTGGGGGGAGGGTTAGGGGAGGGGGTGGGGGGGAGGGTTAGGGGAGGGGGTGGGGGGGGAGGGTTAGGGGAGGGGTGGGGGGGAGGGTCAGGGGAGGGGGTGGGGGGGGAGGGTCAGGGGAGGGGGTGGGGGGGAGGGTCAGGGGGAGGGGGTGGGGGGGAGGGTCAGGGAGGGGGTGGGGGGGAGGGTCAGGGGAGGGGTGGGGGGAGGGTCAGGGGAGGGGGGGAGGGTCAGGGGAGGGGGTGGGGGGGAGGGTCAGGGGAGGGGGTGGGGGGAGGGTCAGGGAGGGGGTGGGGGGAGGGTCAGGGGAGGGGGGTGGGGGGGAGGTCAGGGGAGGGGGTGGGGGGAGGGTCAGGGGAGGGGGTGGGGGGAGGGTCAGGGGAGGGGGTGGGGGGAGGGTCAGGGGACGGGGTGGGGGGAGGGTCAGGGGAGGGGGTGGGGGGGAGCTGGGGAGGGTAAGGGGAGGGGGTGGGGGGGAGGGTCAGGGGAGGGTGGGGGGGAGGGTAAGGGGAGGGGGTGGGGGGGAGGGTCAGGGGAGGGGGTGGGGGGGAGGAGGGTCAGGGGAGGGGGTGGGGGGGAGGGTCAGGGGAGGGGTGGGGGGGAGGGTCAGGGGAGGGGTGGGGGGAGGGTCAGGGGAGGGGGTGGGGGGAGGGTCAGGGGTTGGGGGTGGGGGGGAGGGTCAGGGGTTGGGGGTGGGGGGAGGGTCAGGGGTTGGGGGTGGGGGGGGGGGAGGGTCAGGGGTTGGGGGGGGGGGGGGGAGGGTCAGGGGTTGGGGGTGGGGGGGGTTAGGGGAGGGGGTGGGGGGAGGGTCAGGGGAGGGGGTGGGGGGAGGGTCAGGGGAGGGGGTGGGTCCCCCGGTGGGTCCCCCCGTCGGGCCGCCGCCCCGGGGTAAGGCCGGCCCTCCGCTGCGCTCGCACCGCCCTCTGCCGTCCGCCCGCCTGGAAGGTCCCGGCCCGAACCGGGCGAGCAGGGCGCCCGCTCCCCGCCCTGCGCCTCCGGAGAGGAGGCCTCGCGCTTCCCGCCCCGGGGTCCCCGTCCGCGGAGCGCGCGGCCGCCTCGAGGCCCGTGCACGCGGCCGCCCTGTGACTCCCCGGCCTCGCGTGCGGACCCGGACACGCGGCCTCCTCCGAGCTGAGGCGGCAGCGAGGCGGGCGCTGAGTAACCGGCACTGTAAACGCGAGGACGCGGACGCACGGAGGGGTGCGCCGGCCGCAGCAGGAGGCCGGTGCAGACGCGGGCCTGCGCTCCACGGCGCCGGGACCGAGGGCCCTTCATCCTGTGCGGCGCTTCTCAGATTCTTTCCCCGGAATTGCTCTGCCCTTTTCCTGGCCACGTGTGTTCAAGGAATAGTGAAACGGGACGTGAAATTCCGACACACACTGTCGGGGGCTCCTGCTGCTGTCGGCACCGTTCCCGGCCTCCCAGCCGGTGTCCTGAGGACGTTCCGGGAGCAACGCCGCGGACACACAAAGCGTGGCGTCCTGCAGGGTGGAGGCGACGGCACGGCCGGGGTGGGAGCCGGCCTCACGCCTGCTCGCCGCTCGCCAGGCCAGCGAACCGGAGGCGAGGTGTCGCGCAGGCAGCACGACTTCACTCGGGAAGCCGGCGGACCGAGGGGATGGCAGACCAGTGTCTCTAAATAACCGTCTGAGCGGGGTCTGGAGGCCAGTTTCCTTTACAGAATCAGAGAGGGGGAGGAGATGGGGAAGTAAAGTAAAAAGGCCGTAAGTTTTGCAAATGTCCCCGGGAATGGCCAGCCTCGGGGAGGGGAGGGGTCCATTTCTTCTTTCTTGAAGCCATCCACAGAGGGGGCAGGGTCCGGATGTTTCCCTGAACAAAGACACTTTGGTTTAACATTCGGGCGGAGGGGCAGGGTTCCACGAGGCAGGTCATTATGTATAGACAGTATCCCTTCGGTGAACAAAAGCCGCGGAAAGCAAAGGATAAAGTAAAAGAAACAGATCCAACATGTAGTCAGATTTGGTTCTTCCCTGTTACCTAACTAGTAACCAGATTTACACACATTTATGGGGATCGTTTCCAGCTCAGCACCACAACTGCACTGACTTTGATTTATTTCCTTTATTGCCCCTCTTCCTGCTTCAATGAACAAGAGATTAGCTGCCGTGAAAATGAAAGTCAACAGCGTCTTTGCTAAGGTTTTCATTAAACTCACGACATATGGTGTAGAATGTCTACAACTTAAAACTATCAGTATATAAAAGCAGTTTCCTTAGGTGCTGATTTTAATTTGAAGAGCGCTCACCCCTTTTATTTTCATGTAGGAAATGGAATTGTGGGATCAAGGTACCCCCATTATCCCCTCCTGAGTGGCTGAGGGACACAAGCTTTCCCCAAGGTGTGAGAATGATAAGCACTCGATCCTACAGACACTTCAAGTCAAACGTTAATCACATTCCATAAACTATTTTGAGGTGAACTCTATTTCTCAGTAAAAAGGAAGGAATTTCAAGGTGTGGCAACAAGTTGGCAGTATATGTCCTTTTAGGTTAGGAGCTGATCAATTGTACTTGGTCAAAATGGTGGCGTCTCCATAGTGATCTGTGATCCCATCATCTGGACCACACACAGCAGAGAGAAGGTAGACTTAGGGGTCAGCGCTCTCCATCCACCCCCAACGCAGCACCTCCAAGATGTGTGACCCTGGGAAGTCGTGTGACCCCTTTAGCCTCTAGGTTCCTGGTGGAGAAGATGAAGTAGCAACATTTGTCCCAGTGGAAGATTGAGAGAATTAGGTAGTGATGGAGGGGAGCATGTGTCTGACACAGGGCTTAGCACAAAGCAGGGGCTCAGGACCTGTTAGCAGTCGTCATGACAACCCTAATTTCCACAGGGGCAGCCATAGGGCTCCCTCTGTCTCTCTCTGTCTCTGTCTCTCTTTATCTCTCTCCCAATGTGTCTCTGTCTCTGTCTCTGTCTCTATCTCTCTCCCAATCTGTGTCTCTGTCTCTGTCTCTCTCTGTCTCTCCCGGGGACGGGCTCTGCTTTTGCACAACTTCATCTGAACCCTGAGAGAAGCAGTTTAGAAGCTCCGAAATGGAAGGTGGATTATGTAGGGGCCACATCAATTAAACGTGTTACAGTTTCAAGTTTCTCATTAAGCAACTTCTGTTCTAGACTAAAGTTCTATTTCAGGAAGTAAAGGAAGAAAGGGCATTTTATTTCAATCTAAGCCAAAGTTGTAACCACATAGAGAGATACAAATTGATTTCCTTTTTACCTGGGGAGTCCTTCATTTGCAGCCAGCCGTTCACTGACATTCTCAAAAGGCATTGAAGAAAATGTTTAATCAAAGAAAAAATGGTCATAAATATGGCTCTAGACAGGCTTTTAAGGAAACCGCTTCATAACCAGTTAAATGGCTCACAAACCTATTTCTTTATATACAAACAGAAAATTACCTTTTCCAATTGCATTCTAAAATGTAGTCCTTCTTTTTCAAGCACAAAGTACTTTTGTGGGCAGTGGTCCCAGTTGCTAACACTACATAATTGGTTGTGTGCAACTTTAAAATGGAAGAGAAAAACACATTTTAATTTGATTTGAGCACTTGTTTTCTAGTAACCTATAAACCAGATTAAACGTTTTAAAGTATTTCTTTTTTTTGCATCCTCTGATTTATTTTGGACTTGCAATCGTGTACATGCAATTTTCCAATAAAAATGAAGTTTCCAGCCTTCTGGACAGTGACCACTTGAACTACTTAACTGTGACAGCCTGTGCTTCGGCCCCAGAGCGGAGCTTCGCACTAACTAACACTGGTTAGAGGCAGCATCCGAGGCTGGTCCTCAGATAATGCTTCAGTCGGCTTCCTCGCCAGGTGCAGATCCTGCTTCCCCAGCAGAGCTGTCAGCCCTTCACTTGCAGATTCTCCACAACCTTATGCAGCATCTCACACAGCCTGGGGTGGGTCTAAATACGCACGTATTCATCGTCACAGTAAGAATTCACTAGCTGGGGGGAAATGGGGGAAAAGACACATGAAAAAGTCAAGTTTAAATGGTGACAAGGTCTAGAAATTAGTGAGTTCTGGAAATGCCCCCAATAAATTAGTAAGTGACCAGCCAGAGGCCATGGAGAATCACGTTAGAAGTTTTGAAAGAGTCTGCAGTGATTGCAACAGTGCATCTTATTCAAATACTTACCGTCCGCAGGTTTTGATTTACCCCCAGCTGCCTTGCAGGCCTCTCTGAAAACCAGAGATGGTCTTGTTGTGGAGGGAGCACCGTTGCCCTCGACCCCATTGTGCAGGATTCGCCATCCGCTGTGCACTGACCTGCCCCCTGGGGGGCTTCCTGACACCCAGAGTCCTGAGGCTGGGAACGGGGTCACCTGGGGTCCTTTGCCTCCAGCTTGGTCCACCAGACACAGCAGTTGGGTAAACCATCTAATCCTTGGAAACTTTTTGTTGAAACTAATCAGAGTAGTTTCTGTTGCCTGGAATTAAACAGAGTTCTGTTTCCACCTTCTGTCTGTCATGGATACCTTTCCGTGGCCCCGTTTCCTGATAGCAGGAAGCAGTAAGGCAGCAGCACTAGACATGCAGAGATCTAATCTCTAGGACACGGAAGTCCCTCATCCCCAGAAGTGGGTTAAGTAGGAAAATGTGTAGACGTAGATTACAAACAAACATGTTTCTAAGAGGATGCCAGATAACATAAGTATTTTCTTACTTTATAAGAATTCCTATCCCAGTGTTAAAATCTCAAATTTTTGAGTACTTCTGGCCTTGAGAGATTCTATAAAGGAAAAGAGAATGAGAGAAAAAAAAACAAAAAGGGCAAATGAACATCCATCCTTGGTATCATTTTGCAGACGAGCTACACGACATGAGGTGTGTTTCTTCTGTTCTTCCGTTTGTTTGTTTCCACCCGGTCCCCTGACGCATAGCCCCAGGTGAACACGAGCCCTGTTTACCCAGAAGAGGCTCTCGGCAGGAAGGGGCCAGGGTAGAGCAGCCCCACACCCTCCACAGGTCGAGGGTCACGTGGTGACACAGGCCCTGAAGGCCACGCAAGGGTCCTGTAGGAAGGCGGGCCTCTTGGTGCCACAAGTCATGTCTGCCATGGAGACACTTCTCCAGCTGGTCTGATTCCATCCTTGTCTGGGAGCTGCAATTACTCTTTTTTTTTTTTTTTTTTAACATATTTTAAATATCTTTATTTTCTTTCATTATCAGAAGGCAGATTATACCAACAAGCATTGTAGTATTTGTGTGTTCTGGTACATTACAATTCTCAAAGGAGATCATCCCAAATAGTAATTTTTTTTAGAATAGGATGGGTTTACTTTTTTAAGTTTTTTTTTTAATTGAAGTATTATTGATTTACAATGTTGTGTTAGTTTCAGGGGTACAGCAAAGTGATTCCATTATATATATATATATATAGATACAGTTATATATTATTTTTCATATTCTTTTCCATTATAGGTAATTACAAGATATGGAATACAGTTCCCTGTGCTATACAGCAGGTCCTTGTTGTTTATCTATTTTATACATTGTGGTGTGTATCTGTTAATCCCAAACTCCTAGTTTATCCCTCCCCCCACTTTCCCCCTTTGGTAACCATAAGTTTGTTTTCAATGTATGTGAGTCTATTTCTGTTTGTGTATAAGTTCATTTGATTCATTTTTTAGATTCCAGATATAAGTGATATCATATGATATTTGTCTTTCTCTGGCTTACTTCACTTAGTATAATAATCTCTAGGTCCATCCATGTTGCTGCAAATGGCATTATTTCATTCTTTTTTAAGGCTGAGTAATATTCCATCATATATATACACCACATGTTCTTTATCCATTCCTCTGTCAATGGACATTTATGTTGCTTCCATGTCTTGGCTATTGCTGTGAACATTGGGGTGAATTTATCTTTTCAAATTAGAGTTTTGTCTGGATATATGCCCAGTAGTGGGATTGCTGGGTTGTATGGTAGTTCTATTTTTAGTTTTTAAAAGGACCTCCATACTGTTCTCCATAGTGGCTGCACCAATTTACATTCCCACCAACAGTGCAAGAGGGTTCCCTTTTCTCCACATCCTCGCCAGCATTTATTATTTGTAGACTTTTTGATGACGGCCATTCTGACTGGTGTGAGGTGGTACCTCACTGTAGTTTTGATTTGTATTTCTCTAGTAATTAGGGTTGATGAGCATCTTTTCATGTGCCTCTTGGCCATCTGAGTGTCTTCTCTGGAGAAACGTCTACTTAGGCAATTGCTCTTATCCTTCCCTTGCACTAGGATCCCTCTCGGGTCCTGAGACAGCACAGCAGTGACCTTGGCCAGCACACTTGGCCTCGGTGTTGGGCCACCTGTGCAGTGCAGACGTCCAAGGGGGCCAAATTCTTAGGGACAGAATCACCCAAAAAGGGCAAATTCCTAGGGACACCTGTGGACCATGTGTGCTCCCAAGGGTAGAATCACGAACAGCTTGCTGGAATGATCGTGACTAAGCAAAGGTCCAGGGGCAGTTGGTGGAAGCAGGAATTAGGGTCAAGGACCACAATTCACATCCTGGGTCCCTACTTCTCGGCTCCATAATTTTGGACAAGCAAGGGGGCGCCATGCTCTCAGCAACCAGTTCTCCTCTCTTGACCTTGGCAAGTCAGGATGGTGAGGAGAGGGGCAGGGATACCAGCCCCCAGACCCTGGACCTTCTGCAGCCCTGGAGCTCCACCTTTGGAAGACCCAGCCTGGACCACTGCCCCAGAACATCTCAGGGTCGACAGGCTCTCAGATTCGCCCTCCACCTCATCCTCATCTTACTTTCCTGAGGACGACGGCCCAGGCCAAGACCAAACAGCAATCCCGGCTCCTGGCAGATGCAGGGCAGTGGGAGGGCACCCTCAGAGCCAGAGCGTCCTGCCGTAGCCCTGAGCCCCGGGGATGTTGCCTGAGGCCTGACCCTGTGACCACCTGGCTTTCTCACCTGGATGGTAACAAATAAGACAAAAGCCTCCAAAACTAAGTGGCGACAGGAGCTCTAAGCCTTGAAGGGCTGCTGTCCTATCTTTTAAAGTTCTATTTTATTGGGTTACTTATAAGACAAGATACTTTCATTTTAATTATAATTGCTTTATGGATTAATTATCACAATGATTATATGAATATTTAATGCAATTTTATGGTGTTTACCGACAGTATCTTGAAAGTTAGCTGCTATGTATCAATAGGCCGATGTTAATAATTTATATTCATAAATGCAGCTTGAGTCTCATTAGCAAAAACGGCTGGAAAATATGTGAGCACATTACTGACAATGTGTGAGCGCTGGGAGTTCATCAAAGTAATTCTTTATACAAAAACCGCAAACAGCTTAAATGTATGAACATTTCTTAGATAAAAACTTTTTCTTTGTCATGTTGATTTTTGGAGTGGTGGCAGTTTTTTAGGAAATTATGATTTCTATTTCTCATCTACTCGCTGCTCCTGAGCCCTGAGTCTGTGTTCATCGGACACAGGCGTAAGTATAATTAGATACCCCGTGCATTGGGCTTTGAGTGGCTTAATTTTAGTGCTGGTTTTCCATTAATGTTTCCGCCTCGTGAGAATTCCCGGGGTGGATAACGTTTACTTGTTTGAGCCTCGGTGGTGTTTCTCCCACGTGACGGCAGAGGCGCCCATGAACTTCCACAGAACTGGATGCAGGTCAGAACGAACGTGGGTGTCTGCCCACTGCGCCAGCACTGGGGTCACTGCCGCCCGGGGCCCACATTCTGACACCACCTCTGTGTTTGCAAGGCCAGCCTGCCCTGCGTGTGGGGAGCTGCTCTGGGTCACTGCCTGCACCTCTGACTGGTCTCCCACAGCCCGTGCTGACAAAGTGACAAAGGGGCAACGCTGTGGGACAGGCCGTGCGGTCCAGGTGCCCGCTTCCCCGGGGCCGGCATCCCCGCTGCCGACCGCCGTGCCCTGGCTCTGCTGAGAGCACAGCCTCCACGCCATCCCGTTCATCCTCCTGCACACCACGTCCTGGCCAGGCGAGGCCTCCGGGTCCAGGGGCCCACTTCCCAGGGAGATAGAAACGGGCCACACAGGACATACAGCCGCGCTGGGGTCAGCCCTGTGACAGCGGGGGCTCCCGAGGCTGTTTGGGGGGTCAGCCTCCCCTGGGCATCTGCGGGATGTGGTCCACTACAGGGACCCCTGGGGCCATAGTGACGCAGCGACAGCATCCCACGTTCAGCTCCTTGGGGTCCCCAAACCAATACCCCGTCCCCCTGGACTCTCATCTCATGCCCAGATTTCAGACCAAAGTCTGAGAGTAAGAAATAGTCACATTTTTTTCTGAAGAAAGGTGGGGATAAAACGAGATAATATAGATAAAGTGCCTGCCCCATACTATGTGCTCAATAGATTTTACCATTTGAGGTCAATTTAGAGGTTCTCTGTGAACAGAATTCCAGTCTTCACATTATCCAGCCCCCCAGGGGGCCCCAGTGGAAGGTCCCAGGCTCAGCGGAGGACACGACCCTGGGACTTGGGCCCAGGATTTCTCAGCAGATGCGTTTCTAAGGAAAAGTCAGTGAAGGATTGACCTGAACCTTCCCTTGGCCCGGGCAGGGAATATTGATGATCTTGGGCTCCATCCGACTTGGTCACTGCAGCGACTTCCCAGCCTTGATGGAACTGCCAGTTTAAAGATGCAAGAAGTGTTTTTGCATAATTCCTGTTTTGTGCAAGTAGCCACATTTCTTTCATTTCTCTGTACTTTCTTATTCTTTATTGTTTTCATTTTATTTCAAGAGATGAAATACATTCATGCTCTGTCAAGAGAGCCCCAAGGAATTTAGAAGCCTTTTTATGTGAAGGAGAAAGGCAATAGAAAATAAATAAATAAAAACTTGGGAAACTTCAAAATTCTACTTTTATGATGAGAGAAGCTGAGAGAAGCTGGGAGCAACGGTACAGTGAAGTTTCCATCTCTGTCCATAAGTTATGCCATGTTCTTCTCCATGTCCATAATGCAAATAATCCAGCAAATTAACGTCTCACAGGAAGGCTTGTTTACCTTCCACTGAAAATCTAGCAGCTCTCATGCACTTTAAGGGAAGGCTCTGGAACTCTGTAATCAAGCAAGCTCCGCTTCTCACCACCCATCCATCACGGATCATTAGATAAGTTTCACTCCAGCCGCCCCCTCCCCGCCCCGTCAAGGCTGACTGCACTTCTGATCAAGGAGGAGTGTCCTCTGAGGTCTCTGAAACAGCCTCTGGTGGTGCAGCCCTTGCAGGAGCTCAGGTAAGTGGGGTGCAGGCCACGTGACTGATTTACATGTGCTCTTTGTTTTTATGGGATCGGATTCCATTTTGGAAATTGACTTGTGGGGCTGGGTTCCCGCACAGACACGAGCTCTCAGCTGCGGACTAGGGTCCTCCTCCTCCTGCCGGGACGCCGGCCCACGCTGGTCATGCAGGGCAGGAGACCCAGGCCGACCACAGGGATGAGACATCGCCATCCACACCTCGGGAGCCCTGCTGTCTGGGGAGATTTCAAGCCGATACAAGGAAACGGTGCCCCATACACGGTGAAGGTCCGTGCCCCGGGCTCAGCCCTGGTGGTTGGCGACCAGGCCAGGAGATGCCTTGGCCAGGATTCGACTTCCAGTCCTTGTGACCTGGGCCATGTCACCCACCTCCCCTGGCCTCAGGTTCCTCGCGTGTGAAAGGGGAGAACACCCAGATCAGCTCCGTAGCAATAATATTCTCTCTGTTTAATCGTGTCTGTTCAGGTTCGGAGACAAGACAGGCATAGCTGGATAGCAAACAACATAACTTTCTTCCCAATGTAGATGACACTCATGAACAGATGTGCAGCATTTCAAGGAGAAGGGGGTGGAAGAGAGCTACAGGTCCCCGGGAGGACCGATGGAGAGTCTTGAATTGTGAGTCTGATTAAAAAACACGAAAGTGCTGGCGACACGTGTGGTGTTGGTGTCTCGATGGCGTGGGGTTTGATTGCAACAATCATCCTGCAGGAAACACACAGACGGCCGCCCAGACCCCGGGGAGCCTCTGCCCTCCCCAGGGACCGAGATGCACGTGAGCAGCGGCTGGAGGCCCCGTTCCCCCCGGACTTGGGAAAAAGCCCCTGAAATAAGGAAGATGAGGACATCCAAGACAATTCACGAGCTTCGTGTTTTTGAAACCTCCCCAGGGAATATCTCTGGCTTTCACAGAGCTGCGCTCTATGTTGGTTGTTACTCTTTTTCGAGTTGACAAAAACCCTGATTTCCGTAGGAACAGAGGACCCATCAGTATCAACAAGAGACGCCTGCAGGAAAACAGGCCGAGGGTGTCTGCCCCCAAAAGAAGCAACTTCCTGGATTTCCCTCTATAAACCAAAGAGAGGGGCCCCAGGGTCCCCCACGAGGAAACCTTTAACCCCTATTTTCTCTGGAAGAGGGTCACATCTCTGTGGAATTCTGGATTCTCCTGAGACCGGTTCGCTCTTCACTTAGGGTGAGGGACACATGGCCACCTATTAAGGAATTGTTTGGTGATATGTGTTGGCCTGCAGTCTTTCCAGTGCAAACTCATGTAGTTAAGTGAACATCACAGATACCGTGTCTGGGCCGCAGTTCCCCTCGGTGCAGCTGCAAGGCAGTGGGAGTTGGTGGTGTTCTCCTGGCCTGTGCAGTCCCGTCAGATACCCAGACGTCTTCAGTGTTTCTGTTGGAAAGCCACGTTGCCTTTTCCTGACAATAAATACCTTTACTTCTAAAGGATCCTCAAGGTTAATATTTCCGACTTTTCTAAGACAGCTATAAAATGTGTCTGTCATTAATAAGGAAGGTGACACTTCATTAATCAGTCCTGTCACACACCTCAACCTCAAAGATCCCCCCTCTTCACGGCTCCCCACCCCTTCATTCTCCCAAGCAGCCAGGGTGGGCGCCCGAAGCACAGGAGAGGCTGCAGGGCAAACCGGGAGCTGGAGCTGAATCCTTGTCGGGTCATCAGACACCCACCCGCAGCCAGAACGGCCAGTGGTCAAGAACATTCCAACATGACGGGCAGCACACCAGGGACACGGGGCCCAGATAAAGCCCGGTGCCCAAGCGCCCCGCAAGCGCCGGCCCTGCTCCCGGGCAGAAGCTCAGAGCTCCTCGGGGCTCTGCGTCCGTCCCCGGCACCGGGAAAGCCAAGATGTGCCGAGGTGCCCGTTCTGTGCTTTCCCGGGAGGATGAACTCAGCCTGCTCGATATTCTAGGCTGTGTGACCTGCGGACAGCAACACAGGAAAGGTCAGAACGTGCCTGTTGTCAATCGTATTCTTTTGCTCACTTGCAACAATCATTCACTTGTTTGAGCCTCACAACAACATAATTTTTGTGGACGTAACTTTATCGCCCACTTTAGGCCGAGGCCCAGAGAGGGGAACTAAGTGCCCAAGGTCAGGGCTGGCAGGCGGGGTGGCCCTGAGCCCCAGGGCTCTCCGATGTGGGCACCATGAAAGCCACCAAGGCCGAGGCTCTCACCTGGTGAGGAGAGGTAAAGGTGAGCGTTTTGAAACTCTAAAATGAAATTGAAAACTGAGAAGAAGTTTTTTCAGGTAATTAGGAGGAGTTTGGCAGATCAATGCAGTAAAACAGGTAGGGTCCACTTCCCACACGGTGTCCTCGTGACCACGATGAAATCCCTCACGCGCTTTTAAGGCCGGGTGGCATGAGGGCATCTTTACATCCCAACAACCAACCTCTCCCTTCATCTTGAGAGCAAAGGATATCACTGCTCACACATCCTGAGATGAAGACATCATGAAGCCAAGGCCATTTCCAGGGGTCTTAAAGTCTGAAATGCATCAAGTCCTTTAAATGGAAAACTTGCCCTTTATATGATAATTAGCTCAGTTCAAAGAACAACTCCACTTTCTAAAGGATAAGAAATATTTGAGAAGATATATTAGACACTTCACGGCTTGAAACGAAACCCCTGGCTTGCAGGGGACTCAGAAGCACTGCCTTCGCAAGCCTGTCTCGGCTCCTGCCGGCTGGAACGAGCATTCCAGGGAATAAAATGAAATTGGTTTATGTTTCCTCAGTAATCGTATCTGACACAATAATTTTTCAGTAGCAAATGGAAATGGTAAACATTCAGGCGATATAAACAATTCTGAAGTACCTACCCACAGTGTCACCCTCCTTCCTTGGAGGAGCTTTGGCCTCTATTCTAGAGGTACAAGTGAAGTGAGTTCTTTAGAGAAAGTCAGCTCACAATATCTTTATTAATTATGAATGGTAAGGTTATATTAATGTTTTGTGTTTCAACTTATTACAAAGATATCTCCACTTTAAGAGAATGTTTCTGGGCTTCCCTGGTGGCGCAGTGGTTGAGAATCTGCCTGCTAATGCAGGGGACACGGGTTCGAGCCCTGGTCTGGGAAGATCCCACATGCCGCAGAGCGGCTGGGCCCGTGAGCCACAACTACTGAGCCTGCGCGTCTGGAGCCTGTGCTCCGCAACAAGAGAGGCCGCGATAGTGAGAGGCCCGCGCACCGCGATGAAGAGTGGCCCCCACTTGCCACAGCTAGAGAAAGCCCTCGCACAGAAACGAAGACCCAACACAGCCAAAAATAAATAAATAAATTTTAAAAAAAAAAAAAGAGAATGTTTCTGTGGATGAACTTGGACGTCCTACAGCTCTTCGGAAAGAAAGCATATGTGAACCCGTGCCTGTCCCGCAGGAAACCCAGAGTTAGAGCTTGCTCTGATTTCAACAGCCATCTTCACCCTGTATTTATTTTTAGAACAACTGGTTTTCTTTTTTCACGAGGTGATTCTTAGATTCTGGATAGCTGAACAAACTCTTACTGAAAACAACGCGTTGTAACATAAGCACATTTACATCTCCGCTCTCAGCACCACGCAGCACACGTTCCTCCGCGTGGAACCTTCCCGATCCCACGACAGAGGCCCAGCCCCGTCTGGCCCACCGACCCTGCTCCCTCCTCGGGACATGACTGCCCGTACGCAGCTCTCCCTGTAAACTGCTTCATGGGAGCCCTTGGATCTGGCCCTTTTCTGATGCTCTGGCCAGTGTTCTTTCCCCTGCGATCAGAGATGACTGTGCCTTTTCTCCTTCCCGTCCTGATTCTCTGGAATCACGTGTGTTAATCAGCATCCTTGGAGAGACCACCTCTGTCATCTTAATCCTGGTAAATCACGAAAATCCCCTCTTCCTGTGAGAGACGATTGGGTCTGTCCCCACCACACTGATTCTGTGTGTCTGCGGTCGGACTTGGGGACCTATTTTAAGAATAGGTCTTCTCGGGACTTCCCTGGTGGCGCAGTGGTTAAGAATCCGCCTGCCAATGCAGGGGACAAGGGTTCTAGCCCTGGTCCAGGAAGATCCCACATGCCGCGGAGCAACTAAGTCCGTGCACCGCAACTACTGAGCCTGCGCTCTAGAGCCCGCGAGCCACAACTACTGAGCCCGTGTGCCACAACTACTGAGCCCGCGCGCCTAGGGCCCGTGCTCCGCAACAAGAGAAGCCACCGCAATGAGAAGCCCACGCACGGCGATGAAGAGTAGCTCCCACTTGCCACACCTAGAGAAAGCCCACACACAGCAACGAAGACCCAATGCAGCCAAAAATAAACAAAAATAAAAAAAAAAAGAATAGGTCTTCTCATCAAGGCTGGCACTTCACAGGCGGCTACAGAGCTGCCTTAGCCGCATATCCTGGAACTCACAATCCTGAAGAAGCAGGGCCACACCAAGGAAGTGAGCCTTGAATCGGCAGGTCTGAGAACATTCCATCAATTACTGGCTGTGTGACCTTGGCACTTGGACTTGAAATATCTGAGCTTTGAATTTCTTTTTCAATAGGGGTGCGTGTTAAACACTAGATGGTCATTCCTGAGATCCTTTGATCAAACGTCACGTCAGCACTGAGTTCCTGAAAATGGCAGCTAGTATCAGAAAACATATAAAATAGTATTTTTTAAAGGCTTGAACTATTCCTACTTATAAAGAAAGATGCTGAGTTCTTTTCATTTTTAGTTAATACTTCATTTTCATTTGAAAGGATTCTAACACTGCACAAGCATGCAGAATGATGAGAAAATCGTGCATCTCCGTGGACCGAATAGTGAGTATAAAAACATAGACTCACCACCACTAGGCATGGAGGGTTGAAATTCCATTTCTCAGGCAAATCAAAGCAGCGTTTCCAAAAATACTTTTAAATAATGATGTCTTTACCACCATTTTCATTTCCCTTTTTCTGCCATACTTACCCTAGTGTTTTCTTTATCTTTCATTTTCTACTCATATTTCACAAATAAAGGCATATTAAAATATACTGGTTAAATTGTGGACTTTTTGCTCTCAAATCCCCTCTCCTGATGTTAGCTGAGTTACTTTGGACAAAGTACCCGGCCACTCTATGTCTGCCTTTTCATCCAAATGACGGGCTGGTGATATTATGATTAAATTAATTGACTTGAAAACAGTTAGAATTATGCCTCACACAAAGGAATCACTCAAAATTGTGAGCTACAATCACAAGGAATAAACTAAAGCCTAAAACAATGTATGCTTAGTCATAGGATATTAGCACAAAGAGTGTTGTATAAAGAAGGAAGGATGCAAGGAGAAATGCATAAGGCTGAAATATCTTTCTTTGCTGCTGTGAATAAATTCAAATAGTATTTGTCCAACACTTGACCACACAGCATGATAAGGCATTACCAGGATTGAAATTTGGAAAAATTCACGTGATCAATTTTCAAGCAGTGACATACTATTTTGCTAGAGATTTTTACTGTAGAGATAGTAATTAATTTTAGCCAACTTTCTCTACTCTCATAATATTGAATAACAAGTGATGTTTCAGAAAAGAGATAAAATACAAAATAATGATACAACCAAATTAGTGGCAACAGAAAGCTGGCTTAAAAAAGACAGTAATGGAATCACAGAAATCATAGGTTAAAAAAAAAAGCACAAGTGATATGGGAGAAAATAAAATCAATATTGAAGAGGCAAATATTGTTAGATTGGAGTACTACAAATTGTACTGATTTTGATTATTATCATTAAAACCATTTTTAAGGAAAAAATTTAAACTAAAAAGAAGTTTGTGACAAACACCATATGAGCATCTATTCATTAAATAATACATGGCTAGTCTAACTTACAGAGTCCATACCTGTATAATGTATCCAAGAGAATTGAGGTCAGCATCCGGAAGAGCTACTACACCCCCATGTTCACTGCAGCATTATTCACAGTAGCCAAGAAGTGGAAACAACCCAAGTGTCCACTGATGGATGGATGGATGGATGGATAAAGACGTGGTGTATATATGTACAAAGGAACATAACCTAGCCTTAAAAAGGAAGGAAATCCTGCTGTACAGGACACTTTGGATGAACCTGGGGACACTATGCCAGGTGAAATAGGCCATCACAAAAGGGCAAATCCTGCACTATTCCACTTACATGAGTCGCCTTGAGGGTCACACTCACAGAAGCAGAGAGTAGAACGGAGGCCCCAGGGCCCAGGGACGGGATGACAGTGGGTGGCTGTTCAGCGGGCGTGATGTTTCTGTTCCGCAGGATGAACAGTCCTAGAATCTTCTGTACAGCAGGGTGTACAGTTGGCAATGCCGTATTGCACAGTTTAAATTTTGTTAGGAGGATAATCTCATGTTAAGTCTTCTCATCGCAATAAAAATGTTATCAGGAGGGTCTTTTACATTATTTTCTGTAATGTTTGTATGTTTGAATAGCTAACAATTAGTTTTTTTAATTAAAAGGAAAATATAATATGGTTTCCTGATTCTAGTTGATTTTACTAATTACATATAAGACCAATATTTTTAAGCCATTGTATTCATTTTCAACAATAATAATTAGAATACCTATGGGAAAAAATGATCCCACTTGTACTGGAATAAAAAACTGAGTTATCAAATAGGACTACTAATATAACATGTACAAAATCTTTACAGAGAAAAAAGTTTAAAGATAAAAAAATAAATAAATAGGGAAATATACCATCGGTCTAGATGACAAGGCATAATACAGTATATATGCCAATGCTCCCTAACTTAATTTAATGATGGGCTGCAAAAGACATGGAAGAATATTCTAAGCTGTATTTAATATTTATATGGAAGGCGAGTGGGTCAGTGATGGCCAAGACATTCTGAAGATCAAGAATAAGGTGGAGATTCCAACAAAACAGCCAGAATTATAAACAGTACATCAACTTATACAATATATCATGGATACAAAAGAAGGCAATTGATCAGCAAAACCAAACAGACAATCTAGCTAGAGATGAGAATAAAAAGAGCATCTAGTATAACAGAGTTGTCACTTCAGAGCAGTGGGGACTAGTTTAAAATTAATCTTATAAAAGAGAAGATACCAACCACCAAAGCAAACAGAAATGGCAGAGAGAAAACAACACATATCAAAGTATTACCAGCTTGTGCTAAAGAACCACTGGAGAGCTGCCTTAGTCAGCTCGGGGGCCATACAAACCCCACCGACGGGGCATCTTCAACAACAGAAATGTCATCTTTCTGGTTCCTGGAGGCTGGAATCAGAGATCAGGGTGTGGGCAGGGCTGGTTCCTCCTGGGGCCTCTCTCCTGGGCCTGTAGACTGCCGTCGTCTCCTCCCCGTGTCCTCACGTGGAGACTGGGGTCCTTCTGTGTGTTCTGAGCTCTTCTTCTCATAGGACACAAGGAGTATTGATCAGGGGCCCCCTTAACAGCATCATTTAACATAATTAACTCTTTACAGACCCTGCCTCCAAATATGGCGACATTCTGAGGGCCCAAGGATTAGGACTTCAACATATGATTTTCAGGGGGATGCAATTCAGCCCATAACAATCGCAGTGAGAAAAAGTCAACCAACTGAAACACAGGAATATATATGAAAAGGAAATTTACAAATATGGAAATGAAATGTTAATCTTCTGAAATGTAATCAACTTTGCCAGCATTCGGTTAAATGGAAATGTGTGATGTGATTTCATGGCCATAGTATCTGCAAAAATTAATCTGTGTAAGGTTGTGCAGAAATGTAAACTACTGGACACTGAGGCAGATGCATAAATTGATCAAAGCAATTTGGTTAACTTGGCAGGAGAATAAACTTGCGGGCGCTTGGGGTCTGGGAACCCGCGGTCTCTCACGCAGCGTAAACCCCACTGAGAGTCCGTCACCCTCATGCACCACTGAGACAGAGCACAGATGCTCATTGCAACACTATTTGTGACAGAGAAACATGAGCCTCCATGTAAATGCTGATCAGTAAACAGTGACTAAGGCCCCTCAGACGACAGCACCGCCCTGGATCCCCCTGTGTGTGGGTCCCATGCTAGGTGCACATCAGGCCCTCCCCCTCCTAGATGTCACCCTCCAACTGCTGAAAACTGAAGTATGTCTCTGCTTTGATGGCAAGAGGAGGGGGTGTTATCCTTTCAGACGCCCGGAAGGAGAGAGGGCAGTCCGAGAGGTCCACCCCACCACACGCCAAGGGGGTCCACCCCACCACACGCCGAGGGGGTCCACCCCACCACATGCCAAGGGGGTCCACCCCACCACACACCGAGCTCACTGCGTCTGGCTCTTCACACGCCCGTCCCGACCCTGGACTTTAAGAAGCACCTTGAAGTCGCAGACTCTGATGTCTTAGTCAATCCAAGAGCCTCTGTGCTCATCACTAGATTAGGGACCAGGTCAGCCCACTCTCCGTGTTTTATGTACTGAGTAGAAAGAGGAGGAAAGTCCCTCATTGTCAGCTAACGCCAGGGGCAGGGATTTCAGGAAGAGAGGAAACAGGGAGAGGACAGGTCTGTCTCTTAGAGCCAATGCGCTGGTGTTGCCGCACCGCAGCAGAACAATGGAAATAATTCTAGCGCACAGATGGATCATTCAAAAGCATCCCGTGATACTGGTAGTCAGAACATTTTAAAGAAGCGTTTCTAAGAGATTCAAACAGAACCTTAACTACTTTGTTTGATATAATAAAATGCTTTTAAAATGCACTTTACACAGTAACTATAATAATTCTGTTTTTATACTAAATTTTCTGTTGAACGTTTTTCATTTGTCTAAAAATACCTTTCTTTGAAACTCAACTGTCAACTTCATATAAAAATTTTAAAGTGATAATGATACATTTTCTTATTAAAATCTGAAGGGAAAATTCAAGCCCAAAATATTTTTACATTATTTTTCTGGTGAAACTATATTTAGATACGGATCTGTTATATATCATGCAATAAGTATGTCTATGATTCATAGGAGAAATAATTTTGCAATTCAGAATTTTCTTTTTTGAGAAAACTCAAAGTCTAAATGCAAGAACATTTATCTTCATATATCTCTATTTACACAGACAACCTAGACATTTCACTTAGAATTTAAAATACATATTGTATGCAGGTTAATAATTGTGATGTTTTCTTCTTGAGACTTAAAGCACATTTCATGATTTAATAAAAGAAATCTTATTAACGGCCCCAGAGAGAAGATGGGGCATCTAGTACTTTGGTTTTGCTTTTCATACTGCTCTTAATCCAATGATGAAAACAGAGGAACATCCTTTGTTAATCCAACTTGGCGTAATTTGAGTTACTCATTGGCCACAGAACTTCTGTGTGGCAGTGTGAGAAACTTACGTCCGATGAGGATTAAGGACATGAAAGTGCCACCCGGTGATAAATTATGTGCCGTTCTAAGAAGTTTCATTTCTACAAATAGAATTACCTAGAGTTTTAAGGCGGAACCAAATAATGTGTTTTGTCTTAGCTGAGGCAGACACAACAAAGTACCACTGACTCAGGGGCTTGTAAACCACAGACACTGACGTTTCTCAGTTCTGCAGGCTGAGTCTGAGGTCAGGAGACAGGGTGGCGCGCGAGGGCCCCATCCGTGTCACGGTCTTCTCTCTGTGTCCTCACCTGGCAGGTGGGCAGGGACCTCTCTGGGGTCTGTTTTACCAGGGCCCTCATCTCGTTAGGAAGCCCCCCCCCATGACAACATCACCTCCCAATACCATCACATTGGGGGGGTTAGGATTTCAACACGTGAATTTGGAGAGACACAAACATTCGGAACGTAACATATTTCTGCGATGGACTTTGATAGTGAAGAAAAAGCAAAAACAAACAAAGGAAAGCACACACACATTTAGGGGAGGGGGGCTGTATGTTTTAGCTAAGAAATGACCCGCATCACTCCTTTCCCTCTCCACTGCCCTCAAAGAGAGAGAGAGATGCATGACCCCTCATCCCTGAGGGACACACCACAGTGTATTGTGCTGCGTGGGGCATCGCGTTGGGCCAGGGTTGCTGCTCTGACTCCGAGCGTCCAGCTGTGCTTAGAGCAGCATGAGTGACAAGTGAGACTCAACGTCCCCCAGTTGTATCTATTTGTATAAATGGAAAGGCCAGATTGTTCATCCTTTTATTGGTTCAGTTAAGTAAGACTTTTCTGAAAATATCTTTTTAAAGAAGAAACTAAACATTGTTTCTTTTTTCTAATCTGAAAAATAACAGATGTTGACTTCAGTTACCAGATATGATGAAGTAACTGGGCCATGCTCAACTTTTGGACAGAAACAACTGGAAAACTGGGCAGAAGATATGAAACAACTTTTTTCAGATGTTGGAAAATAGGCAGCACAGGGGCTGTGATCTCTGATAAAAAGAGAAACAAATACAATGTTTCCTACACTTGCCCAGGGTGTGTGTAGGGACAAAATCCCCCAGAAAGGCTTACAGGTGCAATATTCCCTGAGTGTTTTACATTCTTAAGACCGTTTTCTTGTAGCCATGATATGTGAAAAACAGCTTGGCTGGCCCTAGAATCCTGGTTTCTGAGACAGCTGTTTCCTGTGGCCTCGCTCCATGTGTTTCTCTTGAGAAGAGTGATGTCATCTTCATTCTTCTGCCCACGGAAGTTGTTTGATATCTTTGCCTTTAAGTCCTTAGGATTTTGTTTCTTTGTGTTTCAATTTTAGTAGTTTTACTAGGCTATGTCCCAGAGTTAAATATCCCAGGCCAATTTCCACAAGCACCCAGTAGGCCCTTCTAATATATAACTTCAATTATTTTATTTATGGAAAAGTTCCTAAATTACAGTTTAATTAGGTCTGGTCCACTGGTTTGTTTGGGACTCTAGTTATATGTGTGTTAGTTCTCCTCTGTCTCTCTTCATTTCACCATTTTCATTTTGCTTCTTTATCTACTTTTTAATTTAATTTTTTCATTGTTTTCTTATCTTTCTTTAATGCTGCAATTTTTCACTTAATTGTTTCTGTCTTTGTTCATTTTTATATATTTCAATAAAAGTTGTTTTTTCTTACAACCAAATGCTTGGTGAGGATATTTAATTGAATGTATAGCACTGTGCTCTGTTTTCTTCTACTTCGTGGTGATTTTTTAGCAGTGCATTTTCATCAACTGTAATCTTCTGATTCTTGTTTTGTATCTTCCTCTAATAAGAGCTCTCCCCAGCTCTCAGTTCCCTTTGTTCGCGTGTTTCCTCAGTACAGGTGGCTGGTGGTGGCGGCTGACCGTTGTTCTTGTCATGGGAGGGACAGTTTTGTGCCTCTGGCTGTAGTCTCTTCTTTGGTCGTGTGAGACCCTGATTCTCCCTCTTTTCTTCTCTCTACTCACTCACCACCTGCCTCCAAAGGCGCCTCTCCTTCCCTAGAAGCACGGCCTTCCCCAGACTGCCTGGGGTCCCCATGTATTCAAGTGCTTCCCCAAACCATGGCCGGAACCCAGCAGGACCCCTTCCAGCTGCATCACCCCAGGAGTGACGTAGCTTCATTGCAGGCCCATCGCTCCTGCAGCGTCCGGCTCTGCGCTGGTCAGGACAAGGTCTTCATGGCCTCACTCCCAGGCTCCCAGACAAAGAGTTGCCCATGGTGGACGCACAGTAGGTATTTGCTTATTTTAACTGGTTTACTTGTTTTTGTCTTAATACGGAGGAAGTTTATAATGTGACAGGAATCTTACATTTATAGCCGACCCCCAATAAGTACTACTCAGATGATAAGCTTTATACACATTTTTATAATTCTGCTTAACTAGGAACAGGTCATGTTGGCAAAGCAGAGTAAAGAAATGTGACTGCGAATAAACAATATTTGTTCCCTTCAGCATCAAAATTAGCCGACCCTATTCTGATAACATGTAAACAACATTTTAAATCAATGTGGACAGTTTGGAGCCCTTAGAGACTAGAGTTTCCTACATGCAAGGTGAAGTGTAAGTTGCTGAAGGAAGAAAGACAATTGGGGACAAAGGAGATACACGCAAAGTACGTACACTTAGACAGAAAATGGGAGCATTCAGGAGCGCGTGAAACTGGGGCCGAGACAGTCACTATGGTTCCTTATTCAGTCTTGGTCGAATCCTGGGCAGACTTTATAGCCAAGTTCGCACACCACCGGGCGGCTGAGTGCTTCTTCCCCAGCCATCCGAGTCCCCTCTTCACGAGCCTGAGTGGTGTTCACATGCTGACTGCATTCTCCAGCACACTCAGGCACCTTTATGACAATGCTTACTGGTAATTATATCTGCTTCTGTTTTGTTCAGAAAATATTTACTTTTATCAGCATATTAAAAATTAACATTTCATTCTAGTGTTGAGGAATCTCTAAGGAATATCTAAGCAGGTGAAATAATTTCCAAGTTCACATAATAAGTCACCAATACACCAGTGTGTATTTCCCAAATTACTCTTTTCTTAAGTTGCGTCTAAAGTAGAGAGACATCTAATGCCAGGAAAAACATGATTGGATTTGCTGCACATCTGGACCCACTTCTGCAGAACCCCAAGCCCTTTCTGGGTTGTAAATCATGGGACCAAGAAAGTCTAATTGTCCAAGTAAGCAAACTAAGTGAGCATCTGTCCAAGGACAAAGTGAACACCAAAGAGACCTTCAACCAAATTTGGAAACTTCCTCTTGTGACCTCACAGATGGTGAGCAGGGGGCCTCGTCCTTGTGCGGAGGTTCTGGTCCTGGAGCTAGAAGCAGCGGCCGGATGGGAGGTTGCTTGTCTCCCTTAGAGGAGATGGGAAGGGGTTTCCTTTGTGGGGAGAAGGAGAAGAGGGCACTGTTGACCTGGGGGACTGGGTGAGACTAGTTAATCACCAAACGCATCTCGTCCTCGCCCGGTTCACAGCCTTCAGTGCTATTTCCCAGCAGCGGCCTCACTGAGCAGCCGGGCTGCACAGACACAGGCACGAAATACAGTTTCACCACCTTAGGCCACTGAAATTAGTGGATTTGTCTATTACAGTAGATAATGTTTTACCGCTAACCAGTTAGTCAACTTTGAACCTCCGGCCCTTGACCTTTGTTACCCGACGGGTGCAGCATGTGCCGGACCCTCCTTCGCAGGATGGCGTGAGGTCACCTGCAGGGATGGGCAGACATTTACTAACCATGAGGGTTGGGACCAGACCATAGTTACTAGAAACATCCAGTCTGTTTAGATTCCTCTTCCACTAACCCTTTTGTCCTTTTCAGTGACCCAATCTCCGCCCATGAAGTCCCCAGGGGCGTATTTTCCTGTTTGCCTTACACAGCCTTTTCAAAGTGTTATTCAAATGAGGGAATAACATTGTTTCCCTTCCCCCAAAAACCACTAAACATTTTGTCGACTTAAAATATTGTTCGAAATTGTCCGATAACAGGATTCTATGGCATCTTTGTGCGAGGGGAAATGTACAAAGAAGTAAGCGATTATTCTCATAAGTGGGCACTGCCAAGTGGCTTTCCTTTTCCATCTAACTTGCAGCGAGTTTATTTAAGTTTGGAAGAAATACAATGATTTGGTATAAATATGTCTTTTACTACTTGACAATGAAAATTCAAGTGACTATTTTAATGACTATTTTATTAGTACTCATACAAAGATTAGAATTCCCTCAGTCACCGGATGGTGTCACCTGATTATAAAATACAAGCAGGATTGCAGGAGTTTGGGGATTAAAATCCTGAGCCTCCTGGAGTCCAGGCTCAGTGTTTGCTTCTCGTTACCCTAACTAATACCCACACAAGGCTGAAGTGCATAGATTTTGACAATTGTGAAATTAATTTTCCCTGAAACCGCCCAGAAGATTACTTTACTCTATCAATTCTTCATAAAAATCAATATGATTAACTTTTCCATTTATTTCTAGCTGTGCATGATGCATATTTCAAAACAGGTGCTTGAACTTATTTTGTCCTATGAAGCCAGCAGTATTTCAAAAAATATGTGTAATATAACCTGTGAATGTCTATTTTGGGCCATGATTTCTACCCTCAGAAAAATATAGTACATTCAATATGGCTCTTGAAAGCATTTTTAAAAGTTCTTTCTCTCTGGAAAAAAAATCTCATAAATATGAATAATCTTTTTCCATTAGAGTGGCATGACATCTATCTTTGCAAATTAAAAATGGGAAACAGCTGGCAACACATTTCTCAGGCAAGCCTGCAGCTGTTTTAGCAGAATGTCATTTGCTAAGTTTGAGCAACAGGACTGGGCCATCGGAGCCAGTGACACCCGCCCCCCCCCCGGCCAGAGCATCAGGAAGACCCCACTTCTACACTGACTCACCCCACTTCCCCCATCAAAACAATAACCAGTAAGAGTCCTCCACGGCCTTGAGGTGAGACTTGTTTAGGCTACTTATACAAAATGAACATAAAATGGTAATACTTTTCCACCTGTGAAGTAAAATACCTTCTGATGTTCAAAACTAGTCTTTGTAGGGCTGGGATTGCTTGGGGCTTTGTGGCTGTAGACACTTTTCCTGCAAATGGATTTTGAATGTATTTTAAGTGACTCCTCAACCAGGAAGAGCTACACCCTCTCAGTGCACCTGCCAGAGGTGTCAGGAGGAAAAAGCCTGATTCTTGACCCTAAAGTGTCACAATCCTTGTGGGGAAACAGAACGTTCACACACAGAGAGTCACAGGTCAAGGTGCAGTAAAGAAGGAAGGGTCTGCTCAGCCGGACGCGTGAGAACCACCAGTACTTTTCACTGAAAGCTCTACGGGCCGTATGGACATCATGAATCCTCTAGAAATGATCCAAAGTCTCTGATAGACAGATAGACGATCGATAGATCAATAGGTCGATAGATAAATAGATAGTAGGTAGATGATCAACAGACGACAGCTACATGGGTGGACAGGCCGCCACAGGCACTGATGTACCGAGCCCCAGGGATGCCGAGTCGGAAGTGGAGCTGGTCTGGGTCTTCTGCAGCCACAGCGCTGGGCAGCATGTTCACGGGGTTTAATCCCAGGCCTCCTAATTCCGCGCAGAGTTCTGGGCTTGGGGGAGGTGAGGGAACCTGCCCATCCGGTCCCTCCCCTCCCGCCGCCCCACCATTCACTCAGGCCTCCAGACCCCATCGCCTGCCCAGCTTCCTCCTCTCCTCCCCTCCCCCTCCGTGTGCAGTCTCCTCTTTCCGAGCTCTGCACCCTTTTCGGCACAACAGGCCAGGAGGCTGTCAGGTAAGAGGCCGTCCAGGAGAGCCCCCTGCAGCGCAGCCGCGGGGTGACCGCATCTCTGCGCATACTGTGACGTCCGTCTGGATCGCCCCCTCTCCTGCGGCGTTTCCTCCTGCGGCGGCTCCAGCAGGCCCTCCAGGCTGTGCTGACCAGGATTGCGCCCGGCCTGCGCCACGCCAGGAACACGGAACAGGCCACGGATGGGCTCGACGTGTCTGGGCCAGAACTCAGGGCGCTGGGCCGTCCCACCCCCTGCGAGGACTGCAATGCGGGGCGCGGGCCTCGAGGGAGAGAGCCCCGCATGGACCCCGAGGACAGCGAGGGACCGGAGGGACTCCGTGCGGGGATCGCGGGCACTGTCCTCCCACTCAGACGCGTTCCCGCAGCGACGCTCACAGAGGAGCCCTCGGGGAGCATCCGCAGCCCTCGGGGAGCATCCGCAGTCCTCGGGGAGCATCCTCAGCCCTCGGGGAGCATCCGCAGTCCTCGGGGAGCGTCCGCAGTCCTCGGGGAGCCTCCGCGGCCCTCGGGGAGCGTCCGCAGCCGCGCCTGCAGCTGGAAATCCGCTCGCGGACCCGGGGGGCCTCTCAGCCTGCCTGTCCTTCCCTAGCGCGCCAGGCGCTGCAAACGACTCTACAAATGTCGGCATGTAAGGCATTAAAAGCAGGGTGTTCTCCATGTGTGTCACCTGTTCTCAGCTCCCCCCGTGGAGACCCCCGGCCCCCAGCGTCCCACCCGTCCAGTCAGCCCAGGGCCCTCGGCCGGAATCAGACGCTTTCCTCCCAGACGTTTCCAACACGCAGCCCTCAATTCCTGTCCTAACAGGATATTTGAATGTTACCACAAGACTCTTGGACCAGGTTAGGCTAAATTTCATCGTGTTTAGTGTTTCAATACGTCCCCACTTTATTTGCTCCCTGTGTATTTACTATTTAATCTTCCTATTTTTCCACGTCCATAGAGTAAGTTATTGCTAAATCACTTCAAGTCACAGCAGTCTAAGAATTGACTTGCATCTTGCACAGCAGTCTAAGAATTGACTTGCATCTTGCACAGCAGTCTAAGAATTGACACATCTCCCTACGGAAGGGTCCACATTTTCCCGTTTGGGCTCAATGATGGCAGTTTGGCTGATTTACACGTGTTTGAACAACTGCCAGGAGATTGTTATGCAGAATTAGGGTCATTGCTGCAGTTCCCTCGGACTCCTTCTGAGCTGTTCACTCACTTTGTTCACTCACTTTTGTGAACAATTTCATTTTAAGACATGGTCTGCACGTTTATCCAATTTTCAGTAAACACAAAGCTGGGAAACCTAGTCTATATGTCAAGTGACAGTCATCACTCATGAATTTTGTGGCAGATTAGAAGGATGTGAGAAAATGAAAAGATAAAATAACAGGGCAAATGTGAACTCCTACGTTGACATTAAAACACACACACACACACAAAAACACACAACTACAAAATGGAAGAAGCTGGGTTAACTCACATCTCAACTAAAAGAATTTATGCTTTTTTTAAAAGTGGGATCAATAGAAATAAAGAATATTGTGACTAGAAAAGGACAGTGCCAGCCCTGCCCATCTCAGACTCACGTAACAGAAATACAGATAGAGAAAAGTCAAGGAGAGCGTGGCACTCAGCATGGATCAGTGAGTAAAGCCCTCGGCAAAATAATTAAACAGTAACGCAGGTAAAACGCCATGAAAAGTGCTTAGTACAATGTCTTGGAACCCATGATCCTCCGGGTAGATCTCCCTAGAGCCATCTGAAAAGGACTTCGTCATGAAATTCTCATATAAAAGACTAGTGCTGGGATCTGGTGGTATTCACACAATTCCAGCTGTCATGCTGGTGATTTTGAAAATTCATCTGGTGGTGGAATGCTCAGGGGTCTCAGACTGAGCAGACCCAGGAGACAAGGCAGTATCACCTGAGAAATGCGATGTAGAGCCTTGCAAATGTGTTCCCAGGGCCATAGCTGCTGTTTCCTCAAGAAAAAATGCCATGACAAGAAACAAATGGAAAAAAGAATCCTTTCATGATAAAGAAAACGTTGCTATTTTAGCTCTACCACCCGCATTGCAGAAGCCATTGCAAAGATCCCCCTGTGCCTACATTTGATATTTTGTACATAAGCCCCTTGAGAGCTGTATTTTTGGTTCCTGAGTTACTTAAGATGTGGCAGCAAATAAGCCTCAGTTCTGTCAAGGATGAATTTATACAATGTGACTTACAAATCCATTTTAAAGTGTAGTCATACCTCCAGAGGTAGCTTCCAAAAACCAGTAACTTTTTAATTTATCTGCAGTTGCATAAGTAAAGTCACCTCACTTGAATTCTGGAGTTTGCACTATTCACTCAACAATTCAGCAGACAGTTTCTGAGCACCTACTATGTGCAGAATGTTTATTTAGTGCAACCAACGATAGAACCACAGGTGCTTTTCCTTCCGGTTTTGTATAGAATAGATGTATGTATACAAGTAATATCAAACTAGAGACAAAGGGATAAATAAATTTAGAGAACATGATGCCTGCTTGAAAGAAAATCTCTTTCTGGATGAAATGCCCTGAGCAAGGAATTTAAAGCATGAGCAGCTCCTGGACACACAGAGGTACTGGGAAAATTTCACCTAAGACTACTTACTTGGAATGTTCAAAGAAACACGCCTAGGGATTCTCTCTAACACTCCTCAAAATTGCAAAGGGCTGGGTACACCTAAAGCCTCTGTATTAAGCAGAATCCTCGAGAGAAACAGAACCAGTCGCTATCTGGGACACACGCAGGATACACGTGACATACAAAGAGCTGTAAGATAAGGGACTGGCTTGTGTGATTTTGGAGGCTGACGAGTCTCTGGATGGTCAGGGTGAGTCAGCAAGCTTGCGACTGAGGATGAACGGATGTTTCAGGAGGAAAAAGCCTATGTCTCAGAGTGAGGGTCGCCAGGCAGGAGGAACTCCCTCTTACTTGGGAGAACATCAGCCTTTCTGTTCTGCCCAGGCCTTCAACTGATTAGACGAGGCCCACCCACACTGGGGAGGGCCATCTGCTTTACTCAGTTAACTGTACTTAATATCATCCAAAAACACCCTGCCAGAAACCCCCAGAATTACACTGGCCCAAACATCTGAGTACTCCAGGACCCCATCATGCTGACGTGTAAAATAAACCATCACAGTATTCAACAATATAAAATGAGTTAAATATCTCATGCTACATCCTAAAAAGGGAATTTTATGTAGCAGTGAAAATGACATAAACTTAGAATCACATAGACAAATGTTTAAATATATTTTAGTTGAGAAAGCATAATAGAGAGTGGGCTTCAATGTATAACAACACACCTGTAGTATAATAATATGTATTATATTTAACGTAAAGTATACTCACACAGGAGGAATAATATTTGAGAACATTTACACCAGTGGTCATAGTTGTGTAGCAGAATTTTGAGTAACATTTCTCTGCATTTCAAAATATCTGGACTGGCTCATTTTTCTTCAAATACCTTGGATGACTTACAAGAAAAAAAAGGGGGCTAATTAGGTAAAGATAACCCAACATCCTCCATGGACACTGAGAGACATGGAGGTTTCAGAATCATTCCCTGGGCATCAAGATTTGATGAAAGCAGAGGACAGACGATGTTCCAAGGAGGGGTTGGAACAGAGAGCTGCTAATGACCCTAATGGGAGCTGGAAGAGATGCCGAGCCCAGATCCTGGTCCAGACAACGGTAGGATTAACCGTGTCCTGGAAGAACCTTTTACCAATTTCCTATGCTTTGCTCTGTACACAACCCTGCTCTGTAACTAGTCCAGTGTCAAGGGTTTATTTCTGAAGAAATATATTCCAAACTCCTAGTGAGCGTCCAAATGTGCTGAAAAGATATCCTAGTGTGAGTTCGCAAGGGCACAGAATCTTCTCAAGGCACCAAAACATTGCAAATAATATATTGCTCATTCCTATGGTGCTGATCTCACCTCCATCTGGTAAAGATAACTCATCCTAATAAAACAGCCCTGTGGCTACATCGTAAGCTCTCTAAGGGTAAGGACACAAATCAAATCAATCTTGCTTCCATTGGATCTGTACCACCGAAAACCACTCTCAGCACAAAGTAATTACTTTAAAAATATGTGATCAATTAATACAATATATTGTTAGTATTACTGTTTAAGTTCTAGATTTTCTAAACATTTTATTTACTTTTATTTCAATTCTCACAGTCCAGATCTAACAACTTGCCTTATTAATGTATGAAAAAGAAACAAATCCTATGTGTTTACTTATTTAACAAATATTCTCTGTGATTTTATTTCTGTGCTAGGTGTCTGCTAATTAATGAGTCTATAAAGATGAATTCAAGGGCTAAAATACTTCAAAGGCTTAGTGTCCTGAGGAAATCAACACATAAATGAACAACTACAGCACAACCAAAATCTCTTACTCAGTTCTCAGGCTGCTCAAGAAACTGTACACGTTGGTTTTCTGCTTGTGTCCAGGAATTGGCGAACAGTACTGAGATGAGTGATAAGATTGCAGTTCATCCTAACGGAAGGTCTGGTCTCGCCTCCTAAAGAAGGTGTGTCCGTGTGGCAGCCCTGCCCCAGTGCCTGTGAGGATAGACGCATCCCATCCACCACCACCTCCAGTCACCCGGACCTGGTAAAGCATCCGACAAGAAAGAAGGAAGTTAGTGGCGCTATTTCAGGTGGAGCTTCAGGAGGTGATAAGCGCGTTAAATTTATAACTCAGTGTTTGCTGGTAAGATGCCCTGGTCTTCCATCCCCGAGGGCTCATGTTCTTACCATGCTATATATCTTCTGTCTGCCTTTCTACTTACATCCGAAAGCTGTTGGAAATATATAATGAGATAAGATATATGAAATGGTTTTGTATGTGTGTGTGTCCATAAGTTTGACATTTTCCAATAGTACAGATTTGATAGTTTTATTTTTTCTTTGACATTTCCATTAAATCAGAATGAAAAACTCACACTGATTCTTCTATTTAAATGTTGATACTTTCTAAATAAAGTCATGCAAAGCATTTGTAGTGAAGTCATACATAGTAAGGAGATCAAACTTCTGTTTCCATGAGATTAGGCGGGTGGAGAGTTGTAGGCATTTTAATAAAGCCAGATACGTTTCAGGGCAGTTGGCTAATATTTGCAGAACTCCTTTTGGCTTTGGGAATTTCTCCTAACAGTTTAACTCTATGTCTTATAACAGCAAAATATCAGCAAATCAATCTTTTTGGAACAGTTTCCTTGCTCTCCTGGAAAGGGAACAGTGTTACAACAGTTACTGGTTGTAACAGCTGCTGTCAAAGGCCCAGGAATTTGACATAAAATACCTGGTGTTGGAAAACTAAAGTGAAAACATAAAGCCCTTGTTTGTTAAATGGAAAAGGTCAAAATGCTTGTGAGGATGTAAACAAAAAACACATATTAGAACATCAGGCAAGTAAATCAAGGGTTAGGGACCTTCCTTGCTCTGAAGGATATTTAGCTTCAGTGAAGTAAACTTAAGGGTACTCAGCATGAAAGAGAGACATTTCCTTAACTTGTCCCATGGTTAACAGAAGCGGCATAACAGAATCTTCCTTCAAACATCAGCAAAAAGCCTGCTTCTCCCCTAAAATGCTGGCCTGAGCAGTAATAATTAACCAAGCACAGGACTTGGGCTTTTCCTGTGGCTACTAAATAAGACAAATTAAATCAGCCGTCAACAATCCGTGTCGAAAAAGTAAACTATATTCCCAAACTGAGAAGGTTTGTTATCAAAAAGCCTGAAAGTTATTGTCGGTTCTGGGTAAACTGTACGCCAAATTCAGTCATTTGGAAAATTGTAACCACTGAACTGGGAAATCCATCCCAGCGATTGGGAGACTTGTGCTCACTGTAAGCTCTGATGCCGAAAACTGTCCACGCTGCTGTGGGGGGACCAAGGTCTACCCACGCTCACGCCGTTTCCGTATTTCAGAAATGAGCTTCTACTCTGACATTTCAGTGGAACTGCCAAGTGAGAACTAATCAGGAAGAGAACCCAACAGCAGCACTGCCGCCCTGGACCTCGGAGGACGCCCCCGAGACAGCCGTCCCTTCTCCAGGAGGCTTCGCTATTCACTGTTCCCCATGATGGGAAGAGACACTGATTCCCCATCTCAGCTAGATCACGACGATGGTCCAGCGAGTTGCTCCACGCTCCAGGGCAAATCCCTAGCAGTTCAGAGGATGCAGTGAAGTCAGGATAACCCTCAAAGCAGAGTCAAAGGGGCTCTCTCTCTCTTCTGGCCCTTACATCTGGCCTTCCTCTGTCCAAAGCATCACGGCACTTTTCAGTATCAGTAAGACCTCTGAAGGGTTAACTCTCCTCTCTTCCCGGCTTCAGAGTTCGGGTGAGTGAGGCTCAGCGACCCTGGACGGAAGCAGACTAAACTCTGCCAAGAAACAATTACGTTTTTCCTCCCCAAAGACAAAATAGCCAAAACCAATAAACTTCCTTCCTATGATCCTCTTTGCCCAGTGAAAGAACATCTATTTCTGTTAGTCTTATTTGCAAAGAATTACTGACCAAACAAATCAGTGATTTTATCATAAAACATAGGGAGAGAAAAGCCACAAAAATTGGGGGAATAGAGAATAGCAAATCATCAGATTCTTTCTAGTGAGGCTTTAAAACATAATATTGGACATTTAATTTATCCAAACTTTTTTGAAGAGATGCAAGCGGTAATAATACGTATATATTGCACGTGTAATCAGACCAACAGCAGCAGGAGGTGTGAGTGCTGCAGACATCTCCTGAGCACTTGCTCCGTGACATGCTTATTTCATGGCTAAGTGCTTTGCCTGCACTGCTTCATGTCAATATTTGAAAATCTCTATGAAGTGGATTCTCCTCCACTTTACAGGTGATAAAACTAAAGGAGAAGGTGTGAAATACATTAAGAGCACAGAGCTGATAAGCAGTAGCCCTAGGAAGCAAACTCAGGCCCGACTCCGTACAACTTACCAGGTATAAACTGTAGAGTCCGTGGTGAGAATAAAGTCGGCAGTGTGAAGTGCGGCGAAGGTCAGATAGTCAATTCGATTTGTCTCCCCTGCTGAAACCTTGGGTCCCGACATGTGCTGAGAGAGAGGGACAAAGAGGGAGATGGCTGAGGCAGTCTGGAGTCTGGAGGGCAGGCCAGCAGCCGGGATTGGGTGTTTCAGGGAGAATTTCTTCTTCTTTGGGAGACCGCAGCTTTTGCTCTCAAGCCCTCCCACCCACATTACGGAGGAAAGTCTCCTTCACTCAAAGTCCGCTGGTTGTGGACAAAGGGCCTTCAGAGCCACAGCCTGAGCGACGCTAGGCCTGCCCTCCCCAGGGTCCCTCGCTGGTCCTGGTCGGGCGTGCTTGATGACTTGTTCTCAGCTGGGGGCGGCGGAGGGCAAGGAGCCGGCTTGTGACGAGGTCCGTCGGCAGCAACAGCGGAGGATTTGCGAGTCTGCCGTCTGGTCTGTGTCTGGACAAGGACTGTCTGGACACGGCAGAGAGGGATACGGACGTGCCTTGCGGTGTGTCTGTGTTTCTCCACCCCAGGCTGAACTTGAGAAGCCGAAGCCGCTGCAGGTGCCCTGCGAGTCTGCACACCTGTAGTCAGAAAAAGGCCTCACCTGCCACTGTGAGATAGTCCTGCCTCCAGTGTAATCAATAAATTAGACTATGGAGCCCCTTGAAATAAAGGAGCCCTTCTCCGGCTGGTTTTAGGCTAATAAGTGTTTGCATAAATCTAATATTCCTTGAATTCCAAGAACATTTACAAAAAAAAAAAAAAACCGAACTGCTAACACTTGAAGTGTACTAGACTTCAATGAAAAAAAATAAAAAGAACTAACTTTTGAGAAACCGCTAGCATGGAAGTATTTTTTCCTATAAGAAATCGATTCAAATGAAGATAAGCCTTGGACAGATCAATTTGGTTTGATAATTTTGATTTAAAAAGTCTGTGCAATATATTATAATTTTTCATTTAAGCTGTTATGAAGTCTGAGTTTTCTCATGACAAATCTAGATAATTTAAATTTTCAAAATTTCTTACACTGATTTACTCTGGATAAACTAAGAATACACCTATATCATCTTTAAGATTAAAAAAGATGTACACTTTCAATTAAATACAGTTATGATTCCGACATGCACTTTTATGGCAAGAGTAATCATGTATTGTGGTGCGTGACCTTCAAAATAGTTGTCAAGATCATCAGTTAAGCAAAGATCTTGGAACAATAGAATTCAGTTTGCGCTTGTTTTTTTATGCTGTAAAGGGGCTCTACCTCTGGGTCATGCTAATGAATGCATTCACTTTTCTGTTTCAAGTAGGTATTAAAAAAATGGGTTTGGCTGTAAAGAATGAGATTAAGTGAAGGGTTGTCCACATTCCAGGGCCTTTTTGCTGACCTTCCCATTTGTGCATCTGAAGCGCTCTGTGGTTTTCAGAGTCCTCACAGCCACACGGCTCGCGGCCAGCGCTCCGCTTGCTTCCCCACCAGCAGCCTCAGGGGCACCAGTTAAAACTCAGGTAGGGAGAGTGGGAGGGAGACGCGAGAGGGAGGAGAAATGGGAATATATGTATATATATAGTTGATTCCCTTTGTTATACAGCAGAAACCAACACACCATTGTAAAGCAATTATACTCCAATAAAGATGTTAAAAAAAACCAAAAAACTGAATTGGACAACCATAGCTCTAAAATTTCCAAAACTGAATTGAATGCTCGTTTCAACTGGTGTTTTGAGGCTTCCAAATATTATCAGGAGCCTAAAATTGCCTCTCTGCAAAATAAGATTTTAAAATTAACTGAGGTAAATGAATGGTTAAAGAAAAATAAAATGGCTTCCAAAGCTTCAAAAAAAAAAAAAAAAAAAACTCGGACCAGCTGTGCAGGGTCCAGCCTCAGCCACGGATGAGTCGCCAGCTTCTGTGTTTCAGGATGAAGTTCTCGCCAGCGTGTTCCTCACCACAAATGACTTGATGTCGGTGTTAGTCTGGTATCTGGAAATCACCACCTTGATGTATGTTGTGGACTGATCTGTGTCTCCATAAGAGATGTTGAAGTCCTCGCCCCTAATATCCGTGGATGCAACCTTATTTGGAAACAGGGTCAATGGAAGTACTGTTAGCTAAGATGAGTCACCCTGGAGTGGCGTGGGCCCTAATCCAGTAGGTCTGGTGTCCTTACAAGAAGCCGCGTGAAGCTGGAGCTATGCTTCCCAGGAGGTGTCCCCAGAAGGTCGGAAGGGGCGGGTCTCAGGGGGGCGTGGCCCTGCCTACACCTTGACTTTGGGCTTGTAGCCCCCAGACTTATAAGACCTTAAGGTCTGTTGTTCTAAGCCGCCCAGTGTGTTGTGCTTTGTTAAAACAGCATGAGGACACAGAAGGCGGAAGACAACCATTTAGACCAGGTGCCTTTTAACGAAACTTCCCCTCCCAGAGCCTGGGGTGCGGAAGTTTTCTGCTTTCTTTAAAAGGTATTGCACAAAACCCTTGAAAGAGATTCAGTCCAGGGCTTGTTCCCAAAGAAAATTTTGGGTAAACAACCTCGATTCTTTATTTTTAATGTCTGCTCTCTCTCTACGGGTCTCCTCCTCCTCATTTCTTACATCTGTGATGTAAATTTGTAAAGCTGGAGGGGTAAACTTCCACCCACCAGGCCGTGGATCGTGCAGTAGAAATGACTGTTTCAACATGACCACCGTATGAGGGACCATGAATTACGTTATGGAAAAGGTTAGCTCCTTCCCTAAAGAAAGAACAAGCTGTGATGAAGAGAAGTAATATCCGTTAACTACGTTTTCCATATTCACACATAAAAAAAGAGTTATTTAAAATAAAATTCAAAGTAAAGGTAATTAGTACAATTTGAAAATAAGAGAAGTAAGGGCGTAATAGACTAACGGTTGGGTAAAAGAAAAATAATAACGAGATCTAAAGTAAATGAACTTCAAGATAAAAACCTAGGAACTCAGTAAATAAATGATACAATATTATAATTAAATAGTTAGAATATTAATGAGAGAAAAATTAAAATGAGAGCAGTGAGTAGAATTAAAGATTAAAAACAGGAGTTAAGAACCTTACAATTAAGAAGGATTAAGGAAAACATATCTGAAAAAAATAGAATAAGAAATTTGAAGATTAGAGAGATCAGTATATTAATTGAAATCATATTATGAAAAAGAAAGATAACATAGCATAAGCTGACAATACAGTCTATAACAAGAGCAGAATGATAGCTTTAAAGGTTGCTTAAAGAACTAAAATATTGTCTTAGCAAAAACAAGGTGCCAGATGTGGTGTCATTAGTGTCAATGTCAGACGGTGGCAGAGGGGCCCATGACCAGATCTGGGCAAGGATGCCCGTTCAGGGCCAGTGTGAGTGGTGTCAGGGCTCTTTTCCTCTGGTGAGGCCCACACGCGTGTACATGCAGCCGGATCAGGAATTAAATCTTCATTGTGTGAGGGATGCAGATTTGGGGGTGGTGGTTAATACTGTAGACCTACCCTGACTGAAATAAAAAATGGGACCACAAGTGGGAAGTCCATTGAGGGTGATCAAAAAAATTTATTTTAAAAGCATGGAGGGAAGAAAGCAAGCCGCAAGTGGAATAATTGGTCCCCAAACACATCCACATCTTGCTCAAGGCCCGCGGTTACGTGCGTAACGTGGCAAAGCAAGTGAAGGTTGCAGACGGAACTGTGGCCAGTGGTCAGCTGACCTTGAGAAGGGAGGTCATCCCGGACTGTCAGGGAGGGGGTGTGGGCAGTGTGATCACAAGTCCACGTATGTGATGAGAGGGCAACATGTCAAAGTCCGGGTGATGCAGGTGAGGCAGTGCTCCTGGCCCAGGTGGGAGGAGGGCCAGGACGCAGACAGCACGGCAGCCCCTGGGAGCTGGACCCTCCCCTGGCACCTGTGGAAGGAGGGCAGCCCACCAACACCTGGCTGTTAGACTGTAAACCCCCTTGGACCCTGGCCTGCAGAACTGTAAGAATTAGATCTGTACTGTTTCAAAGCTGATGGAGAAGGTAATTGAGAGGACCCACGAGTTGGTCCCGGGCAACTGGGGCTCCTCACCCCTGACCTTGGGATGTTTGCACCATCCCCACCCTAGACACAGCCTCGAGGTCGAGGCCGTCTGGACAGTGAACCTGATGGAACCCAGGTAAGCCCTCTATAAACTTCTAAACTCTGGCGGGTGGGCGCAGATAGCCACTTGTCTTGCGGTCCAAGGCAAGCCTCATGAGTAAGCCCCCTGCTGGTTACATCTGCCACCCCCCAGTCTGGAGGTCCGCCAGTTTCTTCGGTCTCTCCCTGCCCTCTGTGGGCCCAGTTTATGAACCAATGAAAGCCACCAAGGTTGTGGCGGTCTGTGACAGCGACCACGGGAAATTGTTCTGCAGTGATGAATACTTAGTAAGACCATCACTTACTGAAGTTGGGATGTAGATAATTTTAGCGGCCAACCTGTGATGCACAGCCTGGCAGGGAGGTGGTTAATTTCAATGGGTTGGGATGGTACCGTCGGCATCTCCTCAATTACACGTCTGTCTCCAGGAAATGGGCTAAGGATGTGCTTCCCACACACCTGCTGGGTGGTCCTAATACCAGAGTGCAGCTATTGTCGCAAGGAGCCCCAAATAAGAAGCTCGCCAAGAGTTTGAAATAGTTGATTGTAGAAGAAACCCTGAGCCTGACGAAGGTCTGCGAGTGCCAGAGAATTTAAATGACGCTCGATCGCTCTCCCACAGCGGGGCAGGCTGGGGGGAGGTAGGTTGGGGGTCACAGGCCACGCCGGAGGTGAAGATGCAAAACCAAAGGCGTCCCCGAAGTGCAGCCGCAGGTCACATGCAAAAGGGAGTGTCTGTCAGGGAACAAAATGGGGACTCATAGAGGACCCGTCCTCCCAGGCGGAGGGCCCTGACCTGGGTGCTTCTCCCTCTGAGGGTGCTCAAGGCAGTGAGTTTGCTCCTGTCCGGCTGCACGGAGAGGAGAGGAGGGAAGGGAACCTTCTCCTTAAGAAGCAGATCCAGGTCTGCAGGCCGAGAGCTGCCGCAGCAGGACCTGAACAAGAGGCAGCAGCGTGAAACCTCCTGATGCCAAGTCGGGCTTCCATCCCCAGGGTCTGAGGGGCCGTCCTGCTGTCCTGGGACGTGCAGGAGCCCGTTCGGCCTTTGAAAGCGTGTGAAGCTGTGCCGCTCACCTGGGTGACTTTGGAATTGGTCACTGCTCCTGCCGGCCAGGGCACAGGGCCGGTGCCCACCTGGGCAGGGAGGGGTCAAAGGACTAACCGTGGACGCTGAGTGTTGGCAGAAGTGGCCGGGGTTCCTTTAGGACGAGCCTTTGTTGACACTGCCAGACCCAGTCTGTCCTCACCTCCAGGCCTGTCTTCACTTCCAGGGCACGTGAATGTGTATGTATGTGCATCTGTGCGTGTTCATGTGTGTGCATGTGAGTGTGTGTGCATAATTTACACTAACACAAGATCATTTTTAATAAGTACCAGCCTAAAGGTGTTTACAAATGGCTACAGAATCAGGGAAAGAGCTAGCACAGAAGTATCTGGGAGGAGGATTTCTTGAAACCAGCCTGAATTTATCCTGAATTTCTATTCTCAATTTACAGAGCAAATGTATTAGCCATTTTATAGTTATGTATTTTTTCTAATAAAAGACCTCTCATTTATTTGTACTTTGGGCAATATTTGCCTGCAGGACAGAGCTGTGTGTTATAATCTACAACCATATATCTTATGCTTTTTCAGCTGGACTTAGGCAATTATAAAAATATACAAAATGAAACAAACCCACAACAACAAAAACCCTCTAGGGCAGCAAAATAGCACTCCTCCACACTCACCTTAACACATTCCTACTCGGCATGTAAAAAACATGTTGAGAAATAACCGTGCTTCGTAGTAATGCAACATCTGAAAACTCAAGCTGATGGCAATTTCTAGCTCAAGAAAAGTATAGCTCAGTCCTTTCTATTTTTTCCACCATCTTAACTAAGGAAATGGGGAAAAAATGATTTTTAAAAGGTAATTCTTAAAATCAGTTCCAAAAATATTATCAGGCAATTAAAAAACATTAAAGATCTCCAAATTAACAAAATCCTTTGGGGGTTGGTGTTCTGCTTATAAGCTTATCAACTCTTACAGAACAGGCTGCCTTTGTGAGCTCCAGCCACAACTAAGTAGGAGTTATACTCACAGCAGATCAGAATTACTTTCAATAAACTAGAAGGGGCTCTAATACAGAGTCTGAGAATTACTACTAGGAAAACTTGTTTGCAAATCCCATGCCAAATAGATAGTTTTTTGTGTCTGGTTGTATGCCAGAGGCTAATTTTTGCTAAGGCAAACAATACTTTCTTCTATTGAGTTTTCACGTTGTAGTTTACTGAAGGGCGAATTAGCAGAATTATCATAATACATAACGAAATGAAGAGCCCATTAAAAGCAAAGAATTGTGGGCAACACTGTAGATTGATTTCTTTTTAACATTACAGCACACTTTCTGAGGGAGAAGTCATTTGTGTTTAAGGGGAGAGGATGTGACACTTCTCTGAGTCAGGTCAGGACTCCCAGTCTATCTGTAATGGCAGCTATTATGTCTACAATACGACTAATTGTCATAGCAATTGATGAAATTTGTAATAATTATAGTGAGTAAATTTATTGAGCTCCTTTTATATTCCAGATGACACCAGACATTTTACAAATTAGTCATTATAACAACTCTCCAAAGTAGGCGTTAGGATTTTGGCTTTGAAATCGAAGTTCAAGGAATAAAGTACGTCGATTCATTAGTCAGGCGCACAGACGGCACGTAGGGCTCCGTGCTAAGGCCACACACTGTGCTCCAACCGCAGGTCCCTGCTCACCAGCCCTGGGCCAGAACAGGCCTCCACCCCTCATCTGTAAAATGGGATGAGACTGGCATTGAGCTCACAGGGCTCCAGAGAAAATACCATGAGCTCATCCACAGACGACACTTAGCTTCTGGCCCATTGTATAGAAAGCTCAGGAGAACCTTAGTTGCCCCTAAAATCAACTATTGTCACCATTGAAGGTATTCTATGGGGTGGTGACATTAGGTCCACGCAGCAACAATTTCTGTCCTCCCCAGCACACCACTATCATGCATCACACCAAACACTCTGCAAAGTTTTGAGAGAGCAGTGCAACATTTCGGGCTCCACTTTTTTAATTCAAATCATTGACCACTTAAGAAAAGGAGTTAAGCTTCCATGTTCTGAAGCCTTTTCACAAAAACTGTAAATACCTTTCAACATTCAAAATTCATGTCCTCCTTCTTTAGAAGTAAATTTGCAACGAGTTTTCCATTGTTCTTTATTTGTTGCACTGACTCATTTTACAATCAAAGTTCCCATTATCTGAAATTCTGAAGCGTAGTAATTTGGAAGAATGGCAGCAACAGGCAAAAAGATCGCTGGGCAAGCAGAGCGATTGTCTATGAGACAGATTTGAAGGCTGGGTTTGGATTTTTTTTAATGTGTGGGAAGGATGAACAACAATGATAAATTTTGTACAGGATTTTCTGTGTAATTTGTTAATACTAAGTGATATACCTGTTTCAAAGACGCTCCTCAGGCATCCACAAGGAGAAAAAGTGAAAGGGATTTTAGTCACAAGGTTGCTACAGCAGCAAAATTCATAGATAAACTAAAGATTTGTCATTTATTTATCTGGCAAATAGATAAGTAAAATAGTGGAATTTTATGAAGTAATTGAGATAATGCATTGTTTATATGTCATATTAAAGCAGCTCAATATCAAAAAAAAACCCAACCCAATCAAAAAAATGGGCAGAAGACCTAAACAGACATTTCTCCAAAGAAGGCATACAGATGGCCAAGAGGCACATGAAAAGTTGCTCAACATCACTAATTATTAGAGAAATGCAAATCAAAACTACAATGAGGTATCACTTCACACTGGTCAGAATGACCATCATCAAAAAATCTACAAACAGTAAATGCTGGAGAGGGTGTGGAGAAAAGGGAACCCTCTTACACTGTTGGTGGGAATGTAAACTGATACAGCCACTATGCAGAACAGTATGGAGGTTCCTTAAAAAACTAAAAATAGAACTAGCATACGACCCAGCAATCCCACTACTGGGCATATACCTGGAGAAAACCATAATTCAAAAAGACACATGCACCCTAATGTTCATTGCAGCACTATTTACAATAGCCAGGTCATGGAAACAACCTAAATGTCCATCAACAGAGGAATGGATAAAGAAGATGTGGTACATATATACAACAGAATATTACTCAGCCATAAAAAGGAATGAAATTGTGCCATTGCAGAGACGTGGATAGACCTAGAGACTGCCATACAGAGTGAAGTAAATCAGAAAGAGAAAAACAAATATTGTACATTATTGCAAATATGTGGAATCTAGAAAATGGTATAGATGAACTTATTTGCAGAGCAGAAATAGAGACACAGATGTAGAGAACAAACGCATGGATACCAACGGGGGAAGGGGGGTGGGATGAACTGGGAGACTGGGATTGACATATATACACTATTGATACTATGTATAAAATAGATAACTAATGAGAACCTACTGTATAGCACAGGGAACTCTACTCAATGCTCTGCAGTGAACTAAATGGGAAAGAAATCCAAAAAGGAGGGGATATACATATAGCTGATTCACTGTGCTGTACAGCAGAAACTAACACAACATTGTAAAGCAACTATACTCCAATAAAAAATAAAATAAAATTTTACTAGGTTTAGAAAAATCGTTCTAAAAACATAGTAAGGTGGAGAATGTTAGAAATAGAATGACTTCTATAGCAAAATACCACACACACACACCCCACTACATAATCTAAAGAAATACATGTATAAATAAATATGCATGTAAGATAGGGGATGGGCATGGAGATAAAAGAAGAGGAATTATTGTGATATAAAGAAAGTCCCTCAACAAACCAATGTCGATTATTTAAGAGGAGTGTGTATTACCAGCTCAAGCCTGTCAACCTAAATCCGAAGCAATAAAAACAATCCTAGAATATGACAGGGTGATCATTCACACATTTTCTATCCTTTTAGAAATCCCACTGAAACAGAACTATACGTAGATTAGAGAAAAATTATAATTGTAGAAATAAAATAATAAACAAATAGTGCTGTACATGTCAGTAAATAAAGGCTGGTAAATCTCTCAGGATTGAATGTGGAGAAAAGGAAACTTTTGTGCGTTGTCGGTGGGTATGTAAATGGTACAGCCACTGTGGAAAACAGTATGGAGTTTCCTCAAAAAATTAAAAATAGAACTACTATAGGATCCAGCAATTCCACTTCTGGGTATTTATCTGAAGAAAATGAAAACTCTAATTCTAATAGATATGCACACCCCAGTGTTCATTACAGCATTATTTACAATAGGCAAGATATGGAAGCAACCTAAGTGCCCATCAACAGAAGAATGGATAAAGAAGATGTGAAATATATATATATATTTATATATGCCAGAATATTAATAATGGAATATTACTCAGCCATAAAAAAGAATGAAGAATGAAATCTCACCATCTGTGACAGGATGGATGGATATAAAGAGTATTATGCTTAGGGAAATAAGTCAGACAGAGAAAGACAAATATGTTGTGTTCTCACTTATATGCGGAATCTGAAAGAAAAGCCCAAAGCAAAACAAATGAACAAACAATACAAAATGAAAAAAGACTCATAGACACAGAGAATAAACAGATGGTTGCCAGAGGGGATGGGGGTGGGGGAATGAGTGAAGTAGGTGAAAGGGATTAAGAAGGACAAACTTCCAGTTATAAAATGAATACGTCATGGGGATGTAATACACAGAACAGGGAATATAGTCAGTTATATTATAATAACTTTACAAGGTGACGTATGGTTACTAAACATTGTGGTGATCAATTCGTAATGTAAATAAATGTCAAATCTCTTTGTTGTGCATCTGAAACTACTATAATATCGTATGTCAACTATACTTCAAAAAAAATGAAAAAAAGGATGTTAAAAAAATTTAATGGGAGAGCAAAACAACTGAGTATTTGCATTTGGTATATTTGACATATATTTTATGACATTTTTAAAAAATATTATTTTATTTTTATCAAAAGGACTTTTAAAATAAAAATAAATCTACTCTCACTGTCATTTTTAAAAGAGAAAGGGAATTGTGCCTTTTAAACGTCACAATCTCGTGTTTAAAAATGCGTGTCCTCCAGGGTCAATATGGAGGGGTTTCAGAGCCGGGGCTCCGAACGTGACTACTGGGTGTGACCCCCTCCCTGCCCTCAGACCAGGTGACCTCTGCAAATTACCTGCATCCTTCTTCCCAGGTCACCTCACCAGGGAAGTGGAAAGTGAGGGACCAGCTCCGGGACCAGGTGGGGAGTAAGCTTCACGGCTGGGCCACGTCTGAGGTGGGAGTTACTTCTGTGGTGGTGATTTGTATAAACAATCTCAAGAGTATTTATTCAGTTGGGTGGATCTATGGGTAAATTAACCTTCGGAGGTTCACAGGGGAATCAAAGCTTGTCAATATCTTGTAGCCACTCACCATGGATCAGAGAGTTCAGAGTTTCCCGAGATGCTCCAAAATCTTTGTTGTTGGAGAAAATCCCAATTGATATTCACTCTCTGTGCAAAAACATTCATGATGTGTTAAATACTTGCCACTTTTCCCATATTATATATATGTGTGTGTGTGTGTGTATAGAGAGAGACTTACAAAATACTGATATTTTAATGAAAGTCAAAGAAAATAAATGACTTGAAATAAAAATCTATATTTTACATAAAATTTCATAAGGAGTTGTAAGTAATAGTCCCCAATGAAACAGTATGCGTACTAAATCATGTTTGGAAACTTGCTGTAGAGTTCAGTTGAATATAAATTAACATGTATTTTTCCAAAGGAAAAAACTTATTTCTGTATAGTGATTATCATATAGTATCTACCATATGTATACTACATATAAAGCTATATGGTACTGATAGCATATAGAACTGTATTGATACACAGGTACTAGTTTTTCTCTTTGAAAAGTGAAAACTACAAATTTTATGAAGGATGAAATAAAAGTATTCTTCATAATCACATACATTTCCAAGGCAGCCACCATCCTCACGTCTATGGAAGTACAGATGCCGACGCGCGTGCACACACCTCCTTCTCAGGCGCTGGTACCCTGACTGCAGCCAGGTCTGCCAACACGCCTCTCCTCGCCCGGAGGACTTGGGGTTCTCCTGAGCCTGCCCCAGAGCACGCCTTACTTACATGCGTGCTCTATTACGTAAATGCTACTACGCTTTTTCATAAAGTGTATTATTCAATATGTACATTTTATAACTTTGTTTTCTCTTAACATATTGTAGACTCTGTCTACTAGACATAAATGTAAATATACCTCATTCTTGGTAACAGCTTCATAAAAAATGTGTACGGATGACATTTTATTTAATTAATCCCTTTTTATGTATCAAGATGGTGTTCTGATATTCTTCTGTCTTAGTAAGGCTGTAATGAGCAGTGCTGTATCTACGGGTGTGTGTGCACAATTATTTTTATCACGTACTATGATAAGTTCTTACATGTGGTATTGCTGAGTCAAAGGCTTACATATCAACCTCTCAAGCCCTGGTTTCCTTCCTCAGATTGGGACTATGATACCAGCACTGAAAGTTATTGGAATGACCGGGTAAGTGCACGGCTGCCCACAGAGCTGTCCTGTGAGCAGATAGGGCCGGTGCCTCTTCCGCTGCTGTGCCTTCTGAAGACGCAGAGACCAGGCCTTCTTCTCCAAAGAGGAGCAGGGAAACACCACTGACCTGGCTTAGGAGCAATGGAACTGAAAGTGTATGTTTCCCTTTGTCCAGGTTAATCCTGACTCTTGGCCCCTTTCTTAAAATTTCCAGGAAAAAGAACTCTGGTTTTCATTTTCTGAGGATCAACTTGTAACTGGGCCTTCAAATAACTACAAAGACTTTGTCATTTTTCATTAATTGATTATTCAGGTTGATATTCACTCAAGTTTGATCAGATCCGTGCGGGACCCTGAATGTCTGGGTGGAGGGGGGCTGTCAGGGAGCCCTGAAGGAGGCTGACTCCTGGTGGCAGGTGGATAAAGCCAGCTGGAGAGGATGGAGGAGAGCCTGAGGTGGGGAGTTAAAGCTCTTTGAGAATCTGGTTTGGGAGGGAGCTGAAAACAGGCAATTCCTCCGGAGGATGAGGGAGGGGGTATGGGGGGGAGGAAGGGATACTGCAGGAAAAGGGGAAAGTGGCAGGTTCCTTAGCAATTGGGGTGGGGCGGACTATTCCATAAGGCAGGGCATGTCCCCTGAGAAGGGCAGCAGGAAGTGTCTGTGGAGGGAACAGAAGGTGCGCGGATTTGATTATAGGGTGGGAGACACATAAGGTAGCTCCTATCTAATTGTTTCTAGTTTCTCTTTGAATTAGAGAGAATATCTGCAGCAGAGTGAATGGAGGTGGGGGGAAAGGGGGAGAGAGAGAGAGAGAGAGAGAGAGAGAGAGAATATGGGAAGGAGGGAGGAGGGAAGTTGTTTTAGAGCCTGGAAGTCAAACCCACCAGGAGGGGTGGCCGAACCAAGGAGTGACTGGGCACCTGCTTGAGATGTGGTCCTGGATGGAAACAGACCAGTCGGCAGGGCTCTGTGGCCTTCCCTCACGGGGTTCAGGTGTTTGGGGAAACGTAAGGGACAGGTGGATGGTTGGGCTTAACCAGGTCTGTGGTTTCACGAGGCAAGTATGACAGCGAGAAACACTGGGGGAAGTTAGGAATGTTTGTAAGAGACTGATGACAGTGGTGGATTTTATAATTTAAATGGAATAAGGAAGAAATTGAAGTCATTTTTGAGGGAGGGGTCAGTGGTTTCCAGCAGATTATTTGGCTGTTAAGTGTAGAGTGAGACACAGGGGACATGCAGAGGAAATGAGCTGGCGGGAGGGGTACTGACAGTGGGACTGCAGGTGGTTGGTTCCTGGGGCTGGTGGGGCAGATGTGGGCGGTGAGGACCATGGCGTTGAGGGAGGGGAGACTGAGGAGACTGGACAGAATCTCGGGCATCCCGTACTCACTTGCCAACTAATGCCAAACCCCTTGGCTCCCGCTGTTTCTGCTTACGCTTCCTGTGTTGTATTCTGCACACTGGACCGGAGCATGTGGTCTGTGTCACCATCGTGTTGGTCCCGTGTAGCACAAGCCTGATACATAACACAAGTCCAGCGCATATTTTTTAATAAATAAGGAAGGAGGTAAATGAATGATTATCTTATTAAATTATGAAACAGTAGAATCCCATATTCTTGGTTGTAGGTGGGTGTTTTACTAAAGCACTTTCTTATAAAAAAAAAAAACCTGTAGATTGCAAGCAATTTTCTGCAAGAAAAAGTAAATAAATCAGAAGTTCAAACTTTTCAAAATTCATACACTTTGTACATTTCTAATGTACTTATTAAGAAAAAGAAAGTATTAAATGAGAAATTAGCCTCATAATTGTTTTTGTCACAGCAAAAGTTGAGGAGAATCGTATCATGTTGCTCAAATTTCTATTCATTTTTCTTAAGCCTATGAGAATCAAAGTATCTTTGTGTTCAGAAACGAATTCTCTCCTCAGAGCCTCTGTACACTTATATAACTGAAAATAAGATTTGGGACTTGGTTATGAGTCAAAACTAAATATATTCATGGTTTATTTCTATTTGGAGACCATTCTAAAAATTCAGGTACATATTTGAATATTACAATGCCTACTGGATATATTTAATATCTTCTCCAAATATTCTTACTCAGGTAAGGATACGGTGACATAATCAGTTTTGAGTTCACTCATACATTCTCAAAGATATTTAACACGTTTGCTAAGAACCTGATTTGGGAAGGACATTTTTATTACATGGGTAATAAAATGTCTGTAATTCATCAAATAAGGGAGGCAGTAATTTTATGTCCGCGACCCACTAGACTCTGAGCTCCGTGAGGACCTGGTGGTCTTACATTCATCACATCCCCAATATCTACTAAGGCATCTAGACATCGGTCAGCAATCAATTGTTGTTGAATGTGTGAATGATTGAAAAAAATATTGACTATTAAAAGCGGTAAAAGATATAAATATTTACATACAGTTATAGGCATTCACTGATCACCTGCCTAAAACCCACTCTTGGACCGTGACTTAAGAGCGCTTGCGTTATCCTGCAGTTGCACAGGCCCCAGGACCCTGGTGCTATAGCCCTGGTCAGTTTCTCAGTCCTCCGAGGATGGGCCGATTCTCAAGGGCCCCCAAGAGCCATGGCTCCCCTGGGCGAGGTTTCCTACAGGAATCCCCCTCCACTGCTGTGGAATCTTTCTCTCCTTTCTCCTTCTTCTCTTCCCTTCCTCCCTCCCTCCCTCCTTCCCTTCCCGTTCTTTGAGTAGCATATTAGTGTCGATTATATCACACCATCCTTTTTAATGTGAAATGTCACTTTTTCCAAACAAGTCTCAAAAATAGTACTCACTTCAACTCCTTAGCACACAAATATTAACAAATTTCCAAAACAATATTAATTTAGCAGTAAAATTTATTATCTGAAGACTGGGAAAAAGTGATATCTGCTCTACAATGTAGTTCTTGTGAGTTTTAGTCATAATTCATATTAATATCAGGTTTAAAAATAAAAATATGGTAATGATCATGTGATGTTCTTTTTCTTAAATAATTATTAGCTTTTTTACTCTTTAGTGAATTTCTAGTTTAGACAACATCGAGAAATTATGGCGTATGCAAACACACTTCTTTTGTAGCAAATATGGTTTTAAAAACACACACAAGGAGCTTCCCTGGTGGCACAGTGGTTAAGAATCCACCTGCCAATGCAGGGGACACGGGTTCGAGCCCTGGTCCGGGAAGATCCCACATGCCATGGAGCAACTAAGCCCATGCACCACAACTACTGAGCCTGTGCTCTAGAGCCCACGAGCCACAACTACTGAGCCCAGGTCCTGCAACTACTGAAGCCCGCACACCTAGAGCCCGTGCTCCACAACAAGAGAGGCCACCGCAATGAGAAGCCTGCACACCACAATGAAGAGTAGCCCTGCTCGCCACAGCTAGAGAAAGCCCACACACAGCAACGAAGACCCGACACAGCCAAAGATAAGTAAATAAAATAAATTTAAAAAAACCCCTCAGTTTAAAAAAAATAAATAAAAAAAATAAAAACACACACTAGTTTTCTGCTCATAGGAAGATGGAGAAAGCAGTATGGAAGTACCTCGAAAAATAAATAAAATTATTATTATACCCAGCAATCCCACTTCTGGGTGTATAACCAAAGGAAAACAGGATATCGAAAAGATATACGAACTCCCATGTTTATTGCAACATTATTCACAATAGCCAAGACATGGAAACAACCCAAGTGTCCAGCAATGGATGAATGGATAAGGAAGACGTGGGGGGTGTGTGCCTGTGTGTATGTATATGTATTGTGATATATATCAGATATATATGTATATATGTGATATATATGTGCCTATGTGTATATGTATGTATATTATATGTACATATAATGAATATTATTCAGCCACCAGAAAGAGGAAATCTTGCCATTTTGCAACCACATGGATGGACTTTGAGGGCATTCCGTTAAGCCAGAGGAAGACACATGCTGTATGATCTCACTTAAATATGGAATCTAAGAAAGCCCAACGCAGAGAAACAGAGTAGATGGGTGGGTACCAGGGGCTGGGGAGTTGGGGTCTGCAAAGATGTTGATCAGAGGGTACAAACTGTCCAGTTATAAGATGAATACATTCTGGGGGTCTAATGTACGGCATGGTGATTATAGTTATCAAGACTGTATTATAAACTTGAAAGTTGCTATATTTTCCCACTTCTGAAAAGAAATGGTAATCATGTGACCTGGTGAAGGTCAGCTAACCGAGGGTGGTAATCACAGGGCGGTGTAAGTGTATCAAGTCAACACTCTGTACACCTTAAATTTACACACTGTTATCCATCCATCATTTCCCGATAAAGCTCGAAAAAACCAGGTTGCCGTCAGAAAGAGCAGCGTCTCTCGTGTCTGTTCCACCGCCACTTGCCCGCCATGCGTCAGGCGTCCCACTCGCAGAGACGGGTCACGCCGGTGCTGCCACCTCGGCCTTCGCGCTTTCCCGCCTCGGAAGGACAGCGAACGGGCTTCCGCAGATGAAAGGCCGCGCGCGTCTGCGCCCCTTAGAGTTTGCGGGACCGGGAGACGCGGGATGCGGAAAGGGAGGAAAACCCACGCCCTTCGTAAAGGTTGGTAGCTTGGGGGGTGTGTGTGTGTGTTTTCCTGAGATTTATGCCAAACTTTCATTTACGCTTGAACGAGGATGACTTGAGTCTACGCAGCCCGATACTGTCCTGAGAGAGCAAGGGACTCGCCGACCGGCTGCTGCCCCACTGCCCGGAGGTGCGCCCAGCCCCGCGCCTCGGGGCGTCCCCGGGTCCGCAGCGAGGACACGGGCGCCGCCGAGCCGCCAGCCCGGGGCGCGGGTGGGGCGCGCGGGCGCGAGAGGCGTCCTTTCCTCTTCTGGACAGTCCCCAGGGTCCAGCACCAGCTCCACGTGACGGGGAGACCCCGGCGGAGGGGTCCCCTCCCCAGGGACCCAGCAGGCAGCTGCCCTGCGACCCTCCGAGGGCGGGGAAGGCCCGGAGGCACCCGACTGCGGACGGGGGGACGCCCCAGGTCAGATCCACCGGGGAGCAGGGGCGGGGAGGGGCCGCCGAGCGGGAGGAGCGCTCGACCCCGGCCCGGGGGAGCGGCAGCCCCCAGAGGCTATCACCTCTCCCGCTCTCCCCCGGAGCGCCGCAGCCCGGGACGCGTCCCGCCCCTCGGCAGCCGCGCGCCCCTCCTCTCCCGGCGCGTCGCGTGGGCGGCGGTCACGGCCGGTGGGCGGTGCTCAGGGCGGTGGGCGGTGCTCAGGGCGGGGGGCGGCGGTCACGGGCGGTGGGCGGTGCTCAGGACGGTGGGCGGTGCTCAGGGCGGTGGGAGGCGGTCACGGGCGGTGGGCGGTGCTCAGGACGGTGGGCGGTGCTCAGGGCGGTGGGAGGCGGTCACGGGCGGTGGGCGGTGCTCAGGACGGTGGGCGGTGCTCAGGGCGGTGGGAGGCGGTCACGGGCGGTGGGCGGTGCTCAGGGCGGGGGGCGGTGGTCACGGGCGGTGGGCGGTGCTCAGGACGGTGGGCGGTGGTCACGGGCGGTGGGCGGTGCTCAGGGCGGGGGGCGGTGGTCACGGGCGGTGGGCGGTGCTCAGGACGGTGGGCGGTGGTCACGGGCGGTGGGCGGTGCTCAGGGCGGGGGGCGGTGGTCACGGGCGGTGGGCGGTGCTCAGGGCGGTGGGCGGTGCTCACGGGCGGTGGGCGGTGCTAGGCTCCTCCCGCCGCTGCCCGTGGAGCCCGAGCCGAGCCCGAGCCGAGCCCGAGCGGCGCCGGAGCGCAGAGGGGCGCGGACGTGGCGCCCGCGGGGCCCTAGGAGGCTCGCGCGGGGCCTCGGCGCTGAGCTCGCGCGGCCCGGAGCACTGGTCCCGCCGAGTGGGCGGCGATGAGCGCCGAGGGACCCTTCCCCCCGGCTGCCCCCCGCGGGCGCCCCGACCGCCTGCTAGTGCCCGCGAGGGTGAGTGCCGGACCTCCCGGCCGTCTTTTCTGCGCGCGCCCCTCCTCTCCCTGCGCCCCCTTCCCCTCTGCACCCCTTTCTCCCTCCAGGCCCTCCCCTTCTCAGCGCCCCTGTCTCTCCTCCGCGCCCCGTCTTCCCTCCCCGCGCCCCCTCCTCATCCTCCGCCCCCTCCTCACCCGGCGCCCCCTTCCCTCTTGCGTCCCCATCTCCATCTCCCGGGGCGGCTCGTGCGGGCGGGCGCAGACCCCCTGACCCTCCGTCCTCCCGGCCCAGCATCCCAGACGGAAACTTGTAGGGTCTGCCTTTCCCCGTCGTGAAGGTGCAGCGGCTCCGTGGCCCGTGGGAACCAGGTTCTCCAGGGTTGGGGGTTCGGGGTTCGCCCCTCCTGTCTCCCTGCGAGCGGCTCCTGGCCTCGGGGGCCGCGGCGGGCGTCCTCCTGAGCTCAGCTCCGTCTTGGGGGGGCCTCTGCCCGGTGCTGGGGTCCCCCCCGGCCGAGCGCCTCGCTACTTAGGGGACAGCTCAGCTCTGGACGCCCAGTTCGTGATACCGATTCGTGCGTGCGTGTCTGTGTGACATCGCTTCTTATCCCTGCCGCAGACGACTCCCCTCCACCCTCTTACTTCTAAATAACTTAACTGTTGGGGGAAAACAGAAATGTGGCTCAGTCAAAAACGAAAAGTTCTTGGAAGCCTTCGCGTCGCCACCCCCAGCATAACCGAGTGTTCTGGAAACAGTTTAGGAACTGCAGCCGAGGCTCCCCGACTGATTGACTAATCCGGCTGGAACCGCCTCCCTTCGGGTTTGTCCCCACAGACTCCCTAAGCCCGGGAGCGACAATAAAAACCGGCGTGTGTCTAGCAGTCCTTTTCAGGATAACCGAGAAATGTTTCGGAGACTATGGGTTGAAGGCTTTTGTAAATTCCTGTGTGTCAGGATGCTTCTAAACCAGGGCAGTACTAATGACTGTATGATTTTCATAAAAAAAAAAAAAGCTTATGTAGAGACAGTTGCTTCTTCCATCAAGTTATACAATTCTGGGGTGTTTCCACAAAATCTTGAAATTAAATTTCATGTGAAGTTCCGTGCTGATTGTGTAAAGTACTTTGTCACGGAGTAGTTTTCCTTAAACCGGGAAGACGTGCTTGGGGTAGTCGGAAGTCAACTGCTTAAGAAAGAGGCTGGGAGTTCTGTCACTGCCTGGAGTCTTGCGGCCATGCGCTCGCTGGTTAGGAGCTGCGCATCTGCTTGAGGTGTTCTTGCAGCCGTCCTGTGTGTAACCACCGTAATTATAGTGGAAGAACCAAGTGGATTGATCATACTGCATAATTGACCCCGTGGACGAGTTATTGGCAATAACTTAAGTTTTTAAAAAATATGTCAACTGCAGGTTCTCAAATAAGTACTCTCCAGGGTGCTAAATGTTGACTCCATTAAGACACTAAATTGGGGGCTCAGAAAGGGGCTCCATACCCCATTTGCTGAGGCTGTAATTAGTGCTTATTTGTAATAAGAACCTTGATTATAAGATGCATTCTATGTGCCTCATACTGGGTTTGTGTTCCAGCCAGGAAGTTCTGTCAGCACCAAAGGACAAGTGTTGGAATAGTAACACGGATCCCGTAATAGCAGGAATGGTCCCTCCGGTGTCCTAAGTAATCAGGTGTGCTCAGATGCTGCGTGCTCCAGCCTACAGCAGAGCTCAGACTCTTGCTCATTTATAACAAATCTGTTAACTGTTCTGTCTACACATGTGTCTTTTAAAACAGGGACATTCATAGCTCACAATCATGGCTGGAACCTTGGCTGGAAAATGGCCCTAAACATCTTTGCACTGTGGACCTCTGATGGCCATAAATTTTTCACTTGAATCCTTGGAGTCTAGACAAGCATGCAGATTTGCTGCTTTTCTTATCAGTAACTGTCCATAACATCATTGAGTTTACATAGTTATTTAATCATTTCAGTTAAGAAGGAGAACTTAGTGCTTCTAATTAGAAAAATGATGACATACAAGAAAGTCGTTTCAAACCCATTATATTTCTAGTTGTAAACATTTTTTTTTGAAGTCAGAAAAACAACATGTTCTTTATGACTGCTGGTTTGAATCATGAGAATTTGGCCACATTTGAATGTCTCTTGCTCAGGATTGGAACTTCTTTTTCTCTTTCGTTTTAGGTAGCCGTACCCTGTTACATGTATTCCCTAAGTTGAGCCAGTTCATATACCTGTGTCCCTGAGTCTCCTGTGTCCCTGTGGTTAAACCGCTGGGTGGAGAACCACCAGTGCAGTGTGTAAAGGTGTCCTGCTTTCCTGTTCAAACACTGCTGTTGGTTTGTGCTGAACGCAATTTTCTGTTTTTAATTAACATCACTGCTTCAGTCGAGGGGCTGGAAGCCTGGGAGAGCCAGTCATATGTGAGTTCTTACGGTGAGCTTGGCGACTGGAAGGTGAGAGCATGTCAGGTCATTTAAAGTGTGCATCTAGGAATGTCACCGCTTCGTCATCTAGTTAGAGATGTGAGTTATCGCGGGAGCTAAAGGAAACAGGTAACCTCTGGGGAAGGATGTCCGTTTGTTCTAGGCTTTTGTCACGTGTTTCTCATCCTTGCTGACTCATCTTTGATTTCAAGTGTAGAATTTCTGATGATCTCTATGATGTCATAAGCAAGATTCACATATTTTAAGATGGGGAATTACCTGATTTTACCAGGAGATAGGTTTCCTATCTTGGATAGGTTTCCAAGATCCAAGTTTAAAAAGTGTGCTTATTTATTGAAAATACCAGATGTAAAAATTGCCGTATTTCACCAAACATGTGTAGAACAGCGACCTTTTATATCTACATGTCTGTATAGCTACATAAACATAAATGTGGCTTTTTAAATTTCAACGTTAATTTAGTTCCATGTCCCTAGATGTCCCAGGAGACACACTTACGAAGGGTGACAAGAGGGCAGCACTGATGTGAGTTCAGTCAAGGGAGCGAGTGGCAGATGGAGACGTTGAGCTGCTTTATCGCTGGGTGGAGGGAGGGAGCTCGTGTCAGTGAGTTTATAGCCCGGTTCCCTCTCTGTCACACGGGTACCCCAGCTGCAGAATTATGAGAGCAGCTCGCCTGCCACCACAGGAAGCAGGTGGCGTCGGGCACGTGAGGTCCGTCTCTGTACCCCAGGCCCCCGCGCTGTCCTTCTCGGAGCAGACACTCGCTCTGAGGCACGTGGACACGGGTGATGGGTGGCCGCTCCAGGCGGGACGGGGACGGGGAACCGTGTGTCCCCTGCCTCCCCCTCGCCCGAAGAACCTGTGGTCTGGGTTCTGAGTCACTTCAGACCTGATTCCGACATCCTCAGAAAGTCGCTAATTAGAATCTACCTGTATTTTTTGCAATGTACCAAGGCAGGTTCAAGAAATGCTTTTGGTGGAAAAGTGCACGCGAATTTCATGGAAAACAGTATTTGTGTTTAGACTGGCGAGTGCTTTTCCTTAGTATCAGCTAGTCACTGCATGTTGTCATTCAGATTGTACCTTTGGAGAGCTTTGGGCTTGTTGTCAGGGAACACTGGATGTCAGTTTCCCCCAGGCCACCGAGGTCCCCACTCATCCTGCGCTGAGCAGCGGAGGCTCGGCGCCCTGGACGCCCGCCCTCCGGCCTCCCCGCAGCCTCACCTCCTTCCTCTCTTGCGTTTCATCTTCAAGGCTGTTGAAAAAGTGTGGCGAATGTTATGCTGTTGTGATTTCTCAATTGAAATTATTGGTGAGACAGTTTCTGTTTTCTACGGAGGCTGTAGTTTTACATCCATAAATATTGTTAACTAGCTATGTTTTAATTAAGCAAGGAAGTAGGACTTTTAAAAAGTGAATGTGCCCCTTAGCTTGCTTAGCGGACCGCTCAGCAGGCCCTGTTGGAAACAGTTAGAAGAGGCCAGTTACGTGTGGGCGCAGAGCTGCCCTGCCGTGGAGCCCTGGCACCGGCGATGACCTTGTGAGAGTTTCCAGAGCGGCTGAGTCTCGGCGCTTTGCACTCAACACTGTCTGCAGGTTATTTACAGCCACACTTATTATTCTGAGTGAATAAATCTGACTCTAAACTGTTGACATTTGACAGCAATTCTAGTTTTGATAGGCATCAAAATTCATTTGAAATTTGGATGAATACCATTGTACTATGGCGCTGAATTGTACTATTATAAATACGATCATATAAATGGTAAGGTTCAGTATTGTAAATCTCATGGTGTTATTAGCATTCATACTATTTTATTTCTTGTGCTGATTTTAGTTGAAGGCTGACTCCCCTCCCCTTCCAGTGAGTGGTAATTGCATTTAAGTGTTGACTAAAAGAGAAGTAACTGTAATTATTTATATTTTAATCGAAGTAGTTTGAATGACAAATCATTGTAAGAATCCAATTCCATTTCTAGAATGAATGTGAATGCTCTCAGCAGGTGTATATTTTATTGTCTGTTTTATGAATTAATATCAGTAAGAATATAACCACATGAATGCACCCAGATTCTACATTAGGACATTTTTGTTCATTGAGCTAGTGTTTAGGAGAATAATCTGTATTTATAAAGTGTGACATAACTGCCAGTTATTCCTATCAGGAATTACAACACTTTCTATTGACAATAAATGTCACATTTGACAACGTTCGCACACATTTTGCATGACACGACTTTCAGAAACTGAGTGCGGTGGCCGTCGGGTCTTCTTTAAAGGGAGACCAGCTTCCCTTGCTAAGTCAGAATCCAAGAGGTGGAAGGGGAGCTGAACCCACCTCCCTGACTCTTTCCCTCCGAGTGTGTTGCCCCTGGAGCTGTCCCTTCGTGGTCCCTGCCCCCAGCTGACCATCTTCACCTCTGTCCCTGCGACACTCAGGCCGCCGTGTCCCCAGACCCCAGACCTGCTGCCCCCTCTGGCTTCACCTCCAAGGGGTTTGAGCTGCTGACGGCTCACCTGGCACGCCTCCCTCCCCGACCCTCTGCTTTTCCTCCTTCCGTCTCCGGCTCTTTGGGGACCTGGTCCTCTGCTCTGCCTTTCAGAGTGCGGTGTACAGACCTTCTGCTGTAGGTTCTTTTCTCGCTGTATGTTTCCAGGTGGCCTCGCCCGCCTCTGGTTAACCCACTGATGCCCAACACGGTGCCTCGGTGAGCCCCGCTTGGCTGTTCAGTTAACACTTCCAAGATCCTCCGCCTAATCTTAATCCCGAAACCCCGCTCTCTCTCTGTGTTTATATGTCAGACAACGGCAGCACCACCCAGCCAGCTCATGTCTCTGTCTGATGTGCTCGTGCCCTTGAGGCCGCCTCAGGGCCTTTGCTCACGCTCTCGTCTCTCCCTGGACGTTGACCCCGTCCCTGGCCTCTGTCCCAGCCTCCATCAGCCCTGCTCATTCCCAGTCACAGCCTCGCCCCTTCTCGCCTGCTTTCAGAACCCACGTTTGTCTGGGTATCTGGTGCCCGTATGTTTTATGGGCCTCATCCCACCCTCAGGTGTAAATATGGACCAGTCTAAGTCAATGATTGCCTTTGGCAAGGGCATGATTGCAGCTTTGCCAGTGAGGCTGCTTGTGAGTGAGGGGGGAAGTTCCCCTTTCTTTCAGAAAGAGACGCAGGACTGGGTGAACAAATTACATGCCTGGTACGTAACAGCTGATACGCACTGTTGAATCATAAGTATTTATCTGAATTAATGGTATGTCATGCTGTAAGAGGGAGGAAGTTCTGTTTCTGGCTCTTGTACTGAGAATTTATATTTATGATTAGCTATTTTGTAAATTTATTTATTTATTTATTTATTTATTTATTTATTTATTTATTTATTTATTTTAGGCTGCATCGGGTCTTCGTTGCTGCGCGTGGGCTTCTCATTGCGGTGGCTTCTCTTGTTGCAGAGCACAGGTTCTAGGCGCGCAGGCTTCAGTAGTTGTGGCACGGGGGCTCAGTAGTTGTGGCTCGTGGGCACTAGAGCGCAGGCTCAGTAGTTGTGGTGCACGGGCTTAGTTGCCCCGCGGCATGTGGCGTCTTCCTGGACCAGGGCTCGAACCCGTGTCCCCTGCATTGGCAGGTGGATTCTTAACCACTATGCCATCAGGGAATCCCTGATTAACTATTTCGGGTTTGAATAAAATTGTGCCTTTATATTTTTATAATAGCTGCATTTTGATATCAATTTTACAAATCAGCATAACTGTTAATGGCAAAATATACCGTATTCTCTTCTCATCTCTATCCTGCTGAATATTATCCTTAATGATTTCTCTTCAGATAATTATACTTTACCAAATGGCTCCATTAGTTGACTCTTCACATTATAATTATCTTAAGTTTTTGTTACGTGCTGAGGAGCATGAAATTACTCCTCATCTGTAAACCTGGGGACGCTCGGACCCCATGAGGCGGCAGCAGTGCTTTGGGGAAGGTGTGTGGGCTCGGCGTAGGCAATGCTAGTCCTGTCGTCTTGGTGATAGATCCAGGCTGTCATGGCTTGTGTGACAAGGTAGACAAATAGCAGCTTCTGCATTTGTGGCATTAGAAACGCCAGAGGTTTCACTGCCTTCCTGCCGGGGAGGGCAGCCAGGAGAAGTGGCACCAAGCTGGCCTTTTTCACAGCCTTGAGGCTTTTCCTGAAGGGGTTAGGACTTTATGAAGGTAAAATTAAATGTCATTTGGAAAAGTACTTTGTGGTTACAGATGTGTACATACCTGCACCTGCGTGCACACCATTTATGCGTGTACATCATTAACAGAGCAAAGTCTGAGCACCTGTTAGGAGCTGTGTTGGGAGCTGAGAGGACAAAGCAGGACAGAAGGGGTCCAGACACAAGGTGCGTGGTGGCGAGCACCCCCCAGCTCCCCCTCCCATGACCACTAGAGGAGGTAGATTCTGGAAGCGCAGGCTTTGGGGCGGGGCAGGGGGGCACGGGTGGCGGGCGACAGGTGCTTCCTTCCTGCCCCGAGTGGTGACTGCTGCTTGTTGCTGGGGGTACGACTGTGGCTGTGTGCACAGGAAAAGAGTGACACGCGGAAAACATGATCGCAGATGTTTATGGCTGTTGTGAGGAAGAGAGACACGACCTTCAGAGAATATTGTGTGTGTTAATCATAAGTGCTCAGCTTGGCGTCTCGGGAGGCTGCCTGGACCATCAGCTGCCCGGTTGTACCCTGGCTCTGTGACCCCAGAGTCTGGGGCCTGGATGCTCTCAGGTGACTCTGTGTGACGGTCAGCAGGTACCAACTTCTCTGTGACTCACCTGTAAGGTCGGGAGAAAAATAGGGAGGATACTCATATCTGTAGAATAATGACTATCATTTAATTCTTTTTTTTGAGGGGGATTAATAACAAAAGATCCAGGTGGGATATAATTGATTACAAACAGGAGACAGTGTGTGCGTGCATGTGTGTGTGTGTGTATGTTATAGCACATTTGGAAAAATCATTTGCTCTTATTAGTTATCTATATTATACATATTAGTGTATATAAGTCAATCCCAATCTCCCAATTCATCCCAACACCACCACCACCCTGCCCCCGCTTTCCCTCCTTGGTGTCCGTATGTTTGTTCTCTATATTTGTGTCTCTATTTCTGCCTTGCAAACCGGTTCATCTGTACCATGTTTCTAGATTACACAAATATGCGTTAATATACAATATTTGTTTTTCTCTTTCTGACTTACTTCACTCAGTATGACAGTCTCTAGGTCCATCCATATCTCTACAAATAACTCAATTTCGTTTCTTTTTATGGCTGAGTAATATTTCATTGCGTATATGTACCACATCTTCTTTATCCATTTGTCTGTCGATGGACACTTAGGTTGCTTCCATGACCTGGCTATTATAAATAGTGCTGCAATGAACATTGGAGTGCATGTGTCTTTTTGAATTATGGTTTTCTCTGGGTATATGCCCAGTAGTGGGATTGCTGGGTCATATGGTAATTCTATTTTTAGTTTTTTAAGGAAACTTCATACTGTTCTCCATAGTGGCTGTATCAATTTACATTCCCACCAACACTGCAAGAGGGTTCCCTTTTCTCCACACCCTCTCCAGCATTTACTGTTTGTAGATATTTTGATGATGGTCATTCTGAACAGTGTGAGGTGATACCTCATTGTAGTTTTGATTTGCATTTCTTTAATAATTAATGATGTTGAGCAGCTTTTCATGTGCCTCTTGGCCATCTGTATGTCTTCTTTGGAGAGATGTCTATTTAGGTCTTCTGCCCATTTTTTGATTGGGTTGTTTTTTTTTTTTAATATTGAGCTGCATTAGCTGTTTATATATTTTAGAGATTAATCCTTTGTCCATTGATTCATTTGCAAATATTTTCTCCCATTCTGAGAGTTGTCTTTTCATCTTGTATATAGTTTCCTTTGCTGTGCAAAAGCTTTTAAGTTTCATTAGGTCCCATTTGTTTATTTTTGTTTCTATTTCATTTCTCTAGGAGGTGGGTCAAAAAGATCTTGCTGTGATTTATGTCAAAGAGTGTTCGTCCTATGTTTTCCTCTAAGAGTTTTATAGTGTCTGGTCTTACTTTTAGGTCTTTAATCCATTTTGAGTTTATTTTTGTGTATGGTGTTAGGGAGTGTTCTAATTTCATTCTTTTACATGTAGCTGTCCAGTTTTTCCAGCACACTTATTGAAGAGACTGTCTTTTCTCCATTGTATATCCTTGCCTCCTTTGTCATAGATTAGTTGACCATAGGTGTGTGGGTTTACCTCTGGGCTTTCTATCCTGTTCCACTGATCTATATTTCTTTTTTGGGCCAGTACCATACTGTGTTGATTACTGTAGCTTTGTAGTATAGTCTGAAGTCAGGGAGTCTGATTCCTCCAGCTCCGTTTTTTTCCCTCAAGATTGCTTTGGCTATCTGGGGTCTTTTGTGTCTCCATACACATTTTAAGATTTTTTTGTTCTAGTTCTGTAAAAAATGCCATTGGTAATTTGATAGGGATTGCATTGAATCTGCAGATTGCTTTGGGTAGTATAGTCATTTTCACAATATTGATTCTTCCAATCCAAGAACATGGTATATCTCTCCATCTGTTTGTGTCATCCTTGATTTCTTTCATCAGTGTCTTAAAGTTTTCTGAGTAGAGGTCTTTTATCTCCTTAGGTAGGTTTATTCTTAGGTATTTTATTCTTTTTGTTGCAGTGGTGAATGGGATCATTTCCTTAATTTCTCTTTCTGATCTTTCATTGTTACTGCATAGGAATGCAAGAGATTTCTGTGCATTAATTTTGTATCCTGCAACTTTACCAAATTCATTGATTAGCTCTAGTAGTTTTCTGGTGGCATCTTTAGGATTCTCTATGTATAGTATCATGTTATCTGCAAACAGTGACAGTTTTACTTCTTCTTTTCAGTTTATATTCCTTTTATTTCTTTTTCTTCTTCCAAAGAAGAAGCACTACCTGACAGCACTATTTACATAGTTTTTTGCAAAACTATGTTGAATAGGAGTGGCAAGAGTGGACATCCTTGTCTTGTTCCTGATCTTAGAGGAAATGGTTTCAGTTTTTCACCACTGAGAATGATGTTTGCTGTGGGTTTGTCGTGTATGGCCTTTATTATGTTGAGGTAGGTTCCCTCTATGCCCACTTTCTGGAGGATTTTTATCATAAATGGGTTTTGAATTCTGTCAAAAGCTTTTTCTGCATCTATTGAGACGATCATATGGTTTTTATTCTTCAATTTGTTAGTATGGTTTATCACACTGAATGATATGCATATATTGAAGAATTCTTGCATTCCTGGGATAAATCCCACTTTATCATGGTGTATGATCCTTTTAATGTGTTGTTGGATTCTGTTTGCTAGTATTTTGTTGAGGATTTTTGCATCTATATTCATCAGTGATATTGGTCTGTAATTTTCTTTTTTTGTAGTATCTTTGTCTGGTTTTGGTATCAGGGTGATGGTGGTCTCATAGAATGAGTTTGGGAGTGTTCCTTCCTCTGCAATTTTTTGGAAGAGTTTGAGAAGGATGGGTGTTAGCTGTTCTCTAAATGTTTGATAGAATTCACCTGTGAAGACATCTGGTCCTGGACTTTTGTTTTTAATCACAGTTTCAGTTTCATTACTTGTGATTGGTCTGTTCATATTTTCTATTTCTTCCTGGTTCAGTCTTGGAAAGTTACACCTTTCTAAGAATTTGTCCATTTCTTCCAGGTTGTCCATTTTACTGGCATAGAGTTGCTTGTAGTAGTCTCTTATGATCCTTTGTATTTCTGCAGTGTCTGTTGTAACTTCTCCTTTTTTATTCCTAATTCTATTAATTTGAGTCCTCTCCGTCTTTTTCTTGGTGAGTCTGGCTAAAGGTTTATCCATTTTGTTTATCTTCTCAAAGAACCAGCTTTTAGTTTCACTAATATTTGCTCTTGTTTTGTTTCTATTTCATTTATTTCTGCTCTGATCTTTATGTTTTCTTTCCTTATACTAACTTTGGGTTTTGTTTGTTCTTCTTTCTCTAGTTCCTTTAGGTGTAAGGTTAGATTGTTTATTTGAGATTTTTCTTGTTTCTTGAGGTAGGATTGCATTACTATAAACTTCCCTCTTAGAACTGCTTTTGCTGCATCCCATAGGTTTTGGATCATCATGTTTTCATTGTCATTTGTCTCTAGGTATTTTTTGATTTCCTCTTTGATTTCTTCAGTGATCTCTTGGTTATTTAGTAATGTACTGTTTAGCCTCCATGTGTTTGTGTTTTTTATGTTTTTTTCCTGTAATTGATTTCTAATCTCATAATGTTGTGTTTGGAAAAGCCACTTGATATGATTTCAGTTTTCTTAAATTTACCAAGGCTAGATTTGTGACCCAAGATATGATCTATCCTGGAGAATGTTCCATGTGCACTTGAGAAGAAAGTGTAATCTGCTCTTTTCAGATGAAATATCCTGTAAATATCAATTAAATATATCTGGTCTATTGTGTCATTTAAAGCTTGTGTTTCCTTATTAATTTTCTGGTTGGATGATCTGTCCATTGGTGTAATTGAGGTGTTAAAGTCCCCCACTATTATTGTGTTACTGTCGATTTCCTCTTTTATAGCTGTTAGCATTTACCTTATGTATTGAGGTGCTCCTATGTTGCGTGCATATATATTTATAATTGTTATATCCTCTTCTTGGATTGATCCCTTGATCATTATGTAGTGTCCTTCTTTGTATCTTGTAACATTCTTTATTTTAAAGTCTATTTTATGTGATATGAGTATTGCTACTCCAGCTTTCTTTTGATTTCCATTTTCATGGAATATCTTTTTCCATCCCCTCACTTTCAGTCTGTATGTGTCCCTAGGTCTGAAGTGGGTCTCTTGCAGACAGCATATACATGGGTCTTGTTTTTGTATCCATTTAGCGAGACTGTGTCTTTTGGTTGGAGCATTTAATCCGTTCACATTTAAGGTAGTTTTCGATATGTTTGTTCCTATTACCATTTTCTTAATTGTTTGGGGTTTGTTTTTGTAGGTCCTTTTCTTCTCTTGTGTTTCCTACTTAGAAAAGTTCCTTTAGCATTTGTTATAGAGCTGGTTTGGTGGTGCTGAATTCTCTTAGCTTTTGCTTGTCTGTAAAGCTTTTGCTTTCTCCATCAAATCTGAATGAGGTCCTTGCTAGGTAGAGTAATCTTAGTTACAAGTTCTTCTCCTTCATCACTTTAAATATATCGTCCCACTCCTTCTGGCTTGTAGAGTTTCTGCTGAGAAATCAGCTGTTAACATTATGGGAGTTCCCTTGTATGTTATTTGTCATTTGTCCCTTGTTGCTTTTAATAATTTTTCTTTGTCTTTAATTTTTGTCGTTTGATTACTATGTGTCTTGGCGTGTTTCTCCTTGGGTTTATCCTGCCTGAGACTCTCTGTGCTTCCTGGACTTGGGTGGCTGTTTCCTTTCCCATGTTAGGGAAATTTTTGACTATAATCTCCTCAAATATTTTCTCTGGTCCTTTCTCTCTCTCTTCTCCTTCTGGGACCCCTATAATGCGAATGTTGTTGCGTTTAATGTTGTCCCAGAGGTCTCTTAGGCTGTCTTCATTTCTTTTCTTTCTCTTTCCTTTATTCTGTTCCACTGCAGTGAATTCCACCATTCTGTCTTCCAGGTCACTTATCTGTTCTTCTGCCTCAGTTATTCTGCTATTGATTCCACCTAGTGTATTTTTCATTTCCGTTATTGTATTGTTCATCTCTGTTTGTTTGTTCTTCAATTCTTCTAGGTGTTTGTTCTTTAATTCTTCTAGGTCTTTGTTAAACATTTCTTGCACCTTCTCCATCTTTGCCTCCATTCTTTTTCCGAGGTCCTGGATCATCTTCACTATCATTATTCTGAATTCTTTTTCTGGAAGGTTTCCTATCTCCACTTCATTTAGTTGTTTTTCTGGGGTTTTATCTTGTTCCTTTCTCTGGTACATAGCTCTCTGCCTTTTCATTTTGTCTATCTTTCTGTGAATGTGGTTTTTGTTCCACAAGCTGCAGGATTGTAGTTCTTCTTGCTTCTGCTGTCTGCCCTCTGGTGGATGAGGCTGTCTAAGAGGCTTGTGCAAGCTTCCTGATGGGAGGGACTGGTGGTGGGTAGAGCTGGGTGTTGCTCTGGTGGGCAGAGCTCAGTAAAACTTTAATCCACTTGTCTGCTGATGGGTGGGGCTCAGTTCCCTCCCTGTTGGTTGTTTGGCCTGAGGCGACCCAGCACTGGAGCCTACCTGGCTCTTTAGTGGGGCTAATGGTGGAGTCTGGGAGGGCTCACGCCAAGGAGTACTTCCCAGAACTTCTGCTGCCAGTGTCCTTGTCCTCACAGTGAGACAGAGCCACCCCCCTGCCTCTGCAGGAGAACCTCCAACACTAGCAGGTAGGTCTGGTTCAGTGTCCTATGGGGTCACTGCTCCTTCCCCTGGGTCCTGATGCGCACACTACTTTGTGTGTGCCCTCCAAGAGTGGAGTCTCTGTTTCCCCCAGTCCTGTCGAAGCCCTGCAATCAAATCCTGCTAGCCTTCAAAGTCTGATTCTCTAGGAATTCCTCCTCCTGTTGCCAGACCCCCAGGTTGGGAAGCCTGACGTGGGGCTCAGAACCTTCACTCCAGTGGGTCGACCTCTGTTGTATAAGTGTTCTTCAGTTTGTGAGTCACCTACCTAGGGGTCATGGGACTTGATTTTATCGTGATTGCGCCCCTCCTACCATCTCATTGCGGCTTCTCCTTTGTCCTTGGATGTGGATATCTTTTTTGGTGAGTTCCATTGTCTTCTTGTCGATGATTGTTCAGCAGTTAGTTGCTATTCTGGTGCTCTCCTCAATTAATTCTTGAAGACTAAAGTTTTTAAATATTTTTCCTTTTCCCTCAGAACTGTATTTCTAAGTATATTTGTTTCAGCTTACTGAAAAATTCAAATTCAAACGAACATTTTCAAATTTCAGTTTGAAATTATAAGATCAGTTTAATAAATTTGGAATGGATTTTTTTGGAGAGTTTCCTTTATTATTATATATTAAATATCTATTTGTAAATAAAGTATTTTTGTTGTTTAACTTTTACTCTCCATCTCATTGCAGTGATAACTGGTGAATACATAATGCAAGATTTGGATGTAAAATGTGGCATATTTTTAAATTCTGCAAAGAAGTGACATGTTAGTGAAGCTGGGCTGACTGAAGCTTTGTGAATTTCCTGTAATCACTTGAGAGAAAAACTCTAAAGCCACTTATCTGAGTTGGTGTTTAGGATTTGAAATACAGTGGGAACCAGGATTTACAGCTAAAATTTCTTGTGATTGAAATCAGTGGCATTTTAAAAAGAAATTGGTCCATTTAAAATCCAGAGAGATTTAAAAAATTAATTTGAGCTTGCAAAATGTTTTAATTTTAACTTTAAGATGCAATATAAGTAAAATGTATGTATTTTATATTTTGATGTTAATATAGTTAATAAGGTCAAACATTCTAAATTGACATTCAGGATTCTGGAAGAGTATTCACCTAAAACCATTGTATTTCTCTAAGGTTTAAGAAATTAAAATCTAAATCTGAAATTGCTAATAACAAAAGATAATAAAAGATGAATAATGACATGATCACTCACATACTCTTCCTCTGTATATAAAATAGATTTGTTCTAACTACCAAAATGAAATAGGAAGAAGTAACTAATGATATAAATGGGAAGTACAATGCTTAGATAAGATTTAATCACATTTAAAAAATTAATTTCTAAATTGGATAAAGTAGTTTAACTATTAATTTGATATGAGCATATATAGCGTGGTATGTTATATTAAGTAGCAGAATACTTAATAGAATGAAGAGGGAAAAGCTGGTAGCTAAGAAAGAGTGGAAGTAAAATTGAAAAGCTTTCCTGTCAGGACAAGATACAAAACCTTGGCTGCATCTAAGAGTGATGTGCCTTGTACGTTCTCTTCCTGATGTAGGTGGGGACCAGCCCAGATCTTTGAAATTTTAAGTGCTTTGTGCATTAAAATTATTTTCTTCCTACGCTTTATCAAATTCCATTGTGACCTATAGGTTCTTTTCACTTTTATCAGGTGGAATCAAAATGCTTTTAGATTTGTAATTTCCATTTTCACAGGTGGGAAGGAGGAGGGGCAGGTTTGAGAGGGGTCTGCTCAGCGGGTTCTGGAATAAGGAACCCAGTCCTGGGGAAAATGAGAAACAGTGGCTCAGCCGGGAGAACCCCCACGGGGCGGGCACGCGGCGGTGTCACCACGTTGGTTGTGAAAGCCTCAGGCTGTGCTTGGGTTGGAGGGAGGAGGGGAGGACTGAGGTGATGGGGGATGAAGCTGGACATCAGAAGCAGGGTCACGAGGCCCCGCGTGGCAAGCATGTGGACGAGGCTGCATTGAGCCCCCTCTCCCGTCCTTCCTTGTGGGATTCTGGCTCTTTCTATTACCTCCTTTGGTTTAAATACATTTGTTTCACATTTTGGCATTTGTGTGAATGGTAGCATAATATTCCTGCCTCAGTGTGGAAAGTGTGTAAAACATTGAACAGCCTAAGAAAGAGTGTGACCTGGACATATGTGTATGCCTAGCATTTCATACACCTCTTCTGGCCTTTTTTCACTATGTATCCTATTAGCTAAAACCATCCTTTAGATGCACTTTTTGTCCTGCATTTAAAATTTTCTCACTATAAAAATGATAATTTTCACACTTTTTAGACACGTTCGTCAGTATTGTTGAATCTCTGCTCAATATTCTGTTGTATCAGCAGAGAGGCTTTGCAGCTATGCCCATAAGAAGGGATTTAATGATGAATGTCTGCTTTTGTGTGTGGAAATCAGCACCAGCCCTTCCAGATCCTTCTTGCTGGCTCACTTATCTTTGGCTACGCTGACTGTGTTCCTTAGGAATCCTTGTTAGCACTTAAGTTTACTCACAGTTTATAATCCCATGAGGAGAAAATTCCAGATTTCTAAATCCCACAAGGCTCGCCAGTTCTCAAGCTGTTTGTTCTCATTTGTCAGAAATGCATCAATAAATTATGTTTTCAGGTTGGACTTGTGTGGTTCACTTTCTGATTCTGACATCTCACCACTGACTGTGGAGGGAAGAAGACAGTGGGATGGTGCTTTCCAAGGTGCTGATGGAAGAAGAAACATTGTTAGTCCCGCCTTTTATACCCAGTGCAACTGCTCATCAAAGCTGAAGGTGCGATAGAAGCAGGTCCAGGTGGACGAGAGGGGAGAGAATAGGTTCCTGGAAGGAGACCCTTGAGGCCACGGGAGACGGAAACCCATCGGCTCCAACCCACTCGTGCCCTGCTGTTGACATGATGTGTACTCTCTTGTTTTCTAACTTCAAAAGTCAGACTTAGGACTGCTTTTTCTACAAGCTCTTCCCACATCTTGCGGTTTTCTCTGTGCTGTTCCTTTGTTATCGCAGCCATTCCTTCCGGGATCCCTGTTCTTCCTGAAGAACATCCCTAGAGGTTTCAGTGGCGAGGGTCTATTTAGGACTAAAATCGCTCATTTTACCACACTCTCTTCCTGAAAAAGTTACAGAATTCTAGTTTATTTTTCATTGGTATTTTGAAGGTATTGTTTCCTCTGACTCTCACTGTTGCTGTTCAGAACTCGGCCATCAGTGGACTTGTCATTCTGGTCGGGTGACTGTTTACACTCTGTGTCTGAAAGACCTTTTCTTCTTCATAGTCTTCAGTGTCGTGGTGTTGTCTGCGTTAGTTACGAGCAGTCCTCAAGCACTTTCTCTGAGAATTCTGCCCCTCCCCGCAGTGCCTGTTCTCTTTGTGGGGAATTCCACCTGCAGGTGATGGGATCTGAAGCATCCTCCCTGTCTGCGGCCTCTCTGCTTGGCCGTGGAGGTGGGCACTCAGGTCTTCCCTCCAGAGCACCTGGCTTGCTGCCTCCCCGCCAGCAGGAGTCCTGGGGCAGGATCCCCTCACAGGCACCTTTCTCAGGTGCCCTGTTGTCTGGGATGTTCAGAGAGCTGTGCTGGGGTCCCAGGCTCATGGTACCCACCCTCCTTCCTTCACCCCTCGCCTCACAGCCCTCAGACCCCTACCTCACACCAAGCCCTGTCTGCCTGCTCTCACTCCTCCCACCCCTCACAGGTGTACCTGGACCCCTGGGTGGGTGTCTGCTTCTAGAAGGGACTGAACCAGCACACTGTCTTTTTTTCCCACTTCTCTGTCTCTCTGTGCTGCATTCCATGTAATGTCTTTAGTTTTACTTTCCTGGTTGTCAAAACTGGTTGGTTTTGATAATTTTTTATTCTGTCGTTTCACTTACAGTAACTTCTTTTATATGTTTAAATCTATAAATGTACTCGTTTTATATTCTGCAATTAATAATTTTAACATCTGTAACCTTTGATTGCCTGATTCTGCAGTTTGCTAATTTTGCTTAACTCCTGGGATATTACTTATTTTCTTGTGTTTTTAATAATTTCTCTTTGTGTTTCTTGGAAATCTGATGGTGAGCATTCTTTGAGGAATATATTCCTTTAAACTTTGTCTCTGAGGGTTCTAAGATTTGGAAAGGCTTTTATAATGTAGAAGCCATAAGGAAAATGCAGACAAATCAGACTACGAAGAAATGTTTTTTAATCTTGTAGGAAAAAATAGATAAATTAGAAAATAAACAAATTCAAAACAATGAAAGAGAAAATTATTTCTGATACAAATGATAGTTGAAGAGCTATATTTTTAATTTAAAAAGACCTTGTGAAATTGCAAAAAAAAAAAACCTAAGAGAAAAAAATGTACAAAGGATTTAAACTTGCCTTTAAACAAAAAGAATTATAACTAGTCATAAATATATGAAAAGATACATGCTGTCCCAACCAAAACAGTGGGAGGATCATAGATTCTGTGGGACTTTTTTTTATATTGATGATCGTGTTGTCTGCAAATAAGGATACTATTATTTCTTCCTTCAGAATCTGTACTCCAGTATTTGTTTTGTCCTAGTACAGTGGGTGGGACACAGGTACAGTAATGAACAGAAGTTGCCTTGTTTCTGATCTTTAGGAAAAAGGCTTCGGTTACTCATCATTAACTATGTTACTATAGGTTTTTTGTAGATGCTTTTTTCAGGTTGAGGAAAATCCTATCATCTCTTGGTTTATTGAGATTTTTATCAGAAGTGGATGTTGAATTTTATGGAAAGTCTTTTTCATCTGTTGAGATGACACTATGCTTTTTAGGCTGTTGATCTAGTGAATTACATGAATGATTTTGAAAGTTGAACCAACCTTACATTCTAGGAATGAATTCTACTTGGTCACTATCTTATCCTTTCATATATCACTACATTCAATTTGCTAAGATTTTGTCAGTGTATGTTTGTGTCTGTGTTCACGATGGGTATTGGTTTGTATTTTTCTGTTCGTATAACACCATTTTGGTTTTTTTTTTTGGGTTTTGGTATCCGGGTATCAGTGTAATCCTGGCCTCAAAAATGAGTTAGGAAGTGTTCTTCTTCTACAATTTCATAAACTTTCTGTGGTTTTGTATTATTTTTCTGTTGAGTAGAATTCATACTGAATCCATATGGGCCTGGGGTTTTACTTGTGGGATGCTTTCTGACTGCAAATTAAACTTCCGTAAAAGATAAAGCACTATTCAGGTTATCTGTTTCTTCTTGGATAAATTTTGGTAGTTTGTGTCTTTTAAGAAATTTATCCTTTTATCTAAGTTATAAAGTTCTTTGCAATAAAGTTGTTTGCAGTATTTCTTTATTAATGTTTTTTTTTTTTAATGTTTTCTGGCTTTATTTATTTATTTATTTATTTATTTATTTTTTTGGCTGTGTTGGGTCTTCATTTCCGTGCGAGGGCTTTCTCTAGTTGCGGCAAGCGGGGGCCACTCTTCATTGCGGTGCGCGGGCCTCTCACTATCGCGGCCCCTCTTGTCGCGGAGCACAGGCTCCAGACGCGCAGGCTCAGTAGTTGTGGCTCACGGGCCTAGTCGCTCCGCGGCATGTGGGATCTTCCCAGACCGGGGCTCGAACCCGTGTGCCCTGCATTGGCAGGCAGACTCTCAACCACTGCGCCACCAGGGAAGCCTTTATTAATGTTTTTGAAGTCTGTAGGTTCTGTAGTGCTGTTCCCTCTCTCACTTATAATACTGGTGATTTGTGACTTCTCTGTTTTTAATTGATAAGTCTCTCCAGTGTGCTGTCAATTTTAATGTTCTTGACAAGGACACAGTTTTAATTCCATTTTGTTTTTAACTTCACTGACTTGGTTCTTCTTATTTTCTTCCTAGAGCATGATTTTGGGCTTCCTTTGCTTATTTTTTATTGGTTCTTAAGGTGGAATCTTAGACTGTTGATTTGAGACATTTCTTGGCTTGTATTATAAGCTTTTAATCCTACACATTTGCAAGTAACCGCTATTTTAATTGCTTCCCACAGGTTTTTACATTTTGTGTTTTTATGTTTTACAAGAGTCAAGAGAGCAGGTCTGAGACTTCTGGTCCCTAGAAAGGTCTTCTTGCAAGAGAATCAGACCCCTGCTGGCCCCTGGGGATTTGCATTTCAGGGTGTCCCTACCCTTTTCTTGCTAATAAGGGTAACTCACTGTTCCTGGGCTCCTTGTCCAAACAGCACGACTTCTGTTGAGCACTTGCTCTCCTTCTGGAAATCTGGAATTTTGGTGTGTGGCAGGCAGAGGCTGCCTACGTGACCTGCCCCCATAGGAACCTTGGGCTCCATTCTCTAATGTGCTCCGGATGCAGAAGGGTCATATGAGGGCTGCATCTCCTTTGCTGGGGAAGAGAGCATGCCGTGAGCCCCTCGGGAGGGTGAGAGCATGCGGGGGTCCTCTGCACTGTACCTGTGTGTCCCTGGGACCCAGCTGTGCCTCCTCCCAGCCCCGTCGTGACGCTTCTTAGCCGTGAGCATGACTACATCAATCTTAACGGTGAACCTCCCAACAAGGGCGGTCCTTGGGGATGCAACACGTGTGCATTCAGCCAGAATATTTTCTAATTTGCTTCTTGATTATTTCAGTGACTTACTGGTTTACAAGGAAATACGTAGTTTACTTTCCAAATATTTGAGGATTTCTAGATACTTATTTTTAGCTTAATTCTGTTGTGAGTGGAGACATACTTTTGTCCACCCTTTGTCAGTCCCTTTATATTTGTAGAGATTTGTCTTAGGGTCCAGAATATGGTTTATCTTAGTGAGCACTCCATGTGCACTTGAAAAAATATATATTCTGCTGCTGTTTGTTGATGGTTCTGTAAATGTCAAATAGATGAAGTTATTTGATAGCGCAGTTCATAGGTTCTGTTTCTTTTTCTGTTTGTTCTAGTACTTATTCATCTCTGGAAATAATTCTTATTCTGAAGTCTACTTTTTTGATATTAATGTATGTACTCCAATTTCTATTAGTATTTGTATTATATATAATTCCAAATTTTTCACTTTATTAAATGAAAATTATAAAATGAAATCCATTCATTATAGTTAAAGTGGCCTCCTGTAGATATGATAGAGTTGAATCTGGTATCATTTTTATTCAGTCTGATAATCTCTGCTTTTTAATTGGAGTGTTTAGACATTTTGCATATGATATAATTTTTTATATGGTTTAGTTTAAATTTATCATCTTGCCAATTTTCCATTTGTCCCATCCGTACATTGTTCTCCTTTCCCCAAATTTTCTTGCCTTCTTTTTGATTAAATGAGTGTTTCATGGTTTTACTTTGCTCCATTATTGGATTATTAAGTATACCTTTTTTTTGTATTGTTTGTTCAGTGCACATCTTTAACTTCTCAGTATGTACCTTTATGTGATGTTGTGCCATTTGGGGTATGGCGTAAGAATCTTACAAGTCTACTTACATTTCTCACCCCTCTTTCCTTTTGCTTCTATATTTTTAGGAACCACACAGTATATTATTTCTCATCCTTTAACAGTTCTTGCAGTGCTGGTTGGTTGCCATTAAATTCTCTCAGCTTTTGTTTTTCTGAAAATGTCTTTATATTATTTTGCCTATGTATTTGAAAGGTATTTTTGCTGAGTATAGAATTCTGGGTTGAAAGTTTTCATTTCGGTTTTTCATTAATTTAAAAGTGTCTTCTGATTTGCTTAAAATGCTCTTAACTTTGTTCATCTGTATCTAATCTTTTTCTTCTTTACATACGTTCAGGGATTTCTCTTTACCTTTGGTTTTCAGGACTCTCTTGCATATAGGCTTGGTATTTTTGGGGGTGGAGTGGGAGATGATCCTTATTGGGACTTTCTAGGCTTTCGGGTATGTGGCTTATCTTTTATTAATTCTGTAAGATTTCAATCATTAATTTCTTAGATATTCCTCTCCCTCTTACTTTTTGAACTCTACTCTTTCTGGAACTATAATTACATGATGTTACACAGTTGGATATTTTCCCATAGCTTGTGCATGCCCTATTCTGTTTCCTTCATTCTTTTTTTTTTTGTCTTTCAGTGTGTGTAATTCTGACCTGTCCTCAAGGTCACCGACTCTGTCCTTAATTGTCTGTGTTCATTTGACAGATAAGCCCTTTGAAGGGATTCTTCATCTGTGATGTTATGTGTTTCTCCTTGCATTCCCTTTTGTCTTTTATTTTACATTTCCCACTTTTTGCTGAAACTCTCCATCTATTTGACAAAGAAATCATAACAAAGAAGGTACTATGGGCTCTCGTTTGGTGGGGCCATTGTCTCATGTCTTTATTTTACACAAAAGACAGAAACAAAAACGAAACTGAGCCCAAATCCAAAACTAATCTCTTCCAACTTCTTGACTCTTACATTTTAGTTACTCTGCACAGAGGGTGTGTGGAGCACACGTAGGACAGTCACTTGGGTCCTGGTGCACACGTGCACATGCAGAAAATCTACTCTCTAAATCGTAGGCTCTGAAAATTCTCCACGGATGATGTCAAATACATCTAAGATCTCATGTATAATAGGCTCTAAAAATTGATAAATTAATCAGTAAGCAAATAAAACCCAAAACAAACCCCAAACAACCTCTTCTACACATGCACACACTCTCACAGTTTTATTGTTGACAAAAATACACAATTTTTAAAAAATAATGAAATAAACATGTTCAAAGACTAGAACTATGTGTTCACCTCGAATGTATTTAGTACATTTTGGCCTTAAATATGTCAAATTTGTTTTTCAAACCAGTAAGTTGATAAGAAAGGTTATTACTCTCTATGGGCACAGGCCTCATTATTACTCGTTTACTCTCTGAAGATATTCTTGAAAATTTTATGTCACTGGCGGCAACCTTTATTAATGCGCTATAAAGATGCCCTAGTATGTGACAAAGAAGTCACGACAAAGAAAGTACAATGGGGTCTCATGTAATCTTGCACATACAATGAAATCTAGACAGACGTTGTCTGGGTTGCATACAGTCATACCGCACACCCGCAGTGTGAACAGGTTCTCCTACTACTGGCGTTTGTTTTCCCGAAGGAGGAGCCTTTGGCTTGAACTAAGAATAAATTGGAAGAGTTGGGTGCAGTGGCTTTGGGGGCACAGATAGTGGACCTGGCGTTTGTGGTTTTTACTATCATTGAAATCATTAGAGGCAGAATATATTTAGGGTAAATATAAGAAAGAAACAGTGAGTCTTCTGAAAGGGAAATCTCTATAAACTCTAGAAATGTTAATTACAAAATAAACATTTTTTGAGTAGTATTTTGTGGTATCAAGATTTAAACCATTAATAAAATGGCTCGGGAACTTTATGAAAAGTTCCTTTCTACAGAATTGTGAAATTATCACTTTTTCTTTCGAATTTAGTGGGTAAAAGTCATCTGAGGTTTTTCAGGGGCCATATCCAAAAGGTTAACTCTTGTCCAATAGGGAACTTGTCTCCAAAGTTAAATAAAAGGGGGAATTTTTGTGGATGTCATAAACTTAACAGAGGCTGAGTTTACTTTGCCCTTTCTTTAGTTTTCCACCCAAAAGCTATTAAGATGCAAATCTTTTGCCTGACATTTCTACCCTGCTTTTGGCTAAGCAAAGCTTCCCTGTGGTCCGTGGCACTCACATGAGCTAAAGGTCATTGGGAAAAGACTTTTAAATTATAGATATTTTGACCCATGTGGACGTTCGTGTGTGTGATGCGTGTGGCGTGCACCAGTACCGTTGTCCTGAGATTCGCACACATCTAAGCAGAAGGATGGATGGGGCACTGGGCGGGGCGCGAACCCGGATCTTACACTTACGCTCTCCACTCTTGTAGACAATCACGCAAGCTGGGGTAGATCCCTTACCTTAGCTGTGCTAGTTCACTCGCCTGTAAAGTTGTTTATAAGGATACACCTGGTTGGTGGTGTTAAGCTGGACTGTTCAAGGCTGCGTGTTCACGGGGCACCTGTGTGTCACTGCTCAGTGCCAGGCGCTGAGGATCTATCAAGGGCCCTCTCGTTACCTCCATCTCAGGGGAAAGGCCTGAAGCGTAACTCAGAATATCACCAGAAACCTGTGACGGGCTGGCCCCCTGGCTCCCAGGGCAGATCGGAGGGAGGGAACAGCTGGTTCGCTGCGTGAGCTGACCCTGTGGGGTCAGTGCTGCGCGTGGCCGGCTTCAGGCTGCCAGGGTTGAATTGCCCGTCGGCGACCTGCCTGCTCTCCTCTGCCGGCCCGGTGACGAATTCAACAGGATCACCGGCCAAAGAAGGGGGCAGGGGGAGGGCCAAGTGGGCTCCCTGGGTCTGGGGGCAGGTGGGAGCTTCCTCACCTGCTCTGTCTCACTGACCCCTTGACCCCATCGTCCTGCCCGCGACTCCTTGTCTTCTGGATTGTGGGCTAAACGGGGTATCTCTCTCACTTGCCAAGTCACCTTTGGGGAGCTGCATGGTGTCTGAAACATGCCCCGGGGTTTTGTGCTGAGGAGTATCTTCTTCAAAAAGTGGTTTTAGGAAAAGTGCACCATTGCCTGTGATTTTTTTTTCTGTTCTCCTTTTTAAAGATATTTCCCTTTCTCAAAACTGCAAGAATAGGAACAAATCAGTCCCACTTATTATGCAGATATGTGGGTTCCTTTCAAACAGCTGCTAGAGCAATTTTCCACTTAAAGATCTTTTAACTCTTAATGTCATATTTGCAACTTTCTAACCCATTGAATGCCCGCAGAGTGCTGAAGCCTTTTAACCAAATTTTTGCTGAAATTTACAGAAAGACTCTCATTCGATTTAAATTACATTCGATTAAATAACTTTATGAAAGTATTGTACTACTTTTTTGTTAAGGATTAAGTCCTTACTAATCCTTAATTATTATCCTTAATTATATGTCATCATTCAGAATTTCTAGTGGAAGAAATCTTTCGGAAGTCAGATCATTTATGATTTGATGCTTTGTATGCAGTGCCCCTCACCTCCATGGGACTTGCAGGTTTGAGTTACAGCCTGTCTCAAATCCAGAGTAATCAGATTAGCCTCCTTTTTATTTATAGTTAATTCTTAATCTCACACATACACACCTACCAGTCTAACCAAGTGTTACTGTGTTAAATGCTCTGGACCAAGTTTTCAGTCACAGCTCAGGCTTAGGGTCCCTATTTATAGGTGAACAGATGAGAGAGGATGATTTTCATAGTAAACACCTAAAACAGAGAAAGTGTCTAGGAGTAAACTAAAAAACATCTGAAGATGAATAATTCATGGAAAGTTTTCTGTTTCCTACAGATCTGGGGGAAAGGCATTACCTGAAGGAACTGTAGTGTTTTTGAGTCACTTGGACTCCAACACAGAGAAAACAATACATTTTGGATGATACTATCTGCATTTTCATCCACTGTTTTATATTTAAATTTAAGATAAAGTGAAATTTTGGTTTATCCTGTTTTACCAAGAATACAGTGGTTTCTGCAAAGCTCATATTTTCTACCAGACGTTTATCTGGAATTTTAGCCTCATGAGCTGTCTGATAAAAGTGTAATAAATGGATTGATCTGGTATTATTTACTTTTTAATAAGTAAAAATAAAGGTATGTAATGAAACCTTGACTTAATATTTGACATCACAAAGGGAAAATACTTTTAGTTTCTCTTGGAAGGCATTGACAGACGAGGTGCTGGAGGATAGCAAATTGTTTACCAAATCCATCCCTCCCTCCGGGCCCTGGACTAACGACTGTTTCATTATCCTGACAGCCGGTCAGCGGCTCCGCTCTCTCCTTGTTTTACATGTGGTTTCCCAAGGTTAGAGCTGTGGCTTTCAGGGCTGGGATTCCAGCCACCTCTGCCCCGTCCTCAGCTCAGCTTTACCCCCATGGCATCTGCACCCACCTGTGGAGTGTGACCCTGGGCAGCGGGCGTGAGCAAGTTATGGGGACAAATTCCCGTTCTCCTTGAGAACCTGCGGCATCGTGGAAGGGAGTGACGTGGCCTGGACAGGCTGCTCACAGGACCGATACTTCCCCTGCTGGTCTGATTCGTGTGTCCAGTTCTCTCCTCCCCCCGCCTGCTTCTTCTACCTGTTAGGGCCACAGGCATGCACACACATGTGTATACACAGGCATGCACACACGAGTGCACACAGGCATACATACACGCACATGCAGGCATGCACACACACGCACAGAGACACATGTGCATGTATACATGTACACGCGCACACGTGCACAGAGACACACGTGCATGTATACATGTACACACGCACACGTGCACAGAGACACAGGGCATGTATACACGCACACACGTGCACAGAGACACACGGGCATGTATACATGTACACACGCACACACGTGCACAGAGACACACGTGCATGTATACATGTATACACGCACACACGTGCACAGAGACACACGTGCATGTATACATGTACACACGTGCACAGAGACACACGGGCATGTATACATGTACACACGCACACACGTGCACAGAGACACACGGGCATGTATACACACACACACGTGCACAGAGACACGTGCATGTATACATGTACACGCGCACACGTGCATGTATACATGTACACACGCACACACGTGCACAGAGACACGTGCATGTATACATGTACACACACACACGTGCACAGAGACACACGTGCATGTATACATGCACACGTGCACAGAGACACACGTGCATGTATACATGTACACGCACACACGTGCACAGAGACACACGTGCATGTATACATGTACACGTGCACACACGCATCCCCGGACTTGTCCTTGGGCGCCTCATCTCCTCACTGAACAGCTGTCTTCGGACATGAACTCCAGTCTTTGCAGAATCGAGCAGGGTTACTTGCCTGTGTTGGCGTCACCCTGACTAGAACTCCAGTCTCCTCATTCCCATGAGTTTTATTTTTAAAATTCACATAAAAGTCACAGTCTCCTTCATACTATATAAGATTGTTTTAATATAAAACAAGGCTTAGAGTTACTTAAAAGTTAAGGGAATTAGAGCTGACCCTTGAACAACAAGGGTTTGAACTGCATGGACCACCCCCCCCCCTTCGTGGGAGGCTCTTCAGCGGTAAACAGTGCAGGCCTGCGCAGCCCAGGGCTGGTTGGATGGAGGATGCGGAGCCCCGAGTACAGGGGGCACCTGTGAGTTACACTCGGAGTTTGATGTGCAGATGGTGGGTCTCCCTAACCTCCAAGTTGTTGAAGGATCAGCTGTAGTTTCCCCCACTTTTCTTTGGGAATAATGGACGGTTCAGAGGTGCGCTGCGCTTCCTTGGCTGCGTCATGTACACCTGGGTGTGGGGATGATCAGAGCTGAGCCCAGCGCTCAGCTCGCTGGTGCCAGTGAGCCTGCGACGTGCAGGAAAACCCTGTGGGTCTACGCTGCTCTTCTAGATCATCTTTGGTCCTGTTCCCCCGGGGTTGGGAGTAAAAGTGAGGAGGAAGTAACACACTCATGTAAAATAGGAAATGCCGTTCCAGCCGAAAACTTCTTAAAGTCGTGAAGCTTATGCCTTAAATGCAGCGTATGACAAAGTCAACAGTTCATACATTTCGGTTTCATTCTTACATTTCCGCCTGGGAGGGGTGCTTCCTCCATGCAGGCGCCCAGATTGCTCTGACTTGATGGCAGCCTTGCTGTTCTTGTCGAGCTTGCTGTGCGGCTCCTGCTTAGCCCGGCGTGGCTGTAATCTAGTTAGTCTGGGTGGATTTGGTCACTCGGTAGCCGGCTCCCACCCGAGATGGAAGCCCCCGGCGCAGGAACTGTTTTCAAATCCGAGGCTCTGGTCCCCGAGACTCGTCGACCCGTTCCTCGGGTGGCCTGGACGCCCTGTTGGGAGCATAGTGAGGAGAGAGGAGGCGGTCGTGCACAGCTGCTGGTTCAGTCTGCTCAGTCTAGGGAGTTAACTTGCTAAAACGCCTGCGAACCCCGAGCGGGCGTGCTGCGGGAGCCCCCAGGGTCAGAGGACGAAGAAGAAGGCCGGGGTCCTGGTGCCTCTGCCCGTTCAGCCCACAGTCTAGAGAAAGCAACCGGAATGGGACGTAGTCCCCTGAGCGGGCCGGGGGAGGCCCCCCATTTCCAGCTCATTTCCCGCCGCTCAGGCAGGACCTCTGTGTTTCTGTCTGTTCGGACCACAATTGGGGCCTCCTTCCTCTCTGCCGGGCATGACCCACCCCCTCCGTTCTCAGCGCCTTGCCCCCTGCATCACTGGCTGTTCCGTGCCCCTCGGCTCTGTGCTCTCACCCCGCATGGCCTCCTGCAGACCCGCCTCTGCTGTGGGCATCTTCTGTAACAGGCAGTGTTAGGTGGGCAGAGCCTCGTTCCGAGGATGAAGGACAGCACTGGGTATGTCAGCAGTTCTGAGCAAGGAAGCAGAGGACAGGGGTCACATTGTTAAAGCTGAGGATATAGTAACAGAACATCCGCAGATACAGGAAACATACACCTCGTTTTCAGTTCCTGAGCCCAGACCTGAAGTCTGCAGGTCCAGTGCCGATTTTATGATAGGAGAGAGGGAATTTTAGTATCAGAATTTAACAAGGATTGACGACCTTTTTGTTCCTTGTACAAGGTTTTCTTCAGTAACAGTAGAAAAGAGATGTTATAAGCTACACAATTTTCTGGGAGAGATTTTCTGGGCACAAGTACATTATATGTTGTTTGTGTTCCCAGGAAACTTTTGTTCATTTTTTCCCGAAAGCAGTCACCTCAATTTGTGAAGATACAAAATCCAATCATCAAGTGTTGCCAGAGAACCAAGTGTATATAAATCACATTCATTCTTGGACACAATCTGGTTTCTAAAGAAAAAAAATGTCTCCTGAAGAAAACTCCAGCTCCTATAGAGTAATTGCCTTTTCCTCAGTGAATATATATCAGATTCCAAAGAAGAAAATCTACCAAAACATGTGTGCCTGTTTCCATTAAACATAAAGACTAGTTGCTTTTCTTTTCTTTTCTTTTTCTTTTTCTTTTTGGCACATGTAGAAACTGGCAGGAAAGCATTTCATGCTGCAGCAGCTTCTGTAATTAAGAAATTTTCTTCCTCCAAAATAGCATGGCTTGTGCTCACTGACAGATGTGTCTTTCTGTCTCTCTCAGTAGGCCTTTTCTTCTCTAGGATGTGGCCAAACCAGATTCTCGACTTGAATGTTGGGGCCAGTGCTGGTGACAGCCATCACCCCTTCAGCTCCCACAGTGCTGGGCCAGGCAGAGATGTCCCCAGAAGGACTGAAATCTAGCACCCGAGGCCACTGTGTGATTTAACTTCAGAGCATGTCTACAGAATAATTTTCTTTTAAGACAGAGACTGACTCCTGGTAAATTGGCCTCTCGGGACTCCAGTCAGAGCCCGGCTGTCTGTGGTGATGTCACAGGAAGGCTTGTCCGTCCCCAGGAGCCTGCGATGGCCTGTCGTCTGTGCAGGGCCCAGGACCTTCCCCCAGGGAGCCCTTCCTGGAACTGACATAAGTGTTGCTGCTTTATCATGAACCCTCGTAACTGCTTACCTGGATTTTCTCATAAGAATTATTAATACTGATGCAGGCAGGTGTTACCAGAGCTTCATGCATGGGAAAGACAGAACTGAGAAAAAGGTAGTGTTCAAAGACCCAAACTATTTTTTTCCTGAGAAGCAAAGCTGAGGAAAGAGGAGAGAAGGGAAAGTGCCTCTTATCTGTTTGTTTGCATCATTTCCAGTCTGTGTGTGTCAGTGATTGTATTGTGTATTATAAATTATAGATATAAAGTACGTGTGTGTATTTTCCTGCAAATAACAATAAAATCATGTAATTTTTTTTTGAGAGAGAAATGGTGCTGAGAGAATTTCGTATTTGCTAAATGTCCACTTTCCTCTCACACCCCGGGCTGGAGCACTGGGGCAAAGCGCAAGGACGTGTGGCTGCAGGCCGGATGATGTCCGCTCGCTGCCCCCTCGGACCTGAGCCCAGCCAGGGGATCTCCTGGGATCTTCTATTAGGGGATCTCCTGGGATCTCATAGCAGGGATCTCCTGGGATCTTCTATTAGGGGATCTCCTGGGATCTCATAGCAGGGATCTCTGGGGATCTCCTGGGATCTCATAGCAGGAATCTCCTGGGATCTTCTACCATGGGATCTCCTGGGATCTCATAGCAGGGATCTCCTGGGATCTCATAGCAGGGATCTCTTGCGATCTTCTATCGGGGATCTCCTGGGATCTCCTATCAGGGTATCTCCTGGGATATCCCAGCGACTCTTCTCACAGGCTCTAACAGGGTTGTTTTGGAGAGAGGAAATTTACCCTCAGAACAAGAGAAAATCTCACATGGGATCAGGTTTCTGTTTTCATTTTCATGTTTGTGAAGACGCCCTGTACGTGAGTTGGCCTGGACTCAATAGCAGATAATGTAAATTAAAATAATTAAACAGTGCTTTCCATGGAGAGGCTGGTGTTTATCAAATGCTCTGAGTGAGGCCACCGTGCTTAGTTACAAGGAAGGAGACGAGATGAAACACATAGAGCAGTGTTTGGGCAGCTCAGGACGAGGCAGGAAGAAATCTGTTGGCCGGGGTGGTACCTGAGGCGGACATCTTTTTAAATAGCCCCAGATCCTTAAAGACTCTCAGTAATTCTGTGAGAGATACAGGGAAAACTGCTTCCTTACTGAGTGGGACATTTTTTTCTTCCTTAAATAAAGGATTCGTTCCTTCAGTAAAGACAAAATGTAGCACTGTTCAAATTAAAGCACAGATTGTGTTGTTTAAAGAAAATGTCCTTGGCATTCCTGAAAGATAAAACATGTTAGAAAAGCCAATAAATGCTTAGCATTTTCAGAGTGAATAGCTAAGGGCTAAATTTTACAGAATATTCCTAAAATACAGTGACTCTTCCCTCATTAATAGCTTTATATTAAAATTGAAATTTTTTTTGTAGTTAGTAAATGAGTGACATATACTATACTATATTATATATATATATGTTTACATATATATATTTTTGACAAATAATTTTCGGACACAAATTTTTGGAATGTTGATTATTTACTTAACACTGTGCCACAAGGTTTGGAAAATGCACAAGTTATGGAAAATATGGTCTGCATCCCCTGGGAGATGACACTGCCTAGCCAGGGAGGCATGTCTGAGTGACAGCCGGTGACACAGGCTCAGTTGACAGGGCCTGGATGTCCTGTGTGAGCCAAGAGGAGATGGATTTTTGAAGCCAGGAATGGTCGTGTAAGGATGGTCTGAGAAGGGACTGTAGGGCCAGATGGTAGGTTTGAGGTGGGACGTCCACGTCCTAATCCCGGAACCTGCGAATATGTTTTTTTACATAGCAGAAGAGTGTTTGCAGCTGTGATGAAGGATCTTGAGTTGGGGAGGCCATCCTGGACCATCCAGGGGCCTGAGGTCACAGAGTCCTGTCCCAGGGGAGGCAGGAAGGTCAGAGTCCGAGAAGGAGAGGAGAGGGTGGACCAGGGCTCGGAGTGAAGCAGCCGTGAGCCGAGGGATGCGTCAGCCTGCAGGCACTGGAGGCCAGGAAGGACCTTCCCCTAGAGACTTTAGAAAGAACAAGCCCCCCCGTACTTGCTTCTGGGGCTTCTGTGCACACAGAAAAAATTGTATAGTTTTATAAATTCTGACAAATAGAATTGGGGAACCACACCATGACCAAGAAAATCCCGAATTCTCTTCTCCTTTGCAGTTGATGCCCTTTCTCCACTTCCTGGCCCCTGGTGACCTGGTTTCTGTCCCTGCAGTTGTGCCTGTTTCCTAAGGTCATATACGTCAGAGTCTGATGGTGTGCAGCTTTCATGGTTGTTTTGGTCAGGGTTCTTTCACATAACACAATGCTTTTGAAATTCACCCAGGAGTTTGCAAGTATCAGAAGTTCATTCCTTCATTGCTGGGTGTGTACCACTGAAAGGAAATACCTCACTTTATCTTTTCACCAGGTGATGGACTTTTAGTTGCTTCCAGTTTGGAGCAGTTACAGATAAAGTGGCTGCAATTTTTCACGAGCAGACTTTCTGCAGACACACATTTTCGTGGTTCTTGGGTAAATTCTTAGGAGCATGATGGCTGGGTCTTTCTTTCGATGCATTTATAACTTTACAGGCAGACTCCAGGCCACTCTCCACAGGGCTGGACGACTCTGGTCCCCAGCGATGTTTTCTGCCAGAACCTGACCCTTCCAGCTTCTTGGTTTCAGCTCTTCCATGTGGTGTGTGGTGCTACATCCCTGCGGTTTTAATCATGTTTCCCTAATGCTATGACTTTGAACATCTTTTCAGTGTAAGTTGTCTACATGGGTAGCTTTTTTCATGAAGCATGTTCACGTATTTGCCCATTTTGTGTTGTCTTTTTGTAATTAAGTTGCAAAATCTCTTTTCATATTCTGATGAAAACCCTGTATTTGATTATCTTTTACTCATTTTTTATTGGTTTTTTTTCCTTATATTGAGTTGTAAAAGTTGTCTGTATGTTCTGATGCAGCTCCTTTCTCAGACCTTTATTTTGCAAAATTTTATTCCAGTCTCTGTCTGGTCCTTTCATTTCCTTAACTGTGCCTTTCACAGAGCACACACTTTGAATTTTGGTGAAATCCAATTTATCAAATTTCTTTCTTCTCTTTTTTCTTTTCTTTTCTTTTCGTTTCGTTTCTTTTCTTCTCTCTCTCTCTCTCTTCCTTCCTTCCTTCCATCCTTGTGCTCTGGCTTCTCTTTTTTTTGTCATGTCTAAGAAATACTTGCCTCACCTAATGTCATAAAATTTTTAGTTTTGTTCTTGAAATTTTATAGATTGAATTCTTTTTTTTTTTTTTTTTTTTTAATTTTTTTTTATTTTATTTTTTTTTATTTATTTATTTTCTATGGCTGTGTTGGGTCTTCGTTTATGTGTGAGGGCTTTCTCTAGTTGTGGCAGGCGGGGGCCACTCTTCATCGCGGTGCGCGGGCCTCTCACTATCGCGGCCTCTCTTGTTGCGAAGCACAGGCTCCAGACACGCAGGCTCAGTAGTTGTGGCTCATGGGCCCAGTTGCTCCACGGCATGTGGGATCTTCCCAGACCAGGGCTCGAACCCGTGTCCCCTGCATTGGCAGGCAGATTCTCAACCACTGCGCCACCAGGGAAGCCCTATAGATTGAATTCTTACGCTTAAGTCTGGGATCCGTTGTGTGCACTTTATGTGTAATTAATGAAGTATGGATTGGGATTCTTTTTTCACATATAGTTCTCTAATTGTTGAAGCTGCAGTTTTTGAAAAGACTACCCTTTCCTCGTTAAATTTCTTTGCCACTTTTATTAACAATGTATTAGGCACATCTGTGTGGGTGTGTTTCTGGCTCTGTCTCACTTGTCTGTGTGTATTTCCTGATGCCAGTAACACACACTGCCCATTACAGTAGCTTTACAGTAAGCCTAGAAATCACTTAATGTGAATTATTCAAGTTTATCCTTTATTTTCAATATTGTTTTGGGTATTTTAGATTTTTTGCATTTCCATATAAATGTAGAGTCACTTTCTCCATTTCTACAAAAAAAAAAAAGAAGCCCGCTGTAATTTTAATTGAGATTTTTGTTGAAAGTATAGCTCAATCTGGGGAAAACTGATATCTTAAAAATACTTAGTTTTCCAACTAAGTAGGTTCATGACATATGAACATGAAATAGTTCTTATTCAGGTTTTTCAAATTCTGCCAGCAATGTTTTGTAATTTTATGCCTATTCAATATACTTCATCCTATTGTAAATTTTTTTTAGTTACAGTTTACAAATTTTTCTTGTTTTTGGCATATAGAAATATAACTGATTTTTGTATATTTCCCTTCAATCCTTTGACCCTGTTAAACCAATTGATTAGTTTTAGTAGCTTTACTTTTAGATTTGTGGGGATTTTCTATGTAAGCAGTTATATTATCTGTGACAAAGACAGTTTTAGTTCTTCTTTCTTTACCAGTGGGTGATTTTTTTTTCCTTCCATGTTGCAATGGCTGGAATCTCTAGTAAAATGTTAAAAAGAAGTGAAAGGGGGTATCAAAGCTTTATTTCTGATCTTGGGGATAAATACTGATTGTTTTTATCATTAATTATCACATCAACTATACAAATTTTCTTTATCAATTTGGGGGAGGTTCTCCTTCCATTCCTAGTTTACTGACCATTTTCGTCTTGCATGTGTTGAATTTAGTGAAAAACTGGTTTTACATCTGTTGAGCTGTTCGGATGGTTTTAATTTTATAGTCTGATGGTCCATTGCATTGATTTTCAAATGTTTATGGAAACTTGCAATACTGGTATAAATCCCAGTGGACATTAGGTATTATTCTTTTAATAACTGCCAAAATTGATTTGACATTATTTTGTTGTGGATATTTGCAGCTGTGCTTATGAGGGATATAAATCTAATTTTTTCTCTTTTAATATATTCGTTTGGTTTTGATATCTGAGTAATTCTGGCATCGTAAGATAAGTGGGGACATTCTATTCTGTTATCTTCTGGGAGCTTTTAAAAGAATTTACCAGTAAAACAACTGGGGCTTAGAACTTTCTTTGCAGAAGTAACAATTCCTTTAATAGACATAGGGCCATTTGGGCTATCTGTTATTGAGTGAATTTTGGTAATTTGACTCTTTTAACAAATTTGTCCATTTCATCCATGTTATTCAATTTAATAACATAAAGTTGCTCACAGTATTCTCTTATCCTCTCAGATCTTTGGAACTTTAGTTATGTCCATCTGTGAACCCTGACTTTGGTCATGTCCCCTCTCTGCCCCTCTTCCTCTCCCTCTTTTTCTGGATCATTTAGCTAAAGGGCTATCAATTTTGTTGATCTCTTCAAAGAACTCTCTTTACTGTTTTTCTCTATTTTCTAAAAAATGCTGATCTCTGTTTTATTTTAACTTATTTACTTCTTGTTGCATGCTTTAGGATGATTCTTTTAGTTTCTTAAGGGGAAAATTAGATCACTGATTTGAGACTTTTCTTTGTTTCTAATTTAAATATCTAATTCTATTAATTTCCTCTAAGCAGTGCTTTAGTTGCATTTCACAAATTTTGATACGTCATTTAAAAATTTTTATTCCATTCAAAATGTTTTCTAATCCCCCTTATGATTCCTTCTTTGAGATATAGGTTGAACATGGTCCTTTTTGGTTAATATTTCACGTGTACTCAAAGGAATGTTTGATGTTATTATAGCCGTTCCAGCTTTTGATGGGTGTTTAACGGTGTACACTTTCCGGTCTTTAACAATGTGTTATGGGAGGACTTACTGAAGGTTTGAAAACAATAGTAGGGAGGGTGGGGGGAGGGAAGGATACTATTTTAAGGCTCTTACATTGTATGTGAGGTCATATATTACCTGAAGGCAGACTGTGAGATGGTGGTAAGTTAAAGATGTGTAGTGTAAATCCCAGATCAGCCTCATACACATTTAAAGAAAGAGTTATAAACTTAAAAAGCCAAAAACAGAAATAAAATTAAATAATAAAATTACTGAATCTAAAAGGCTGGAAAACAGGGAAAAAGACAGATGGAACTAAAAAGCAATTACTAAACCATAAGGATAACTACGTTACATTCAATTTTAATGGCTTCAACCCGTAAATTAAAAGACGGAGAACGACAGATTGGATAAAAAGGCAAGATCGACTGCTTTTGCTTTAGACAGTTATCTGTTAAGGAGATTGTAAATAAGAAAGCCGTAGCTCACGTATACCCTTGTTTTCGTCTTTCTGGTGCTCCGCCTTTCCCTGTGTGGGTCCACAGGTTCACCTGCAGGTCTTCTGGCTGTGAATTCTGCACTTCTGTTCGACTAACACAGCTCTGCGTTGCCTTCACGTTGGAAACACACCTTCCTTGTGTGGAATCTGGTCTGATGCCTCCTCGTTTCCTTTCTGTGCTCTGATGGCATCGCTGGGCCATCCTCCAGCCTCGCTGTCCGGGGACCGTGCTGTGAGTCTCATCTTTGTCTCTCAGAGCGGCACTCCTTGTTTCTCTGGCTCTTTGGGTGTCAGCAGTCTGGCTATGGTGTGTCTGGGTGTGTTCTGTTCTGTTTTTCCACCTTGGTGATCTCTCTTTAAGGTCACAGATTTTTCAACCTGAAGTGTTTAGTGTGTTGACAACTCTATAGAAGAATTTTTTAAAATCTGTATTACAGATTTTTCCTAGAATTTCCAGTGGACTTGTTTTTTTTGTAATTTCAGTTTTTTTCTGCTGAGATTCTCCTCCTGTTCATGCATGCGTCCAGCTTTACCAGTGGGTGTTCCTAACTTGTTCCTCCTAGCTCCTTTAAGACCTCATCCACATTCTCATAGGCAGGTGCCTGTATGTTCTACTGGTGACTTTATGTGGTGACAGTGGCTTGTTTAAATCTCTTGCTTCTGTTGGGAGGAGGGCAGCCTTTTTCATGGACTGCTGGGCACTGAGCAGAAGAGACCGAGATGACTGTTTCCCTTGCCCTGGGAGGCTTGGCGAGGACAGGGGAGCTGACCCAGCCGGCGTTCGGCTCTGGGTTTCCCTCTTGCCATGGTCACTCCGCTCTGAGGGCCCAGCCAGCCTGCGGCAGCGGTGGCTTCACTTCGCGCCGGGTGTGATGCCCCAAGTGCCCCTCCCAGCTCCCACCAGGACCCCACTCACCTTGCATGGCCCCCCCCCACCTTTCTCCGTGGTCTGCCTCCTTGCCGTGCTCCTTCCAGAAGTCTCTCGAGGGGTCTTTTCTCTCCCTTCTCCTTCACTGCACCCGCCCGCAGCCCCAGTCTCTGAAGCGCTGTGCTTAGACCCCCTCTTGGTGTTGCGGCCCTGCCCCTCTGGCAGCAGAATCGGGGGTGTCCTTCCCCCAGAGGCGGAGGCTTCCCCGGGATGGGGGCGCCTGGGAGGTCTTCCTGTACCTTCACCCAGGGACAGATGGTTCTGCTTCAGGGGAGAAAACAGATGCCGGGGGCTCCTCATCCGCTGAGCACAGCTGGGGTTCAGGAAAGCCCTGGAGGGCACCCCCTCCCCTGTGCCCCGCTCAGCTTTATGCCCTCGTTGGCATTTCTGGGTTTTGTTTTTCCTGGTGTTATTTCCAACATCTTTCCTCCTGGTTTTTGCCAAAGGCAAAAAGTTGATGAATTCCATCTGCACCCAGGGGGGGCCTGTCATCCTGCAGCTCGGTCCCGGCCGCCTGGGAGCCTCAGCTTCTGTGCTGGGGTCAGAGCCGTGGGCTCGCATGTTCTACGTCCTGACCAGAGGGGATTCCGTCCTAATAAGCTTAGTTATACATTGTGGGCATCTTTTTCCTTGGTCAGTTCCATGCATTGCTGACGTGCATCTTTTTATTGAAACTGAAGACAGAGCACATTGCTAAAATACATCCAGTAAAACTGCTGTATAGTAACTCGTTTTATAATATTATTTTGGAAATGTCATCCTAAGCTGGAGGAAAAACTTGGTGCCCTTTTCCTAAAAAGGTACTTAATGAATTTTGTATATCCTTTAGAGCAGGGGCTCCCCAGCCCCTAGGCCACAGAACGCTAGCAGTCCGTGTCCTGTTAGGAACCGGGCCATAGCAGGAGGTGAGCGGCGGGCGAGTGAGCGAAGCTCCGTCTGTATTTACAGCCGCTCCCCATCGCTCGCATTACCGCCTGAGCTCCGCCTCCTGTCAGATCATCAGGCATTAGATTCTCATAGGAGCGCGAACCCTACTGTGAACTGCGCACGTGAGGGATCTAGGCTGCGCGCTCCTTACGAGAATCTAATGCCTGATGATCTGAGGAGGGGCTGAGGCGGCGGTGCTAGCGCTGGGGCGCGGCTGCAAATGCAGATCATCATCAGCAGAGAGGTTTGACTGCACAGAGACCATCATGAGCCAATTGCTTTGTGTAATTATTTCATTAACTATTACAATGTAATAATAATATAAATAAAGTGCACAGTAAATGTAATGCACTTGAATCATCCCGAAACCATTCCCCCTCCTCTGGTCCATGGAAAAATTGTCTTCCACGAAACCGGTCCCTGGTGCCGAAAGGTTGGGGACCACTGCTTTAGAGACTCCGTGTAGATTGAATTTATTTTCTGGCATTTGACTGACTAATGAGGAAATCTGCTTTTACAGTCATCGACTTACTTTTTATTTCTGCAGACCAGAAGGAAGGTGTAGATGATTTCATAAGTGAGATTTGTATGGTTTTTCATTTTACCACAGTTCACTGTCCTTTTTTTCTCTCTCCTATTTACTCATTGAATAGTTACCATCCAAAGACTAGTAACAACCTTCAGATATGCTGATGGTACATGCCTCTTGGCGTGCTGTTGAGAAAACTTGCTCTGAATTTGCATGTTTCTGCTAGTAATCAGATAACTTAATACTAAAGACAGAGAAAACCAGATGATGATTTTATTGTTCCTTAGCTTTAGGGATTAGAGCGAGATCTCCCTGGAAGTGTGTTCTAACTATTAATATCTAATGAATTTCAAGGATGAAGGCGAGTACCTCCGAGAAGCGATTCAGTTTCCTAAGTCAGGCATAACTGTTCAATCCAGGCAGCATGTTAATTGAAGTTCTCGGGGAAGTGGGGTCGGAGGAGGGAAGGTATCATTTCTGTAACATCTGAAAACACAAAGCTGTGACTTTAATTCCAAACTGACGGGACAATATAATAGTTCGCTCCCACAGCCTGCCTTCTTGTACTGGAATACGTATAATCAGCAACTCACTAGAGTCCTTCTGGCTTATTTTCCATAACCCTCTTATGGCTTTTGACTTAATAATCATGTGTTGGGTTGTGAGACAGTTTTCCCCCAAATAATGCACAGTAGCGTGAACCAGTGCTGTGAGGCTTTGAAAATGCGCCTACCGTATGTAACGTCAAAAACAGTAAAACCCATAAGAGTGGGTCCCCTTGGCTGCTCGTATAATGTGTATTCCCTCTAGAAAAGGAAAAACACAGACTTCTTTTGTTTTCCCAGGAGTGAATTTCCTTGCTGTCATCACGAGACCAGGCAGCAGTTGTGAGAAACTATCCCCCTCAGTTGATTATAACCACTGATAAATGATGAGAAATTTCCTGAGAGATCGTACACGTCACATTACCCATAAGCTTAAATTTGGGAGGGGATTCACTTTGTACTGAGACGGACTAGCGGGGAGAGGACGGAGCCCCTGGCTTCAGCTCACCTGCTGTTCAGGGAAGGAACCAGAAGCAGGAGTGACTTTGACTCAGTGGGCACGTGTGTCCACGGTCAAGGCAGGCCATGCAAACGCCAAGGAACATCCAGCAGGATTTCCCACAGAACACGACATACGTTTATATAAATTATCAACACCAAGTACCAAACTGAAAAGCAGACATTTGACTACTTTATAAAACAAAAAACTTGGGCTTCCCTGGTGGCGCAGTGGTTGAGAATCTGCCTGCCAATGCAGGGGACACGGGTTCGAGACCTGGTCTGGGAAGATCCCACATGCCGCGGAGCAACTCGGCCCGTGAGCCACAATTACTGAGCCTGCGTGTCTGGAGCCTGTGCTCGACAACGAGAGGCCGCGATAGTGAGAGGCCTGCGCACCGCGATGAAGAGTGGCCCCCGCACCGCGATGAAGAGTGGCCCCCGCTTGCCACAACTAGAGAAAGCCCTCGCATGAACCGAAGACCCAACACAGCCATACATACATACATACATACATACATACATAAAAAGAATGTAAGCAGACAAGAATAGCATTAAAAACAAAAAAAACAAAAAAGTTAAAATGCAGTAGCAAAAATAAATAAGCAGAAAAGAGGCAGCCGTAGAAACTGAGTTAGAGATACTGAGAAAGTTACTGATTTCTGCCAATATGGAGGAAAAAGATATACACAAATATGAGAAAAGTAAAAGATATGGAAGGCAGAACAAATGATAGATATTCCTGTTGAGAAGTTCTAGTAATGGAACAGAAGCAAGAATCTAATTATAATTACAAAAACGTTCTTGGTTCAGAGTTTACTTCTGGCATCTTCAGAGGTACACTGTTGACATTAGGAATCTCAAAAATAAATAGAACACTTGGGGAACTCCTGCAGGGCAAAATAAATAGATCAATAAAATAAAAAAGGAAATAGATTATCATCAACTGAACAAAATTCACCTTCCCTCGGAATTCGCCTGTGAAGCACGGACCTTTCACCTTCAATCTCAGCAGCTCTCTGCTGTCCCAGGGCCTCTGCTCTTGCCCCTGCTCTGCCCCAAATTCTCCTTCCTCTCCTCCTCTGCTCTCAGGTTCCCGCCCCTGCTTCTTCCTCAGATAACCCCGTCCAGGACTCTCTGACCCGGTCTTTCCCTCCCAGATCCCACAGCAGAGGCCAGGAGTCAAAGGCATGTGTCTGTGAGGTCATTCTAGTCGCTGGAGTCGAGCCCATGGGGAAGCTGTGCCCTTTCTCACTCACCTTGGTGCCTGTCATGCCGTGAACGCTCGGCACATGCTGGCTGCATAGAAATAGTAGGTCCTGTCCTGGTAACAGATCACTTTCAGGAGGTCGACACTTAAGAATGCAGATGGCATCAGAGGAGGTGAGGCTGGAGAAAGAGGTTTACAGAGCAGGTGGTCCCGGGCAGCCGCTGAGGTGCGAGATGCTGGGATGAGGGCTCGGGCGTCCTCAGCCGTGAGGGCATGAGACCCATGTGGTCCCCTAAGGCTGCACAGCTGACGTGAGGCCAGCACATTAGCCAAGAGCCCAGAAGCTCTAGATTTTCCTGGGATGGTACTGCCACCTCTATTTCTGTTTTAATGAAGTATAAAGAGATTCAGCATTTCTGTCCATGTTTGGACAGCCTTCCTTTCTTGTGCCTTAGTTTGGGTGTTTTGACAGGTGAGAGTGAGGGAGATGACACCCCCAGGGGTTTCCTGCTTGTGAGGGGGCCGTGCCCTGATCCGTCAGTGGTTGCCCCCCCGCCTTGTGATGGGCTTGTACACATCTCTGTAATGGTGCCTCCTAGTTCAGTTTGAAAACGTTATTGCTCAAGATGCACACTTAATGTAACTTTGTTGAAACACCATTTTTCTTTGTACGTAGCCTTTTTATTTCTCAAATAAGCAATTGTGAATTGTTATGCTTCTTGCTTTTATTTACCCCTCAATGTATACTGTACTGCATGCTTCTGAATTCCCAGTGCAAACTCAACACTTCATTTTAATACCTGCCGTGACCTAAATGGCTTTGCCTAGGAAGTGAGTTATTGCAAAGCAGATGTTGTTAGAAATGAAACTCTGCTGCATAGTAATACTCATGCAAAACCCCCTGAAAGATACAACATATATTAATTTTAATTCTTAGAAAATGATACCTTGCTTTATTTTTAATAATAGTGCTTGACATTACTGTCATGTGACGGAAATTACATCCTTAGTCTCTGTAGCAGGGAGATGGTTGTTCATAGGACGTAAATTTTAGTTTTCGCTACTGAAGTCTTTAGGCTTTTGTAACAAACTCAAAATGATCCATGCTCTTGCCATGTAACAGAGGAAATTTTCTCAGCAAACCAAGTTTGCGAGATAAAAAGCTTGCATCACACTCGTGAATGGATTTCTGACCAGTTTCTCTCCGCATGGACCAGCCATGTGGTGTTTCAGGTCTGTTGATACAGTTTTATTGTATCTGTCACTTGGTCTCTCTGGTTAAACACGTAAAGGCTGATGTGCTGTGATTATTGTGGCTCTGAAATCTCCTGGGGGGGTGTGTCTTATAAACACCAAACTCCCGTCTTCAGTTGCCCTTTAAAAATAAAGGTGAATTATTTCCTAATATGCTTGAAATCGCTGCTTAAAAATAACATCTTTTCTTAGAGACACAGATGTAGAGAACAAACTTATGGGCACCAAGGGGGGAAAGTAGGGATGGGGTGGTGGTGGGATGAACTGGGAGATTGGGGTTGACGTATATACACTAATACGTATAAAATGGATAACTAATAAGAACCTGCTGTATGTAAAAAAAAAAAAACAAAAAAACTCCTTTTCTAAAATAATTACATGAGATTTGCAGTCTAAGGATTGAAACCTAGTTAGAATGACATTGATCCTATAATACAAGAGTTATTTTTTTTTTTAAGTTTTACTAGTTATAGCCGACAATGTGAGTTTTTAAAAATAGACATGACAGTTACTAACTTTTCCTGATAACTAGTTGGTGGTAGGTATGAAATTTGGTTGTGAGTGTTATTGGACTTTGTTTTTAGGTTGTGGGTACTTTGTGTTTTATTTGAGCGTAACCGGGTCTGCACTGTTTATTGTGAGCCTGGTGTGTGGCCCGTCCACTGCAGAGTGGCCCTCAGGACTGTTTATTACATTCAGGACAAATGACAGCTAATAAAAATGGATGTTAAGTTTATCTTACAGTGATTTCCAAGGAGGATTCTTAATTTTACTGGAGAAGCTTCCTTGCAGCATTTTTTTTCTTTAAAATCCATTTGCATTGTGCCCTGAGTCAAATCTAGGTCAAAAGAACATATTGATCTGTGTTTCTGTAAGTAAAGTTACTTTACTTATTTGGAATTTAGTATGTTTATAACCTTCACAATCTCTAAGTGGATTCTAATAATCTTATCTCTTTATTTTATTTCACATTGGTAGATTAGTATAGAGTATTTATAGCCATTCTTGATTATTTTCAGTGCTTCACAAGAACTATAGTCATTTCTGTAATAGTTTTATCACTTGTTTTGAGATGCACAAAGAAGGATGTTCAGACAGCCCCCTTATAAAAATCATCACATACCAATATGTAGCTCTAGTACTGTGAATATTTTCAGTTTAAAAACACAAGCTATACTGAATCAAGTACCGGAATTACAGACTAAATGCCTGGGTGTCTACATGATTGAACAGATTTTATTTGTTATTTGTCAGCTTCACGGAGCTGACCAGAGATGACGTAAATCCTCATTTAATGTTTTAGTTACAGTTTTGATTGTGGAAAAAAAAATACAATGATAAGAAAGGACGTCTGATTTGGAGAAGATTTGGATAGTAATTATTTTTTCTTTTACATAAAAATACATACAAGCTTATGAATTACATATATTTAAAATTGTTCTTAAACTTGACTTTTTAAAGTTTCCCACTCAACATAATTTTCAGTTCAATCTTTTTTGACAGACTCTAGGTGATATAATAGTGCATGTGACAGAAAGCGCTGTTTCAAGTTATTAAATGTCAGTGTGGCAGGAAAGAACAGCATTTATGACAACACAAAATTGTACACACATAATTGTCTTTCAAATTACCATCCTTAAGAAGGAAAAGACACACTGTTTAGAAAAAAAAAAAGCACCCAGGAACGTCTGTTTTTACAGAGAGACTGCTGTTGTCGGGCAGCCAGCTCTGTGGCCGTCACACCTGGCCCTGGGAGTGTGCGTGCCTGAGCCACACCTGTCCCCGCAGAAGACGCGGCTGCCCTGATGTTGTCTTCAGCTACACACACGCGTGCACACACACACACACACACACACACACACACACGAGTTTATCTTCATTTAAGTTTGCCTAATCTCAGGTTCATGGTAGGAAGTGAGGGTCTCTCCTCCCACCCTCTCTTCATTCTTTCAGTTTTAGATCGGATGTTCTGACTAGCGGGGAAGAAGCCCCGCCTGGATGGTCCCTGTTCGCCGCCGTCGTGACTGGTGGTGAAGCGGACTTTCCTGGCTGAAAGGCCAGGGCTTTTGCTGGCATCGTTGTGTCTGTAAAAGGTGACGCGCTCTTAGAACACAGACGAGGGGGCGGCCGGCCTGCGGCGCACAGGACACGCGGGCTGGAAGCAGGCTGTGTCCCAGGAGACGCGGGCCGGCCCCTCAGCCCTGGACCTGGTTGTCGTAGAGACCAGCTCCGGGGAGACAGCAGACGCCATCACACATGCCTTTTAACAGAAAAACACACACGTGTGTGTACATCCGTGTTTATGGTATCAGTGAAGATGTCACAAATCTAGTGTTGGATAAATAGACACACATCATAGTTTTAAAGGTTGCCTCTGAGCTCACACATACCTGAAATAATTAAAAGAAGTCAGTGGCTTTGTCCTCCTAGGTTTTGTTCCCCATCACAGGGAAGCTCTGATCCCTGGCAACTGAATATTGTCTAGTAGGATTGTTACGAGCATCAGCGATAAGATACACGTGTAACCTTCCAGTTTAGAACACGTGGCAGGCATTCTGGGAACGGCCGGTTGTGAGTTAAGTGCTGCGATGAAGAGGCACGTCTGTGTCCAGGTGGGAGATGCCCCAGCCCCACCCCCGAGCCCTCTGCACCCTCACCCTCCTCGCAGTACCCTGATGTGTTTCCTGGCCTGTATACGGCATCCACACGTAAGAAATAAGTAGATGCCTGTGGGTCAGTGGATTGTTTGGAGAAGATGTGAAGCCGAGTGCAGGGAGGGGTCTCGGTTGACTCCCGTGTGGGACCGCTGGGCGATCAGGACTTGAAGACGACTAATTCACAGACGCCTTTAGAACCCCGTTAGAGCTGGCTGAGTTCTGAAGAGGCTCTTCAGTTCTGCCGAGAGCACCAGAGCGAAGGAAGCAGGAGCGGCGTTCCTGGTGGTCCCGCGGAGACTGCCTCCCGGCCCCATCGCAAGCGTCGCTGCTCCTGAAGGATCTCCTGGGGTTTAGGGAAGTGGCCGTGGACGTGCGAGGAGTGGAAGTGGGAGTGAGGGGAGTCAGATGCCTCTTAGGACCTGCTGGTTGGAGGAGGAGGAGGGGGTGGGGGGGGACGCCCAGGCTTTCGACCTGAGCCAGGTTGGGGTCCTGGGCCAGTGTCCACAGCACAGGCTGCAACTGCGGACCCGGCGGCGGGCCTGGCTCTTCCGACCCCACATCTGGCACCTGGACGGGCCAGACGGCCACCGAGGACACGCCGGACGGGTCAGACATAAGCACGGCTCTGGAGGGCGCCTCCGCAGGGCCCCGGCGTGACTCGCTCTTACACGGGAACTGCTCACAAACCGTTCCTCACCAACACCGTCCAGACGGGTCTGATTCCTGCGATTCTTCTCCAAATTTGTGTCGATGAATATTTGCTAAAACAGAAAAGTTGAAAAAATAATCCCAGTAAATGCCCGTAAACCCATCGCCCAGATTCCACATCCATGTTCGTATATACTTTCTTCATCCGCGTGCGTGTGTGTTTTGCTTTGTTTTTGCTGAACTGTTGAAAAGTCATTCACGTGTGTTGTGAATTTCAGCCACAGTCGTGTCAGCCTGCCCACCTGGCAGCTCTGTTATCCCTGATCTGAATTCCTGACTTGGTTCAGGGAGGGACTCTGATTACTCTGGTTTTAACAGTACAACTTTTTTCTTTTTTTTTTTGCAAATACTAAGTGGTGGCAGCATGAAAGCATACTGTTCACCAGCAATTTTTCGACTAATGGATTTAGCATTTATTGACAATCCTTCTGATGAGCTAATTTATTGAATATGGCCAAATGGTGGTTTTCTGTTCCATTTATCAACGGCCTGTCTCCTCTAAAGAAGAGCTTTCTGTCGTCGACTGGAGAAGCACCACTGTCCCTCGTGAAATGTCAGGGTCGGTGCTTGTTTCTGTCTCCTGAGTCACAGTTTTCACGGGCAGGAGTGGAGATGTGACCTGATCCCTCCCATGGTGGCGCTCACCACCTCCCGTGTCTGCCTCTCCACCTCCTTCTCTTTAGCCTGAGAGCCATCGTGGGTCCAGGTCGCACATTTGTTCCGTGAATCACAGTCAGGTACGTCCCTATGAGATGGTCAGTGGAAGGTCCGCAGGCTGGTTTCCTTTAACCTTCGGGCAGGTAATGCTTGTCTTTCTGATGATAAAAGATATCTCAGGCTCACCCTTGTAACCTCTTCATGGATCTCCTGTTTCCTAAGGACTTGGAGTTGCTCTTTTTTTCATTTTCAGTTGAGTTTTTAGAAACCAAAAGCTTCCAAGACCATTCCCTGGACAGAGTAAGAGAAAATATTTTTAAATTTTCATGACATGATATTAATAGTGTTTACTCAAACTTCACATGACAGGTTTCTTGCCTAGACTAGGTTTTTTTCTTTTCTATTTTTTGTTTCTTCAATGAAGATCTTGAATCCTAATAACCTTTCATCCTTACTTACTTATTAACCCCATAAGTACCTTAAATATTTTCAAAATTATATCAAAATATGAGCTCTAAAATTATTGATCAAATATTTATTTATTGCTCATCTTTGATCTTTGGAATGTAATCAATTATGAACATACAGGTCAGTATAGTGTTCAAATTTTTTTGAGATACTTATTATCTCTCTGTAGTTTATTATGCAATTGGCTTTAATATTTAAATTATTTCTAATATTTGGGTTTTAATATTTTTCTTTTCACTTAATTTAGTTTTTGAATTTGTAAAAATTTACATTGTGAAAAATTAAAACTGTAAAAAAAGAAAACTCAGAGAATTCTCACTTCAGTCCCTACTCTCTCAATCCTGACACTTCCTGCACCTGTTGGTAATCATTTTGGTTATTTTCTGGGTAAATTTATGTTTATGATATTTACTTTTGAAAAAAGTAAATATGTATTTTCTTCCTTTTCTTATATGTTCCTCTCCTTCAGATGCAAGGTTATCTACTCTGTCGACATTGCCCTGTGCCTTACCATGTCTTGAACTTGACTCCATGCTGACATGCTGGTGTCCCCTCATTTATGCTGGGCTGCACAGTAGTCATTGCGTGACGGTACAGTATATGTATTCGTCCAGCCCCCTATTAATAGACACTTGTATTCTTCCCAGGCTTTTGCAAATGCAGACAGTGTTGCAGTCAGTATCTCTGTGCATATGTTGTTTTCTGTAGGTGACGGGCATCTTGAAGTTAGAATCCTAAAGGAGGTGTGCCAGGGTCAAATAATAAATGCATAGTTTGTTAGGGGATTCGAGTTTCTTTCCCTGGGGTAGTAGGGTTTGCACTTAGCCGAACGATTTATTGCCTTCAGGGGTTCACCAATGGGACTGTCGTCACATGTTTATGTGTTTATGAGTCAGAGCTTTGATACACAGCTTTTCAGGTGTGGGCACAGGGTTTGTGCTTCTGGCTGAATGTGTGTATTTTCACCTTCCCATGCAAATGTAAGTTTACAGTATTATCTGTCTCCTAGTTACACTTCAGATGTGGGCTGTGAGTAATTTTACCCGCTCTCCTTGTTAACCTCTAAAGTTTTTGAAAGATGTCTATCAATTTAAATTTTAAAAGCTACGGTTTTCCAGTGGGAATCTGAGATTAATTCTCTAACTTCATTGTGGAAAGGGGTTTTCCCATATCTATGGTAGCATTGTTATGATACTATCATTGAATTAAATGTTGACCAAACATGGCTCTGATGATAAATGTTATTATAGAAAGTATCATCTGAGGATTCTGATGGCTAATTCACATCCATTGCATCAGACAGCAGGGAATTCCTGCTTCTTGTAAGGCCGCTGTGGAGCACGGACCACAGAGGTGATGGAAATCCGTCATCTTCCAGGGAATCTCGATAAGAACTTCCCCAAGGTGGCTTTTGCTGTCAGCCTGTGTTCTCTGCCAAATATATTTTCCGGTATGAAAAGTCTGCTCTGTGCTACCAAGTCGAAGCACACATTTTAGAGTTGGTGATTATGTTTAGTGTACCATTAAGGAATTAAGAAATTTCATTACAGTATTATCTCTGGACGATTAATTGAGCAATGATTTAATTTATATCATAACATTATAAGCGATAAAGTACAGTGAAGTGGTTCCAAAACTTGCCATTAAAACTTCAATTTGCATTAGGTAGTAATTGGTCTCTACTTAAAAAAATGTTCAAAATTTGCTATCTCTTGAATTCTACTGAACCACAGTTTTTAATACTAAATGATAATGAATCAGGGAAAACCCATTTTTGGAATTCAAAATTTTGGTGATTTGCTGACACATAGTCATACATAATTAATAAATTCCTTTGAATTTAGACCATATGATTTTTTTTTCTTTTTTTTTTTCTTTTTTTTAACATCTTTATTGGAGTATAATTGCTTTACAATGGTGTGTGAGTTTCTGCTTTATAACAAAGTGAATCAGTTATACATATACATATGTTCCCATATCTCTTCCCTCTTGCGTCTCCCTCCCTCCCACAGACCATATGATTTTTTGTTGTATACTGTCTCATAGGAGTTTTATTTACATCACACAGAACAAGCTTTCAGGATGTTGGGAATGGTTTGGGCAATCATTTCTAGAACATGGGGAGTTTGGGGGTATCCAACCCCGCCCCCATGTTTATATAATTAGCTGGCACAATGAAATAATTTTGGCATTGATTCTATATTTGTCCTTTGTACTTGAATTACATGTATTTGGAGAAGAAAAGCTAGTATGTTCATTTCATATCTTACATCCGATTTATGTCCATAATTTTTGTTAAGAAAGAGTGAGTTCTCTAGTAAGAAGCATGATATTACGTGAAGGAAAAGCCCAAGACTACAAGTGTTACAGTCAGTGCCCTGGGATATTGAATTTTATTTTTAAAGTAAACTAGTGAAATGAAGTATGTGTGGTTACTACCATGTGGGCACAGTGAACTATTTAAACGGTTTATTGAAAGTTAAGGGGGAAAAATGTCTAACATGAAGTTCTCTAATTCAGTGTCCTGAGAGGTATGATAATATCAGTCTTGAAAATTAGCTGGATTTTCTCATGTAAATTTTCCCAAAGAAATTAAAGAAACTGTATAGAAATTTAGTGACAAGTGCTTGCTTCTAAATATAGCAAAGGTTCGTAACTAAGACAGTGTCTCCAAAAGAAAGAAAGCCATTTTTCATGACATTATATTAGCTCACATTATCAGCACTTCAAGTCAGGAATTGTAATGATGTTAATCTGGAAAATGTTATTCCTTTCCTTCAAGTAAGAAAAACGCACATTAGATTTCCTTCCTAGGTTCAGTTCTGATTTTACAAATGAACAGACCGAGTTTTTGCAGAGCAAACGGCCAGTTCAGTGGAGAAGCGTCAGCTAAAGGCTGCTGAGCCAGAGCAGGTGGGTCCTGGCCGACAGCGTCCTTCAGGCTGTAACCCCGGTTTCCGCGATGTGGCCCAGGTCCCCACTGGCCCAGGAGAAAGACCCCTGAGTGTCTGGGAGGGACTTACCTGCACAATGACCCAGTTCAATCAGGCAGCTCACCCTTCTAGGACCCAGGGTCACACCAGGCCCCCTGAGCGGGAAGGGGGGGGCGGTGGCCCTGGCTCGGGCCTGGGGGACAGGGCCGCGTTCACGCACGTGTGTCGCACCGTGTGTCTGGAACGTGGGGCAGCTCCGGCGTGTTTAGATCAGCGCAGGGTGCGTGCGTGGGGAGCCGTTTCCCCGCCGTGCGAGGACCACACACCCTCCTCCCTTCTGGCCTGCGCTTCCCACCCTCGGGTCCCACCTGCCCGCCAGAGTCTGGGCTTGACGAAGCGCATCTCATCGCCATGGAGGTGGAAATAGGCCTGCAGAGCGAGCCGCCGGGGCACCTGCACAGTCAAGGTTTCCTTTAGGAAGAGAGGAAACTAGAGGAGGAGCCCGGGCTGGGGGGAGGCTGGGGGCCAGCTGGGTCGGCGGGGCAACGGGTGGCCCTGTCTGTCTGCTGCCGCCACCGCCTGAGCTCGGACTGTGGTGGCGGGTTTACTGTGTCACTTTATGTCTAAGCCACTACCAGTGACGACGCGATTCGCTTGCCTGCCCTGTTGCACAGGTGGGCGTTGGGCGGGGTTCACCTTGCTTGTCCGCTTGGACTGAGGAAGGCGGCTTGAAGTTCGGAGCCTGGATGGTCGCTTGGCCCGGGGGGCGTCCTCCCCTCAGGAGCCCCCCCTGGGGATGAGGAGGGGGACCAGTCTCACTCCTGGAATGTTCTCCTCCATTTAAACAGCAAGAGGTACTTTAAATTGGGTGACTTGCCCGGGCGTGCTGGGCATGCATCTGGACGGTGGGAGATGTGTTTCTTAAAGCAGTTCTCTGCAGTCAGAAAGTGCACATAGATGGTGTTGAGTCTTTGTTGTGGAACACCGAGATTAAACAGCTTTAATTTTTTTGTTAAACACAACGTTTGTTAAAGTATAAAATATAAATTTATCCCTCAGGTAGGTAGTAAGTTACTGTTAGAACGTTCGTGGCATCATAAATCTGAAAGTTTGAACGGTGGGTCGTGCCCCCAATCCGACGGCCACTCGAAGGGTCGGCCTCACGGGACAAGCCGTCAGACCGACGGCCCCGACCCCAGTAACCCTCCCACCTGTGGACAGCGCCACTCGGGTGACCCACGTCACCCAGGCAGCTCTGGTGACGACGCTGTGGGGCCAGCGGGCTCAGTGTCAGTGGTTCCCTGGGGAGCCCCCGTCACTGTGCCCGCACAGCGTCCCAGGTGTAGCTGCATCTCAGCTCCACGACCTCTGCTTCCCGACCAGACCCAGAAGGTGCTCTCGGCAGTCGGTGTGCAAACGGGTAGCCGGTGATGTGGGAAAGGTAGCATGTGGTTTGCGCTAGTGGCAGCTGTTTAGGGCAGGGGTTGGCAAACCTTTCCAGCACAGGGCCGGATAGTAAATCTTTCCCGCTGTGTGGCCTCTGAGGCAGGGATTCCATCCGGCTCCTGCAAGGGCACAGCAGCGGCTTTGGATGGAGAGTGAATGAACGGCCTTCCTATGTGCCAATAAAACTCCTCACCCGTGAAGCGCGCCTTTGCTTAGCTTAGCGTTGTGTGCAGCGAAATGAGTCAGCCAGAGAAAGTGTTTTCCGTGAGATCTCTCTTATACATGGGATCTAAAAAAACTGAAACCAAATACACACTCATAGATACTGAGAACAGAGTGGTGTCCGCGAGAGGCGGGGCGGGGGTGGGGGGAGAAGTGGGTGAACTTGGTGTTTTTAATTTAAATAAATTGAATAAAAATAGAACAGGTGAATCCTCACAAAGGTTCAAAGCAGAAGATTTTCAACAGGAGGATGAAGACAGTTGTAACGTTGGAAAGGTCGCAGGTGGTCGGTCTCTTCCCGGAGGTGAGCAGGGATGTGTTGGTGGAGAGTCGGGGGACTGCTGTGCGGGGTTCATCCCCGTGTTCTGCGCAGACACCTCGGGCCCCTGCTGGGCAGACGCCGTCCACTCCTCCGCGAGGCGCTTCTGTCCTGCATCTCTCCCTCCTTTGACAGTTTTAAAATTTCAGTTACGTCAGTCATTTAAGAGTTTGTTAAAATCGCTGCTGGTGTTCAGATGCTGTATCTGAAGGCTGGATCTGCTGCCTCAGGTGTGTCCTTCCTCGTGTCTGAGGAGTTAAGGCATCAGGGGTCACACAGTCTTTCCTTGTGTTTGCGTCAGAGTTTCTACCTTATCCTTGGAGACATTTTTTCATCTTTACAAAAATATCCAGGGCCTCAGGATTGATTTGTGTGTATATATATATATACAAATATATGTATTATTTATACATATATATATATATATATATATATATAAATCAGGATCGATCCAGTCGTCAAAACCTTTACAAAGGGAGCTGTTATCATCTTACTGTAAGGATATTTGTGCATTATTTATTTCCCTTAGAAAATTTAGGCAAGATTGTTTCTTTTGTAACTACATTCTCACAGAGTGAATCTGTAAGTTTCTATTACCAGATTGGAAAAAATACAACAGACACATTATTGTGGCACACAAAGCAGTTGGGGCACGGCTGATTCTGCATCTGAAATAGATGGCGACTTCTCAAGTATCTTCCTGGAAACCCTTCCCTTGGAGGAAGTCGCGTGCTGCCCTGCCCTTGACCGCAGTGCTCGGTGGAGCCGGTCCTTCCCATCAGCCATTCTTGTGCTCACGTTTAGTAGCATCCAGGCTAGGCATTTGTGCCATTTTCTTTTGTGATATTGTGAGTTAAAATGTAAAGAAATTCAGTGTAGTAAAGATGGGTTTTAGTTATTATACAGGAGGATCTGTCTTCTGAAGAACTCGGTTATTAAATGTCTCAGCTGTATGATGGTTTTGACACGTGCAACTCAAGTTTGCTTTGTAACAAGTTTACCGAATGTTTGAGCTGATGCCGCGAGGACCCTGGTAAATTCAGTAACTAAGGTTTTTGTTATTTAAAGTGAGAAGCGTGTACCTGATTTATTTTCAGAGTCAAATGTGAAGGACATCTCCACTGAAATGCAGGGCACACGTGAAACATTTAGACACGTTGAGCTTTTTCTCCATTTCCACCGGCTGTTTGCTCTTCCCACATGAGCCCGTATTTGTATGTTCGTACCTTTTTGCAGAATGAAGTCTTTACTCAGACTATTCACCTTGACAGTCGGCTCCTCTTTGCAAATCCGTAAGTTCCTGTAAAGCGTGCAGAAGCTGGTGCAGACCCCTTGCTGAAAGCGCCAGTCTCTAACGCGGTAACGAGAGTCTTCACTGCCACTTTTGGACGCGGAGATAAATCCCCTCTTAAAATACACAAAGACTTGTTTGGACAACTTCGGGAACAGTGTCTGAGGGACTGACCGCTGAATCTGAGTGAGAAACGGCGATTCATTTATTTTGTTGTGACTGTTCTAATGTCTTTTATGACTATTATATGTGTATACACGTCTCTTTTTCCTAAGATTTTTCTCACAATTAGACTTCATTTTAAAATACAGTTTAAGGAAGTAGATATCTATTTTAAATAACGTTGAAATGCTTTTTGTGTGTCAAATCCAAGTTATTCAAATGTTATGCCATTTTGTTAAGAGTCTTTTGATCTTTGGGGCTCATTATAGCAGTCTATTTTTGCAGAATTAGAAATCATTCAACAGCATGGAGTCCTACCTTTTTTCCCCCTCAAAAAGTGCATCCTAAGTAGGTCATTATTGACAGATCTTGCTTGTTTTCTTTGATGGCTATAAATTCACTGGGATGATGGAATCAAGCAGACATCTGAGTGGCAGTTACAAGGTCAGTGTCACTGATCAAAGTTTGGCCCTAAACAAATTTTCAAACAGAAGATTAAAATACTTAATATGACCACATGACCTTTTTCCTGGATTATGGGAAAATATAAGCCCTGCTTCTCCCCACCACTGTGCAGCCGTGTCTCTGGGCATCACTCTTCCTGCGGAAGGACCGGGCTCGTGTTCAGGTCTCCCGCGACCTCGTGCAGACCGCGGGGGGGCACCTGCCGCTCAGCCCTGCGGCCCGTCCGGCCGCGTGGGGGGCTGTCTGGATCTGAGCCACCAGCTGGATGGAGGGCGTGACACGGAGGAAGTGAGGGCGTTTCAGTCAGCCCAGACCTGCCCCGGGGGCCCTCGTGCAGACCCCATGCCCGCGGTGGCCACCCGCCTCCTGCTTTTCATCTCCAGCCCCCTCGGGGGACCTCTGGCCGCCTCCTCATCCTCAGTGTCCAGCGGGGTCGTTCTCAGACCTTCCTGCCCAGTAGAGTCACCCAGGGAGTCTGCAGACCCCTCACCCCTGCCTGTGAGGCCAGGCTCTCTGGCGGGGGGGCCCGGGGGCAGTGGTTTCCGAAGCTCAGCCGGGACCCCCCCAGCGCCCTCTCCTGGGCTTCTGGCCTCAGCTTTCCTCTCCGCTCTCCTTCTTCAAAAACTTGGCCCCCAGCCCTGCCAACCCCGTCACCCCAGCCTTTTCCCTGGGGCTCCTGGGGCGGCCCCGAGGGCTCTTTGGTCCTACAGCTCAGAGAAGTGCAGGGGCTCCGTATGGGGTTTCTATCGGCCGTTGCCGAAGTCGGGGTGGGTCCACGGATCACACGACTCTATCGGTGATAGGGAACCGTTGTTTCCTAGAACATGAATTTCCCTTTTTGTGTTCCAGATTAAAATAATTTAGAGATTTTCTTTGAAATTAATATCGTACCTGATGGCATGTCTCAGTTCACAAGAAGTGATGGAAACCATCGTTTCCGAGGAGGCTGGAAAGAGTGATAGTGTAGGCAGTGGAATAACTGCGCTCTCCTCATCCTGCCGCCCTTGACTTTGACATTTGTGCTTCAGAAGTAGGCCTGTGGGACTGAGCACGGGTGTGCCCGCAAACGAGCGTTTGGTTTCTGCGTTTGCTTCGTGTTCACTTCGCTTTTTCTGTCGACTTTCAGTCAAGCGAGTGGGTGGATTTTCAGCAGAAACTGATGTTAATTTAAACTCAGAGGCTTTCAGAAACAAAAGTGAGCATCTGTTGTCAGGTGAATCCTGGGAGGCAGCCGGGGTGAGCTTCCTGCGTTGGTCCCGCAAACCTGCCCACCTGTGCCCTGTGTTCCAGGCTGAGTTCTCTCCTGGGTCACGGTCCCTCTGCCCAGGGTTGGTTTGTGTCACCATCAGTGGGGTCCTTGGATGAAAGGACATTTAACCGTAGTGTATGCAACAGTTTTTCCCCACTTAGTTTTGGGTTTTGTGCCTTGTTAGGAAAAACTTCCTGAGTCCCAACCGTCCTGAAGATATTTATTTCAAGTTTTCAATTTCATCTTTAACGCACGCGGCATAAATAAAGGTCGAACGTACAGTTTCCTCGTGGAGTTAATCCGTTGTCCCAGCATCCTGTATTTTGGTTCCTCACCATCAGCAGTGCCTGCCGACATCCAGTCTCCATGTTCAGAGGGACTCTGGGCTCTCCTCTGTTCTTCTGGTCGTTTTCTTCAAACCCTGTATCATTTTTTCCACAGTTTTAATTGTTATAACTTGGTAATGCCGTATCCTTCAATTATAAGATGCAATTAACATCAACATACCCCGTTATTTTTTGTACCACAAAGAACATCCATTGTAATATACACCTTGATTTCACAGATGCTAAATTATGAACAGAAATCCCTGTTAGACCCAGTGGCAAACTTCAGTTACTGGTATTTAGCAGGGGGAGGGTCCCACCACTTCTTTTTCTAGTGATGCTCTAACTCTTCTTGGCCTTGTTTTCCTTTTAATCAACGTCTTTTTGTCAAGGTCCAAACTGATTCAGATTCTGGATGGAATACAGTGACTGCATAGACCGATTTGGGGACAGTTTTCCCATCTACAGGCATTTCTCTATTTAATCAGTATTTCTTTAATGTCTTTCAATAAAGGATTAAATTTTCTCCTTTGAAGTCTTCAAGATGTTTT